>NC_053389.1:601842268-602472268 GCF_905171765.1 Bufo bufo | reverse complement strand
TTTCATCAGTGAAAATGCCCTTGAAGAATCCGTGTTTGGTCCGCGTGTCTGTTTTTTGCGTTTGTATCCAGTGATGGCCAGTTCGCATTGTTCGCCCGCGAACACATGTGGGCTGCCATCTTTTTTCACAAGTCCGGCGAGGCACAGGTAAGCCCTTACCTGTGCCGCGAGCCCATCTGAAAACAAATGCGGTCACCAGGAGCAGGCAGTTCCGAGAACAGCCCAATGAAGGCCCCCTGTGGCTGTTCTCGGAACTGCCTGCTCCCGCTGACCGCACTTGTTTTCAGACCGGCTCGCACACAGGCCCAGGTAAGGGCTTACCTGTGCCTCGCCGGACTTGTGAAAAAAGATGGCAGCCCGCATATGTTCACGGGCGAACAATGCGAACTGGCCATCACTGTTTGTGTCATCCAGCTGCTCAGCTGAAAATTCATTTCCTATTAGCGGTCAATGAAAAACGGATGCCAACCATGTTATGTCAGTGATTTTTCACTGACTCATAGACTTCAGAGGTCTTGCTTGGCCCCTATCACTGACCAAAGTGGAGCATGTCTCTGTGATTTTTCCAAGGAGACAAATACTACATGCTAGAATCAATGAGTACATGTGCTGTACGTGGAAAATGCAGATAGCACACATCAGTGAAAAATGTAGGCCTTGTACACATGTCTGTTTTCCACGGACATACGCTAGCCGCATTTTCTGCAGACAGCATACTGATCCATGTATAGTTCACATTTGTGCATTTTTTAACGGTCCTTGGTCCCTTAAAAACAATGCAGAAGCATGCAGTGCCTTCACCCGTGTTGCTGATCAAACATATCCGTGCAAGTCTATGGGTCTGTGAAAATCACAGACAACACACGGATGCCATCCGTTTGCAGTCCATTTTTCACTGTATTCACACCAGACACCTGGCATGCATACATGGGTAAATCTCCTGATCCCCTCCACACATATAAACCTAGCTTCCTGCAGCCATCACTAGGGGAGCACAGTGTATAGGCCTTTATTTATAAGTTACCATTTGTATCAATGGAGGCTGTAAATAATCTGCACAAGGAGTTAACAGGTAGAGAAAACTTGGAAAGTTGCAAAGTGTATTTAGAGTGGGACTTCACCGAAATTGTGAAAAGATTTGGTTCGGACCCGGATCTATTTGGGCCGACCCGAAGTTGCTCCAAAGTTGCCCTGAAAGTCGGTATATGGAGCTGCCTGCCGGATCCAGCAATCTGCATGCAACCGGACAGCATTTGTAGACGGATCCGGATGGGTAGGCCTGTTGAGGCGAGAGCTATCAGCTTGCTGACTGGCCTCAGCCTGGCGTAGCACGTGTTGAGGAGACTGAAATGGCTGCTGCTACTGCTTTTGGGGCTTCCGCTGCTTGTGGGAGAGGGGTGACTGTGAGGGATGGAGAGGGGCCTTGCTTTCAGACACAATGACAGCAGGCATCTGCTCGATATAAGCTTTGGCAAGCTGGGTACACAGTGTTTCCTGGTTATAACATAATTTGTCATCCCTTGCTGCAAGAGGAAAACATTCCCCTATTTTGACTTGGTAGCGAGGGTCTAAAGGCATGGCTATCCAGTAATAATTAGAATGCCTGTCACTGCATAAGTAAGCGAGCATATAGGTCACCATTCTAGCCAGTGTGCCCAAAGAGCCAGTTCTTTCCAACCCCCCCCCCCCCCCCCCCCCCCCCCTGAGACAATTGGGTGTCTCGGCTGGTGTCATCCTCATCATCATCCACTTGCTCCTCCACCTCTAACTTCTCCTCCTTCTCCACTTGCAGTGGCAGCTCCTCATTTTCATCATCATCATCCTCCTCCATGGCAGATTCCCAGCTATAGGGCAGACGACAAGATGTGTCAGCTGCTCTTCTTCCACTGTGGTCCCCTGCTGCATGAGCGTCAGCGTTTATTCTGAGATAAATATGAGAGGGATGACATCGTTCATGCCACAATTATCCATGCTGACAAACTTTGTGGCCTCTTTAAAGGGTTTCAGATCCTCGAATGAGCTGCCACTGCCTGATCTCGAAGCAACACATGATCCCTGCTGCTGAGGCTGTCTGGTGCATGACAAGCTTGTTCACGGTTAGACGCTCAAGTAGACGCTTCCTCAGTGATCCCTCTGTGCCTTACAACTATTGGGTGTCCAAGCTGGACACGTGGCACAAACTGGCGCTCTACACTTTGGAGGTGCTGGCCTGCCCCGCCGCCAGAGTTTTGTCAGAGCTTGTATTTAGTGCTGCTGGGGGCGTAATAACTGATAAGCGAATCCGCCTATCAACCGAAAATGCTGACCGGTTGACTCTTATAAAAATGAACAAGGCCTGGATTGCCCCTGACTTCTCTACTCCACCAGAGGAAAGCAGCTGAACATAAAGGCACTCTAAATGTGGCATGTATTGAATACACTGTATTCCCATGCACCCCTTCCATAACTAAAAAGGGTATATGGTTCAATCTCCTTTTCTCGTCCTCCTCCTCAATCATATCAACATGCTTATTAGGCTGCCCTCGCTCCTAATGTTTTACAGGGTCAGCTCAGCAGCAGGCCCTCACCCAAAATGTTTTAGAGGGTCACCAGCAGGCAGTGGCGTCTCTAGCTTTCAAATTTTGGGGGGGCACACTGGGGGCCAGGACAAAAGTAGGGGGGGCAGCTATAACAACGATACATTTACACAAGTACGCTTAGAAATGCTGCGATACTTTACCCAATACCTAAAACCGCAACAGGGAAGAAAAGTCCTGCTGTCTGTGGTTTAAAAAATAAATAAAAATCACTCAGATTTCAACATGTCCTAGTTGCCTGTGGATGACACTTTTATAGGGAGGGGGATCTGTGGATGACACTGCTATGGGGGGGATCTGTGGATGACACATACCGTATATAGCATCTTATGCTATATGTGTCATCCACAGATCCACCCCATGACAGTGTCATCCCCATTTCCCCCTCCATAACAGTGTCATCCACAGATCCCCCTCCCTATAACAGTGTCATCCACAGATCCCCCTCCCCGCCTCTCACAGGAGTGTACATTTGACATTTCTAAACTGTAATCCATATCCTGCAGTAACTTTAACTTTAAATCAGGATTAAGCGGCCGCTCATCTCTACTAGTACCTTAACCTTACACCACTCGGCTAGCTTCGGTAACAGGGCCAGGCTACAGCCTACAGATACTGCCTGTTAGTTGTTACCGCGCAAGTGCTGATTTCTGCAGGTCAGAGCATACGGATTACAGTTTAGAAGAAATGTACACTCCTGTGAGCGGTCCAGAGCCTGGTCTCGGAAGGGGCACTTCCAGATTATTTTCTGTGTAGAGGTATACTGTACATTGTGTGGCACAGTGTAGAGGTATACTGTACATTGTGTGGCACAGTGTAGAGGTATACTGTACATGTTGTGGCACAGTGTAGAGGTATACTGTACATTATGTGGCACAGTGTAGAGGTATACTGTATATTGTGTGGCACAGTGTATGCTATATGTGTATAACATAAACATATTTCACATGAAAACTTACAGTTACTTGGCTTGACCCTTGGGGATCTCGGACACCACTTCAACACTTTGGCCGGGGGCTCGGCGGAGCTGATGTTGTGTTTTATCCTAATGAGAAAGATTTCATAATAAGAATTTGGAGAAGGGGCAGAGGGATAGCAGAGCAGGGAGAGGCTGGTGCTGCTACTAGGGGGTCATACCATGGGGGAGTAATAAAGCCCACCATAATGCCCCCCCAGTAAAAATAATTCTCCTTATAATGTGACAGTGCAAAAAATACCCCCTTGTAATGCCCCCAGTTGAGCTAATGTCCCCCATAATGTGCCAGTATAAAATACCCCTATATAGCGCCCCCAGTAAATGCTCCCATAGTGCTCTTCTCCCCCCTTCCTCCTAGTGCCCGGCATAATGTACCAGTATAAAATGCCCCATATATCGTGCCCCAGTAGATGCCCCCAGTGTCCCCCATAATTTGCAAGTATAAAATACCCCTTCTTAGTGCCCCCCGTAGATGACTCCATAGTAGTCCTCCCCCCTTCCCCATAGTACCCACCATAATGTGTCCCAGTATAAAATGCTACTGTACAGAGCCCCCCATATAAAATACCCCTTCTTTGTGGCTTCAGTAGATGCCCCTATAGTGCCCACCAATAATGTGCCAGTAATAAGTGCCCTCAATAACGTGCCAGTAATAAGTGCCCCCATCACGTGCCAGTAACAAGAGCCCCCCATCACGTGCCAGTAACAAGAGCCCCCCAATGTGCCAGTAATAAGAGCCCAGCCCCCCATCACGTGCAAGTAATAAGAGCCCCCCCAATGTTCCAGTAACAAGAGCCCCCCATCATGTGCCAGTAATAAGCCCCCCCATCATGTGCCAGTAATAAGCCCCCCAATGTGCCAGTAATAAGCCCCCCCAATGTGCCAGTAATAAGCCCCCCCAATGTGCCAGTAACAAGAGCCCCCCTAATGTGCCTGTAAAACTATTGTAAAAAAAACAAAACACTTATACTTACCTCCATGTCAGCGATGCGATGCAGGCCTCTTCCGGCCTATGTCCCGCGCTGTATGGCTCAGGCAGCGCGATGACATCATCGCGCCACCTGCGCCGGCCTCTGATAGGCTGCCGGCCTAGTGCCTGCAGCCTATCAGAGGAAGGGGAAGGGACACGCCTCTCCCTCCCCTGCACCGCCGCAGCACAGGCAGATGACTATGGAGATGAGCGCAATGGAAGTGCTCATCTCCCTGTTCCCGACTGCGGCGGCTCACTTGGGGGGGCATTTTAGTTGGGGGGGCACAGCGTGATGTAGGGGGGGCCGTGGCCCCCTCTGGCCCCCCCCTGGCGACGCCACTGCCAGCAGGCCCTCGCCCAATCAAAGTTACTCATGATTAGAAACTAAACCCAACAATCATAGGTATTTTCAACTTTCAAGGTTCTTTATCAATATAGACTAGACTGTAAAAGGACTTTATACGTACGTTCCTTCAACAATCCCTCGAACCAGACAAGCGGTCAGGGAGGCACAGATATAATGTAGGATAAAGTCTCTTACCTTTTCAGCTCTGTCTTTTATATCTGTACGTCCCGGTCCGGACTATCCAAGTTGTCGGGAGATTAATGAAGTGTCCTTTAGTCGAGCCCCACGTTGGGCACCAAGTTTTGTTGGGGCAAAACCCCCTACCTCTATGACTGTCAGGGTCCCAATTGATGTGGATGTATGAGCGTTCAGAGAGCTGACATAGACACACTGCTGAATCAGGTTCTCTCTACTTTATTACACACAAGCATACATATGTATAACACTACAGATAAACATAGAAAAGGCAGGCGCACCGCCAAGGGGGTGGAAATCGAAACTAGTGATTTGATTGGTTATTCATATAAGGCAATACTTCCTCACTATACTAACAGAATTTTTAATGGTTAAAAACTTCTACAGCATCTTATCTCAAAGTTATCATTATTTAGCAGCGCATCCCGAAACACAGAAAGAACAGATAACTTTCTTGCATGTCAAACTCTGATAAGGCAGCAGCTACCTTGGCCTTGTAGCTAGAACATTTGGTCTATTCACAGAAACTCCCCACATCCTCCAGATGGATCAGTAATTTTCCGCATATGCACAAGCTGGAGGAAATACTTATGCAAAATGGATTCTCAACCCTCACACCAGCACCTTGCACAAGCCGGTGTACTTATTTAGAAAGCGTGGCACCACTAGGTTGATAATGTATGCCATGCAGAGAGCATGTGTTATTTCGCCCATGCTCAGGGCAGCCAGTATGTTGTGCCCATTGTCGCTGACCACATTGCACAGTAAGAGTCGGCGGGGTGACAGCCAGCGGGATGTTTGCTGATTGATATACTTCAGCAACTGCTCGCCTGTGGGGCACCTCTTGACTTGACACATGTGATAGGAAGGAAGGGTACTGCTAGCCACCTTGTGCCCTGCGGCTGTTGGGGATGGGAACGTGTCCATGCAGCAGGTGGATAAGTGCCTGGTGTGGGAGCCAGGCCGACAGAAATGTTGGGGGGGGGGCAAAAGGACCTGACCTTGTTCCTGGGGTGCTGCTGCTGGAAAAATCATTGACCCAGTGGGCTGTGAAAGACATGTACTGTCCCTGCCCGTAAAAGCTGCTGCAGGTGTCCACTGTGGCAGGAACCTTGCCACACAGCGAGAATTGCAGGGAGCGGCCCACATTTGCCACTTGAGAGTATGAGGCAGGGATTGCTTTTTGGGAGAAATAATGCCGGCTAGGAACCTTTCTAGTAAGGCTGAGCGCATGCCATTAGCTCCCTAAAGGCAGTAGACTCAACAAAATGGTACGAAAACAACTGGACAGCTAGCAACTTGAGCAGGTGGGAGTTAAGCTTGCACACCATCGGATTGCTGGGCGCATAGAGTTGTTTCCTGGCCACATATTCCTTTATCGATGGCTGACAATGGAATGGAGGAGGAGTGAGCTGGAGAAGCGGAAAGGAATTATGACTATGTTAAAGGTGTATTCCCATCACAGACAATGGGGGCATATGGCTAGAGACCCTCACCTACAACGAGAACAGAGTGGGGAGAGTTGTGGCTGGAGGACCCTGGGGTCCAGCCACGACCAAGCACTGCTCCCCGCTGCTCCCATGTGCGGCCTCTTGCGCAGCCAGGCCGCATTCATGGGCAGTATGGTGTCTTTAAAGGGGTATTGCCATCACAGACAATAGGGGCATATCACTAGGATATGCCCCCATTGCCTGATAGGTGCGGGTCCCACCTCTGGGACCTGCACCTACACAGAGAATGGAGCGGGGAAAGTAGTGGAGAGTGCACTGCGCATGTGCAGCACACTCTCCCATTCATTTCTATGGGGCCCCATAAAAATAAATGGAGGGCGGCTGCGCATGAGCAGTGCACTCTCCACTACAGAGGTGATATGCCCCTATTGTCTGTGATGGCAAAACCCCCTTAAAGACACCATACTGCCCATAAATGCGGCCTGGCTGCGCAAGAGAGACCTCCTAGTCTGCTGCTGTGGCTGGCTGCCACCTGTTTGCCCACAGGATGGGGTGATGCCGCTTCATGTGGTTCAATAGAGCTGTGGTGCCTATGTTTGTGTTTGCCTGCCCACATCTTATTTTGCACAGCTTGCACAAGGCAATACTTTTGTCTTCTGGCAGCATGGAGAAAAAATGGCAGACGGAAGATACCCACCCAGCAGAGGTAGAGGCATCCAAGTTCGGCTTATCTCTGGCATGTTTTGGACCTAACTCACTCACAGTGTCTCACCATCAGATCCTGAAGCAGACGTGGGCCTGGCTGTTCTTTGGGAGGTACATGGCCTCTGCTCTTTATTGCTGCCTCCATCACCCTCCATCTCTGATATTGCCTCCTCCTCAGCACCCCGATCCAGCTCCCAGGTCCTGTCTAGCACACAATTGCCATAGGAGAACTCACCCTCCCTTCCCCTTCTATCAGACTTTGAGTTTATCTATCACTGCCCCAACGCCAATACCATGGCTACGGGTGCCACTGCTACCACCACCAATACGGTTATGCCTGGGGTATGCAGTCTCCTCAAGGCAGTACAAACCCTGACTGCTCTCACACAAGTCGTCACCTGGGAGACTCTTCTGACTGCCTGCCGAAGGCCATGGTGGGGTTTTATTGCCACTTCTTAGGAGCCCTGACATATTTTAGCCTCTCTGATTATATTGTGTGCTACCCTGTGTATTGGTGTAGAAATAATGTATATGCTGTATATTAAACCCCCCCAAAATACTGAACTGACTTTATTTTGAAACTGAGTTATTTCTTCTACAATATGTGGAACTGTTCAAGTTTGTTTTCAATTCCATCTTCCCTAAGTGCAGTCTGTATCAGCTGTTTAGCAGAGCCAGGACTGACAACATCAGCACTGCCCAGGTGCTGCCCAAGTTAACGACACCACGTGTGGTAAAACACAGTTTTTGGTGGCCTATGCGACCCAACAAGAAAAGACTTTAACCACTGGTTTGCCATCCACAAAATGGCCTTGCTTATCGCAATACTGTTGTCCGAGATGTTCCTCCAAGGTGACTGTCTGCCGAAGACTTCCTGCCGTACACTAACCAACCACCAGGGCTAATTACTTTTTACAACAACCTGCAGACCCGTGTGGGGAGGAGCACCCAGTGTCACAGCTCCTCCCACAGACAAGGTCATGAACTATCCTACAACCATTTAAAGGTGGCTCTGTAACCTGCACTTAGGATTGTGATTACACCTGCAATCCGCTCATACATCATCCTGGAGAAAAGAGGGGTAAAAGACTGTGCTAGACATAATTACAGAGACTGTGTTTTTATAAGAGTAACAGAAAACTAGGAAAAAGATGAAGTTGACGAGAGGAGGATTTCCAAGTCACCAGAGACTGTGACTTTAAAGTGAGACTGCCGTTTCATTTTTTATTCCCTAATGGTATAGTACACCCTGCTGTATAAGTGCTTTTGTGCTTTTAAATTTGATCATTTTCAGTTTTACCTGCTAATAACTCCAACAAATGCATGCTACTTTCCTCTTCAGCAGCTCTCATCTCACAGCGTTGCCATGTGCAGTCCGTCTTCTCAGTATTATAACAAGAGATGGATGAGCTCTGGGAGGAAGAGCTCAGCCCTTACAACCTACGGCCCGCGGGCCAAATGCGGCCTGCGCATTGACCGGACTTTATCAGCGCAGGGCGCGCTGCGAACGGCACAGGCAGCAAAGCGATGCCTGTGCCTGCAATCTCCCCGCCCAGCCCCGCCTCCTAGCTAATTTATTCACTGCACTCGCCTCTGTGAAATTGAAGAGAAGCGCCGTAATCTCGCACAGGCGCACTGGCAGAGGCATCAAAGTGCGCATGCACCGTCTTCCTAGCCTCTGCCAGTGCGCCTGTGCGAGATTACGGCGCTTCTCTTCAATTTCACAGAGGCAAGTGCAGTGAATAAATTAGCTAGGAAGCGGCTCTTGGTGGGGGGGATCTGTGGAGGACACTGAAGGGGGGATCTGTGGAGGACACTGAAGGGGGGATCTGTGGAGGACACTGAAGGGGGATCTGTGGAGGACACTGAAGGGGGGGATCTGTGGAGGACACTTAGGGGGATGTTGGGGTGGGAGGTCCTGGAGGGGTGTTTGGGTGGGAACTCTGGATGGGGTGGGAGATCCGATAGGTATGTGGGGGTGGGAGATCCGGGAGGGGGGGCCATATTTTTTTTTGCTATGGGGCCCAGTCATTTCTAGCTACGCCCCTGATTGTTAAGATTGGGCGGGCACTGGAGCGATAGAGCGCCCTGCTGTAGGAGAAGCCGGCGGGAGATGAAAGGAGGAGGGGCCAGCTCCTGGTGGTGTCGGGCACACGCCGCAAGCATGGTGGTGGAGGATCTGACTGAAGCCTAAAGACCAGACATCAAGGTAGACCTGCAGAAGAAGGTGACAGCGCAGTATGTGATGTATACATGTGTGTAATGTATGTAGTGCAGTGTGTGATCATCACATACTGCACTACATACATTACACACATATATACATCACATGCCCCCTCACAGTAATAATGCCAAGATATGTGCCCTCTTCACAGACTTAATGCTCACACATGCCCCCTCACAGTAGTTATGCCTAGATATGTGCCCCCTCACAGTAATAATGCCAAGATATGTGCCCTCTTCACAGATGTAATGCTCACACATGCCCCCTCACAGTAGTTATGCCCAGATATGTGCCCCCTCACAGTAGTTATGCCCAGATATGTGCCCTCTTCACAGTAGTTATGCCCTGATATGTGCCCTCCTCACAGTAGTTATGCCCTGATATGTGCCCTCCTCACAGTAGTTATGCCCAGATATGTGCCCCCTCACAGTAGTTATGCCCACATATGTGCCCCCTCACAGTAGTTATGCCCAGATATGTGCCCTCTCACAGTAGTTATGCCAGATATGTGCCCTCTTCACAGTAGTAATGCTCACTCGTGCCCCCTCACAGTAGTTATGCCCTGATATGTACCCTCCTCACAGCTCACAGTAGTTATACCCTGATATGTGCCCCCTCACAGTAGTTATAGCCTGATATGTGCCCTCCTCACAGTAGTTATGCCCAGATATGTGCCCCCTCACAGTAGTTATGCCAGATATGTGCCCTCTTCACAGTAGTAATGCTCACACGTGCCCCCTCACAGCGTTTGCATTTCTTTCTGGAAAAGCTACCTTGTTCCGGCCCGCAAAATTTCTACCAAGTCTAGTGCGGCCCTCAGGCGAAAAATGGTTGGGCACCACTGCTTTAGATGGTGATAGCTTCTCAATGGTAGCAGCTACAAATATGCCACTTGTTTGAAAGATGACAGTCCAGTCTTTCATACAAGACCAGAATAACAGCTCTAGTCCACGCAACAGAGGAGAAATCACTGTTAGAAATAGAGTCGGGAATAATCGCGGGTAAAATCTGCTTTTACTTTCACTTTCAGCTTCATTCACAGCATCCCGATTTCTATCATTGATATCTTCCCCTGTACTGAACAGATTTATGTCATTCTGGTATTGTCTTGGTACTGAAAGCTTGAAATGTCAGACAATACAATACAAAGCCCATATTTCTAGCTGGTACCAAACCAGAGATATAAGCAGCTAAACTAGCTCCTCCCTCCCTGTCAGTCTGGAAGAGAATGAGGGACAGCTGGCTATTAACAGGTTAAAAGAAATGCTTACTGATTTAATGTAATTGCAGGGCTTGTCTGTGGTTAGCGGTATGTGAGGATACACACTGCTTTGGGTACTGTGGGAAGTTATCTGCGTTCTGATTGGTCCTGCTAGTTCATGTGAAGAGAGCAAGGGCTTATGGGAAGTGAGGGAAATACAGGATGGCATTAAGGAAGGGCAAAGATCATCACAGGAAGAGCAGCAGAGGCCATCTTAGGAAGTTGCTGAAATAGAGGCACAGAGAAATATGGTTGTTAAGGGCTGAATACAGACATCAGAAAGGTAAAATTAGATGAAAAAATGCAGCATCATGAATATCTTCCCTTCAGCATCACATATGTTAGGAATTTCATTTTTGGTAGTAAAATGGTAGTTACACTTCAAGAAGATCAGAAGCAAAGAAAGAAGCTCATTAATCCAAAATACATAGAGTTTTTTTTTGTTTTTTTTGAGAAGCCCAATGGTGCCAGAGTGGTTTCCTGTTTAACAATGAAGGGCAGTATTCTTAAATTAATAGGGTTGATAAATTATGTAGAATAGGTTACTTAGTATGTACAGTTTTGAGAATGACACAAATATTAGTTTTCACAAAGTTTGCTGCTAAACTGCTTTTAGATCTTTGTTTCAGTTGTTTCTGTGATGTAGTGAAATATAATTACACGCACTTCACACGTTTCAAAGGCTTTTATCGACAATTACATGACATTTATGCAACTAGTCAGTATTTGCAGTGTTGGCCCTTCTTTTTCAGGACCTCTGCAATTCGACTGGGCATGCTCTCAATCAACTTCTCGGCCAATTCCTGACTGATAGCAACCCATTCTTTCAAAATCACTTCTTGGAGTTTGTCAGAATTAGTGGGTTTTTGTTTGTCCACCCGCCTCTTGAGGATTGACCACAAGTTCTCAATGGGATTAAGATCTGGGGCGTTTCCAGGCCATGGACCCAAAATGTCAACGTTTTGGTCCCCGAGCCACTTAGTTATCACTTTTGCCTTATGGCACGGTGCTCCATCGTGCTGGAAAATGCATTGTTCTTCACCAAACTGTTGTTGGATTGTTGGAAGAAGTTGCTGTTGGAGGGTGTTTTGGTACCATTCTTTATTCATGGCTGTGTTTTTGGGCAAAATTGTGAGTGAGCCCACTCCCTTGGATGAGAAGCAACCCCACACATGAATAGTCTCAGGATGCTTTACTGTTGGCATGACACAGGACTGATGGTAGCACTCACCTTTTCTTCTCCGGACAAGCCTTTTTCCAGATGCCCCAAACAATCGGAAAGAGGCTTCATCGGAGAATATGACTTTGCCCCAGTCCTCAGCAGTCCATTCACCATACTTTCTGCAGAAGATCAATCTATCCCTGATGTTTTTTTTGGAGAGAAGTGGCTTCTTTGCTGCCCTTCTTGACACCAGGCCATCTTCCAAAAGTCTTCGCCTCACTGTGCGTGCAGATGCGATCACACCTGCCTGCTGCCATTCCTGAGCAAGCTCTGCATTGGTGGCACTACGATCCCGCAGCTGAATCCTCTTTAGGAGACTATCCTGGCGCTTGCTGGACTTTCTTGGATGCCCTGAAGCCTTCTTAACAAGAATTGAACCTCTTTCCTTGAAGTTCTTGATGATCCTATAAATTGTTGATTGAGGTGCAATCTTAGTAGCCACAATATCCTTGCCTGTGAAGCCATTTTTATGCAACGGAATGATGGCTGCACGCGTTTCTTTGCAGGTCACCATGGTTAACAATGAAAGAACAATGATTTCAAGCATCACCCTCCTTTTAACATGTCAAGTCTGCCATTTTAACCCAATCAGCCTGACATAATGATCTCCAGCCTTGTGCTCGTCAACATTCTCACCTGAGTTAACAAGACGATTACTGAAATGATCTCAGCAGGTCCTTTAATGACAGCAATGAAATGCAGTGGAAAGGTTTTTTTGGGATTAAGTTAATTTTCATGGCAAAGAAGGACTATGCAATTCATCTGATCACTCTTCATAACATTCTGGAGTATATGCAAATTGCTATTATAAAAACTTAAGCAGCAACTTTTCCAATTTCCAAAATTTATGTAATTCTCAAAACTTTTGGCCACGACTGTATATACCTTCATGAAATTTGCTTTGAAACTAAGGCGTACCATGGTATAGTAACCTTTGCAGATATATGATTTGCATTGTCGTTGTTTTATTGATAGCTATATGTTGTTCCATATTCAATGTATTTAGTCTTTTAAACCAAAATTATTCCAAATGATCAAGGGTGGATTAAAGTGTGAAAATATAGTTTCTAATCATTTGAATTCCATTTTGTATCTATTCATATAAAAGGACATTTAAATGAACAGATACAAAGTGGAATTCAAATGATCAGAAACTACATCTTCACACTTTAATCCATTTAATTTCATGTTATGACCTGTAAATGCATGTGCAAGGGAGTAAGGCTTTTTCTACATATTTTCTCAAGGTTGCTTTGGGATTTTGACTCACTGTGGACTGACATGTACATAGTGACAATTATGGAGAGCATGTGCTGGCTATGTTCCACTAGCTAGGGAATGAAACTTTTTGTTTAATCTGTATAAAGCTGTAACCCTTCAGGAAAGAATTCAGAAGCTCATCCTATGGGGGGACACTTTGAGCAAGGACATAAACGGTGTTTTCCCAATCGAGACTCTAACTGCTTTCACTGAAAAGGGTTTCCAAGCTGATATGTCACTATCAGATGATGTTAACTCAATCGGTGATGTAAGTACCTTCATTCTGGATGTAGTCCGGACTCCAGCTGAAGTGTTGATATAATTGTGTATTATGTTCTTTATCCTTTATATATAGATAAGAGCAAAAAGAAGGACATTATATCGCTATATGTATATACTACTTATTATATTTAATAAAATTATATGTGTATTATAAACCTTCCTTTGAAGTGTAGCCATAGTTTCAGTTGAGTCTATTTCACAGAATGATGTTCTGCTTGTTCTGATAGGGCACCTCCCTGCCTGCTGCAGCACTGATTGGCTCGTCCAGGCTGTCTTGGAGCCAATCAGGGCAAGACCTCCCCCCACTTCCTCCCAAGATTATGTGAGAACGCTTCTTCTTCCACCCTAGTGCTCCTTTTCCTGCCAATATATGTACTAAAATGGCGCTAAGAACCATTTTACTGGATTCATCTTTAGTGGAATCTGAAAATATATGTGTCTGAACTGGTTCACTCATCGTTAGACTCAGGGTGGGACTGCTACTATCATCATCATTATTGCTGCCCATACACAGCTATTGGAGACAAGTAAACTGTTATATACCTCAGGAATATACATACAAACATAGAATTTGTCGGCAGATAAGAACCATTTGGCCCATCTAGTCTGCCCAATATACTGAATACTATGAATAGCCCCTGGCCCTATCTTATATGAAGGATGGCCTTATGCCTATCCCATGCATGCTTAAACTCCTTCACTGTATTTGCAATTACTTTTAAACCTTTGCCCCTCTAATTTTAAACTATGTCCTCTTGTAGCAGTCTTCTTTTAAATATTCTCTCCTTTTAAATATTCTTTTAAATATTCTTTTAAACATTCTCTCCTCTTTTACCTTGTTGATTCCCTTTATGTATTTAAAAGTTTCTATCATATCCCCTCTGTCTCGTCTTTCTTCCAAGCTATACATGTTAAGGTCCTTTAATCTTTCCTGGTAAGTTTTATCCTGCAATCCATGTACCAGTTTAGTAGCTCTTCTCTTAACTCTCTCCAAAGTATCAATATCCTTCTGGAGATATGGTCTCCAGTACTGAGCACAATACTCCAAATGAGATCTCACTAGTGCTCTGTAGAGCGGCATGAGCACCTCCCTCTTTCTACTGGTAATTCCTCTCCCTATACACCCAAGCATTCTGCTATCATTTCCTGCTGCTCTATGACATTGTCTGCCTAGCTTTAAGTCTTCTGAAATAATGACCCCTAAATCCCTTTTCTCAGAGGTTAGGACTGTATCACAGATTTTATATTCTGCTCTTGGGTTTTTACGCCCCAGGTGTATTATCTTGAACTTATCAACATTAAATTTTAGTTGCCAGATTTTTGACCATTCCTCTAGTTTTCCTAAATCCTTTTACATTTGGTGTATTCCTCGAGGAACATCAACCCTGTTACATATCTTTGTGTCATCAGCAAAAAGACACACCTTACCATCGAGGCCTTCTACAATTTCGCTGATAAAGATATTAAACAATATGGGTCCCAGAACAGATCCCTGAGGTACCCCACTGGTAACAAGACCATGGTCTGAATATACTCCATTGACTACAACCCTCTGTTGTCTGTCCCTCAGTCACTGCCTAATCCATTCAACAATATGGAAGTCCAAGCCCAAAGACTGCAATTTATTGATAAGCCTTCTATGTGGGACAGTATCAAAAGCCTTACTAAAGTCTAGATAAGCGATGTCTACTTCACCTCCGCCATCTATTATTTTAGTTACCCAATCAAAAAAATCAATAAGATTAGTTTGACATGATCTCCCTGAAGTAAACCCATGCTGTTTTTCATCTTTCAATCCATGGGATTTTAGATGTAACACAATCCTCTCCTTAAGTATGGTTTCCATTAATTTCCCCACTATTGATGTCAGGCTTGCTGGCCTATAGTTGCCCGATTCCTCCCTACTACCTTTCTTGTGAATGGGCACAACATTTGCTAATTTCCAATCTTCTGGGACGACTCCTGTTGCCAGTGATTGGTTAAATAAATCTGTTAATGGTTTTGCTAGTTCACCGCTGAGTTCTTTTAATAGCTTTGGGTGTATCCCATCAGGCCCCTGTGACTTATTTGTATTCATTTTAGACAGCTGACTTAGAACCTCTTCCTCTGTAAAGACACATGCATCAAAAGATTCATTACTCTTCTTTCCTAACTGAGGTCCTTTTCCTTCATTTTCCTTTGTAAAAACTGAACAGAAGTATTCATTGAAGCAGTCGGCTAGTTCTTTATCTTCTTCCATATACCTTCCTTCTTTAGTTTTTAATTTTGTAATTCCTTGTTTTAGTTTCCTTTTTTCATTTATGTATCTGAAGAATGGCTTATAGCCTTTTTTCCCTGATTGAGCTAATTTCTCTTCTGCCTGTGCTTTAGAAGCTCTTATAACTTGTTTGGCCTCTCTCTGCCTAATCTTATAAATTTGCCTGTCCTCCTCTTTTTTTTTTTTTTATAATTCCTAAATGCTATCTTTTTGTTTTTAATGATTTTGGCCACTTCTGCTGAGTACCACAGTGGTCTCTTCCTTTTTTTTGCTTTTACTGACAAGCCTAATGCAATTTTCTGTTGCCTTCAATAGTGCCACTTTTAAGTAGTCCCATTTCCCCTGGACTCCAATGAAACTATTCCAATCTGATAGGGACTCGTATACCACTAATCTAAATTTAGAAAAGTATGTTTTTCTAAAATCTAAAATTTTTGTTTTTGTGTGGTGTGACTCCCAAGCTTTCCCCTACAGTAATATCAGATACCAAATTCCCATTTGTGAATACTAAATCTAAAATGGCCTCCTTTCGGGTTGGCTCCTCAACTACTTAATGTAGAGATAATCCCAGTAGGGAATTTAGAATATCTGTACTCCTGGCAGAACTAGCTATTTTGGTTTTCCAGTTTACATCAGGAAGATTGAAGTCTCCCATAATGATAACTTCCCCCTTCAATGTCATTTTAGCTATTTCCTCAACTAGTAGATCATCTACCGTATATACTCGAGTATAAGACGAGTTTTTTGGCACATATTTTTGTGCTCAAAAAGCCCCCTCGTCTTATACTCGAGTCTAGGTCTGTATTATGGCAACTTACATTGCCATAATACAGACTATGACATGTTGGGGGCCGGAGAAGCTGTTACTACCTTTACAGCTGCTCCGGTCAGCTCCCAGGACATCCGCGCGGCAGGGCCGGGCCGACACAGAGGCAATAGCAGGCAGTGCGGGGGGCGGTGCTCACTCACTGATGTCACGCGCCTGGCGGCGCAGGCACGTGACGTCAGTGAGTGAGCGCCGCCCGCACGTGACGTCAGTGAGTGAGCGCCGCCCGCACGTACTTACTGCTGTTACCGGAGCTAAGACAGAGTAAGGTATCCAAGTAAAGAGATCAGCAATGATTAAAGTTAAAGTTACTGATTATAAATATATAGTTTATAAATGTACTCCTGGGGGCATCGGGGAGGGGGATCTGTGGCTGGCACTGCTATGGGAGGGGGATCTGTGTATGGCACTGCTATGGGGAGGGGGATCTGTGTATGGCACTGTTTAGGGGAGGGGGATCTGTGGATGGCACTGTTTAGGGGAGGGGGGATCTGTGGATGGCACTATTTAGGGGAGGGGGATCTGTGGATGTCACTGTTTAGGGGAGGGGGATCTGTGGATGGCACTGTTTAGGGGAGGGGGATCTGTCGATGTCACTGTTTAGGGGAGGGGGATCTGTGGATGGCACTGTTTAGTGGAGGGGGATCTGTGGATGGCACTATTTAGGAGAAGGGGGATCTGTGGATGGCACTGTTTAGGGGAGGGGGATATGTGGATGGCACTGACCCTAGTCTTATACTCGAGTCAATAATTTTTCCCATTTTTTGGGGGTAAAATTAGGGGCCTCGGCTTATATTCGGGTCGGCTTATACTCGAGTATATACGGTAATTCTTTGACTTGGCTAGGTGGTCTATATTTCACACCTACACGAGTTACCTTATGACTATCAAGCTGCAAGGTAACCCAAACTGACTATAAATTGTTCTCGCTAACTTGTATCAAATTAGATTTTATGCTATCTTTCACATACAGGGCCACCCCTCCCCCTTCTTGCCTTCTCTGTATTTCCTGTATAGAGAGAACCCTGGTATTGTTATATCCCAGTCATTACTCCCATTGAACCACGTCTCAGTAACAGCCACTAAATCTATATTCTCAGATGCCATTATAGCCTCAAGTTCATTGATCTTATTCCCTAAACTGTGAGCATTTGTAGACAAGAATCTGAGCTTGTCATTTCTAAACCTTTGTGCTACTGGCATCTTCTGGCATTGTTCCGGGGGGCAGTTGGACTGCTGGATTATCACTCTTTTGCCCCCCTTTCCTAGTTTAAATGCTCCTTAGCAAATACTTGGAACTGTTCACCGAGGACAGATGCAAACCATCTTTCTTGTACAGTTCTTTTCCATTCCAACAAGAGCTAACATGAGACACAAAGCCAAACCCTTGGTTTAGACACCATTCACCAAGCCATACATTTAATTCCTTAATGCGCATCTTCCTGTCATGCTGAAGGTTATGCACAGGCAAAACTGCAGAGAATGAAACAGTTGATGCAACCTCCCGTATATCCTTTCCAAGTGTGTGAAAAGCTTCTTTCACCTTTGAAACCTCATTGGAGGCCAGATCCTTTGTCCCAAGATGTACAATAACATCCACCTCCCTTTCCTGCTTTGCTTGCCTAACAATATTAAGGATCCGTCAACTATCCCTGCTAGCAGTAGCACCAGGGAGACATCTCACAACACCATTCTTCTCAAACTTCACACCTCTTATGATGGAATCACCCACCTACAGCTGCTTACTATCAGTCCTGACCTTCTCCTTTTTGCCTTTTTTCTCTGCAGTCTTGCATACTTTAGGCATGGGAGATGATTGTTCCTCACCACTGTGCCTGAGCCATCCTCCATGTTGCTCTTGCACTCTGAAAGTGCTGCAAATGAATTATGGAGAACCACAGACTGTGGGACATGTCTTCTATCCACAACTCTCAGTCTACCAGAACCTGCAGTAACCCATCTTCCATTTCTAGGGGGCCTCTGTGGCAGTGGCATTGCAACATTCTCAGCCTGAGTTTGTTTAACGGTTAATTTACAAATCTCATATTTCAAAAAGGAAATTTCCTGCTGCATTATGGAGAGCTGTCTACAGATCAGACAGTATCCAAACCTCCTAAGAGTGTAACCTGAAATAAAAGCACAACTATTCCTGCACAGAACCAGGTCTGCCATTGTAAAGAAGGGAAAGATTTTACACAAACAAATCTTACTTGTTTAAAATGATCAATTCCTGCTGCCTGTACTGCAAATTTCATCATCAATTCAGTAAAGATAAAATGTATTTATTGCAACCAATGGGCCTGGTTAATGCCTACACCATCCGCCAGCCCCCACATTTACACTCCTGCCTAGCACACTGCCAACCGTTCACCGTCAAGGGCACTCCATCTAACACCAGGAAGGAACCCCAAAGTCCATGGTGTGCCACGAGGGAAGAAAGGGTGCACCCTCCATTCACTGTGCATGGGCCAGGTGAAGATTGCCATTATGAACTGTATTGTAGCATGTGTCTTATTGGTAATATTGGTCTTGGTTTACTGTTTTTTATTCACTAACAGTATGGAGATAAAATTTGTTACATGTACAGTATTATTTGTTAACTGTATGATTATATTGTAGATGTGTGTTATCATGTATGGGAAATTGTATTATTATATTGGGGGGGATCATATCCCTTTATAGTCCCTAGCGACAGGAAAATTTGTCTTGGGGCCCTTAAGCCTCTAGTTATGCCACTGCAGACAAAATTATGCAGCATGCTAATGTATCTGGCCTTTTGACAATCATTGAAAATATTATTCATTATAGGGCAGATGTACTATTGTTGTTCAAGAATTCCACCATCAGTTGCACCATAATTGTGGCACATATCAATTTAGACAATTTTATTAATAATTTGCTTCAAAAAGAACAAATGTTTTCACATAGCTAAAATTGTCAGTTAAAGGGGTTAATCTTGAGTCAAAAAATGCATCAGATTTATAACCTGCGTACTCCAGTTTTTTGGGTGCAAAATACTGGCCTCAAATATAAGTGCAGCTCACAGAAACCTTTACACAAGACATTGCTGGCTAGTGCAAGAGTGTCCTTCTGCAAGTGTCATCCTTATGTGAAATTCTATCAAAACCTTCAAGATAAAAACAGCATCATTACTGAAAAAGTACTGCAGTGGTTTGTCTTCTTGTGCACTACTCTTGCTAACCATCCCAGACCTCCAGTAGAGCAGTCTGGCTGACTGTTACAGCAGCTCCTGACTGTATGATTAGAAGTAGGCATGAGCGAATCGAATTCGGATGAAACATCCGAAGTCAATTCGCATAGAACTTTGTTAGAATACTGTACAGAGCGAGCGCTCGGTACAGTATTAGAATGTATAGGCTCCTATGAACCGAAGTTACTTCGAGAAGTCTCGCGAGACTTCGGGTATTAACGTCAGAAACAAATTTCTACTGTTAAAAACATTTTACCGAACTCGGTTTCAGTTCCAATTGGTAGTAACAAGATGAGAGGTGTGGCCAGTGAATGCAAAATTTGTTGAAGTGCACGCTGTTTGCTGCAGTTTTCCAATGATTTGAGCAGGAGGGTAATCTTGTATGTGAACCTGAGTTCTAGACAGAGAATAACGTTGAGGTGAAACAATCATGCTTTCCATCAATTACCTTTCCAGGTAACTGGCATGTAAACTTGTGAAGAACCATACTGATCTATCTTGTAATGGTTGAGAGACTTTTAGTATAACCAAAAGTAAAACTTCAGTTTGTGGAATTTTCTAACATTATGAGGAACTCTAGGGACTTTCCTTACTTGCACACTTCTGAAAAATATGACTAATAAGAAAGGGATGCTTGGCTTGTTCTTGTTTGTTCTTGTTCTGAGGAACACATATGGCAAAGCTAGTCTAAAGGTTAGGTTTAATATGCCTGACAGGTGAGTAGAGGAGACACTCCATCAGTAATGAATACAGGTGACATAATGAAATATGCAATATTGGTGTACAATGATGATATTAAAATAAATGATATTAAATAAAGTATATTAAGTAAAGTATAACTATATTTTATTAACAAGGACCTGTCACCACTCTTGTGTATTTTATTAAATAATTGTATTCTACATTAAATGACAATTCTGGAGCACCAATCTTATAACTCTGTATTATGCCATTCCTCTATTCTTCCTACTAGAAATACACTGATGAGCAAAAGAGTAACAATGTTTTGAACTTTTGACTTTCAGGCTCCATATTTCACCATCCACTACAGCTTCGAACGTGAGACTGCCATAATTTTTTTTTTCTTTCCCCCCCCCCCATCATTTTAAATACAAACAAATAGGGCGTGTTACCCTATGGATGCAATAACAGGCATATAGAGACATTCAATTTGACAGCAAATACAGTATGGGTCTGCAAACCCAATAATACAGTATATGGAGAACAGAGAGATCCAAAAGAATTTCTAACAAAATCACAGTGAAAAAAATAAAAATAAACCTTAGGACATCACTCGCCATGACAAAGGATCAAAAAGTAAGAAAAATATCATACGTCATGTGTTAAATCACAGTAATACAATTGACAGTCTGTCTGCCCAGCTTTTTATGGGTAGCGGCAAACTAAAAACCAAGGGGGTTCGAGTTCAGCATCCCAACGAGCCCACCGTACTCGTGTCCCAAACCTGTAACCTGCCCAATCTTCCTTTCAGTTGTTCTATTAAATACCATTCTGTTAAGGAAAATGGTTTTATTATGGATTGGAGTTCAGTGTCCGACATGTATTTGAGAATAAAATGTTTCCATTTTTTGAACAGTTTGTTATTGAATCGTTCTTTTGACTGAAAGATCCCCAATCTTTCTAAGTGAAACAACTGCTTCAGTTGAGTTTTAATAGTATATAATGTGGGAGTTTCAGACTGCAGCCAGTGCTGTAAGATACAACGTTTGACAACCATGCAGATTGAGTGGAAAAGATCGGGGAGACCCCCTCCATCATTTTCTTCCCCTTCAAAATGAAATAGGTATAATATTGGGGTCAATTTCAACTTTCTCCCCCATAGTTCCTCTACCATACCACCCACCTCAGACCAGAGCTGTGAACTGTTGGGACATGTCCAAAGTCCATGGAAAAGATCCGTATAGCCTATATGGCATTTACGACAATGTGTTATACGGTCGAGTCTGAGCGGGTGAGGAGGAATATTAAAACAAAAAATGTCCCTGTGTATAATTCTAAACTGAGTGTCCCTCCACCATCATTTTATAGACCATCATCTTGGCTATCTCATACATAAATTGGATAGGCAACTATTTAGCATATGATTAGTGTAGAGGGAAGGGGAATATTTGAATATATTTATATGTATGTATGTTTCCATTAATATACATATATACTGTGACACATTGAGAGTTTTTGTGCAGATGGGCTGGTTTCCAGCCAGGTGAGGTCAAATACTGGACTGGAGTTTAAGTGCTGATCCGGGTTTTGGCAGCACCTGGCTGTCCTTAAGTAGGCAGCTAGGCTCAGCAGCTGAGTCTCTGTGTTGGGATATGAGGTTTTGTGCCAGACTGGAGGGCTGAGACCCATGTGCAGGGGAACAGGCCTCCTAAAGCCTACTATGGTCTACTGGAGGCAGAACTGCCAACAAGGTGACTGTCACGGCTGAGGATGGGGGAAACCCTCAGCCGTGCGATGCCAGAAGATGTATGGTCGCTACTCGACCAGGACGACAGAATTAGGGAGCAGGTCACCTCCTATTACGTCCCTAACTCTGACCCTGACTCCTAGCTGTATGAGCCGACCCTGATGGTAGGAGGGCTCATACTCCATAACTTTGGGGTCCCTACTAGCCCTCAGGGTGGCCCTGAACTAGGAGCAGAGTACGACCACCTGTTCCTCCTGGATACGGAGGAACAGGAGTCTCACTGGCCAAGCTGCAAGGAGATGGGGTACATAAACAGACGTATGGAAATGGCAGGAGAACTACACTAGTTCACACCTACCTGCCACAGCCTTGCTGACTGGATCCTGTGCTCACAAGCTGATGTCCACACCATACATAAATGGACACAGCAAACACACATACACACACAGAAACCCAGATCCATAGCTGCATTAAACATGAAAGAAAAACAACATAAACTTAACATCACATATAAACATTTATGACCACAAGGGTGGCCCTCACTGGCAGATGGTATTAGAGACCAGGAGGATGCCTCCAGCTTACTACAAGGCTAGAGTACCCCTCAGCTTCAGGTCTCCACTGAGGCTTTATAGCCCATGTAGCCACACCCACACACAGACACACCCAGTGTTCACACAAAGAAGGGAGTTAACCCTTCCTACACCAGAAAACGGAAGACAGCCACTTAAAAGGGAAGTGTACTCATAACATAAATACCGTGCACACCAAAACAACAAAAGTGCACACATACAAACACAGGTTGCCTGGTGCAACCGCATGCACTTTACAGCAAGCTGCCTAACACCAGCTCAGGCTGCTATACTGCCAGATACATTATATTGCCAGCGGCAACCACAGGTGAGGCAACATACTACAGCCCTCACCTGTGATTGACAACCAGACAAGACCGCAGGCAACTGCATGCGGTTACAGGAGTCACGGCCATGACCATGGTCGTGACACTCCCACCCCTCAAAGCCCCCCCACCAAAAAAAGGGAAACCAGAGAGGAACTAAAAATAGGGATGGGAGAAGGGAAAATTAGGGGAAACAGCGTCAGTACATGCGAGTCTCCCCAGGACTGCTGCCGGACCCTGGAGCAACACACAGGAACCAGGATCCGACTGCCAGCCTCTGGAGCAACACACAGGAACCAGAGACCAGCAAAGAAACAGCCCGGGGAGACCGCACTGACACTGCGTCCACTCTCTACTCATGTTCCCACTCCAGTCGCTGCCAACAGACACTCCTAACCAGCACACAGCCGGAACACTAACAGAATGCTGCCAGCAGACGACCAGAGATAGGAACATAGAGAGGGATGAGGGATCACCAACACGGACACGGAAGGTAAGGTGGCGGGGAATAAGCCACCAAACGCGCCGTTAACGGTGATCCCCAAATCGCTCTCCCTCCGGAGAACGCGCATGCACCCCACAAACATATGGCGATGCATGCTGCACCCTCTTCCGAAGGTCATGCCACTCCCACCGCTCAAAGCCCCCCCCCAACACAAAAGAGGAAAGTTGGTGGGGCACCACAAACAATGGGAGGGAGGGTGGGGAATAAAAGGTAAGGGGACACAAAAAGAGACAACGGTGAAGGAATGGCGGGGAAATGCCACTTACCACGCCATCAGCGGTGAAACGCCCAAAACGCTCTCCCTCCGGAGAACACGCATGCACCTCAAAACAGATGACGATGCATGCTGCACCCTCTTCCGAAGGTAACCAGGTGAGGAGCCTTTGTGGTCATACTGTCACATACATTATGTTGCCAGCGGCAACCACAGGTGAGGCAACATACTACAGCCTTCACCTGTGATTGACAACCAGACAAGACCGCAGGCAACTGCATGCGGTTCCAGGAGTCACGGCCAAGACCATGGTCGTGACAGTGACTTGTGCAATATGAACTTTCCATTGTGTGTGAATTAACACAAAAGACTGCAAAGTGTCATGAAGTTCTGTGCAAATTGAACTTTGCATTTGTGTGGGAATTAACACCAAAGACTGCAAAATGACGTGTTGTTTTGTGCAACTGCCGCAAGTGTGAATAAACACTGAATTTTGAGTTAAGAACTTGTATTTTGCCTCTGTACTGCATCCACTTACCCTATCTACCAGAGAGAAACTCCACAATTGGTGGAGGATGCAGGCAAGCGCAGTGAGGCTGGCGTGAAGGCCAAAATATTTTAGTTTTTTTTCCGGGGACAGTTGTATGTCTTACATCAAACCAGCAAGATTACAACCCGTGTCCCTTGACAAAATGGAAGCTGTCGTAAAAAGCCCTTGTGGAGGCTAACCTGCAGCAGTGGGAGGCTAATAAGCAGCAGCAAGAAACAAACCAGCTGCTGTTACAACATGTGACGGCTTTACAGGCGGCAGGAGCATCCCAGAGCATCCACGATGCCCAGAAAGCAGTCCGTGCGGTGATCCCCAAGATGACCCCCTCGGATGACGTCGAAACCTATCTGGTGGTGTTCGAAAAGGTGGCCGTGAGGGAGAAGCTACCCCGAGATCAATGGGCTGAGGTTGTCGCTTCGTTCCTGACATCTGGACCCCAGCAGGTGTATTTCGACTTACCGGACGATCAAGCGGCCGATTACCCGACAGGAAAGGGTGAGATTCTGGGAAGACTGGGGGTGAATGTGTTGGTCCTGGCCCAGTGGGTGCATCAGTGGGAGTTTAACCTGGCTGAACCCGCGAGACCTCAGTAATGTTGCAAAAATGGCTGAAGCCTGACGTGCTGAGTTCCACTGCTATGCTGGACCGTCTGTTGGCTTATGTGTCTCCTGGTAATGCCCTTAAGATGGTGGACCTGGTGGAATGCTATGAGGCGACCAGGAATCTACAGGGGGGTTCTTTTCGGAGGGGGGCAGTCAAACCCCGGAAATCTGCACCCCAGTCCCGGCGACTTGTGCCAACAAAACCCGCCCGGGATGTACCCCCTATGGACCCGGCTCCGATAGTCTGCTGCCCACATAAGGGCTGACTGTCCCCGTCGGGGTGAGCCCATGGAAGCTAACTATGGCTACCGCCACTCATTATATGCCAGGAAGCTGTGTGCCTCTGGTACCCCAGAGACTATAGACAACAACCACTTGTGCCAGGTGGAAGTAGGAAACACTCTGGCAGTGGTGTTGCTGGACTCAGGGAGTCTGGTGTCCCTGGTAAGGGCTACACTGTAGTATGCACAGGTTAACATACACAAGACAAACCAACATAAATGTTGGGCAAAATTGTCTGACCCTAAAGAAGCCAGCTCAGCATCATGAAGTAACCCTAAAAAAGCAAACTGACACTAAACAGGCTAAAATAATCAGTAATTTTATTAAATACATAAATATGACAAAAGACACAAAAGCACATGAAAAGATGTGGTGCGAATCACTCCTAAGGAATAGTATAACACAGATGTATATAAATGGAGGCTTGTAATAAAATGTTAAAACGTCCCTGGAGGTGGAAGGGAAGATAAGTGATCAAGTGGGGCTGCCATAAAAAAAAACAAAAAAACACCAGAAGTTGTCTTGTTAGTGTTAAATCACAAGGTCGCAATACAAAGAGGTAGTGCAACACAAAGGTAAGATACAGTCAAAAGTTTAAGACCACTTGAAAAATGGCAAAAAAAATCATATTTATCATGGCTGGATCTTAACAAGGTTCCAAGTAGAGCTTCAACATGCAACAAGAAGAAATGGGAGTGAGACAAAAAATTATTTGAGCATTCAATTTAATGAAAACAACGAATAAACTTTAGGACCAAACTGTCACCGCCAGACATCTGAGAAGCTCTGACAGACGTTCTTCAGAACCTCCTGCTTGAGGTTCTTTTGTTTTGCTTTCGTTTTGTCATCTCGTTTCCATCTCTCAGCTGTCATCTAGTTGCACTGATTGCATCCCTTTAAATCCCCTCCCATACTGCATCACTTTGCGGTTTATACAACTTCCTGGAGTGTGTGCATGTTGGATGCTACAACTGATGCTTCTACAGATAAGTCTGTTCATTTATCTGTGTTTTCCTGTTTGCTTGATCCTAGGTGACCCTGACTCCCTCCGTATTAAGTGTAGGGAGCCGGTGGTCGTGTCCCCTCACTATTATAGGGTGTTCAGGTTTCATACAGTCGAGAAACGAGGGTATGCAATTATCTACCATAGAGATTTTTGCATAGGCTGAGCAGTAAGGGAGAGAGCTAGGGCTGTTGCAGGGCTTACCCTTTGGTTCCTTAGTTTTGGATCAAGTCAGTCGGATCTTCATTTGTGTCTTCTAGTTTTCTGTAACACCTTCCGTGACACACACCTCCAAAAAAAAACTAAATTCCCCCAAAACAGAAATCCAACTTCCGAACATGAACTCTGTAATGAGTAGCTCCGCTGTTATTGTTTATCACTTCAAAAATTCGTTTCGGCATGCTTGATGCAAGCGTTTCCATGAGGTGAGTGGGAACATTTCTCCAAGTGGTGAAGACGGCCGCACGAAGGCCATCTACTGTCTGGAACTGTTGTCCATTTTTGTAAACTTCCCTTGCCATCCATCCCTAAAGGTTCTCAATTGGATTTAGATCAGGGGAACACGCAGGATGGGCCAAAAGAGTGATGTTATTCTCCTGGAAGAAGTCCCTTGTCCTGCGGGTATTGTGTACTGTAGCGTTGTCCTGTTGAAAAACCCAGTCATTACCACACAGACGTGGGCCCTCAGTCATGAGGAATGCTCTCTGCAACATCTGCACATAGCCAGCGGCCGTTTGACGTCCCTGCACTTCCTGAAGCTCCATTGTTCCACTGAAGGAAAAAGAACCCCAGACCATTATGGCGCCCCCTCCACTGTGGCACGTAGAAAACATCTCAGGTGGGAACTGCTTGTCATGCCAGTAACGTTGGAAACCATCAGGACCATCAAGGTTAAATTTTTTCTCATCAGAGAATAAAACTTTCTTCCACCTTTGAATGTCCCGTGTTTGGTGCTCTCTTGCAAAGTCCAAACGAGCAGTTCTGTGGCGTTCAAGGAGACGAGGTCTTTGAAGACGTTTTTTGTTTTTGAAGCCCTTCAGTCTCAGATGCCGTCTGATGGTTATGGGGCTGCAGTCAGCACCAGTAAGGGCCTTAATTTGGGTCGAGGATCGTCCATTGTCTTGACGGACAGCCAATTGGATCCTCCGGCTCAGTGCTGATAAAAAATTTTTGGGTCTTCCGCTTGACTTTTTTGTTCCATAACCCTCAGGATCATTTAAGAAATTCCAAATGACTGTCTTACTGCGTCCCACCTCAGCAGTGATGGCATGCTGTGAGAGACCCTGCTTATGCAGTTCAACAACCCGACCACGTTCAAAAAGGGAGAGTGTGACTACCTGACAGAAAATGACAATGAATCCACATCTTTGCACAGATTTGGCCTTTTAAAGGCATATGGTCATAAAATTTTGATCAGCGGAAAAACATCCTGTTTCAGTTTAATCGTTTTTTCCAATTAATTGAATACTCAAAAAATGTTTTGTCTCACTCTCATTTCTTCTTGTTGTATGTTGAAGCTCTACTTGGAACTTTGTTAAGATCCAACAATGTAAAATATGATTTTTTGCCATTTTTCAAGTGGTCTTAAACTTTTGATCAGAACTGTATATATTAAACCCTAAAATAAGGGAAAAAAGTATATGCAACTACCTAAATTGTATATAAATGTAAAAAACGACAAACAATGAACAGGCAGTTACAGTGAATCACTATCAATGTATGCTTCCCAAACCTCCTAACAGAGATAAAGTGCAAAGAAAACACAATGCCCTCATATTACTGACAATAGAATCCCATAAACCTACCCATGAAGTTAAGGGGAGATGATTCCTCAGGAGAACCGTACACCCCAACGCACGTTTCGGCGTCTGCCTTCTTCCGGGGGCAGAAGGCAGATGCCGAAACGTGCGTTGGGGTGTAAGGCTCTCCTGAAGAATAATTTCCCCCTAACTTCATGGGTAGGTTTATGCTGACACAGCAAGGCAGGGAGAACATTCCCAGTGCCCAGCAAGACGATGCACAGTCGCATGTGTCCAGATCTTCACGGGCTAGCAAGATGTCCTCAGCAAGTTCCTCAGCAGTTAGAGCTCATGCCAAGGCAGAAGCTGCCCGCGTCCAGCTTCAGTACGCAGAAAAAGAAGCCATGATGATGCAGGAGTTAGCAGCAAAGAAAGTTGCCCTAGCACAAGAGGAAGCAGCTAGGGAAGCTGCCATAGCACAAGAGGAAGCAGCTGGGGAAGCTTCCATAGCACAAGAGAGAGCAGCTAGGGAAGCTGCCTTAGCACAAGAGAGAGCTAAGGAAGCAGCTAGGGAAGCTGCCATAGCACAAGAGAAAGCAGCTAGGGAAGCTGCCCTAGCTCAAGAGAGAGCAGCTAGGCAAGCTGCCATAGCACAAGAAGAAGCGGAATTAGAATCAAAATTGCTCATCCTGCAGAAACAGACTGCAGCTGCAGTTGCTGAAGCAGAGGCCGCTGCCTACATGGGAATAAGTCGGTCAGGAAGTGAAAAATCATATAAAGACTCAGAGGTTCCAGAAAAACCTCTATTCTCTGCAGATCGTACAAGTGAGTACATCCAGAACCTTACTGATGCGCATACAAAGGAACAGTCTCTTAAACCTGAAGCAAAGGAATTCAGGCCGAGATCAACATACCCCCTGAGCAGGCCCAATCAACCACATGATGTTAGCGGCTGCCAGCAAACCAAGAATGAAGCTCCAGAAACCCCTAAGAACAAAAAACAAGTGTTCCCATCACCTAAACCTATAGATTACATGTCTGAACAACAATGTGCAGTGGATGTCACCAAATTTCTCATTCGCAAAGAAATGGTTAGCTCAGGCTTTCTCCAATTTGATGACTGTCCTGAAAACTATTGGGCATGGAAATCTTCCTTTCTGAATGCCACTGAACTTATCACCAACAGAAATGCTTAATTTAATGATAAAATGACTTGGCACCGAGTCAGCAGAGCATGCTAAGAGGATGAGAAGAGCAAACCTGTTCAACCCTGCAGCAGGACTCAACATGACCTGGAAAAGACTAGAAGAAACGTATGGATCCCCAGAGGTAATCGAATGAGCACTGTTGAAAAAACTTTAAGTCTTTCCCAAGGTGGGCTACAGAGACAACGTGCGGCTACAAGAACTAAGTGATCTTCTACTAGAGATAGAATATGCCAAAGAGGATGGCTACTTGTCAGGACTTTTCTATCTAGATACAGCTAGAGGCACTAATCCCATAGTAGAGAAGTTACCCTCAAATCTGCAAGACAAGTGGATGTCTGTGGGAGGTAAATTCCAAGAAGATTATGGAGTCACTTTTTCCCCTTTCTCTGTGTTTTCTAGGTTCGTCCGACAGCAAGCAAAAATCCAAAGTGATCCCAGTTTCGCCTTCACCAGCAGTGGCAGTCAATCACACAGACCTGAGAGACCTCACAGACCTCACGGTAGGACCTCTGTATCCACACACAAAACAGCTGTACCTTCAGAAGTTACAGACTACCAAAGCACCCACAAGGTACTCACCATAGAAAACCCTGATAGACATTGCCCAATACACAAAAAAACACATCCACTAAAGAAATACAAAGGCTTTAGAAGCAAACCCATTGCAGAGCGGATGTCCTTCCTTAAACAAAACTGCATCTTTTTTAGGTGCTGCAGATCTACTTATCACATTGCCAAAGACTGCAAAATACCAGTAGAATGTACAGAATGTGGCAGTGAGAGACATATTGCAGCTTTGCACCCTGGCCCTGCTCCTGCCCCACTAGAGACTGTAGAACCCAGGAAAGATCAGGGCAGGGAGCAACAAGAGACCTCACTCTCCTCAGTAATGTCTAATTGCACTGAAGTATGTGGACAAGGCAAGAGTGCTCATCAGTGACTATGTATCCCACTGGCAAGAGAGAAAGGGCAGTGAAAATGTATGCAGTGCTAGATGAACAGAGCAACAGATCCCTTGCAAAGTCAGATTTCTTTGATATCTTTAACCTTAAGGCAAGTGCAGTTCCATACACTCTAAGGACATGTGCGGGGACAATTGAAACCACAGGGAGAAGAGCTACTGACTTTACCATTGAATCCTTCAATAAGAAAGTGCAGTTCCTACTTCCTACCCTAATAGAGTGTGGCATGATACCTGACGACAAAACTGAGATTCCCTCTCCAGAAGTAGCCATCACCACCCTCACCTCCGCTCAATTGCTCACTTTATGCCAGCTGTTGAGCCAGTTGTTTCTATCCTTCTACTTCTTGGGAGAGACATCCTTCAGGTACACAAGGTATGCCAGCAAATTAATGGACCTTATAATGCCCCCTATGCACAGAGACTGGACCTGGGGTGGGTCATTGTAGGAGAAGTTTGCCTGGGGACAGTGCACCAGCCTGACAACATCAACACTTTGAAGATGTCTGTGTTAACAAATGGACGCACATCCCTTCTCAGTCCCTGTCACAACAGCTTTGTTGTCAAGGAAAGCTTTGCCAGGTTACCACAACACTGTAACTCTTCTACACTATATGGTAAAGAAGAAGTCAATTCCAACATTGAGACAGACAATCTAGGGATTACAGTGTTCCAGAAAACTAAAGATGATGATAAACAGGCCCTCTCTATAGAGGATCAGACCTTCTTGCAGATTATGGATAGAGAGGCTTACCAAGATGACAATCACAGTTGGGTGGCCCCTCTCCCCTTTCGCACACCCAGACGTGTTTTGCCTAGTAACAGGGAGCAAGCCATGAAGTGTTTGCATTCACTCAGCAAAACACTGCAGAGAAAGCCAGAAGTGAAAAGAGATTTCACTGAATTCATTAAAGGGATGCTAGACAATGATCACGCTGAAGTTGCAGGACCACTTGAGACAGACAGGGAACACTGGTATCCACACAAACCTAATCAAATCAGAATAGTTTTTGATTCCAGCGCAGAGTATAAAGGAGTCTCTTTAAATGACGTACTGTTGAGTGGCCCTGACCTAAACAATACTTTGCTGCGCTTCAGAAAAGAGCCCGTTGCCTTCAAAGCAGATGTGCAACAAATGTTTTATTGCTTTCTTGTCAGAGAAGACCACAGAGACTTTGCACATTTTCTCTGGTACAAAGACAATGACATAGACAAAGAAATTGTCGAGTACAGAATGAAAGTGCATGTATTTGGCAATAGCCCCTCTCCTGCTGTCGCTATATACTGCATGCAAAAGGCTACCCAAAAAAATGCAGAGTGCTATGGACAAGAAGCCAAACACTTTGTATTAAGACATTTCTATGTAGATGATGGACTCGCTTCTGCTAGCACACCTGAAGATGCAATTTCCATCCTCAGTAAAACAAAGTAAATGCTGGCAGAATCCAATCTGTGTCTTCATAAAATTGCTTCCAACAGCCAAAAAGTAACGAAAGCCTTCCCTGTAGCAGACAGAGCTAAGAACCTTAAAGATCTTTGCCTAGGTACAGACACCCTTCCCCTGCAGAAAAGCCTAGGTCTAAGTTGGGATCTAAAAACAGATCCTGCATCTTATGGGGCGAATGCTGCCATTTTACATCGCAGTCTGCAAAGCTGCAGCATCGCAGACTGCGATGTATCAGCTGGAGGGTGGAGGGAGGAAGGGCCGGTGTCATGCAAATGCGGCGGGGCCGATGCGGTCACTGTACTCCGACGCCGCCACTCACTCACTTCCTTAATGCCTAAACCTTTTATAATAATAACTTTAATTGAAGTTCCGATCCCCAGCCCCATCTGTACTACTTACTAAATATCCTGTAGCAGGCAGAGCAGGGCGGGCGGCCAGCCGTAATTCACTGATGTCACGTGCCTGCGCCGCCTACTTCAATCGTAAAGAAGGCGGCGCAGGCACGTGACATCAGTGAGTTACGGCCGGCCGCCCGCCCTGCTCTGCATGCTACAGGACATTTAGTAAGTAGTACAGATGGGGCTGGGGATCGGAACTTCAATTAAAGTTATTATTATAAAAGATTTAGGCAATAAAGCAGTGAGTGAGCGGCGGGGCCGGAGTACAGTGACTGCACCGGCCCCTGCATTTGCATTCCACCGGCCCCTCCCACAGGTTTAGCTCCGGTATATTAGGACATCTGTGGATGCCACTATTATGGGGTGGGTGATATGTGGATGGCACTGTTATGGGGTGGGGGATCTGTGGGTGACACATATATAGCAGTGCCATCCACAGATCCACCCCCCATAACAGTGCCATCCACAGATCCCCCTCCATAACAGTGCCATCCACAGATTACCCACCCATAACAGTGCCATCCACAGATCACCCCCCCATAACAGTGCCATCCAAAGATCACCCCCCCATAACAGTGCCATCCACAGATCTCCCCCATAACAGTGCCATCCACAGATCTCCCCCCATAACAGTGCCATCCACAGATCACCCCCCCATTACAGTGCCATCCACAGATCCCCCATAACAGTGCCATCCCCAGATCCCCCATAACAGTGCCCCCCTCAGTCCCCCCCATAAAAGTGCCATCCACAGATCCCCCCATAACAGTGCCATCCACAGATCCCCATAACAGTGCCATCCACAGATCCCCCATAACAGTGCCATCCACAGATCCCCCCATAACAGTGCCATCCACCGATCCCCCATAACAGTGCCATCCACAGATCCCCCATAGTAGTGTCATGCACGGACCACCATTAGTTCAAAACCCACCAAAAGAACAACTTTTGGTTAAAAAATTTTTTTTCTTATTTTCCTCCTCAAAAACCTAGATGCGTCTTATGGGCCGGGTAGTTTTGTTTTCAGAGTTTCCTCAGAGGAAAAGACTTTTACACGTAGAGGCATTCTATCCACCGTAAATAGCCTCTTTGATCCCCTAGGGTTTGTATTACCTGTGACAATAAGAGGCAAGGTCTTAGTTCGGGAACTGTCATCTGGGAAAAGTGAATGGGATGCTTTGCTTCCACAGGAGAGACTAAGTGAGTGGGTTCAATGGACAGAATCCTTGCAAGCGTTAGAGCACCTAAAGATAGACAGATGCTATTTGCCCGTATCTCTATCATCAGCTTGCAGGAAAGAACTGTGCATCTTCTCAGACGCTTCCACCACAGCTATAGGTGCAGTAGCTTACTTGAAAGTAATTGGTGCAGAAAACATGTCATGTTGGATTTGTCATGGGAAAGTCCAAATTAAGCCCTAAACCAGCCCACACGATTCCTTGTTTAGAGTTGTGTGCTGCTGTACTTGCAGTCGAAATGTCTGAGCTAATCACAGATGAACTAGACACTGACTTTGATGCTGTGAAATTCTTCACTGATAGCAAGACTGTCCCAGGGTACATTTGCAACACCACTAGGATGTTGTATCTGTATGTCTCCAACAGAGTGAATAGAATCAGGCAATCTACACACCCAGATCAGTGGTTCTATGTATCTACAGAGCAAAACCCTGCAGATTATGCCACTAGACCTACTCAAGCAGCATGCCTTCAGAACTCTATATGGTCCTCAGACCCAGATACACCTATGGTCCTTACCCCAGCAATGTTGTTGACTCAAAAGATGAACTCTTTGTCCGCTCCATCTGGAACCATCAGTACAACACAAGTTCATGCGAAACAATAGAACCAAGTACAATGCTTGGCAGACACCTTTTGAAAAAGATGGAAGAGAGAGTATCTGTCAAATCTGCAACGCTATGCAGAAAAAATATATAAACAGGAAAATGGAATCCTAGCTAGTCTGAGATCAAAACTATAATGTCAGTTATAGGTCTGAGATAAATTCTGGCAGTCTAATTTTTTACAATCTTGACCTCCACCTTTCTAACCTTGCCATCCCTGCTTGGTAGAGCATTGACAATAAGTCCTACGGGCCACTCATTCCTGCCCTCTTGGCTGTCCTTTAACAGAACAACACCCACTATTACATTTGGGCGATCCTCAGTCCATTTCCACTTCACAGGTGTGCCCTGTCAGGTTTAATAAGTGGGATTTCTTGCCTTATAAATGGGGTTGGGACCATCAGTTGCATTGAGGAGAAGTCAGGTGGATACACAGCTGATAGTCCTACTGAATAGACTGTTAGAATTTGTATTATGGCAAGAAAAAAGCAGCTAAGTAAAGAAAAACGAGTGGCCATCATTACTTTAAGAAATGAAGGTCAGTCAGTCAGCCGAAAAATTGGGAAAACTTTGTAAGTAAGGGCTATTTGACCATGAAGGAGAGTGATGGGGTGCTGCGCCAGATGACCTGGCCTCCACAGTCACCGGACCAGAACCCAATCGAGATGGTTTGGGGTGAGCTGGACCGCAGAGTGAAGGCAAAAGGGCCAACAAGTGCTAAGCATCTCTGGGAACTCCTTCAAGACTGTTGGAAGACCATTTCAGGGGACTACCTCTTGAAACTCATCAAGAGAATGACAAGAGTGTGCAAAGCAGTAAACAAAGCAAAAAGTGGCTACTTTGAAGAACCTAGAATATGACATATTTTCAGTTGTTTCAGACTTTTTTGTTATTTATATAATTCCACATGTGTTAATTCATAGTTTTGATGCCTTCATAGTCATGAAAATAAAGAAAACTCTTTGAATGAGAAGGTGTGTCCAAACTTTTGGTCTGTACTGTATATATATATATATATATATATATAGATGTGCCCCAAGAATCTATATAGATATATATGTGCTTATAATATGGCCAAATCATGCCCCCAATCACGATGCCCCCCCCCCCCCTCCCCAGCCTAATCCTCCTGCATTCTCCTGCAGGGGGGAAGTGACACCAGATGGCTGGACAATTATGTCCAGCTTCGGTCACTTCAAAAGGCAAGGGATCAGTAAGATCCTTTTGCCTTTCGTTAAACATCTCAAAAGTTCCCCTGCCTCTGTTTGTTACATACCTCCGGTGCGGTAATTACAGCACCTGAGGTATGCAGGCGCTTCACAAGCGGGAGGATCAAAGCATTCCCCCGCCTGGAAGCGCGCTGTGCATTCCTCTGAAGGCGCGTGCAGGGACACGCGGGCTGGTGAGGCGATGTCATATCGCCGCGCCGACCCACATGTCCTTGCCTGTGGCGTGCGCACGCCGCAATGCAGGCTGCTCGGGAGCGAGCCCCACCGGATTTAAATAGTCTGGCGGCACTGCGCTATTCAGTTAAGCCATGCAGCCCGGACAAGAGAATCATCCCCCAGGAGAACGAGCAGTATTTTGGGAGATCATCCCCTAGAGACGAGCACCCCTGGAAGCTGGCTGAGTACCCTATACCACAAACGATTATCATTAACACTTTCATCCCTGCCATTATGTCACCGCCAGTTCTGTGAGAAGGTCTGTTAGACGTTCTTCTCTACCTCTTGCATGTAGTTCTTTGTTTTGGTTTCACTTTGTCATCTCCTTTCCTTCTCCCAGCTGTCACCTATTTACACTAATTGTCTCCCTTAATATTCCCTCCCATACTCCCTCACTTTGCGGTTTATACTTCTTCCTGGATGAGTTGTTCACTGCTGGAGGCTGCTACTGCTGATTCCTCAGATAAGTCTTTTTCCTTTATTTGTGTTTCCTTGCTGGCTTGATTCTAGGTGACCGTGACTCCGTCAGTATTAAGTGCAGGGAGCCGGTGGTTGTGTCCCCTCACTATTATAGGGTTTTCAGGTGTCACACAGTATTAGGTACGTGGGCATGCAATCGTCTACCATAAAGACCTTTGCATGGGCATAGCAGTCAGGGAGAGCTCTAGGAGTTATATAGGGCTCACTCATATGCTCCTTAGTTTGGGATCAAGCCAGTCGGATGTTTATTTATAAGTTCCAGCTTTCTGCAACACCATCCGTGACATTATAAACCGCCATAACCGTCTTAAGCATGGATACGGTTTCAGCCTTGATTGACCGCATGCAAGGTCTTTCGCTGGAGGTAGCAGATCTCCGTAAAACTGTGTCTCGGTTTCAGGTGACCGGTTCTGCTGGCGTTCATGGAGTTTGTTCCGAGCCTAAGATCTCGCTTCCGGATACGTTCTCCGGGGGTAGTGAGAATTTTGTTCGCTTTAGAGAGGCTTGCAAACTCCATTTTCGCCTACTTCCCCATTCCTCTGGTGATGAGGAGCAGAGGGTGGGGATCATCATCTCGCTGCTCAGGGATAACGCTCAGTCTTGGGCCTTTTCGCTGCCGGTGGGGGCACGGCCCCTCCGATCGGTGGATGAATTTTTTGTAGCCCTGGGGCAGATATATGATGACCCGGATCGTATTGCTCTGGCTGAATCTAAACTGCGTCTTTTATGCCAGGGTGAACAGTCCGCAGAGATATATTGTTCTGAATTTCGGAGATGGGCAGCTGATACTGGTTGGAATGATGCTGCACTCCGAAGTCAATTTTGCCATGGTCTTTCGGAAAGATTGAAAGATGTGTTAAAGTCGCCCTAAATTAGAGCATTTGAGATGCACTCTGGTGCTCCAAATCAATGTACCCCCAGGGGGTTAATATCCACGCGTGGTTGAGAGACTGGACACTGACACAGAAGCTGGTCAAAGCAATCTCTAATTTATTACAGAAAGTAAGTGGTATATGTATCTTCAGAAAAGGGCAGTACTTTCTGAGGCCCAGGCATTATTTCATTGGCTCAAAAGGAAGAAGAGATAAGAGAGAGGAGATAACACTCTAGCATCTGCGCACTGGGCACTACTTTGGAATGTGAACTAATGTAAACATCTGGTTATCGTCGCCATGTTGTAATGGCGTCTATCCTAACAATAATACTGCATACGTCATATGTGACACTTCAAGGAGGTGCTTCTCTATAGACAGTGAATAATATATACATATCATCAAGTCATATGATTGGCTTATGCATTCCTCCACAATCTATACACCTCCCTTGGGACACCTGTACAAAGATGAGAAAACAGACACTTCCCACAGCACAGCTCTTTGCCCCCCCCCCTCTCTTCTCCAGTCTTGAAACAAAGAGGGGGGTGGGAGGCACTTGAAGAAGAAAAAGTTAACTCATTACAGTCCTAGAGATACAAAAAATATAGAATAAAATTCACACATCTCTAACAGTCCCCCCTTGAATTTTAATACTCTCCCTAAACCTAATCATCTGTCCCAATGCTCCGCCTCCTCTTCACCAGCTTCCACGACAAGCCATTCCTAGTGAACAGCCTCCCATGACACTGGATTTGAGCACAGGGAAGTCAGATGATCTTTCCCTAATTTGCGTTGACATCATATGGGGGAGACTGGAGGTCATCAGTGCTTCTGATTTGACTGGACCGAAGTTTTCATACAATTTTCCATATTCTTTTGAGTCATGATCAACAGTCACACAAGGGAAAACCAGTCTCAACACTTCCTTGAAATCAATCCAATTATGCTTTTCTTTGAGCTCCACTGTGCTTGTGGTCAACAACACTCGGAATGGACCATCAAACCAGGGTTTTAGGACTTTACTTTATCAAAACCTGGAAGTGAAGCAAAAACTTGAAAATATACTTTAGTCAAATGCTTGTACAAAACTGATCACATAATCTGTCAGATAACCATGTTGCATCTGAAGCTGCTGTGGGAAATAAAATCCTATCCTAGGGGCTGACCCAAAAAGGACCTTATAGGGACAAAGGCCTGTCTCACGGTTAGGCGTATACCTTACTAAAAGAGGGCTTCCAGCAGGCACTCTATTAAGACTTTTTGAATCTTTAACTTAGTGTCCCGTTCAGTTCCTTTTTCCTACTCTACTGCTGCTTTGTGGATGGTACGAAGCATGTGAGGCCTGTCCTACACCCAAAACCTTCATCATCTCCTGCATCACTTCACCTGTGAAGTAAACACCTGTGTCACTTTCAATGATCTAAGGTACCCCATTCCTGCACACAACTTCGGCCATAATCTTCTTTACTTCTTTGGGTACAGTTTTGGCCATCCTGAAAACAAGTCATCATATATCAATACATACTCATACATGCCCACCTTGGGTAGTTGAAGGTAGTCTGCAAACGTTGAAACAGATACAAAAAGCAGGACGTGTTTCTTGTTCTGGGCACAAATCATTTATCCTTGAGTATGTCTGACTGTTACAGTGCTGAACCCTGAGGCGTACCATATGCTACGTACTAAATCACACATAGCAGTTTTTGTCTGGTGCATCACTCCATGGGTTGCCTGTGTCATCGTGGAGTAGAGGGACCTGGGAAGGCAAAGTTTCCCTTAGAACTGTTTTAGGCCCTTCTTATTTGTAGTCCCCCCTTTTTCCATCCACCAGTCCCTTTCCTCCTTCCCCATCTGGTTCTGTAAGGTCTTAAGAACTTTTGGGTGACAGGAGGAGTTATTTCAGGGACCTGAACTGTGGCCACTTAAGACAGGGGTCTGCTTAGGTAATTTGGCAGCCATTTTTGCCGCCTGATCTGGCCTTTCATTGCTATCATCACCCCTCATGTTAGTAACAATAGGGCTTCCATCAGAGACCTCACTGCTTCTCCATTTTCGATGGGTTTACCTGAAGCGATCAAGGAGTCTCTGGCTTTCCATATGGGCCCATAATCATGGGTTATCCCAAAAGCACACTTGGAATCAGTGTAAATGTTGGCTTTTTTTCCATCTGCATATCTGCAAGCCATCTTCAGAGCCTTTTAGCTCCACTTCTTGAGCAGACATGTGTGGTAGTTCATGTTTAATCACCACTGCCCAACATGTGTAGTACCTGCCATCCTGGCCATACCTCGATCCATCCACAAAGAGCACATTATCTAGATTACCTAATGGCTGATTTACCAAATCCCACTACCTCTTGTGACATCATCTGCAAACAGTCAGGAGCCTCTTCCTTTGAATCTGGAAGAAAAGTTTAAAGTGCGGTGCCCTAACTCTTCCCTCCCCCCTTGATCCAGAGGCAACAGGGTGGCTGGGTCCAAAGTATTACACCTTTGGAGAGCAACATTGTCAGGCAACAAAATAGAACACTGCATTCTCAAATAACGGGCAACAAAACAATCATTTGGATTGTACGTTTATGAGGATAGATGTAATATCACCATCACTTTGTGGTTCAGAACTATCTCAGAGCTTTCATCAAGCATAGCTAGTATAACTACTACAGCTCTGATGCAGAAAGGGGCACCTCTGGCCACGGGATCAAGTCTGGCTGAATAATATGCTACGGGGCGTTATTGCTGGCCATGCAGTTGGGTGAGGACAGCTGAGTCATGGCCACTCACTTCATAACAATACAATCTAAATGTAATAATCAGTGTGGGGGAACACAAAATTGCCAGCTCTAGGCATAAAAAGCATCTACCACCTCATCTGTGAGTTGGTAGGGACTAAAGGACAAATCAATCACAGTGGAGTGAGTAGAGGTAATGGGAACCTGAGCCAACAAGGTGTGTGTATTGGGCACGATGTGGGTGTTAAAAACTGTGGCTTCATTAACGGCATGTAGGTCATGTACCATCCAATGGTGAGTGGTTTTGCTTTTCTCAGCTTCTGGGAGTACTGATACAAACATGGACCAGGGAATTTTATCACTAATGGCCAACAAACAAAGTTCCTGGTCATTGAGGGCACCTATAAGCTTCACAGTGCCATCCTCCTGATATGAGATACCAGCATGTACTTTTGCAAGCAAATCTGCACCCAGGAGGCAACAAGGGGCGTTACCACTGACCAGCAAACGGGCAAGCGCATCTTGGTTAGGGGCAAATCTAATATGGATGGTTTCTGTTGAAAAGGGAGCGTACTACTTTCCCATCCACTTCTACCCAAAGACTGGTGTCTTTGGAGAGTAAATCAGGGGAGGCCATGTTTGCTGTGCACAACTGTCTTGGCTGCTCTAGTATCAATCAAAAACGGGACTACTTCTTTATCACCCAAGTGAGGGATATCATTGGGCCAGACTGAATCTGCTAAAAATGTTTAAAAGTAGAGCCGATACTGGATTTCCTGTTTCCTAATCTTGATCTAACTCCCCCCTCCTCCCTGTCTTTGTGTTTTCCTTATGACAAAAAAAAAAACATGGGTGTCTGTGGGGCCGGACAGTGATCCGGGCATGGTCAACATAGAATACAATCCTCTCGTGTGGTGTGGACGAGGAGTACCACACACAGCACAACACAACACTCTCTCTTCTGGGATCTGGGTCCCACAGACTCTGCAAGCCCATCTCCCAGGACCATTATAGGGTGGCAAACTTACTTTTTCCTCACTTCAATGAGTGGTTTGACATCAGGGCTGAAGCAATGCCAAAGGAACACTACCTATGGTTGGCACCACTGAACCACCCAATGCTGCTTGATGTTACTCTGCATTTTGGCTTACAGAAGTATCCAACTTTTCCTATCGCGGAATTAATAGACTGGAAAACAGGACTTCTCATCTTCCATGGGAGTGTCTTATAACTAGGGGATGGGCACAAGGGCTGTCATTGTCTGTAACGTTCACCCCTATCCTCCTCCCTCCGCTCTGAGTCATCTAAGTCCTCCCCTTTCAGTTGGACGCTGTGGTCCTCATTTTGTCCGTCAGTAGTGTGCCAGCTGTCCATTAGAACAGAGTTCTGATGTTTAGCACAACACTTAACATGTAACACGTAACTTCAAACATTGAAACAAACAGATCTGACAATACAGACATGAACACACAAAGGGCCCACAAGAAACTTTCATTGACTTCAATTTAAAAAAAATGTACAGCTCAATCAACACTGTTGGCACCAATAAAAACCAAAAATCTTCTAAGGAAAATAAAATAAAATCCTCAATGTGCATATTATTTAAAAAAACAAATATCGTACTCCATACGCATTCACATTTTCATGTACTCATTTTCACAAACAGCTCATAACCACGCCCTTATACATAAAATATGAATTGCATACACAGCTCTGCTAAAAACATCCATCAGTCTACACACATATTCGCCTCAACTACAACTCAAAGCCACACCCATTCACATTCCACTGAATCATTTATGTCTTCCAACCCAGCCACATAGTTTACTTTGTTTCATCCCAAAACTTGCAGCACAGACAAACACAGCTTTCCTGGAAACAGATAGCCACACCACACCCAGAATTGCTGATGGTCTGTCGCTGTTGTGTTGTGTTTTCCAATGTCTTCTGGTCTTCACTCTGTGATTAATCAACTCTTATAAGAAGACAATATACATGTTATAATCATACAGTAATTTTGTTAAAAGCTGGATTCCCACATTACACTGCTTGGGAAAGAAGAAAGAAAACTATTAATTCTTTGTCTTCTATAATGTTATTACAAATATAACATCACTTACTCTGCATGATTCCCTCCCCCCTTTTTTCTTCCCCTGCTTCTCTTATCTCAGGAATGTTTCTGTTAAGGCAGGGGAAGTGAATCAGTCCATCACAGAACGTTCAACCGTCGTAATATTCCGCAAACTTTTCCAGATACTGCACCAGACAATACTGTGTCTTCTCACACTAGGTACAGTACTTATCCATTAACTGACCATCTTTAACTGCTGTCATCTCTTATGCTAGTGCTAGGATCTTCCCTATTTAAACACACACATTTCATTAGGGTAACAAAACTTAACCAGTTCATTTCTGAACATTTAACACAAGCGCCTTTCTGATTGCAGACACTGGGGCACTTTCTTTCTTGCTAGTGCTATCAATTAACATCCTGACACTTCTCTGTTTTCTCACTCATTAGAACCCCCCCTCAACATCACAGGAGTTCTGATGTCCACAGTCTATAAGCTCTAACTTCACAGATTCTTACAGATTTTCATCCCTGTTGCCAGCCGGGTGACCTGCTGTCCGGGGCCACACTTCCTCTGTAAAATTCTGTTTCACATTTTAACTTTCAATTCTCCATTAATATCACATCCTATAATCTCCCTCTTCCCTCGCTACTAGCTAGGGGCTGTATTTTCTCCTTCTTCATAATACTGGGACTGACCCATTTCAACAGCAGTATTTCAGACTGACGCACACAAAACAGAGGAGTAAAAAGGCACCTTTAACCCTTTCCTCCACAGACAAAGGATTCACCCTCCCCTCTGGTTGGCTCAAATCTGACTATCATGTCTGACTAGTCGGCTGGGACTCCCCGCACGTCTCAGGCGGCTCCGCACGCGTCTTCCTGGGGTCAGGTCAGGTGGAGAATATCTCTGCAGTCTTCCCTTATCTAAGGGTCATACGGCTCCACGCGTCTTCCTGGCCAGGTCAGCCTGAGTTTACTTTGTCCCACACCTCGGCGCTACAGCGCCCCCTTCCAAACCAGGAGGTTACTGTCCCCTCCCTTTGTCTGTGGTCTTACTGTCCATGCTCAATTCACTCCTCAGACCATACTGACACACATATACACATATACACACCAGAGTGATCTATCAATTCAGATTATTGTTCTATGGACCCCAGGCTTTCAGCATATTAGCCGACTACTATACTTACATGGGTACCACCTCACAGCAGACTAAGCCAACATGAAGTGACAAACTAAATGGCAGAAAGGCGGGTAAGAGTATTCTTACCGTTCTATTAAAGCCAGCCATCTCCTCTCTGCCGTTCGACAAGTCCTGGGGCCTCTTGTGTGTCGGCTGTTGATGCTCCCTTCGCCTTGGGGTCCCATCTGGGGTGCCAATTGTTAAAGTCGCCCTAAATTAGAGCATTTGAGATGCACTCTGGTGCTCCAAATCAATGTACCCCCAGGGGGTTAATATACACGCGTGGTTGAGAGACTGGACACTGACACAGAAGCTGGTCAAAGCAATCTCTAATTTATTACAGAAAGTAAGTGGTATATGTATCTTCAGAAAAGGGCAGTACTTTCTGAGGCCCAGGCATTATTTCATTGGCTCAAAAGGAAGAAGAGATAAGAGAGAGGAGATAACACTCTAGCATCTGCGCACTAGGCACTACTTTGGAATGTGAACTAATGTAAACATCTGGTTATCGTCGCCATGTTGTAATGGCGTCTATCCTAACAATAATACTGCATACGTCATATGTGACACTTCAAGGAGGTGCTTCTCTATAGGCAGTGAATATTATATACATATCATCAAGTCATATGATTGGCTTATGCATTCCTCCACAATCTATACACCTAACTTGGGACACCTGTACAAAGATGAGAAAACAGACACTTCCCACAGCACAGCTCTTTGCCCCCCCTCTCTTCTCCAGTCTTGAAACAAAGAGGGGGAGGGAGGAACTTGAAGAAGAAAAAGTTAACTCATTACAGTCCTAGAGATACAAAAAATATAGAATAAAATTCACACATCTCTAACAGATGCATTTTCTTTTCATGAGAGACCAGCCTCGTTAGAATCTGCCATGTCTCTAGCTGTTCGTATTGACAGGCATCTTAGAGAGAGAGAGGAGACTACTCCTTCCTGTCATATTTGGTCCAAGGACAGTGGGGCTGTCTCATTCAGTGCGCAGGGGTCTCAGTCTCTCTCAATCCCCTCTGAGGAGGAGGCCATACAGCTGGGTTTGCTTGCCTCTGATAGTAGAGGATTCAGCTCTCAGAGGAGGGTTTGTTTCTGTTGTGGGGCTATAAATCATTTGGCTAATGTTTGCCCCTCTAGGAGATTCATGAAGTTTTCTGAGGGTAATAAAAGAAAAACAAAAAGAAAAAAAGCCCTCTAAAAACTTTCCATTTGCTACTATTGGCAAGGTTGATGCGGAAATTGAAGGTTTGCCGTTTGCTTGTAGTTCCCGTTTTCTCCTACCTGCCAGGGTGGCGCTAGACAGCAAGAACATTGTTTGTGAGATTTTTGTAGATAGTGGAGCAGCTGTCAATCTCATTGATAATCAATTTGCAACAACGCATGGTTTCCAGGTATGCACTTTGTAAAAGGATATACCTGTTTTTGCTATCGATTCCGCTCCACTTTCTCAAAGATCGTTAAAGGGCATAGTTCACAATATCCGTTTGACTGTGGGTGACGCTCATGTTGAGGATATGTCATGTTTCGTCTTAAGCGGATTACCTACTCCTCTAGTGTTGGGGCTACCCTGGCTCACTAAACATAACCCCACCATTGATTGGCAAGCAAGGCAAATAAATGGTTGGAGTGAGTTTTGCAGAGAGAATTGCCTCACGGCGTCTCTTTCAGAGGTTTCTACCAAGACTGTGCCATCTTTTCTCTCAGAATTTTCGGATGTGTTTTCCGAGAGTGGTGTCCAGGAGTTGCCCCCGCACCGGGAGTACGACTGCCATATTAATCTCATCCCAGGCGCCAAACTGCCAAAATCACGTTTATACAATCTCTTCCAACCTGAAAGAGTCGCTATGCGTACTTATATATCTGTGAGCCTGAGAAAGGCACACATCCAACCCTCGAAGTCACCTGTTGCCGCTGGGTTTTTTTTTTGTTAAGAAAAAAGATGGTTCTTTAAGACCTTGTCTGGATTTCAGGGAGCTGAACCGTATCACGATTCGTGACCCATATCCGCTTCCTCTGATCCCGGACCTGTTTAACCAGATTGTTGGGGCTAAGGTTTTTTCTAAGTTGGATTTAAGAGGGGCATACAACCTAGTCAGGGTCAGGGAAGGGGACGAATGGAAGACGGCCTTCAATACCCCTGAGGGTAATTTCGAGAATTTGGTTATGCCCTTTGGTTTGATGAATGCTCCGCCCGTCTTCCAACATTTTGTGAACAGCATTTTTTATCATTTAATGGGGAAATTTGTACTGGTGTATCTAGATGACATTTTGATTTTTTCTCCTGATTTCAAGACTCATCAAGACCACCTACGTCAGGTCTTGCTGATTCTGCGGGATAATAAATTGTACGCTAAACTGGAAAAATGTGTGTTTGCGGTTCCGGAGATTCAATTTCTTGGTTTTCTTCTCTCCGCTTCTGGTTTTCGCATGGACCCTGAGAAGGTCAGCGCTGTCTTTGTTGGGGAGCTTCCTGAGAATCAGAAGGCGCTGATGCGGTTTTTGGGTTTTGCCAATTATTACAGAAAGTTCATTTTGAATTATTCCTCTGTTGTTAAGCCACTCACTGATATGACTAAAAAGGGGGTAGATTTTTCTTTGTGGTCAGTAGATGCGCTTAAAGCCTTTTCTACTATCAAAGAGAGTTTTGCTTCCGCTCCCATTTTGGTACAACCTGATGTCTCTCTACCTTTTATTGTTGAGGTGGACGCTTCTGAGGTGGGTGTGGGTGCGGTCTTATCTCAGGGTCCCTCTCCTGCCAAATGGCGACCATGTGCCTTTTTCTCAAGGAAACTCTCCTCTGCAGAGAGAAATTACGATGTGGGAGATAGGGAGTTGTTGGCCATCAAATTAGCTTTTGAGGAATGGCGCCATTGGTTAGAGGGAGCCAGACACCCTATTACCATAAGAATCTGGCCTATTTGGAATCGGCCAAGCGTCTGAACTCGAGACAGGCAAGATGGTCTTTGTTCTTTTCTAGGTTTAATTTTGTTGTTACGTTCCGCCCTGGGGTTAAAAATGTGAAGACGGATGCCCTGTCACGTTGTTTTCCGGGGGAACTTTGAAGACCCGGGTCCCATTTTGGCTGAAGGGGTGGTCGTCTCTGCTCTTTATCCTGATTTGGAGGCAGAGGTTCAGGCAGCCCAGGCACAGGCTCCTGATCTTTGTCCCCCTGGGAGGTTGTTTGTGCCTCTCGCTTTACGACACAAGGTTTTTAATGAGCACCACGATACTGTCCTTGCTGGGCACCCGGGGAGTAGAGCCACAGTGGATCTCATTGCTCAGAGATTCTGGTGGCCGGCTCTTCGTAAGACGGTTGAGGGTTTTGTGGCAGCCTGCGAGACCTGCGCTCGTGCCAAGGTCCCTCATTCACGGCCATGGGGTTCTCTCCTCCCGTTACCCATTCCTTCCCGTCCTTGGACGCATCTGTTCATGGACTTCATTACAGACCTGCCTCGTTCCTCGGGGAAGACTGTGATTCTGCTAGTAGTGGACCGTTTTAGTAAAATGGCGCATTTCATTCCCTTTCCTGGGTTACCCAATGCTAAGACGCTGGCGCAAGCGTTTGTTGATCACATTGTTAAATTGCATGGCATTCCTTCAGACATCGTTTCTGATAGGGGCACACAATTTGTTTCCAGATTCTGGAAGGCCTTCTGTTCTCGCTTGGGGGTTCGGTTGTCGTTCTCTTCTGCTTTTCACCCGCAGTCGAATGGTCAGACCGAACGCGTCAATCAGAATCTGGAGACATATCTGCGCTGTTTTGTGGCGGAGAATCAGGAGGATTAGTGTTCTTTTTTGTCCCTTGCTGAGTTTGCTTTAAATAACCGTCGCCAGGAGTCCTCTGATAAGTCACCATTTTTTGGTGCATATGGGTTTTATCCGCAGTTTGGGACATTCTCTGGAGAGGGGTCTTCTGGTTTACCTGATGAGGAGAGATTTTCCTCGTCTTTGTAATTTATTTGGCAAAAGATTCAGGGTAATCTGAAGAGGATGAGTGAGAGATATAAGCGTGTGGCGGATAAGAGACGTGTGCCTGGTCCGGACCTGAATGTGGGTGATCTGGTGTGGTTGTTTACAAAGAATATCAAACTGAAGGTTCCCTCCTGGAAGTTGGGTCCTAAGTTTATTGAGCCTTACAAGATCTTGTCCGTCATCAATCCCGTTGCCTTCCGTCTTGATCTTCCTCAGACTTGGAAGATCCATAATGTTTTTCACAGGTCCCTATTAAAACCTTATGTCCAACCCACTGTACCCTCCTCTTTGCCTCCTCCTCCGATTGTTGTTGATGGTAATCTTGAATTTCAGGTCTCTAGGATTGTGGATTCTCGCATTATCCGTGGTTCTCTCCAGTACCTCGTTCATTGGGAGGGTTATGGTCCTGAGGAGAGGATGTGGGTCCCAGTGGCGGACATTAAGGCCACTTGTCTCATCAGGGCTTTCCATAGGTCTCATCCTGAGAAGGCGGGCTCTGAGTGTCCGGAGTCCACCCGTAGAGGGAGGAGTACTGTCACCGCCAGTTCTGGGAGAAGATCTGTTAGACGTTCTTCTCTACCTCTTGCATGACGTTCTTTGTTTTGGTTTCACTTTGTCATCTCCTTTCCTTCTCCCAGCTGTCACCTATTTACACTAATTGTCTCCCTTTATATTCCCTCCCATACTGCCTCACTTTGCGGTTTATACTGCTGATTCCTCAGATAAGTCTTTTTCCTTTATTTGTGTTTCCTTGCTGGCTTGATTCTAGCTGACCCTGACTTCGTCCGTATTAAGTGCAGGGAGCCGGTGGTCGAGTCCCCTCACTATTATAGGGTTTTCAGGTGTCAAACAGTATTAGGTACGTGGGCATGCAATCATCTACCATAAAGACCTTTGCATGGGCATAGCAGTCAGGGAGAGCTCTAAGGGTTTTATAGGGCTCACCCATATGCTCCTGAGTTTGGGAACAAGCCAGTCGGATGTTTATTTATAAGTTCCAGCTTTCTGCAACACCATCCGTGACACATTATCCCACTGCCACCAACGTATTTACCCCTGCAATATTCACCCCTACTGTATTAACCCTTTCAGCACTGCCATTGCCCACAGCCCACAACCACCAATCCCCAACCATTAACCCCTGCTACAACCCCTGCCCTGCATTCCCTGCATTAACCCTTTACAGTTGCAAGAAAAAGTATGTGAACCCTTTGGAATGATATAGATTTCTGCACAAATTGGTCATAAAATGGGATCTGATCTTCATCTAAGTCACAACAATAGACAATCACAGTCTGCTTAAACTAATAACACACAAATAATTAAATGTTACCATGTTTTTATTGAACACACCATGTAAACATTCACAGTGCAGGTAGAAAAAGTATGTGAACCCTTGGATTTAATAACTGGTTGAACCTCCTTTGGCAGCAATAACTTCAACCAAACGTTTCCTGTAGTTGCAGATAAGACGTGCACAACGGTCAGGAGTAATTATTGACCATTCCTCTTTACAGAACTGTTTCAGTTCAGCAATATTCTTGGGATGTCTGGTGTGAATCGCTTTCTTGAGGTCATGCCACAGCATCTCAATCGGGTTGAGGTCAGGACTCTGACTGGGCCACTCCAGAAGGCGTATTTTCTTCTGTTTAAGCCATTCTACTGTTGATTTACTTCTATGCTTTGGGTCGTTGTCCTGTTGCAACACCCATCTTCTGTTGAGCTTCAGCTGGTGGAAAGATGGCCTTAAGTTCTCCTGCAAAATGTCTTGATAAACTTGGGAATTCATTTTTCCTTTGATGATAGCAATCCGTCCAGGCTCTGACGCAGCAAAGCAGCCCCAAACCATGATGCCTCCACCACCATACTTCACAGTTGGGATGAAGTTTTGATGTTGGTGTGCTGTGCCTCTTTTTCTCCACACATAGTGTTATGTGTTTCTTCCAAACAACTCAACTTTGGTTCCATCTGTCTACAGAATATTTTGTCTGTACTGCTGTGGAACATCCAGGTGCTCTTGTGCAAACTGTAAACGTGAAGCAATGTTTTTTTTGGACAGCAGTGGCTTCCTCTGTGGTATCCTCCCATGAAATTCATTCTTGTTTAGTGTTTTACGTATCGTAGATTCACTAACAGGGATGTTAGCATATGCCAGAGACTTTTGTAAGTCTTTAGCTGACACTCTAGGATTCTTCTTCACCTCATTGAGCACACAGCAGTCATCTTTACAAGACGGCCACTCCTAGGCAGAGTAGCAGCGGTGCTGAACTTTCTCCATTTATAGACAATTTGTCTTACCGTTGACTGATGAACAGCAAGGCTTTTGGAGATACTTTTATAACCCTTTCCAGCTTTATGCAAGTCAACAATTCTTAATCGTAGGTCTTCTGAGAGCTCTTTTGTGCAAGGCATCATTCACATCAGGCAATGCTTCTTGTGAAAAGCAAACCCAGAACTGGTGTGTGTTTTTTATAGGGCAGGGCAGCTGTAACCAACACCTCCAATCTCATCTCATTGATTGGACTCCAGTTGGCTGACACCTCACTCCAATTAGCTCTTGGAGATGTCATTAGTCTAGGGGTTCACATACTTTTTCCACCTGCACTGTGAATGTTTACATGGTGTGTTCAATAAAAACATGGTAACATTTAATTATTTGTGTGTTATTAGTTTAAGCAGACTGTGATTGTCTATTGTTGTGACTTAGATGAAGATCAGATCACATTTTATGACCAATTCGTGCAGAAATCCATATCATTCCAAAGGGTTCACATACTTTTTCTTGCAACTGTATATACCACTGAACCACCTTATTCCCCTGTATTGTACCCCTGATCCCTGTACCCCTGCAGATTAACCCCTGCAATCCCTGAACCCCAGCTAACCCCAGCTCTACATTGCCCTGATTATATTGGGGTGTTTAACCCATTTTTACCCCGTAGGGACAGAGTATATAGCCAGGTTGGGTGGGCTGCTGCTAATAACGTGTGTGTGTGTGTGTGTGTAAGTGTTATTTAGATAGATTGTGGGGTGGAATTGTGTAAGATATTGTACTGTGTGTAGCGTTTATGTGTATTGTAGTGTTGTTAATATATTACTGTGTGCGACTATAAGTATATACACTCACCTAAAGAATTATTAGGAACACCATACTAATACGGTGTTGGACCCCCTTTTGCCTTCAGAACTGCCTTAATTCTATGTGGCATTGATTCAACAAGGTGCTGCTAGCATTCTTTAGAAATGTTGGCCCATATTGATAGGATAGCATCTTGCAGTTGATGGAGATTTGAGGGATGCACATCCAGGGCACGAAGCTCCCGTTCCACCACATCCCAAAGATGCTCTATTGGGTTGAGATCTGGTGACTGTGGGGGCCATTTTAGTACAGTGAACTCATTGTCATGTTCAAGAAACCAATTTGAAATGATTCGAGCTTTGTGACATGGTGCATTATCCTGCTGGAAGTAGCCATCAGAGGATGGGTACATGGTGGTCATGAAAGGATAGACATGGTCAGAAACAATGCTCAGGTAAGCCCGTGGCATTTAAACGATGGCCAATTGGCCTAAAGTGTGCCCAGAAAACATCCCCCACACCATTACACCACCACCACCAGCCTGCACAGTGGTAACAAGGCATGATGGATACATGTTCTCATTCTGTTTACGCCAAATTCGGAATCTACCATTTGAATGTCTCAACAGAAATCGAGACTCATCAGACCAGGCAACATTTTTCCAATTTTGGTGAGCTCGTGCAAATTGTAGCCTCTTTTTCCTATTTGTAGTGGAGATGAGTGGTACCCGGTGGGGTCTTCTGCTGTTGTAGCCCATCCGCCTCAAGGTTGTGCGTGTTGTGGCTTCACAAATGCTTTGCTGCATACCTCGGTTGTAACGAGTGGTTATTTCAGTCAACATTGCTCTTCTATCAGCTTGAATCAGTCGGCCCATTCTCCTCTGACCTCTAGCATCAGCAAGGCATTTTCGCCCACAGGACTGCCGCATACTGGATGTTTTTCCCTCTTTGTAAACCCTAGAAATGGTTGTGCGTGAAAATCCCAGTAACTGAGCAGATTGTGAAATACTCAGACCGACCCATCTGGCACCAACAACCATGCCACGCTCAAAATTGCTTAAATCACCTTTCTTTCCCATTCTGACATTCAGTTTGGAGTTCAGGAGATTGTCTTGACCAGGACCACAACCCTACATGCATTGAAGCAACTGCCATGTGATTGGTTGACTAGATAATCGCATTAATGAGAAATAGAACAGGTGTTCCTAATAATTCTTTAGGTGAGTGTATATTTATATGTCCATTGATATAAATATATATAGTTATAGCAATAATTAGACTGTAGACGTGCTATTGTGTTAATAAATATACTTTATAATTCAGAATTAGTGATGGACGAACATCAGCCGGGACAGTTCGTGAACGCGATCGCGCGAATGCAAGTTCGCGGCGGGCCCCATTCACTTTAATGGCAGGCGAACCTGAAAAACCTTCAGCTCATATTTGCAGCAACCAAATACTGAGTAGAAGTGTACAAATAGTCCCACAACATGGACAGTGATATACTAGAGGGGGATCAATGACTAAAATTCCCACAAAAAATATGTATCTTAATCAGGGGACATTTTTATGCGTCTTAAAGGGAAATTCTCTGAAATGTGTCCTGTTGGAGCTTAGAAAATTTATATTTTAGGCCACGGGAGTACGTTGTTCCAATGTTGAGATAACGCAGCAAAACCACAAACCAATGCTGCATTACCCAAATGCACTATATAGAAAGTATATAATTGGTATATAACACCCCTGCTTCAATCAGTTTTTTGTGGGGCAACTGGTATATCACACCAGTAGAAAGTATTTGTTCCTACAGCGTTTGTCACTCTGTGTAGTTGAGGTAATGCAGCAAAACCGCAAACAAATGCTGCACTACCCAAATGCATGATATAGAAAGTATATAATTGGTATATAACACCCCTACTTCAACCACTTTTTTGGGGGGCAACTGGTATATCACACGAGTAGAAATAATTTGTTCCAATGGCGTTTATCACTATCTGTAGCTGAGGTAACGCAGCTAAACTGCAAACAAATGCTGCACTACCTAAATGTACTATATAGAAAGTATATTATTGATATATCACACCCCTGCGTCAATCAGTTTTTGCGGGGCAACTGGTATATCACACCAGTAGAAATTATTTGTTCCAATAGCGTTTGTCATCTGTGTAGCTGAGGTAACGCAGCAAAACCGCAAACAAATGCTGCACTACCCAAATTCACTATATAGAAAGTATATAATTGGTATATAACACCCCTTCTTCAGTCAATTTTTTGGGAGGGCAACTGGTATATCACACCAGTAGAAATTATTTGTTCCAATGTCGTTTGTCACTATCTGTAGCTGAGGTAACGCAGCAAAACCGCAAACCAATGCTGCACTACCTAAATGCACTATATAGAAAGTATATAATTGGTATATAACTAGAGATGTCGCGAACGCAAATTTTCGCAAATGTTATCGAACGTGCGGACCGCCATTGACTTCAATAGGCAGGCGAATTTTAAGACCCACAGGGACTCTTTCTGGCCACAATAGTGATGGAAAAGTTGTTTCAATGGGACTAACACCTGGACTGTGGCATGCCGGAGGGGGATCCATGGCAAAACTCCCATGGAAAATTACGTAGTTGACGCAGAGTTGGGTTTTAATCCATAAAGGGCATAAATCACCTAACATTCCTAAATTGTTTGGAATAACGTGCTTTAAAACATCCAGTGTGACTTCCGGTTCCAGCGCCGACATGTGAGGACGCCAGGCACGAGAGCTCCGTAGCAGTTGAGACACAAACATATTCACATTGCCCGTGTGCTGTGGGGAACCGAGAGAATTAGCTACCTTAAATACCGATCACAATGGGATTAAGATCTGGGGAGTTTCCAGGCCATGGACCCAAAATGTAAATGTTTTGGTCCCCGAGCCACTTAGTTATCACTTTTGCCTTATGGCACGGTGCTCCATCGTGCTGGAAAATGCATTGTTCTTCACCAAACTGTTGTTGGATTGTTGGAAGAAGTTGCTGTTGGAGGGTGTTTTGGTACAATTCTTTATTCATGGCTGTGTTTTTGGGCAAAATTGTGAGTGAGCCCCCCACACATGAATGGTCTCAGGATGCTTTACTGTTGGCATGACACAGGACTGATGGTAGCGCTCACCTTTTCTTCTCCGGACAAGCCTTTTTCCAGATGCCCCAAACAATCGGAAAGAGGCTTCATTGGAGAATATGACTTTGCCCCAGTCCTCAGCAGTCCATTCACCAAACTTTCTGCAGAAGATCAATCTGTCCCCGATGTTTTTTTTGGAGAGAAGTGGCTTCTTTGCTGCCCTTCTTGACACCAGGCCATCTTCCAAAATTCTTCACCTCACTGTGAGTGCAGATGCGCTCACACCTGCCTACTGCCATTCCTGAGCAAGCTCTGCACTGGTGGCACTCCGATCCCGCAGCTGAATCCTCTTTAGGAGACGATCCTGGCGCTTGCTGGACTTTCTTGGACGACCTGAAGCCTTCTTAACAAGAATTGAACCTCTTTCCTTGAAGTTCTTGATGATCCTATAAATTGTTGATTGAGGTGCAATCTTAGTAGCCACAATATCCTTGCCTGTGAAGCCATTTTTATGCAACGCAATGATGGCTGCACACGTTTCTTTGCAGGTCACCATGGTTAACAATGGAAGAACAATGATTTCAAGCATCACCCTCCTTTTAACATGTCAAGTCTGCCATTTTAACCCAATCAGCCTGACATAATGATCTCCAGCCTTGTGCTCGTCAACATTCTCACCTGAGTTAACAAGACGATTACTGAAATGATCTCAGCAGGTCCTTTAATGACAGCAATGAAATGCAGTGGAAAGTTTTTTTTGGGATAAGGTTAATTTTCATGGCAAAGAAGGACTAAGCAATTCATCTGATCACTCTTCATAACATTCTGGAGTATATGCAAATTGCTATTATAAAAACTTAAGCAGCAACTTTTCCAATTTCCAATATTTATGTAATTCTCAAAACTTTTGGCCACGACTGTATGTGCCTTTTTTTTATTTTGTTTTTGCAGCCACAGTGCAGCACCAGAGGCCAGAAAAATGTATGTTTCCCAGGCAGAAAGTGCCCTAAAACATTGCAGCTTGAACCCTAGTTGGTGGCGGATAAGTCACGGAAGTCATCCGGCATTCAGAGATAAAATACAGCAGCGTGTGGACCATTTTTAGCCCAAGGCAGCTCATCTCATCAGGCCTTTTTTAGTCGAATGTATTGCCCACTGTCAGTCCGTTCGGGATCCATGCCTCATTCATATTAATAAAGGTGAGGTAGACTTTTTTGACCAAGGCGACTTCTTTTCTCAGTGACAATACCTCCTGCTGCACTGAAGGTCCTTTCTGACAGGACACTTGAAGCGGGGCAGGCCAGAAGTTCAATTGCAAATTGGGATAGCTCAGGCCACAGGTCAAGCCTGCACACCCATTAGTCAAGGGGTTCATCGCTCCTCAGAGTGTCGATATCTGCAGTTAAGGCGAGGTAGTCTGCTACCTGTCGGTTGAGTCGTTCTCTGAGGGTGGACCCCGAAGGGCTGTGGCGATGCGTAGGACTTAAAAAGCTCCGCATGTCCTCAATCAACAACACGTCTGTAAAGCGTCCTGTCCTTGCCGGCATGGTCGTGGTAGGAGGAGGATTACTTTCACCTCTTCCCCTGTTAGATTCCTGTTGTGCTGTGACATCACCTTATACGCTGTGTAAAGCATACTTTTTAATTTATTTTGGAACTGCTGCATCCTTTCTGACTTGCGGTAATTCGTTAACATTTCAGGCACTTTCTGCTTATACCGGGGGTCTAGTAGCGTGGCCACCCAGTACAGGTCGTTCTCTTTCAGCCTTTTTATACGAGGGTCCCTCAACAGGCACGACAGCATGAAAGACCCCATTTGCACAAGGTTGGATGCCGAGCTACTCATGTCCCGTTCCTCGTCCTCAGTGATCTCACTCAAGGTATGTTCTTCCCCCCAGCCACGTACAACACCACGGGTACCAGATAGGTGACAACGAGCACCCTGGGATGCCTGCTGTGGTTGGTCTTCCTCCTCCTCATCAAAGCCACATTCCTCCTCTGACTCCTCTTCCTCACACTCCTTTTCCAGCGTTGCCGCAGGTCCAGCAAGCGATGCTGATAAGGCTGTTTCTGGTGGTGATGGTGACCACATCTCTTCCTCTTCACGCTCATCTACGGCCTGATCCAGCACTCTTCGCAGGGCACACTCCAGGAAGAAAACAAATGGGATGATGTCGCTGATGGTGCCTTCGGTGCGACTGACTAGGTTTGTCACCTCCTCAAAAGTAAGCATGAGCCTACAGGCAATGCATGAGCCTCCAGTAACGTGGCAAAAAAATTCCCAGCTCCGCAGAGGCTGTCCTAGCACCCCGGTCATACAAATACTCGTTGACGGCTTTTTCTTGTTGGAGCAGGCTGTCGAACATTAGGAGTGTTGAATTCCAACGTGTCGGGCTGTCGCAAATCAAGCGCCTCACTGGCATGTTGTTTCGCCGCTGGATATCTGAAAAGTGCGCCATGGCCGTGTAGGAACGCCTGAAATGGCCACACACCCTCTTGGCCTGCTTGAGGACGTCCTGTAAGCCTGGGTACTTATGCACAAAGCGTTGTACGATCAGATTACACACATGTGCCATGCACGGCACATGTGTCAACTTGCCCAAATTCAATGCTGCCAACAAATTGCTTCCGTTGTCACACACCACTTTGCCGATCTCCAGTTGGTACGGAGTCAGCCACTGATCCACCTGTGCGTTCAGGGCGGACAGGAGTGCTGGTCCGGTGTGACTCTCTGCTTTCAGGCAAGTCAACCCCAAGATGTGACACTGTCGTATCCGGGATGTGGAATAGCCCCTGGGGAGCTGGGGGGGTGCCGTTGATGTGGAGCAAGACGCAGCAGCAGGAGAGGACTCAGCCGAGGAGGTTATGGAAGAGGATGGAGTAGGAGGAGTAGAGGAGGTGGCAGCAGGCCTGCCTGCAAGTCGTGGCGGTGTCACCAACTCATCTGCAGAGCCACGCATTCCATGCTTGGCAGCCGTCAGCAGGTTTACCTAATGCGCAGTGTAGGTGATATACCTGCCCTGACCGTGCTTTGCAGACCAGGTATCAGTGGTCAGATGGACCCTTGCCCCAACACTGTTACAAAGACATGCCATGACTTCCTTTTGCACAATCGAGTACAGGTTGGGGATTGCCTTTTGTGCAAAGAAATTTCGGCCGGGTACCTTCCACTGCGGTGTCCCAATAGCTACAAATTTTTGGAAGGCCTCAGACTCCACCAGTTTGTATGGTAAAAGCTGGCGGGCTAAGAGTTCCGACAAGCCAGCTGTCAGACGCCGGGCAAGGGGGTAACTTTGTGACATTGGCTTCTTACGCTCAAACATGTCCTTGACAGACACCTGACTGTGGGCAGATGAGCAGGAACTGCTCAAGGCGAGAGACGGAGTGGCGGATGGTTGAGAGGGGGCAAGAAGGACAGCAGTGGTTGACGTGGCTGAAGATGCTGGACCAGGAGGAGGATGGCGGCTTTGAGTTTGTGTGCTGCTTGTACTCATGTGTTGATCCCATAGGCGTTTGTGATTTGAGATCATGTGCCTTCGCAAAGCAGTTGTACCTAGGTGGGTGTTGGACTTCCCACGACTCAGTTTCTTTTGGCACAGTTTGCAAATGGCATTGCTGGTGTCAGAGGCAGACACACAAAAAGAATGCCACACTGCTGATCTCTGCAATGACGTCATTCTGGTGGTGGCAACAGCATGCGTTGATTGGCGTGCTGTCTGGCTGACCCCGGGTGCCGATGCATGCTGTCTGACTGTGCCACTAGCTCTTTGCAACGACCTCCCCCTGCTTCCAACTCGTCTCCTCCTCCTCTCTGTCTCCCCATCTGAACTTTCCCCCTGTTCTTCTTCTCTTCGAGCGGGCACCCACGTGTTATCCACGGACACATCGTCATCATCAACCGCTTCACTTGTATCTGACAACTCAGCAAAGGAAGCAGCAGCGGGTACAACATCATCATCACACCGTACGTCCATCTGTGTAATGCTGCCTGACTGAGACATATCCCTGTTATCTACATCCTCTGGCAATAATGGTTGTGCATCACTCATTTCTTCCAACTGATGTGTAAATAACTCCTCTGACAGATCAAGTGAAGCAGCTGTGGTGCTATTGTTGGTGGTGGCGGCAGGCGGGCGAGTGGTAACTTGAGAGGTGCCCGAAGCTGAGCTGGAGGAGGATGGTGCGTCAAGGTTCCGAGCTGAAGCTGTAGAAGATTGGGTGTCCTGTGTTAGCCAGTTAACTCTGTCCTCAGAACCTTTCGAGTTCAGGGTACGTGGCCTCTGAACACTGGGCATTATTCTAGGGCCAAAGGGAATCACAGCACCATGACCACGGCGGCCCCTGCGGGGTGGCCTGCCTCTGCCTGTCATTTTTTTTTAAATTATTTTAGTTGTGCACTTGCAGGGCCTGAAACACACACACGTGCATGCAACTGACTGCTATTATTTCACAGTCAAAATAGTTTTTATTTTTTTATGTGATCTACTGTGACACAAGATATGAGTTGCACTGGTGTGACACTGTGCACTTGCAGGGCCTGAAACACACACGCATGCAGGCAACTGACTGCTATTATTTCACAGTCAAATTTTTTAATTTTTTTTAATGTAATATACTGTGACACAAGATATGAGTTGCACTAATGTGACACTGTGCACTTGCAGGGCCTGAAACACACACGCGTGCAGGCAACTGACTGCTATTATTTCACAGTCAAAATTTATTTTTATTTTTAATGTAATCTACTGTGACACAAGATATGAGTTGCACTGGTGTGACACTGTGCACTTGCAGGGCCTGAAACACACACACGTGCAGGCAACTGACTGCTATTATTTCACAGTCAAAATAGTTTTTTTTGTTTATGTAATCTACTGTGACACAAGATATGAGTTGCGCCGGTGACACTATGCACTTGCAGGGCCTGAAACACACAGACGTGCAGGCAACTGACTGCTATTATTTCACAGTCAAAAATTTTATTGTTTTTATGTAATATACTGTGACACAAGATATGATTTGCACTGGTGTAACACTGTGCACTTGCAGGGCCTGAAACACACACACGTGTAGGACACTGACTGCTATTATTTCACAGTTAAAATAGTTTTTGTTTTTTTTATGTAATCTACTGTGACACAAGATATGAGTTGCGCTGGTGACACTATGCACTTGCAGGGCCTGAAACACATACACGTGCAGACAACTGACTGCTATTATTTCACTGTCAACATTATTTTTATTTTTTATGTAATCTACTGTGACACAAGATATGAGTTGCACTGGTGTGACACTGTGCACTTGCAGGGCCTGAAACACACACGCGTGCAGGCAACTGACTGCTATTATTTCACAGTCAAAATAGTTTTTTTTTATTTTATGTAATCTACTGTGACACCAGATATGAGTTGCGCTGGTGACACTATGCACTTGCAGGGCCTGAAACACACACGTGTGCAGGCAACTGACTGCTATTATTTCACAGTCAAAATATTTTTATTTTTTTAAATGTAATCTACTGTGACACCAGATATGAGTTGCGCTGGTGACACTGTGCACTTGCAGGGCCTGAAACACACACGCGTGCAGGCAACTGACTGCTATTATTTCACAGTCAAAATTTATTTTTATTTTTAATGTAATCTACTGTGACACAAGATATGAGTAGCACTGGTGTGACACTGTGCACTTGCAGGGCCTGAAACACACACACGTGCAGGCAACTGACTGCTATTATTTCACAGTCAAAATAGGTTTTTTGTTTATGTAATCTACTGTGACAAAAGATATGAGTTGCGCCGATGACACTATGCACTTGCAGGGCCTGAAACACACACACTTGCAGGCAACTGACTGCTATTATTTCACAGTCAAATTTTTTTATTTTTTTAATGTAATCTACTGTGACACAAGATATGAGTTGCACTGGTGTGACACTGTGCACTTGCAGGGCCTGAAACACACACGCGTGCAGGCAACTGACTGCTATTATTTCACAGTTAAAATAGTTTTTGTTTTATTTATGTAATCTACTGTGACACAAGATATGAGTTGCGCTGGTGACACTATGCACTTGCAGGGCCTGAAACACACACACGTGCAGGCATCTGACTGCTATTATTTCACAGTCAAATTTTTTTATTTTTTTTATGTAATCTACTGTGACACAAGATATGAGTTGCACTGGTGTGACACTGTGCACTTGCAGGGCCTGAAACACACACGCGTGCAGGCAACTGACTGCTATTATTTCACAGTCAATTTTTTTTAATCTTTTTTTATGTAATCTACTGTGACACCAGATATGAGTTGCGCTGGTGACACTATGCACTTGCAGGGCCTGAAACACACACACGCGTGCAGGCAACTGACTGCTATTATTTCACAGTCAAATTTTTTTTATTTTTTTTTATGTAATCTACTGTGACACCAGATATGAGTTGCGCTGGTGACACTATGCACTTGCAGGGCCTGAAACACATACGCGTGCAGGCAACTGACTGCTATTATTTCACAGTCAAAATATATATATTTTTTTTAAATGTAATCTACTGTGACACCAGATATGAGTTGCGCTGGTGACACTATGCATTGCAGGGCCTGAAACACACACGCGTGCAGGCAACTGGCTGCTATTATTTCACAGTCAAAATATTTTTTATTTTTTTATGTAATCTACTGTGACACCAGATATGAGTTGCGCTGGTGACACTATGCACTTGCAGGGCCTGAAACACACACACGCGTGCAGGCAACTGACTGCTATTATTTCACAGTCAAAATTTATTTATTTTTTTACATGTAATCTACTGTGACACTAGATATGAGTTGCGCTGGTGACACTATGTTCTTGCAGGGCCTGAAACACACACGCGTGCAGGCAACTGACTGCTATTATATTACAGTCAAAAAAGTTTTTTGTTTTTTTTAAATGCAAGCTACTGTGACACCAGATATGAGTGGTGGCACTGGGCAAGTGGGCACAGTATACGCTGTGAGCCTGACACACACGCTGGCAGGCAACTGCAATTAGATTACACAGGAAAAAAAAAAATAAAAGCAGACTGATGTTCTAGCCCTAAAAAAGGCTTTTTGGGGTGCTGTTTTTACAGCAGAGATCAGATGAGTCTTTCAGGACTGTAGTGGACACTGAATACACTGGCCTAGCTATCGATTTCCCTATTGAATCAGCAGCAGCTACACTGTCCCTCCTCTCACTAAGAATGCAGCTTCCGAATGAATCTAAAATGGATGCTGTCCCGGAGGTGGGAGCGTCTGGGAGGGAGGGTCTGCTGCTGATTGGCTGGAATGTGTCTGCTGACTGTGAGGTACAGGGTCAAAGTTTACACAATGATGACGAATAGGGGGCGGACCGAATATACGCATATGTTCGCCCGCCGCGGTGAACGTGAACAAGCTATGTTCGCCGGGAACTGTTCGCTCGCGAATAGTTCGGGACATCTCTATATATAACACCCCTGCTTCAATCAGTTTTTTTGGGGGGGCAACTGGTATATCACACCAGTAGAAATTATTTGTTCCAATGGCGTTTGTCACTATCTGTAGCTGAGGTAACGCAGCAAAACCGCAAACCAATGCTGCACTACCCAACTGCACTATATAGAAAGTATATAATTGGTATATAACACCCCTGCTTCAGTCAATTTTTTGGGGGGGCAACTGGTATATCACACCAGTAGAAATTATTTGTTCCAATGTCGTTTGTCACTATCTGTAGCTGAGGTAACGCATCAAAACCGCAAACAAATGCTGCACTACCCAACTGCACTATATAAAAAGTATATAATTGGTATATAACACCCCTGCTTCAATAAATTTTTTTTTTTTGGGGGGGGCAACTGGTATATCACGCCAGTAGAAATTATTTGTTCCAATGGCATTTGTCACTATCTGTAAATCTGAGGTAACGCAGCAAAACCGCAAACAAATGCTGCACTACCCAAATGCACTATATAGAAAGTATATAATTGGTATATAACACCCCTGCTTCAGTCAATTTTTTTTTGGGGGGGGGCAACTGGTATATCACACCAGTAGAAATTATTTGTTCCAATGTCGTTTGTCACTATCTGTAGCTGAGGTAACGCAGCAAAACCGCAAACAAATGCTGCACTACTTAAATGCACTATATAGAAAGTATATTATTGGTATATCACACCCCTGCTTCATTCAGGTTTTTTTGGGGGGGGCAACTGGTATATCACACCAGTAGAAATTATTTGTTCCAATAGCGTTTGGCATTCTGTGTAGCTGCAGTATCGCAGCATAACAGCACACAACTGCTGCACAATACAAATGCACTATAATATACTTTCTATGTTAGAAAGTATATTATAAGTATATTACACCCCTTAGTAAGTCACACCTATCGATAGCACACCTATACCAGTCCTTAAAAGCACTTTTGTGGCCCTATTAGTTAGCGTTTGGTGTCCCTAACAGTCTGTCCCTGCTCCACACAGCAACCTCTCCCTACACTGGCAAAAGACTGAATGTAAAATGGCGGCCCGATCAGGTTTATTTATAAGGTAGGGGGTATGTGCATGTACTGAAACGTCTCAATTGGCTGTACTGTACCACCTGATGGATGTGTCAAAGTTCTTCACAGTGTAAAAGAATATGGTGCCGGCGGACATCGCCATATGTTCGCCCGTTCGGCGAACCGTAAACGAGCAAGGTTCGCCGCGAAACGACTGCCGGGCCATTTCTATTCATAATACAGTGTATAGTATTTTTGGTAGGAGCCGTGGTATATAACATAGTGAACGCACGTAGTTCAGGGAAAGTGTAAGTGCAACAAGGAAGATAGTTAGGTAGTTTGTATTTATAGTATAAATAGGCAGAGCCATCAATAGACGACTCACACTTATTTATGAATATTAATTATTGATATTAACATAAAATATTAATAATTCATATTTCCCTTTAACAATTAGTTATGCAGATTCTTGTCATGTGACTGCATTGTTACTGTTTTGCTCCTAAAATTCAAAATTTTAATTAATTTTATTTTGTAAACCCACCTTTGGCTGTCAACACTGCCTGATTCCTTCTGGGCATGCTCTCGATCAGATTCAAGCATGTCTAGACTGAATCTGTTCCCAGGTCTTTTCTACACGTTCCCAATGTTGAAAGACAGAAACATGCAATGCGACAATAAACTGCAATATAGAGTACAAAATTGCATAATAATAACAAGTGCTACACTATAAGTGCGAGATACTTGGCAAATCGTTTTGTACAAAATTATTTGAGCCCGTCTGCCGAGCGTCAAGGCGATCTCTGTTAGACGGGTTCCTACGCTAAATTCTACCTGTTAGGTGCCATGACGGCTACCATACACTCCAGGGAGTATAGGTTCCACATTCCTACGCTAAATTTTACCTGTTAGGTGCCATGACGGCTACCATATACTTCAGGGAGTGTAGGTTACACAGCAGGCCCACTCCACGACACCACCGGCGCCAAATGGCTACCAAGGACCGCAGTGAGAGTCCACAAACTATCTCACTCCTGGTGCCATGGCTTCAGTGAGTGAAGTGGAGCAGGCCTGACTATGTACTAACACCAATTACAATCAGCCTATAGGGCAGACAGGGTGGTCAGGAGTGCATGACTGCGTCAGGCCTGCCCCACTTCACTCACTGAAGCTATTGCACCAGGAGTGAGATAGTTTGTGGACTCTCACTGCGGTCCTTGGTAGCCATTTGGCGCCGGTGGTGTTGTGTAGCGGGCCTGCTGTGGAACCTACACTCCCTGAAGTGTATGGTAGCCGTCATGGTGCCTAACAGGTAGAATTTAGCGTAGGAACCCGTCTAACTGAGATCGCCTTGACGCTCGGCAGACGGGCTCAAATAATTTTGTACAAAACGATTTGCCAAGTATCTCGCACTTATAGTGTAGCACTTGTTATTATTATGCAATTTTGTACTCTATATTGCAGTTTATTGTCGCATTGCATGTTTCTGTCTTTCAATGTTGTTCCATGCCATAGCAATGTGCTTCTGCGGTTTGGTATGTGCTGACTGACCCCCTTTTTTGGTTTTTCTTTGCAGTTTATACTGGAGGTGTGGCTGCCTCCTCAGTCATGCACTCCTAACCACCCTGTCTGCCCTATAGGCTGATTTTAATTAGTGTTAGTACATAGTCAGGCCTGCTCCCCCTCACTCACTGAAGCCATGGCACCAGGAGTGAGATAGTTTGTGGACTCTCACTGCAGTCCTTGGTAGCCATTTGGCGCCGAAGGTGTCGTGGAGTGGGCGTGCTGTGTAACCTACACTCCCTGAAGTATATGGTAGCCGTCATGGCACCTAACAGGTAAAATTTAGCGTAGGAATGTGGAACCTATACTCCCTGGAGTGTATGGTAGCCATCATGGCACCTAACAGGTAGAATTTAGCGTAGGAACCCGTCTAACAGAGATCACCTTGACGCTCGGCAGACGGGCTCAAATAATTTTGTACAAAACGATTTGCCAAGTATCTCGCACTAATAGTGTAGCACTTGTTATTATTATGCAATTTTGTACTCTATATTGCAGTTTATTGTCGCACTGCAGGTTTCTGTCTTTCAATGTTGTTCCCTGCCATAGCAATGTGCTTCTGCGGTTTGGTATGTGCTGACTGACCCCCTTTTTTGGTTTTACGTTCCCAATGTTGGTGCATACTGGACTGGGTATGAATACAGCTTTTTCTTCAACTCTACCCGCAAGTGTTCAATTGGGTTGAGGTCTGGGGACTGTGGGAGCCAATCCAGCATCTCTACTTCATTGTCATTGTACCATTTCTTCGTATGCTTTGGGCCGTTGTCCTGCTGAAACACTATGTCATCCTTTTCATACGCATAGTACTCAAGTGTATAAAGTAATTTGTCTTGTAGGATATTCACATATAGCTCAGCAGAGACCAACATCGATCCTGGTCAAGTATCCCCGCCTTTGGTGATGGACCATGTTATGAGCGCAGTGATGTCACCAAAGGTCATTTTCTCCCTCACAGAAGAAGAAAGAAGACAAGCCGGGCTGCGCGAACAAGTGGATGAGGTGAGTTAAATATATATTTTTTTAACCCCTCCATCCCTAATTTACTTAGCATTGTGTATTAAGAATTCTATTATTTTCCCTTATAACGATGTTATAAGGGAAAATAAGAAAGATCAGGTCCCCATCCCGATCGTCACCTAGCAACCATGCGTAAAAATCGCACCGCATCTGCACTTGCTTGCGGATGCTTGCAATTTTCACACAGCCCCTTTCACTTCTATGGGGCCTGCGTTGCGTGAAAAATGCACAATGTAGTGCATGCTGCGATTTTCGCGCAACGCGTGAAAATCACCGCTCATTTGTACAGCCCCATAGAAATGAATGGGTCCGGATTCAGTGCGGGTGCAATGCGTTCACCTCCCGCATTGCACCCGCACGGAAAACTCGCCCGTGTGAAAGGGGCCTAAAGCTTTCTGGTTGCTGTACTGAAGATCTGGGAGATAGGGAACATTTTTCTAATACAGGGAGTGCAGAATTATTAGGCAAGTTGTATTTTTGAGGATTAATTTTATTATTGAACAACAACCATGTTCTCAATGAACCCAAAAAACTCATTAATATCAAAGCTGAATATTTTTGGAAGTAGTTTTTAGTTTGTTTTTTGTTTTAGCTATTTTAGGGGGATATCTGTGTGTGCAGGTGACTATTACTGTGCATAATTATTAGGCAACTTAACAAAAAACAAATATATACCCATTTCAATTATTTATTTTTACCAGTGAAACCAATATAACATCTCAACATTCACAAATATACATTTCTGACATTCAAAAACAAAACAAAAACAAATCAGTGACCAATATAGCCACCTTTCTTTGCAAGGACACTCAAAAGCCTGCCATCCATGGATTCTGTCAGTGTTTTGATCTGTTCACCATCAACATTGCGTGCAGCAGCAACCACAGCCTCCCAGACACTGTTCAGAGAGGTGTACTGTTTTCCCTCCTTGTAAATCTCACATTTGATGATGGACCACAGGTTCTCAATGGGGTTCAGATCAGGTGAACAAGGAGGCCATGTCATTAGATTTTCTTCTTTTATACCCTTTCTTTCCAGCCACGCTGTGGAGTACTTGGACGCGTGTGATGGAGCATTGTCCTGCATGAAAATCATGTTTTTCTTGGAGGATGCAGACTTCTTCCTGTACCACTGCTTGAAGAAGGTGTCTTCCTGAAACTGGCAGTAGGACTGGGAGTTGAGCTTGACTCCATCCTCAACCCGAAAAGGCCCCACAAGCTCATCTTTGATGATACCAGCCCAAACCAGTACTCCACCTCCACCTTGCTGGCGTCTGAGTCGGACTGGAGCTCTCTGCCCTTTACCAATCCAGCCACGGGCCCATCCATCTGGCCCATCAAGACTCACTCTCATTTCATCAGTCCATAAAACCTTAGAAAAATCAGTCTTGAGATATTTCTTGGCCCAGTCTTGACGTTTCAGCTTGTGTGTCTTGTTCAGTGGTGGTCGTCTTTCAGCCTTTCATACCTTGGCCATGTCTCTGAGTATTGCACACCTTGTGCTTTTGGGCACTCCAGTGATGTTGCAGCTCTGAAATATGGCCAAACTGGTGGCAAGTGGCATCTTGGCAGCTGCACGCTTGACTTTTCTCAGTTCATGGGCAGTTATTTTGTGCCTTGGTTTTTCCACACGCTTCTTGCGACCCTGTTAACTATTTTGAATGAAACGCTTGATTGTTCAATGATCACGCTTCAGAAGCTTTGCAATTTTAAGAGTGCTGCATCCCTCTGCAAGATATCTCACTATTTTTGACTTTTCTGAGCCTGTCAAGTCCTTCTTTTGACCCATTTTGCCAAAGGAAAGGAAGTTGCCTAATAATTATGCACACCTGATATAGGGTGTTGATGTCATTAGACCACACCCCTTCTCATTACAGAGATGCACATCACCTAATATGCTTAATTGGTAGTAGGCTTTCGAGCCTATACAGCTTGGAGTAAGGCAACATGCATAAAGAGGATGATGTGGTCAAAATACTCATTTGCCTAATAATTCTGCACGCAGTGTATAGTTTATTTAGAGAAATCATACATTTATACACTGCTCAAAAAAATAAAGGGAACACAAAAATAACACATCCTAGATCTGAGTTAATTAAATATTCTTCTGAAATACTTTGTTCTTTACATAGTTGAATGTGCTGACAACAAAATCACACAAAAATTAAAAATGGAAATCAAATTTTTCAACCCATGGAGGTCTGGATTTGGAGTCACACTCAAAATTAAAGTGGAAAAACACACTACAGGCTGATCCAACTTTGATGTAATGTCCTTAAAACAAGTCAAAATGAGGCTCAGTAGTGTGTGTGGCCTCCACGTGCCTGTATGACCTCCCTACAACGCCTGTGCATGCTCCTGATGAGGCGGCGGACGGTCTCCTGAGGGATCTCCTCCGAGACCTGGACTAAAGCATCTGCCAACTCCTGGACAGTCTGTGGTGCAACGTGACGTTGGTGGATAGAGCGAGACATGATGTCCCAGATGTGCTCAATTGGATTCAGGTCTGGGGAATGGGCGGGCCAGTCCATAGCATCAATGCCTTCGTCTTGCAGGAACTGCTGACACACTCCAGCCACATGAGGTCTAGCATTGTCTTGCATTAGGAGGAACCCAGGGCCAACCGCACCAGCATATGGTCTCACAAGGGGTCTGAGGATCTCATCTCGGTACCTAATGGCAGTCAGGCTACCTCTAACGAGCACATGGAGGGCTGTGCGGCCCTCCAAAGAAATACCACCCCACACCATTACTGACCCAATGCCAAACCGGTCATGCTGGAGGATGTTGCAGGCAGCAGAACGTTCTCCACGCCGTCTCAAGACTCTGTCACATGTGCTCAGTGTGAACCTGCTTTCATCTGTGAAGAGCACAGGGCGCCAGTGGCGAATTTGCCAATCTTGGTGTTCTCTGGCAAATGCCAAACGTCCTGCACGGTGTTGGGCTGTAAGCACAACCCCCACCTGTGGACGTCGGGCCCTCATATCACCCTCATGGAGTCTGTTTCTGACCGTTTGAGCAGACACATGCACATTTGTGGCCTGCTGGAGGTCATTTTGCAGGGCTCTGGCAGTGCTCCTCCTGTTCCTCCTTGCACAAAGGCGGAGGTAGCGGTCCTGCTGCTGGGTTGTTGCCCTCCTACAGCCTCCTCCACGTCTCCTGATGTACTGGCCTGTCTCCTGGTAGCGCCTCCATGCTCTGGACACTACGCTGACAGACACAGCAAACCTTCTTGCCACAGCTCACATTGATGTGCCATCCTGGATAAGCTGCACTACCTGAGCCACTTGTGTGGGTTGTAGACTCCGTCTCATGTTACCACTAGAGTGAAGGCACCGCCAGCATTCAAAAGTGACCAAAACATCAGCCAGGAAGCATAGGAACTGAGAAGTGGTCTGTGCTCACCGCCTGCAGAACCACTCCTTTATTGGGGGTGTCTTGCTAATTGCCTATAATTTCCACCTGTTGTCTATCCCATTTGCACAACAGCATGTGAAATTGATTGTCACTCAGTGTTGCTTCCTAAGTGGACAGTTTGATTTCACAGAAGTGTGATTGACTTGAGGTTACATTGTGTTGTTTAAGTGTTCCCTTTATTTTTTTGAGCAGTGTAGTAGAAAGCTTGCCCAGAAATGTCCCTTTGCAATACAATCCTAATACAGTACAGCACAGTACTGACTGTGAAGACGGCCTGGGAGCTGCTGGGCTTCTGCCCTCACTGCTCCCTCACATAGTGTACACCATATTAATATCTATACCCTAAATATATATTCAACTCACTATTTCTCACTGTTCAGCATGGCCAGCGTGTCAGTGAGTGCTTCTGCTGTATCCCCGGCGCGCTAAGTAACTAACCAGCCACCGGGAGATATGTGTGAGCGAGCGATAAGTGCTCGCTATTGTCAATGCAGTGAGGCAGGGAGAAGCTTTTCTACAGTTTATAGGGACAGTTCTAATATATAGTATAGTATATATAACTGTCCCTATATACTGTAGAATAGCTTCTCCCTGCATTGACAATAGTGAACGCTTACAGCGCACTGGGGATACAGCAGGACCACTCACTGTCAGCTCTGGCCACACTGTGTTCTGTACTAGAAAGACAACAAGACTCATTTAAGAGACATTTCTGGACAAGTTTTCTACTATAAATGTATGATTTCTCTAAATAAACTATATTAGAAAAACATCCTCCTATCTCTGGCCCTAGACATTAGCAAAAAACAAACAAACATGACAGTTACACTTTAAAGGGATTGTCTGGATTCAGAGCTGAACCTGGACATATACCCTTCTTCACCTAGGCAGCCCCTTTGAGTCGAGCATCAGAGCATTTTACCGGCACTAATGGGGGTCAGAATATAACAATGCAAAGAAACTTTTTTTTTTTTCAAAGTTAAATTTTTTTTTTTAAGTATTAAAGGGCATCTGTCAGTAGATTCATACTTATGAAACTAGCTGACTTGTTACATGTGCGCGTGGCAGCTAAAGACATCTTTGTTGGTCCCATGTTCATATGTATCTGCATTGCTGAGAAAAATGAACTTTTGATGTATGAAAATGAGCCTCAAGGAGCAACTGAGGCGTTGCCGTTACACCTAGAGGCTCCGCTCTCTCTACAACTGCTGTGCCCGCTGCACTTTGACAAGACCAGGCAGGCATGATCACGTTTAGGGTCCATTCACACGTCCGTAAGTGTTTTGCGGATCCGCACATCACAGACACTATAATAGAAAATGCCTTTTCTGGTCCGCAATTGCGGACAAGAATAGGACATGTTCTATTTTTTCCAGGAACGAAATTGCGGATCCCGAAAAAACGGATCCCGAAAATGCGGATGCGGATCCAGGAAATGTGGATTTGCATCCGTTCCAGCCCCATTGAAAGTGAATGGGTCCGCAAATTGCGGAATGAATGCGGACCCAAATTACGGACGTGTGAATGGACCCTTACACTGCCTGGCCTTGTCAATCAAAGTGAAGAGGGCGCGGCAGTTGTAGAGAGAGAAGAGCCTCTAGGTGTAACGGCAATGCCCCCGTTGCTCCTAGAGGGGTTGAAAGCCTACGGAAGACCTGTAGAATAATGTATTTAGTAAAGGTCTATGTGCTGGGAGAGGGCTCCCAGCACTCACGTTGCATCTGATCCCCGCATGGCTGCCTCTGCATCCCCCGCGATACTAGGTAGGCTCGTTCCCATTGCAGCCTGCTATTGGCTGCCCGAAACACCCCCCGATGTTTTGATCCTCGCAACGGGGAGATGCAGCGGCGGCCATGAGGGGATGAAAAGTGATGCGAGTGGGGTAAGTAATGGAATTAAAATTGTGAAATTTGACCAGGTTCACATCAGGTCTTTGTCTTACATTTAACATATATAAAAAATATATTGTATACATTAAACAAATCCCTCCAGTGGATGTTTTTTTTTTTTACTGTGCAAAAATTACCATATATTTTGACCTGTGCCATTGTTCACTACAATTCTATATGCCGTATACTATGATTTAGATACACTTGGTGTCAGTATACAGTGCTAGTCTAATAATATATTTATTATATTCAAAATAACACACACCAACCACAGTATTATGCAGAGATTATTATATACTTTTAACAGTCCCATTACATGTTACAAATGTACATAATACAATTCAGACACATTGGGTGTCAGTATATACCGCAATTTTTGCATGACATTTAATATACTTCTTGATTATTGATTGTCTGCTGAGCTGTGTATCTAATTCCATTAGGTGTGATACTGTCTATGAAGCTACTATATGTATAAAGTGTGATACTGCTGACCTCTGTTTTTGATACTACCTTGTGTGATATTGTCTATGAAGCTATTGTACTCTATGTATCTGTATAGAGTGTGATACAGATACAGAGATAAGGAGCTCTGCTTTGTGTACATACTTTACACTCCAGTCACTGCTGAGAAAAGAGAGGTGGGGGAGGTGCTGATGTATTTCAGTCCCTGTAATTCCCTGTCTTGTGGATGATGCCTGATTACAAGTTAAATAAGTTATAAAAGCCCATTCATGTTGCTATTGGAAAACATAACACTATTATAACACTCTTATTGTCTTGGGTCCCTGAGACAGTGCTTATTTTTAGAATAAAATAAAATAATATAGCAAAAGGTATAAAAAATGTACAGTCGTGGCCAAAAGTTTTGAGAATGACAAAAATATTAGTTTTCACAAAGTTTGCTGCTAAACTGCTTTTAGATCTTTGTTTCAGTTGTTTCTGTGATGTAGTGAAATATAATTACACGCACTTCATACGTTTCAAAGGCTTTTATCGACAATTACATGACATTTATGCAAAGAGTCAGTATTTGCAGTGTTGGCCCTTCTTTTTCAGGACCTCTGCAATCAACTTCTGGGCCAATTCCTGACTGATAGCAACCCATTCTTTCATAATCACTTCTTGGAGTTTGTCAGAATTAGTGGGTTTTTGTTTGTCCACCTGCCTCTTGAGGATTGACCACAAGTTCTCAATGGGATTAAGATCTGGGGAGTTTCCAGGCCATGGACCCAAAATGTCAACGTTTTGGTCCCCGAGCCACTTAGTTATCACTTTTGCCTTATGACACGGTGCTCCATCGTGCTGGAAAATGCATTGTTCTTCACCAAACTGTTGTTGGATTGTTGGAAGAAGTTGTTGTTGGAGGGTGTTTTGGTACCATTCTTTATTCATGGCTGTGTTTTTGGGCAGAATTGTGAGTGAGCCCACTCCCTTGGATGAGAAGCAACCCCACACATGAATGGTCTCAGGATGCTTTACTGTTGGCATGACACAGGACTGATGGTATCGCTCACCTTTTCTTCTCCGGACAAGCCTTTTTCCAGATGCCCCAAACAATCGGAAAGAGGCTTCATCGGATAATATGATTTTGCCCCAGTCCTCAGCAGTCCATTCACCATACTTTCTGCAGAAGATCAATCTGTCCCTGATGTTTTTTTTGGAGAGAAGTGGCTTCTTTGCTGCCCTTCTTGACACCAGGCCATCTTCCAAAAGTCTTCGCCTCATTGTGCGTGCAGATGCGCTCACACCTGCCTGCTGCCATTCCTGAGCAAGCTCTGCACTGGTGGCACTCAGATCCCGCAGCTGAATCCTCTTTAGGAGACGATCCTGGCGCTTACTGGACTTTCTTGGACGCCCTGAAGCCTTCTTAACAAGAATTGAACCTCTTTCCTTGAAGTTCTTGATGATCCTATAAATTGTTGATTGAGGTGCAATCTTAGTAGCCACAATATCCTTGCCTGTGAAGCCATTTTTATGCAACGCAATGATGGCTGCACGCGTTTCTTTGCAGGTCACCATGGTTAACAATGGAAGAACAATGATTTCAAGCATCACCCTCCTTTTAACATGTAAAGTCTGCCATTTTAACCCAATCAGCCTGACATAATGATCTCCAGCCTTGTGCTCGTCAACATTCTCACCTGAATTAACAAGACGATTACTGAAATGATCTCAGCAATGAAATCCAGTGGAAAGGTTTATTTGGGATTAAGTTAATTTTGATGGAAAAGAAGGACTATGCAGTTCATCTGATCACTCTTCATAACATTCTGGAGTATATGCAAATTGCTATTATAAAAACTTAAGCAGCAACTTTTCCAATTTCCAATATTTATGTAATTCTCAAAACTTTTGGCCACGACTGTACTTTACAATCAGATGTGTAAAATACAACTTTGGGACTGTGTGTGATTTAACCCTTTCCCAACCTATTCTACATGGGGAGGAGCGATGGCATTAGTGTTTGCTCCTCCCAATAGTATGAAGGAGATCGCTACATGTAATAACAGCGGTCTCTTTAAATAACGAGCAACACAACGATTCCCAAGTAATAATATTACCATAGTGTCCTCAGTATTTATAATGCCGCCCCTGCAGGTCCCCATGTAGTTCTAATGCCCTCTGTAGTTATAACTCCCCTGTACTGTGAACTGTATTATGCCCTATGAAGTGTCTGTATATATATATATTTAATGGCTCCAGTGTTTAATGCTCCTCTGTTTCCCCTAGTAGTGTCAGTATACACTGCCTGTCCCCAAAAAAAGTCACCACCTGGATTTAACTGAGCAAATAGGTATGAGCCTCCTATTGCATAAATACTGCATGGGCGATGATCTTTCAGCTGGCAAGAAGTTATTTAACCCCAACTGATGCAATAAGTTGCTTCTCATTTCTTAAACAACCATGTCGAAAGACACATCTCGTGGTCGTAGAAAAGATGTTAGTCTGTTTGAGAAAGGTCAAATCATTGGCATGCATCAAGCAGAGAAAACATCTAAGGAGATTGCAGAAACTACTAAAATTGGGTTAAGAACTGTCCAACGCATTATTAAAAACTGGAAGGATAGTGGGGACCCATCGTATTCGAGGAAGAAATGTGGCAGGAAAAAAAAAACTGAATGATCGTGATCGGCGATCACTTAAACGTTTGGTGAAATCAAATCGAAGAAAACCAACAGTAGAACTCAGGGCTATGTTTAATAGTGAAAGTAAGAGCATTTCCACACGCACAATGTGAAGGGAACTCAAGGGATTGGGACTGAACAGCTGTGTAGCCGTAAGAAAACCACTAATCAGTGAGGCAAACCAGAAAAAAAGGCTTCAATTTGCTAGGGAGCATAAAGATTGGACTCTGGAGCAATGGAAGAAGGTCATGTGGTCTGATGAGTCCAGATTTACCCTGTTCCAGAGTGATGGGTGCATCAGGGTAAGAAGAGAGGCAGATGAAGTGATGCACCCATCATGCCTAGTGCCTACTGTACAAGCCTGTGGGGGCAGTGCTATGATCTGGGGTTGCTGCAGTTGGTCAGGTCTAGGTTCCGCAACATTATGTGCTCCAAGAATGAGGTCAGCTGACTACCTGAACATACTGAATGACCAGGTTATTCCATCAATGGATTTTTTCTTCCCTGATGGCACGGGCATTTTCCAAGATGACAATGCCAGGATTCATTGGGCTCAAATTGTGAAAGAGTGGTTCACGGAGCATGAGACATCATTTTCACACATGGATTGGCCACAGTCCAGACCTTAACCCCCTTGAGAATCTTTGGGATGTGCTGGAGAAGGCTTTGTGCAGCAGTCAGACTCTACCATCATCAATGCAAGATAAAAATTAATGCAACACTGGATGGAAATAAATCTTGTGACATTGCAGAAGCTTATCGAAACAATGCCACAGCGAATGCGTGCCGTAATCAAAGCTAAAGGTGGTCCAATGAAATATTTTTGGTGGTGACTTTTTTTGGGACGGCAGTGTATAATCCTTTTTCGACCTCCCTCCTCATATTGCGTGTTTTGCCAATAAATATATATTGACCACCCTATATTGCCAATGGAGAATTCCCCCTGTTCTATATAGGGTTGATCTAAACCGAACTGTAGAGTTCGGGTTCGTACCGAACTTAGAATTTTTTTACCCCGAACCCGAACATTTCAGGAAAAGTTTGGGTTTGAGTTCGGTGTTCGGTGATTTAATGGCGCTTTTTGAAAGGCTGCAGGGCAGCCAATCAACAAGCGTTTAAGTCGTGTGCCCTTAGAAGCCATCACAGCTAGGCCTACTAATGGCATGGCTGTGATTGGCCAGTGCAGCATGTGACCCAGCCTCTATATAAGCTGGAGTCACGTAGCGCCACACGTCACTCTGCTCTGATTAGTGTAGGGATAGGATGCTGCCTCTGTGAGGGAGAGAATAGGAAAGAATCTATCTGATATCATAACTTGTTAACTCTGCAATCTACAGCGATTTTTTTATTTATTTTTTGTGGGTGCAATGCAACATTTTTGTACCCTGCCCTGAGCCCAGTGACACAGAAAAATACGTTTTATCCGTCTGTTAGTTAGGTGGGCGTCAGTGGCCATTTTGTGCAAGTTCAGTGCACCAGCACTGCATATGTGCCAGGGACAATAATTTAATACTGTTCTTTTAGTTCAGTGGGCAACATATACCCATTTTTTAAGTGCACCTGCTCTGCATACAGTATGTGCCAGGGGAAGGGAAAATAATATAGGTAATCTGTGAGTTCAGGGACCCAGGGGGTGACATATCCCCTATTTTTTTCTGTAAAGTACCCCTGTGCTGCATATGTGAGTGTAATCAATTCAGTAAATCCATCTGTTAGATTCTGGGGGGGACAAATTCAATTTTATTTTGCTAAAAAGTAGTGATAGTGAAAGAAAATCAGTTAAATCCATCTGTTTAATTGTGGGTGAAAAAAATCATATTTTTTTCCCCCATAAAGTACCTTTGCAGCCTGCACTGCAAATCTGATAGTGAAATAAAATCTGTAAATCCATCAGTTTCACTGTGGGTGAAAAAATCATAGTTTTTTTTCCCATAAAGTACCTTTGTGGCCTGTGCTGCATTTCTGACAGTCCAATACAAGCGTTAAATACTGCTGTTATATTGTGGTTTGAAAAAAACACCCTTTTTGTGCTAAATACTACATTTGCTGCCTTTGCTGTATTTCTGTTATATGGTGGTGTGAAAAAAACACCCTTTTTGTGCTAGATACTACATTTGAGGCTTTTGCTGCATTTCTGACAGTCCAATACAGCCGTTAAATACTGTATATACTCGAGTATAAGACGAGTTTTTTGGCACATATTTTTGTGCTCAAAAAGCCCCCTCGTCTTATACTCGAGTCTAGGTCTGTATTATGGCAACTTACAGACCTAGACTGTTACTTACCTTTTACAGCTGCTCCGGTCAGCTCCCAGCACGTCCGCGCGGCACCTCTGTTAAGCTCCCAGTGTAAATCTCGCGAGACACGCGGGCCACGAGATTTACACTGGGAGCAGACCGCGAGATTTACACCGGCAGTAAGTACCGGCCCCTGCACAGCCTCCCCTCCCCCTGGACAGCCCCCCCTCCCCCTGGACATCCCCCCCTCCCCCTGGACAGCCCCCCCTCCCTGGCCAAGTATGAAGTAGGGAGGGGGGGAACAAAAAAAATAAAAATAAACAACCTGATAAATATAAAAAATAAATAAATAAATAAATGCCCAGTTGATGGGAGTCTGACTCCCTGTATTTAATGCAGAGTGTGTGTGTATATAATGCACACACTCTGCATTAAATACAGGGAGTCAGAGTCAGACTCCCATCAATCTGAGTCACCATCTGAGTCACCCTCTTGCCCATGTGTGTATATAATGTAGAGTGTGTGCATTATATACACATACACTCTGCATTATAGCTGCATTTCCCACCCTAGTCTTATACTCGAGTCAATAATTTTTCCCATTTTTTTGGGGTAAAATTAGGGGCCTTGGCTTATATTCGGGTTGGCTTATACTCGAGTATATACGGTACTGCTGTTGTGGTTTTAAAAAAACACGCATTTTGTGCTAGATAGTACATTTTCGGCCTTTGCTGCATTTATGACAGTCCAATACAACCAGTCAATACCGCTGTTACATTGTTGGTTGACAAATTCACATTTTTTGTGACCGTGAAGTAATTGTATAAAATTTGATTGTCACACTGTTAAGTGACCTCAAGAAAATAAGAAAAAAAAATTCTTTATGACACCGGCAAAGCATTACTGTCAGTGAACTTAATTGTTGACTATTGGCGATTACATTGTCGCCTGACATAAACCATCTGTTAGTTTGGATGGTAAACGCAAAGAATGAGGAGAGCTTTAAATAAGGCATGTGGCCCTGGTCGTGGTGCTGCTGGTGTTGGTGGAGCTCCTGTTGTAGGGAGAGGACGTGGTCGATCTGTGCCAGCTACACGCACAAGTGAAACCCCTTCCTCAGGTGCGAGTAGGCGACAGAACCTTCAGCGTTATTTGGTAGGGCCGAATGCGCCTCTACGAATGGGGAGGCCAGAACAAGTACAGGCAATAGTAGAATGGGTGGCTGACAGTGCCTTCAGTTCCTTCACATTGTCTCCCACCCAGTCCCCTGCTGAAAGATCAGAGTTGGCACCTACAGCCCATTGCCATCTGTCTTTCAACTCACCCCCTTGCAAATCAGGCAAGCAGTCAGAGCCCCAAGTCATGCAGCAGTCTCTTTTGCTTTTTGATTACTCTGCTAGCAGGGTTTCCCAGGGCCATCTACATAGCCCTGCCCCAGAAGTGGAAGAGATTGAGTGCACCGATGCCCAACCACTTATGTTTCAGGATGAGGACATTGGAAGACCACCGCAGCATGTCTTGGATGATGACGAAACACAGGTGCCAACTGCTGCGGCTTTCTGAGGTCTGCAGACCGACAAGGAGGGCAGGGGTAAACAGTGGGTGGAAGATGATGTGGAGAATGAGGAGATACTAGACCCCACATGGAATCAAGGTCATGCGAGTGGCGTGTGCAGTTTGGAGGAAGAGGCGGTGGTCGCACAGAGGCACCAGCACAGCAAAAGAGGGAGCAGGGTGTAAAAGCGTCTGTTACATTCTTGGGTGACATTTTACCATCTTTGCCGTGAATAAACCCCTGCTCTGCATAGGTGACAGGGACCGAAATTTCTAAAAATCGTCTGTTACATTCTCAGGTAGCATTTTACCATTTTTGCCGTATACAAACCCATGCTCTGCATAGGTGACAGGGACCTAATTTTTGTAAAATCGTCTGTTTAATTTGTGGGTGACATGAACCCAGTTTTGCCGTGAATAAACCCGTGCTTTGCATAGTTGACAGGGACCGAAATTTTTAAAAATCGTCTATTCCATTGGTGGGTGACATTAACCCATTTTTGCAGTTGAAAAACCCCTACTCTGCGTAGGTGACAGGGACTTAAATTTCTAAAATTCGTCTTTAATTGACGCGCATACGCTCCTTTTATTCGATTCTTCCGCTTTAATAACTTGCCCCACATTTCCGCCCAATCACATTTCAGCCATTGACCTCCCTTGGATGTGGCCTCCCTTTCTCACGCTCCCTCTCCGGCAGGGACCCCTGATTCCCTGTTACCCGTGAACACCATGGTAGGCGCATAAAAGAACATTGAAAGTTGATAGAGAAGATATCCAATTGGATGGTGGACGTCACGGGGACGTGCGATCAGGCAGAAGTTATCTAGAGTCAACAAAGTGGCAGTATAACGTTTCCTCATCCAAAATACCGCAGTGACATTCCCTGTAATTTTTTATTACTCATTCCAATAACAGGGCATCTTAAGAGTCCTGTATTGTTATTTATCGTCACTACCTCCCCGAGTCAGGTGTGGGTAATTGCTGCGCGTCCCCTCCTTTACTTGGATGCTTTTGCTTCAATAACTTGTCCCACATTTCCGCTCAAACACATTTCAGCCATTGACCTCCCTTGGATGTGGTATCCCTTTCTCAGGCTCCCTCTCCGGCATGGAACCCTGATTCCCCGTTACCTGTGATCACCATGGTGGGCTCATAAAAGAACATCGAAAGTTGATATGGAAGATATCCAATTGGATCGTGGGGACGTGCGACATGGTGGAGCAGTATGTGTGCACACGCCTACACGTACTGACTGATGAGTCTGCCCCCTTTAGCTTGTGGGTCTTCAAATTGGGCACATGGCCTGAGCTTGCTCTTTACGCCTTGGAGGTGCTGGCCTGCCCTGCAGCCAGTGTATTGTCTGAACGTGTGTTTAGCACGGCAGGAGGGGGTTATTACAGACAGGCACAGCCGCCTGTCCACAGCCAATGTGGACAAGCTCATGTTCATTAAAATGAACCAGGCAGGGATCCCACAGGACTTGTCCATACCTTGTGCAGAATAGACATGTATACCGGCCTCACCCAGCCATTGTTGTACTCCAGCACACTTTCTCTTTGTTTTATTTTAAATTTTCCCCAATGTTTTGGGGTCTACCCAAATTTAAACAAAAAATATATAATAAAATAAAAAACAAAACTAAAAAATAGTGTTGGCTACCTCCTCCTCCTCCACCACCGCTTCCACCTACACCGCCACATCCACCGCCTCCTCAACCTCCTACTCCATATGGACCTCCTCCTCCTAGATCAAGATTATTATTTTTTATTTTTACGTTTATTATGTTATTTTAAGTAATTTCCCTATCCACATTTGTTTGCAGAGCACTTGTCATGCTCTTACCCACATTTTGCTGCCATTTGCAGCCCTCTAGCCCTTTCCATTACTTTTTTTGAGCCATTTTAGTGCTCCAAAGTTCAGGTCCCGAACTCAAACTTTTTTGTGAAGTTCGGCCGAACCTCCAGGTGTCCGCTCAACTCTAGCTCTAGTTCTATATTCTTGGGGGGGGGGGGGGGGGCACAGAAGACACATTCAGATGCAGGCATCACATGGTATTGTCCACATCTTTTTTGCCCCCATTGAAATGAATGGGTCCTCAAAAAATGTGGATCGGATGCAGACCAAAAATATGGTCATGTGAATGCACTAAGGCTAAATACACATAGTTTTTCGGATGAGGATTTGAAGCAGACCTGCCTACAGAAATGGATTGGAAAGCAATTAGAAATATACAGTAAAGAAAGGATTTATACTTCTGGCTTTGGCTGAAAATCGTCTGTGTTTAGCCCTGGTATGTTAGCATTATAGCTTCTCACAAATTTCCCATCATCTAAGTGTCCAGGCCTAATATTTACTGCTTATGTCAAGGTTCCAGTCTCCATGCCCTGTCTCTTTATTAGCTGTTTCTTTGCTTTGACTATTTACCATTGTATCCAGCTGTTCTTTGATTAGTCCCTGATGTTAAATACAGTCCCCCCTCTATTGTTCACACCTAGAAGTGTATATGTAAGGCTTTACTTCTTCTGAGACATTGGTCTTCATCCAAAAAGCAAACTTCCTAAGTGCACAAAATCAAATTATACCAGAATTGTAACTAATGAAATATACACTGCAAACAATGTTTCTGCTTTCCACAACTATTAGGCTGGGTTCACACGAGCGTGTCCGGATTAGTTCCGGATGCGTCCCGGTGTGTTGCGGCAAACCCGCGCGAGTAGGAATGCAATTGCAGTCAGTTTTGACTGCGATTGCGTTCCGATGTTCAGTTTTTATCGGGCGGGTGCAATGTGTTTTGCACGCGCGTGATAAAAAACCGACTGTGGTACCCAGACCCGAACTTCTTCACAGAAGTTCAGGTTTGGGTTCGGTGTTGTGTAGATGTTATTATTTTCCCTTATAACATGGTTATAAGGGAAAATAATAGCATTCTGAATACAGAATGCATAGTAGGTGATCAATTGAGGGTTAAAAAATAAAAAAAATTAACTCACCTTCTCCTCTTGTTCGCGTAGTTCTCCCGGTCTTCAGTTCTTTAAAAAGATGAACTATGGGCTAAAGGACCTTTGGTGACGTCAGATCACATGCTCCAATGACATGGTCCATCACCGCGGTGATGTACCATGTGATTGGAGCATGTGATCTGACGTCACCAAAGGTCCTTTAGCCCATAGTTCATCTTTTTAAAGAACTGAAGACCGGGAGAACTACGCGAACAAGAGGAGAAGGTGAGTTAATTTTTTTTATTTTTTAACCCTCAATTGATCACCTAATATGCATTCTGTATTCAGAATGCTATTATTTTCCCTTATAACCATGTTATAAGGGAAAATAATACAGTGTATAGACTGTCAACTAGCAACCGTGCGTGAAAATCGCACCGCATCCGCACTTGCTTGCGGATGCATGCGATTTTCACGCAACCCCATTCACTTCTATGGGGCCTGCGTTGCGTGAAAAACGCAGAATATAGAGCATGCTGCGATTTTCACGCAACGCATAAGTGATGCGTGAAAATCATCGCTCATCTGAACAGCCCCATTGAAATGAATGGGTCCAGATTCAGTGCGGGTGCAATGCGTTCACCTACCGCATTGCACCCGCGCGGAAATCTCGCCCGTGTGAACGCAGCCTTACCCCTATTTTCCTGCACTGCCGAAAACCCCTGCACCCAGCAAGGAACTTCTTATCTCTCCCTCCATCTGACCTCCTGCTCAGATCTGTTCCTTAACCACTTAAGGACCACAGATTTATACCCCCCTAGTGACCAGGCCCTTTTTTACAAATCGGCACTTCACAATTTTAACAGTTTATTGCTCGGTCATGCAACTTGGCATCCAATTGAAGTTTACCTCCTTTTCTTCTCACAAATACAGCTTTCTTTTGGTGGTATTTGATTGCTGCTGACATTTTTCGTTTTTCTGATATTAATCAAAATAGACCGCAATTTTCAAAAAAAAAGTGTATTTTTAACTTTCTCTGGTTAAATTGTTCAAATATAATTACATTTCTATACAAGTTTGTGTCAGAATTTATTGTGCTACATGTCTTTGATAAAAAAAAATCCAATAAGTGTATATTTATTGGTTTGCGCAAAAGTTATAGTGTTTACAAACTATGGTACAAAAATGGGAATTTCCGCATTTTGAAGCAGCTCTGACTTTCTGAGCACCTGTCATGTTTCTTGAGGTGCTAGAATGCCAGGATAGTATAAATAGCCCCCAAATGACCCCATTTTAGAAAGAAGACATCCCAAAGTATTCGCGGAGGGGCATGGTGAGTTCATGTATGATTTAAATTTTTTTCACAAGTTAGCGGAAAATGACACTTTCTAAAAAAAATAATAATAATTAAGTTTCCATTTCTGCTAACTTCTGGCAAAAAAAAATAAAAATCTCCCACGGACTCACTATGCCCCTCAGCGCACGGTAAAATGTACTAGGGCATTTTTTACGCATTTGGATTCCAAACTACTTCTCACGCTTTAGGGCCCCTAAAATGCCAGGGCAGTATAAATACCCCACAAGTGACCCCATTTTGGAAAGAAGACAACCCAAGGTATTTCGTGAGGGGCATGGCGAGTTCATAGAAGATTCTTTTTTTTGGCACAAGTTAGCGGAAAATGATTATTATTTTTTTTCTTACAGTCTCATATTCCACTAACTTGTGTATTTTTACATATACCCATACTGTGTGTGAGAAATATCTCTGTAAATGACAACTTTTTCAATTTTTTTATACAAATTTACAGAGATATTTCTCTCACCCAGCATGGGTATATGTAAAAATACACCTCAAAACACATTTCCCTACTTCTCCTGAATACGGCAATACCACATGTGTGACACTTTTTTGCAGCCTAGGTGCGCAAAGGGGCCAAAGTTCCAATGAGTACCTTTTAGGAGGGCATTTTTAGACATTTGGATTCCAGACTTCTTCTCATGCTTTAGGGCCCCTAAAATGCCAGGGAAGTATAAATACCCCACATGTGACCCCATTTTGGAAAGAAGACACCCCAAGGTATTCCGTGAGGGGCATGGCGAGTTCATAGAAGCTTTTTTTTTTGGCACAAGTTAGCGGAAATTTATATATTTTTTTTTTCTCACAAAGTCTCCCTTTCTGCTAACTTGTGACAAAAAGTTCAATCTTTCATGGACTCAATATGCCCCTCAGCGAATACCTTGGGGTGTCTTCTTTCCAAAATGGGGTCATTTGTGGGGTGTTTGTACTGCCCTGGCATTTGAGGGTCTCCACAATCATTACATGTATGGCCAGCATTAGGAGTTTCTGCTATTCTCCTTATATTGAGCATACGGGTAATGAGATTTTTTTTTCCGTTCAACATCCAAACCCACTTCAGCTCGTATGCCCTGGCAAACCCGATTTCTCCATTCACATCAATCGATGTGGATGAATAAATCATTGCCAGAATTTATTTATTTTTTATAAAAAATGTTTGCCAAAGCATATGAACACCGCCCCTCAGTTCATATGCCTCGGCAAACGTATCTTTTTTACTGCAGAGGAGAAATCTCGTCTTGCAGCGCCGCATACAGCGACTTTGCGCAATGCTTCTGTCAGAATGCAAATCAGTGCTGCAGCTGGTTGATCGCTTGGTCCACCTAGAAGGTAAAAAAAAAAAAACTTTTATAAACTTTATATAACATTTGAAACAGAACATTAACTTTTTTGCTTACCTGTGATTTATTTATTTATTTATTTACCTTTAGAGGACAAACCTCTCCTTCCCCATGGGACAATGTGCAAAGCGCAAATCGCCCAGAGATGGCGTGGCGGGACACTAAATAGGGAGCCAACATCTGGTCATTGAAGTCCACCCCTCCCATGTGAAGGTTATAGTCGTGGACAGAGAGGGGTTTCTCAATGACTCCAGTTGCCCTTTCAATTTGCACGTTGTCGTGTCTGCGTGAATGGTGGACAGAAGGTAAACGTCCCTCTTGTCCCTCCACTTCACCGCGAGCAGTTCTTGGTCACACAAGGCAGCCCTCTCCCCCCGTGCAAGTCGGGTATTAACGAGCCGTTGGGGGAAGCCCCAGCGACTAGGTCGCGCGGTGCCACACCATTGAATTCCGACTATATGTAAGTGCCGAAAGAGGGCCACGCTTGTGTAAAAATTGTCCACGTATAAGTGGTACCCCTTGTGGAGTAAGGGTGACACCAAGTCCCAGACAATCTTGCCACTGCTCCCCAGGTAGTCAGGACATCCGACCGGCTCCAGTTTTGAGTCTTTTCCCTCATAGACCCTGAAACGATATGTATAGCCTGTGGCCCTTTCACAGAGCTTATACAGTTTGACCCCATACCGGGCGCGCTTGCTGGGGATGTACTGTTTGATGCCAAGGCGCACGGTAAAATGTACTAGGGACTCGTCTATGCAGATGTTCTGATTGGGGGTATACACATCTGCAAACCTGGATGACAAACGGTCTATGAGGGTCCGAATTTTAGAGGGCCGGTCATAAGCAGGGTGGCCTCTTGGATGACAGGTTTTATTGTCAGTAAAATGCATAAAGCGGATGATGCCCTCAAAACGTGCCCTGGACATAGCAGCAGAGAACATGGGCATGTAATGTATTGGGTCTTTAGACCAATAGGACCGCAATACATTTTTTTTAGTTAGACCCATGCTGAGGATAAGGCCCAAAATTATTTTAAATTCGGAAACTGTGACTGGTTTCCACCGGAAAGGCTGGGCATAGAAGCTTTCCGGATTGGCGGTTATATACTGTGTGGCATAGCGGTTGGTTTCTGCCACAACAAAGTCATAGAGATCCGCGGTGAAGAACAGCTCAAAAAACTCGAGGGCTGATCCTAAATGAGCTGTCTTAACGCGAACTCCAGACTGGGCGGTGAAAGGGGGCAATACGGGTGCGGCGAAAGCAGGGGATTGCCAATTTGGGTTTGCCAGCACCTCTGGGAGACTAAGGGCTCTACAGGCCTGTGAACGTGGTGGCTGCGATGGGGGAGTTACTGCACGTGCCACCGTACCAGCTTGAACTGCCCTTCTGGTGCTCGCCACTTCACCAGGGAATACAGCAGGGCCGGTAGAAGGTCCAGGATGTGCTGCACTGCTGGTATATGCCGCACCTTAATAAAGATCAGCGCTAGCACCACTCTGCTGCAAATGAGGCTCATCACGCGGGGTATGCAGAACACTGACATGGGATCGGGTACGCCTGACCATAGCAGGGACCTCAACCTCGTCATCTTCTCTAGCGGTTAGAGTGCCACTGCTGTCTACAGGTTCATATTCTGAACCACTGGATTCAGCGGGTGAGGCGTCCCCATCGCTTTCATCCATCACGGCCAGAATCCTGTAGGCCTCTTCAGCGGAATACCCCTTGTTTGACATTTTGGGCTACCTAAATTTAGGGGGTATTCCTCTGAGACTACCCAGGAAAAAGAGCACACCTGCCTAGTAAAAAGGAGTGCTTGCGAAGTAAAGCTGCGATCGCTAATAAAGATCCAAAAAGCTCAAAAGTGATCTTTATAGCGCCGCAGCGATTTTACGGTGTTTTTGCAGTGATCAGAAAAAAAATATTCTGTCACTGCGGTAGGGCGGACTGAACGCAAGTGTGCGCACAAGATCAGGCCTGATCGGGCGAACACTGCGTTTTTTGTAGAGAATAAGGTGACCATAATGTACTGATATAGATCTGATTGCGATCAGTCTTGATCACTTACAGATACTATATAGTACTAGTGCTGATTAGCGACAGCGATGACGCTAATCAGCGACTAATCAGTGACTGTGGTGCGGTGGGCTGGACGCTTACTACCTAACAAGTAGCTAACTATCTGGCGGGGATAAGGGACCCTTACAGGGGGGTGATCAATGACAGGGGGGTGATCAGGGAGTCTATATGGGGTGATCAGGGGTTAATAAGGGGTTAATAAGTGACGGGGGGGGGTGTAATGTGTGTGTGTGTGGTGATTGGTGCTACTTACAGAGCTGCCTGTGTCCTCTGGTGGTCGATCCAAGCAAAAGGGACCACCAGAGGAGCAGGTAGCAGGTATATCAGACGGTATTTACAAAATAACCTCTGTCATACAGTACAGACCAAAAGTTTGGACACACCTTCTCATTCAAAGAGTTTTCTTTATTTTCATGACTATGAAGGCATCAAAACTATGAATTAACACATGTGGAATTATATACATAACAAACAAGTTTGAAACAACTGAAAATATGTAATATTCTAGGTTCTTCAAAGTAGCCACCTTTTGCTTTGATTACTGCTTTGCACACTCTTGGCATTCTCTTGATGAGCTTCAAGAGGTAGTCCCCTGAAATGGTCTTCCAACAGTCTTGAAGGAGTTCCCAGAGATGCTTAGTACTTGTTGGCCCTTTTGCCTTCACTCTGCGGTCCAGCTCACCCCAAACCATCTCGATTGGGTTCAGGTCCGGTGAGTGTGGAGGCCAGGTCATCTGGCGCAGCACCCCATCACTCTCCTTCATGGTCAAATAGCCCTTACTTTCAAAGTTTTCCCAATTTTTCGGCTGACTACTGACTGACCTTCATTTCTTAAAGTAATGATGGCCACTCGTTTACTTAGCTGCTAACAGTCTATTCAGTAGGACTATCAGCTTGAACTGCCCTTCTGGTGCTCGCCACTTCTCCTCAACGCAACTGATGGTCCCAACCCCATTTATAAGGCAAGAAATCCCACTTATTAAACCTGACAGGGCACACCTGTGAAGTGAAAACCATTTCAGGGGTCTACCTCTTGAAGCTCCTCAAGAGAATGCCAAGAGTGTGCAAAGCAGTAATCAAAGCAAAAGGTGGCTACTTTGAAGAACCTAGAATATGACATATTTTCAGTTGTTTCACACTTGTTTGTTCTACATGTGTTAATTCATAGTTTTGATGCCTTCAGTGTGAATCTACAATTTTCATAGTCATGAAAATAAAGAAAACTCTTTAAATGAGAAGGTGTGTCCAAACTTTTGGTCTGTACTGTACCTATTTCATTGGTTATTTAAAAAATCTACAGCCTGCCAGCCAATGATCGCTGCTGGCAGGCTGTAGTTCAACTTGTTTACTTCGCGATCCTGTGAACGCACGCTCCTGTGAGCGCGCGTTCACAGGAAATCTCAGGTCTCACGAGATGACGCCAATAGGCGTCGCTGAGACCTGAGAGCGCTGCCGCCCGGACGCCTATCGGCGTTACGTGTGCGGCAAGCTGTTAAGGCTACTTTCACACTAGCGTTCGGGTGTCCGCTCGTGCGCACCGTTTGAAGGGGCTCACGAGCGGCCCCGAACGCATCCGTCTGGCCCCAATGCATTCTCAGTGGAGGCGGATCCACTGAGAATGCATCCGCCTGCCAGCGTTCAGCCTCCGCTCCGCTCAGTGAGCGGACACCTGAACGCTGCTTGCAGCGTTCGGGTGTCCGCCTGGCCGTGCGGAGGCGAGCGGATCCGTCCACACTTACAATGTAAGTCAATGGGGATGGATCCGCTTGAAGATGACACTATATGGCTCAATCTTCAAGCGGATCCGTTCCCCATTGACTTTCAATGTAAAGTCTGAACGGATCCGCTCAGGCTACTTTCAGACTTAGAAAATTTTCTAAGTAATAATGCAGACGGATCTGTTCTGAACGGATGCGAACGTCTGCATTATCGGAGCGGATCCGTCTGATGAAACATCAGACGGATCCGCTCCGAACGCTAGTGTGAAAGTAGCCTAACATAAAACCTTCCTCTCTAGAGGGAATTGTAAGAATGATAGAGACAGAAAAACCTGGGAATGTAAAATGAGCCACTGTATCACACATAATAGGATTAGATACGCAGCTCAGCAGACGGTATCACACATAATAGGATTAGATACGCAGCTCAGCAGGCAGTATCACACATGGTAGGATTAGATACACAGCTCAGCAGAAAGTATCACACACAACAGGATTAGATACACAGCTCAGCAGACAGTATCACATATAATGGGATTAGATACGCATCTTAGCAGACAGTATCACACATAATAGGTTTAGATACACAGCTCAGTAGAAAGTATCACACATGATAGGATTAGATACAAAGCTTAGCAGACAGTATAACACATGATAGGATTAGATACGCAGCGTTGCAGACAGTATTACACCATGATAGGATTAGATACACAGCTCAGCAGACAGTATCACACATGATAGGTTTAGATGCACAGCTCAGCAGAAAGTATCACACATGATAGGATTAGATACACAGTTTAGCATACAGTATCACACATGATAGGATTAGATACACAGCTGAGCAGACAGTTTCACACATGATAGGTTTACATACACAGCTCAGCAGGCAGTATCACACATGATATAATTAGATACACAACTCTGCAGACAGTATCACACAGAATAGAATTCGATACAAAGCTCAGCAGGCAGTATCACACATGATAGGATCAGATACACAGCTCAGCAGAAATGATCACACACGACAGGATTAGATACACATCTTAGCAAAACGTATCACACATGATATACAGCTCAGTAGAAAGTATTATACATGATAGGATTAGATACGCAGCTTAGCAGACAGTATCACACATGATATACAACTCAGTAGAAACTATCATACATGATAGGATTAGATACACAGCTCAGCAGACAGTATCACACAGGATAGGATTAGATACACAGATCAGCAGATAGTATCACACATTATAGGATTAGATACACAGCTAAGCAGGCAGTTTCACACACCATACTGCAGACAGTATTACACATGATAGGTTTACTATCACATATGATAGGATTAGATACACAGCTCAGCAGGCAGTTTCACACACAACTCTGCAGACAGTATTACACATGCTAGGATTAGATACACAGCAGAGCAGACAGTATCACACAAGGTAGAATTACAGAGGTATACGGCTCCACAGACAGTATCACACATGATATGATTAGATACACAACTCAGCAGGCAGTATCACACACAATAGGCTTAGATACATGACTCTGCAGACAGTATCACACATGATAGGATTAGATACACAGTTCAGCAGGCAGTATCACACACAATAGGCTTAGATACACAACTCTGCGGACAGTATGACACATGATAGGATTAGATACACAGCTCAGCAGGCAGTATCACACGCAATAGGCTTAGATAAACGACTCTGCAGACAGTATCACACAGAATAGGATTAGATAAACAGCAGAGCAGACAGTATCACACAAGTTAGAATTACAGAGGTACACAGCTCCGCAGACAGTATCACACATGATATGATTAGATACACAACTCAGCAGGCAGTATCACAAACAATAGGCTTAGATAAACAACTCTGCAGACAGTATCACATATGATAGGATTAGATACACAGCTCAGCAGGCAGTATCACACATAATATGATTAGATACGCAGCTGAGCAGACAGTATCACACATGATATAATTAGATACACAGCTAAGTAGGCAGTATCACACATGATATTTTGATTCTGGATTTAGTGTTCCTTTACTCTCATGTGTTTGACTTTCGCACATTTAATATACTCAATAGATCTCACTAAATCTAGCTTGGTCTGCAGCTAAATATCTCATATTTGAGGCTAGCTTCTCTGCAGCTTAAAGGGATTCTGTCACCACATTTTACCCCCTACAGTAAAACATAGCTACTTGTAGGTCTCCCGTAGCGGTAATAAATGATGCCCTTATTAACTATTAGTCTTGATTTATTTCTTTATAAAATTGATTTTAGTGATATGCTAATGACTTACATAAGGTGCCCAAGGAGATGTCCTTTCCTAACTTGGTGCCCAGCCGCACCCCTCGGTCTGGTGGCCAGTGCCGGCATGCGCACTTCGCTCGACGATGCCATTACCTGTAGTCTGCATGGGCAAAGACTACAGTGTGTAGTGCGCACACACAGGATTTCAAACAGGCTCAGGGATAATGTCAGCGCGCCAGCTATTGAATATATTATATTAGAGGCGGCGCTGGACACAGGAAGGCGGTGCTGGGCACCGGACCGTGGGGTGCGGCTGGGCACCAAGTTAGAAAAGGACCTCCCCTTGGGCTTATGTAAGTCATTAGCATATCACTAAAATCGATTTTATACAGAAATAAATCAAGACTATTAGTTAATAAGGGCATCATTTAATACAGCTCAAGGAGACCTACAAGTAGCTATGTATTACTGTAGGGGGTAAAATGTGGTGACAGAATCCCTTTAACCACCTCCCGTCACACTAACGCCGAAAGGCGTGACTGCGGCGGCTCCCTCAGGTCACACTAACGCCCATTGGCGTCATCTCGTGAGACCCGAGATTTCCTGTGAACGCGCGCTCACTGGAGAGCGCGTTCACAGGAGCACGCGTTCACAGGATCGCGCAGTTTAGAAGTTCATCTACAGCCTGCCGGACGCGATCATTGGCTGGCAGGCTGTAGATTTTTGAAATGACCAATGAAATGGGTATGTCAGACGCTATTTTGAAAATAGCGTCTGATATACCTGCTACCTGCTCCTCTGGTGGTCCTTTTTGCTTGGATCGACCACCAGAGGACACAGGCAGCTCTGTAAGTAGCACCAATCACCACACATACACATTACACATTACCCTGTCACTTATTAACCCCTTATTAGCCCCTGATCACCCATATTAGACTCCCTGATCACCCCCCTGTCATTGATCACCCCCCTGTAAGGGTCCCTCATCACCACCAGATAGTTAGCTACTTGCTAGGTAGTTAGCGCCCAGCCCACCGCACCGCAGTCACTGATTAGTCGCTGATTAGCGTCATCACTGTCGCTAATCAGCACTAGTACTATATAGTATCTGTAAGTGATCAAGACTGATCGCAATCAGATCTATATAAGTACATTAGGGTCACCTTAGGCTCTACAAAAAACGCAGTGTTCACCCGATCAGGCCTGATCTTGTGCGCACACTTGCGTTCAGTCCGCCTCACCGCAGTGACAGAATTATATTTTTTTCGATCACTGCAAGAACACCGTAAAATCGCTGCGCCGCTATAAAGATCACTTTTGAGCTTTTTGGATCTTTATTAGCGCAGCTTTACTTCGCAAGTATTCCTTTTTACTAGGTAGGTTTTCTCTTTTTCCTGGGTAGTCTCAGAGGAATACCCCCTAAATTTTGTGAGCCCAAAATGTCAAACAAGGGGTATTCCGCTGAAGAGGCCTACAGGATTCTGGCCGTGATGGATGAAAGCGATAGGGACGCCTCACCCGCTGAATCCAGTGGTTCAGAATATGAACCTGTAGACAGCAGTGGCACTCTAACCGCTAGCAAAGATGACGAGGTTGATGTCCCTGCTATGGTCAGGTGTACCCGATCCCATGTCAGTGTTCTGCATACCCCGCATGATGAGCCTCATTTGCAGCAGAGTGGTGCTAGTGCTGATCTTTTTTATGGTGCGGCATACACCAGCAGCGCAGCACATCCTGGACCTGTCCAGGAATTCAATTCTGTGGCACAGCGCGACCTAGTCGCCGGGGCTTCCCCCAACGGCTCGTTAGTACCCGACTTGCACGGGGAGAGGGCTGCCTTGTGTGACCAAGAACTGTTCGCGGTGAAGTGGAGGGACAAGAGGGACGTTTACCTTCTGTCCACCATTCACGCTGGAGTCATTGTGAAACCCCTCTCTGTCCACGACTATAACCTTCACATGGGAGGGGTGGACTTCAATGACCAGATATTGGCTCCCTATTTAGTGTCCCGCCGCACCAGACGCTGGTATAGGAAGGTGTCTGTATATTTAATTCAATTGGCTGTATATAATAGTTTTGTTCTCTACAGTAAGGCTGGGAGAACAGGATCCTTCCTAAAATTCCAGGAAGATATCATTTCGGAAATCCTGTATCCAGGAGGGTCCGTGCCCCAAGTCCCTGATGTAGTGAGCCGGCTACATGGCAGATACTTCCTTAGTGTCTATCCTGGTACCCCAACTCAACGTTCCCCAAGAAAAAGATGTCGTGTCTGTAGCAGGGGTGGAATAAGGCGTGACACCACCTTTTTTTGTCCTGACTGTCCTGACCAGCCTGCCCTATGCATAGGGGAGTGTTTCTGCAAGTTCCACACACAGATACACTATTAGTGTAGGGATTGCGTGACACAGGACAGGCACACAGGATGTGAATGGAGAAATCGGGTTTGCCAGGGCATACGAGCTGAGTGGGTTTGGATGTTGGGCGGAGCTCCTATGTCCTGGCAGACGCCTTTCCCCTCCTTTTTTTTTGCACATTTTTTGGCAGAGATTTTTTCATCCACATTGATCGATGCGAATGAAAAAATCTGTGCCGTTCATTTTATCTTTCAGCCCAGAGGCTGAACGGAAAAAAAAATCTCACTTCCCGTATGCTCAATATAAGGAGAAACTCCTAATGCTGGCCATACATGTAATGATTGTGGAGACCCTCAAATGCCAGGGCAGTACAAACACCCCACAAATGACCCCATTTTGGAAAGAAGACACCCCAAGGTATTCGCTGAGGGGCATATTGAGTCCATGAAATATTGAACTTTTTGTCCCAAGTTAGCGGAAAGGGAGAATTTGTGAGAAAAAAATAAATAAATCAATTTTCGCTAACTTGTGCCAAAAAAAAAAATCTTCTATGAACTCGCCATGCCCCTCACGGAATACCTTGGGGTGTCTTCTTTCCAAAATGGGGTCACATATGGGGTATTTATACTGCCCTGGCATTTTAGGGGCCCTAAAGCGTGAGAAGAAGCCTGGAATCCAAATGTCTAAAAATGCCCTCCTAAAAGGTACTCATTGGAATTTGGGCCCCTTTGCGCACCTAGGCTGCAAAAAAGTGTCACACATGTGGTATCACCGTACTCAGGTTGTAAAATGACAACTTTGTATAAAAAAAATGGGAAAAGTTGTCTTTTACAGAGATATTTCTCTCACCCAGCATGGGTATATGTAAAAATACACCTCAAAACACATTACCCTACTTCTTCTGAGTACGGCGATACCACGTGTGACACTTTTTTGCAGCCTATGTGCTCAAAGGGGCCCAAATTCTAAAGAGTAGCTTTAGGATTTCAAAGGGCATTTTTTACGCATTTGGATTCCAAACTACTTCTCACGCTTTAGGTCCCCTAAAATGCCAGGGCAGTATAAATACCCCACAAGTGACCCCATTTTGGAAAGAAGACACCCCAGGTATTTCGTGAGGGGCATGGCGAGTTCATGTAAAATTTAATTTTTTGTCACAAGTTAGTGGAATATGAGACTTTGTAAGAAAAAAATAATAATAATAATTTTCCGCTAACTTGTGCCAAAAAAAAAATATTCTAGGAACTCGCCATGCCACTCACGAAATACCTTGGGGTGTCTTCTTTCCAAAATGGGGTCACTTGTGGGGTATTTATACTGCCCTGGCATTTTAGGGGACCTAAAGCGTGAGAAGTAGTTTGGAATCCAAATGTGTAAAAAATGCCCTGTGAAATCCTAAAGGTACTCTTTAGAAATTGGGCCCCTTTGCGCACCTAGGCTGAAAAAAGTGTCACACGTGGTATTGCCGTACTCAGGAAAAGTGGGGAAATGTGTTTTGGGGTGTCTTTTTACATATACCCATGCTGGGTGAGATAAATATCTCTGTAAAATGACAACTTTGTATAAAAAAATGGGAAAAGTTGTCTTTTACAGAGATATTTCTCTCACCCAGCATGGGTATATGTAAAAATACACCCCAAAACACATTGCCCTACTTCTTCTCATTACAGCGATACCACATGTGTGACACTTTTTTGCAGCCTAGGTGCGCAAAGGGGCCCAAATTCTAAAGAGTAGCTTTAGGATTTCACAGGGCATTTTTTACGCATTTGGATTCCAAACTACTTCTCCCGCTTTAGGTCCCCTAAAATGCCAGGGCAGTATAAATACCACACAAGTGACACCATTTTGGAAAGAAGACACCCCAAGGTATTTCGTGAGGGGCATGGCGAGTTCATGTAAAATTTTATTTTTTGTCACAAGTTAGTGGAATATGAGACTTTGTAAGAAAAAATAAATAAATAAATCATTTTCCGCTAACTTGTGCCAAAAAAAAAAAATATTCTAGGAACTCGCCATGCCCCTCACGGAATACCTTGGGGTGTCTTCTTTCCAAAATGGGGTCACTTGTGGGGTATTTATACTATCCTGGCATTCTAGCACCTCAAGAAACATGACAGGTGCTCAGAAAGTCAGAGCTGCTTCAAAATGCGGAAATTCACATTTTTGTACCATAGTTTGTAAACGCAATAACTTTTGCGCAAACCAATAAATATACACTTATTGGATTTTTTTTTATCAAAGACATGTAGCACAATAAATTCTGACACAAACTTGTATAGAAATGTAATTATATTTGAACAATTTAACCAGAGAAAGTTAAAAATACACTTTTTTTTTGAAAATTGCAGCCTATTTTGAATAATATCGGAAAAACAAAAAATCTTAGCAGCAATCAAATACCACCAAAAGAAAGCTGTATTTGTGAGAAAAAAAGGAGGTAAAATTCATTTGGGTGCCAAGTTGCATGACCGAGCAATAAACCGTTAAATTTGTGAAGTGCCGATTTGTAAAAAAGGGCCTGGTCACTAGGGGGGTATAAACCTGTGGTCCTTAACCACCTCCGGACCGCCTAACGCAGATTCGCGTTCCGGAGGTGGCAGCGCTGCGCACAGTCACGCATATACGCGTCATCTCGCGAGACGCGAGATTTCGCTCCAAGCCGGCCCGCGCATGCGCATCGCGGGCCGGCAAAAGTTAAAGAACAAGTTCGTCACCAGCCTGCCAGCAACGATCATTGGCTGGCAGGCTGGCGATTTTTAAAAAATCCAATCACAAGCCATATAACAGATCATATTAGTAAATATGATCTGTTATATGGCTTCTCTGCTCCTCTGCTGGTCCTTTTCGTCGGTTGGATCCAGCAGAGAAGCAGACATCACTGTGAGTAGCACCAACACTACACTGTAGCCCCTGATCACCCCCCTGCACCCCAATTAACCCTTTGATCACCCCTTTGATCGCCCCTGTCAATCACCAGTGAAAGGAAAAAAAGTGATCAGTGTAAACTGTCACTTTTTTTTTTTCACTAGTATTGGCTGTTAGGTTTTAGGGATAGTTTAGGCCCCTTGGTTAGGTAGTTAGCGTCAGTTAGCGCCCACCCCACCGCACCGCAGTCACTTTTATTCGCTGTTTAGCGTATCGCTAATCAGCATTTGTACTTTTATAGTATCTGTAAGTGATCAAAACTGATCACGGTCAGATCTATAATAGTATTAGTGTCACCTTAGTTCGCCCTCCACCCAAAACGCAGTGTTTGCCCGATCAGGCCTGATCGGTCGCCCACACGTGCGTTCACCCACGCCCGCCCCACCGCAGTGACAAAAAATATATATTTTTTTGATCACTGCACATTCATTTTACACGCACTGCGGCGATAAAAAAATCAGTTTTGATATTTTTTATCAACCGCAGCGGCCTCCGGTACTTCGCTAGCCTCCCCTTTGTAAGACAGGTTTGCTTTTTTTCTTGGGTAGTCTCAGGGAATACCCCTAAATTTAGTAGTCCAAAATGTCAAACAGGGGGTATTCTTCTGAAGAGGCCTACAGGATTCTGACCCAGTCGGATGAGGAGTGGGAACCCTCATCTGACGAATCTAGCGGGTCAGAATATGAACCTGTGGAAAGCAGTGGCTCTCTGACCCAAAGTTCGGACGAGGAGGTGGAGGTCCCTGATAGCACCAGGCGTACCAGGCCCCGTGTCGCTAGACCACAGGTTACGCAGGATCCGCTTCAAGAGCAGCAGAGTGGGGCTGTCGCTGCCGGATCACGTGGTGAGGCATACACCAGCAGCGCAGCCCTCCCTGGACCTAGTACCAGCACTGCCGTACAACATGGTGACGTGGCGAGCACCAGAAGGGCAGTTGAAGCTGGTACGGTGGCACGTGCACTAGTTACCCCGTCGCAGCCACCGCACAGACAGGCCCGTAGAGCCCCTAGAGTCCCTGAGGTGCTGGCAAACCCTGATTGGCAGTCACCAACTTCAGCCGCACCTGTAGTTCCCCCTTTCACCGCCCAGTCTGGAGTTCGGGTTGAGACGGCTCAAATCGGTTCGGCCCTGGGATTTTTTGAGCTGTTCTTGACTGCGGAGCTCTTGGACTTAGTCGTGGCAGAGACCAACCAGTATGCCACACAATTTATATCCGCCAACCCGGGAAGCTTTTATGCCCAGCCTTTCCGGTGGAAACCAGTCCAAGTTTCCGAAATTAAAATTTTTTTGGGCCTTCTCCTCAACATGGGCCTGACAAAAAAGCATGAATTGCGGTCATATTGGTCAACGCACCCAATTCATCACATGCCCATGTTCTCTGCTGCTATGTCCAGGGCACGATTTGAGGCCATCCTCCGTTTCCTGCATTTTAGCGACAACACCACCTCCCGTCCCAGAGGCCACCCAGCTTTTGACCGGCTCCACAAAATTCGGCCCCTCATAGACCATTTCAACCAGAAATTTGCAGATTTGTATACCCCCGAGCAAAACATCTGCGTAGACGAGTCCCTAATACATTTTACCGGGCGCCTTGGCTTCAAACAGTACATCCCAAGCAAGCGTGCCCGGTATGGGGTCAAATTGTATAAGCTCTGTGAAAGGGCCACAGGCTATACCCACAAATTTCGTGTCTATGAGGGAAAAGATCAGACCCTGGAGCCGGTCGGTTGCCCTGACTACCTGGGGAGCAGTGGGAAGACAGTCTGGGACTTGGTGTCACCCTTATTCGGCAAGGGGTACCATCTTTATGTGGACAATTTTTACACAAGTGTGGCCCTCTTTAGGCATTTGTTTCTAGAACGGATTTGCGCCTGTGGCACCGCGCGAACTAGTCGCGTGGGCTTCCCCCAACGGCTTGTAACCACCCGTCTTGCAAGGGGGGAGAGGGCTGCCTTGTGTAACGAAGAACTGCTCGCGGTGAAATGGAGAGACAAGCGTGACGTTTACATGCTCTCCTCCATTCACGCAGACACGACAATCCAAATTGAGCGAGCAACCCGTGTCATTGAAAAGCCCCTCTGTGTCCACGACTATAATGCGCTCATGGGAGGGGTGGACTTCAATGACCAGATGTTGTCTCCGTATTTAGTTTCCCGCAGAACCAGACGCTGGTATAAGAAGGTGTCTGTATATTTAATTCAATTGGCGCTGTACAATAGTTTTGTTCTCTACAGTAAGGCTGGGAGAACACGATCTTTCCTCAAATTCCAGGAAGAGATCATCGAGAACCTCCTTTACCCAGGAGGTTCCGTGGCCCCATCCCCCAGTGTAGTTAGCCGTCTACACGAGCGACATTTCCCCAGTGTCGTTCCTGGTACCTCAACCCAACCGTCACCCCGAAAAAGATGTCGTGTCTGTAGCAGGAGTGGAATAAGGCGTGACACCCGCTATTTCTGTCCTGACTGTGCTGACCACCCTGCCCTATGCTATGGAGAGTGTTTCCGGAAGTACCACACACAGGTACACCTAGCATAGGGATTGCATCTCACAGGACAGGCACACAGGGCTATTAGGGCCCATTCACTCACAGCTGCTGCAAACCTCTCCTTTCACCTGGGATAAAGTGCATAACGTACTTCGCCACATCTTTGGGCGATTTGCGCTTTGCACATTGTCCCATGGGGAAGGAGAGGTTTGTTCTATAAAGGTAAAAAAAACTAAACAAAAAAAAAATTACCGGTAAGTAAAAAAGTTAAAAAAGTTTAAAAAAGTTAATATGTTCTGTTCTAAAGTTAATAAAGTTATTGCTTTGCGGCCTGGTTTTTTCTTTTTTGTTTTGTTTTTTTTACCTTCCAGGTGGACCAACCGATCGACTAGCTGCAGCACTGATGTGCATTCGGACAGAAGCATTGCGCTGCTGTCAGATTACACGCAAGTCGGTGTATGCGGCGCTGCAAGACGAGATTTCTCCTCTGCAGTAAAAGATATGTTTGCCGAGGCATATGAGCTGAGGAGGTGGCGGTGTTCATATACTTTGGCAAACACTTTGTATATATAAAAAAAAAAAATCCCGGCAATGATTTATTCATCCACATCGATTGATGTGAATGGAGAAATCTGGTTTGCCAGGGCATACGAGCTGAAGTGGGTATGGATGTTGGGCGGAGCTCCTATGTCCTGGCAGACGCCTTTCCCCTCCTTTTTCTTTTTTTGGCAGAGATTTTTTCATCCACATTGATCGATGCGAATGAAGAAATCTGTGCCGTTCATTTTTTTCTTTCAGCCCAGAGGCTGAACGGAAAAAAAAAATCTCATTACCCGTATGCTCAATATAAGGAGAATAGCAGAAACTCCTAATGCTGGGCATACATGTAATGATTGCGGAGACCCTCAAATGCCAGGGCAGTACAAACACCCCACAAATAACACCATTTTGGAAAGAAGACACCCCAAGGTATTCGCTGAGGGGCATATTGAGTCCATGAAAGATTGAAATTTTTGTCCCAAGTTAGCGGAAAGGGAGACTTTGTGAGAACAAAATCCAAAAAATCAATTTCCGCTAACTTGTGCCAAAAATTTTTTTTTTCAATGAACTCGCCATGCCCCTCATTGAATACCTTGGGGTGTCTTCTTTCCAAAATGGGGTCACATGTGGGGTATTTATACTGCCCTGGCATTTTAGGGGCCCCAAAGCGTGAGAAGAAGTCTGGTATCCAAATGTCTAAAAATGCCCTCCTAAAAGGAATTTGGGCCCCTTTGCCCACCTAGGCTGCAAAAAAGTGTCACACATGTGGTATCTCCGTATTCAGCAGAAGTTGGGGAATATGTTTTGGGGTGTCATTTTACATATACACATGCTGGGTGAGATAAATATCTTGGTCAAATGCCAACTTTGTATAAAAAAAATGGGAAAAGTTGTCTTTTGCCAAGATATTTCTCTCACCCAGCATGGGTATATGTAAAATGACACCCCAAAACACATTCCCCACCTTCTCCTGAGTACGGAGATACCAGATGTGTGACACTTTTTTGCAGCCTAGGTGGGCAAAGGGGCCCACATTCCAAAGAGCACCTTTCAGATTTCACAGGTCATTTACCTACTTACCAGACATTAGGGCCCCTGGAAAATGCCAGGGCAGTATAACTACCCCACAAGTGACCCCATTTTGGAAAGAAGACACCCCAAGGTATTCCGTGAGGGGCATGGCAAGTTCCTAGAATTTTTTATTTTTTGTCACAAGTTAGTGGAAAATGATGATTTTTTTTTTTTTTTTTTTCATACAAAGTCTCCTATTCCACTAACTTGTGACAAAAAAAAAAAATTTCCATGAACTCACTATGCCCATCAGCGAATACCTTGGGGTCTCTTCTTTCCAAAATGGGGTCACTTGTGGGGTAGTTATACTGCCCTGGCATTCTAGGGGCCCAAATGTGTGGTAAGGAGTTTGAAATCAAATTCAGTAAAAAATGACGAGTGAAATCCGAAAGGTGCTCTTTGGAATATGGGCCCCTTTGCCCACCTAGGCTGCAAAAAAGTGTCACACATCTGGTATCTCCGTACTCAGGAGAAGGTGGGGAATGTGTTTTGGGGTGTCATTTTATATATACCCATGCTGGGTGAGAGAAATATCTTGGCAAAAGACAACTTTTCCCATTTTTTTATACAAAGTTGTCATTTGACCAAGATATTTATCTCACCCAGCATGGGTATATGTAAAAAGACACCCCAAAACACATTCCTCAACTTCTCCTGAGTACGGGGATACCAGATGTGTGACACTTTTTTGCAGCCTAGGTGGGCAAAGGGGCCCATATTCCAAAGAGCACCTTTCGGATTTCACAGGTCATTTTTCACTGAATTTGATTTCAAACTCCTTACCACACATTTGGGCCCCTAGAATGCCAGGGCAGTATAACTACCCCACAAGTGACCCCATTTTGGAAAGAAGAGACCCCAAGGTATTCTCTGATGGGCATAGTGAGTTCATGGAAGTTTTTATTTTTTGTCACAAGTTAGTGGAATATGAGACTTTGTATGAAAAAAAAAAAAAAAAAAAAATCATCATTTTCCGCTAACTTGTGACAAAAAATAAAAAATTCTAGGAACTCGCCATGCCCCTCACGGAATACCTTGGGGTGTCTTCTTTCCAAAATGGGGTCACTTGTGGGGTAGTTATACTGCCCTGGCATTCTAGGGGCCAAAATGTGTGGTAAGGAGTTTGAAATCAAATTCAGTAAAAAATGACGAGTGAAATCCGAAAGGTGCTCTTTGGAATATGGGCCCCTTTGCCCACCTAGGCTGCAAAAAAGTGTCACACATCTGGTATCTCCGTACTCAGGAGAAGGTGGGGAATGTGTTTTGGGGTGTCATTTTATATATACCCATGCTGGGTGAGAGAAATATCTTGGCAAAAGACAACTTTTCCCATTTTTTTATACAAAGTTGTCATTTGACCAAGATATTTATCTCACCCAGCATGGGTATATGTAAAAAGACACCCCAAAACACATTCCTCAACTTCTCCTGAGTACGGGGATACCAGATGTGTGACACTTTTTTGCAGCCTAGGTGGGCAAAGGGGCCCATATTCCAAAGAGCACCTTTCGGATTTCACAGGTCATTTTTCACTGAATTTGATTTCAAACTCCTTACCACACATTTGGGCCCCTAGAATGCCAGGGCAGTATAACTACCCCACAAGTGACCCCATTTTGGAAAGAAGAGACCCCAAGGTATTCGCTGATGGGCATAGTGAGTTCATGGAAGTTTTTATTTTTTGTCACAAGTTAGTGGAATATGAGACTTTGTATGAAAAAAAAAAAAAAAAAAAATCATCATTTTCCGCTAACTTGTGACAAAAAATAAAAAATTCTAGGAACTCGCCATGCCCCTCACGGAATACCTTGGGGTGTCTTCTTTCCAAAATGGGGTCACTTGTGGGGTAGTTATACTGCCCTGGCATTCTAGGGGCCAAAATGTGTGGTAAGGAGTTTGAAATCAAATTCAGTAAAAAATGACGAGTGAAATCCGAAAGGTGCTCTTTGGAATATGGGCCCCTTTGCCCACCTAGGCTGCAAAAAAGTGTCACACATCTGGTATCTCCGTACTCAGGAGAAGGTGGGGAATGTGTTTTGGGGTGTCATTTTATATATACCCATGCTGGGTGAGAGAAATATCTTGGCAAAAGACAACTTTTCCCATTTTTTTATACAAAGTTGTCATTTGACCAAGATATTTATCTCACCCAGCATGGGTATATGTAAAAAGACGCCCCAAAACACATTCCTCAACTTCTCCTGAGTACGGGGATACCAGATGTGTGACACTTTTTTGCAGCCTAGGTGGGCAAAGGGGCCCATATTCCAAAGAGCACCTTTCGGATTTCACAGGTCATTTTTCACTGAATTTGATTTCAAACTCCTTACCACACATTTGGGCCCCTAGAATGCCAGGGCAGTATAACTACCCCACAAGTGACCCCATTTTGGAAAGAAGAGACCCCAAGGTATTCGCTGATGGGCATAGTGAGTTCATAGAACTTTTTATTTTTTGTCACAAGTTAGTGGAATATGAGACTTTGTAAGAAAAAAAAAAATAAAATAAAAAATCATCATTTTCCGCTAACTTGTGACAAAAAATAAAAAGTTCTATGAACTCACTATGCCCATCAGCGAATACCTTAGGGTGTGTACTTTCAGAAATGGGGTCATTTGTGGGGTGTTTGTACTGTCTGGGCATTGTAGAACCTCAGGAAACATGACAGGTGCTCAGAAAGTCAGAGCTGCTTCAAAAAGCGGAAATTCACATTTTTGTACCATAGTTTGTAAACGCTATAACTTTTACCCAAACCATTTTTTTTTACCCAAACATTTTTTTTTTTATCAAAGACATGTAGAACTATAAATTTAGAGCAAAATTTCTATATGGATGTCGTTTTTTTTGCAAAATTTTACAACTGAAAGTGAAAAATGTCATTTTTTTGCAAAAAAATCGTTAAATTTCGATTAATAACAAAAAAAGTAAAAATGTCAGCAGCAATGAAATACCACCAAATGAAAGCTCTATTAGTGAGAAGAAAAGGAGGTAAAATTCATTTGGGTGGTAAGTTGCATGACCGAGCAATAAACGGTGAAAGTAGTGTAGGTCAGAAGTGTAAAAAGTGGCCTGGTCTTTCAGGGTGTTTAAGCACTGGGGGCTGAGGTGGTTAAAGGGCTTCTGTCACCCCACTAAACTGTTATTTTTTTTTTGGTTAGTTTTAATCCCTATACTGCGATTTTTGCATACATACTGAAATTAATCATTTCGGTTCAGCAGATTATGTTAAAAACGTACTTTTAAAATATGCAAATTACCTTGCTACCAGCAAGTAGGGCGGCTACTTGCTGGTAGCAGCCGCATCCTCCTATCCTAAAGACGCCCCCTCCACATGTTGATTGACAGGGCCAACGGACGGGATCGTCCTCTGGCTGGTCCTGTCTGCTATCAAGATCTCGCGCCTGCGCCGTAACGGTATTCAGTCGGCGCAGGCGCACTGAGAGGCGGACGCTCGCTCGGCGCTCCATCCTCAATGCGCCTGCGCCGATGACGTCATCAAGTACACCCGGAAGAGATTTATTATTAATAATCGTTGGTGGTATAGTGTTAATAACTCATTTTTATAAAATTATTTATTCCCATTTCGTTGGTGTTTTTTGTGGCAGCATGCTTATTACATACATACTTACCTGATTCGAGCATCCAGCGACGTCACCAAACTCTCCGCCTCCTTCCAGTGATGCCGGCGTCTTCTCTTCCGGGTGTACTTGATGACGTCATCGGCGCAGGCGCATTGAGGATGGAGCGCCGAGCGAGCGTCCGCCTCTCAGTGCGCCTGCGCCGACTGAATACCGTTACGGCGCAGGCGCGAGATCTTGATAGCAGACAGGACCAGCCAGAGGACGATCCCGTCCGTTGGCCCTGTCAATCAACATGCGGAGGGGGTGTCTTTAGGATAGGAGGATGTGGCTGCTACCAGCAAGTAGCCGCCCTACTTGCTGGTAGCAAGGTAATTTGCATATTTTAAAAGTACGTTTTTAACATAATCTGCTGAACCGAAATGATTACCGTAATTACAGTATGTATGCAAAAATCGCAGTATAGGGATTAAAACTAACCAAAAAAAAAAAAGCCCTTTAAGTGGTTAAGCAATAAGCTAAATGTGGAGCACTTACCGTCCAGTGGTTGTGATGTGTATTGCAGCTTTTTAGAGTTTAGTTACAGTCTCGTGATATGATGTTGTTTTGCTGTCAGGACAAAATTGACACCACTTCCAGTTTGGAGATCAGGTAAGAGAGGATGCATCTGTACCAGTACTTTTCCATTTGTTGCATATTTTATTTACAGTAGTTCCCTTTTGCCATTTCAACATTTGCTTGTATAGCATTAGGCTTTGTTACACTTCCTCTAAATGTTTTTTTTATATTGCCCCATTTCTACAGTCTTTTCCATCGTTTTGTTATTCGTCTATAACTTAGTTGCAAAATGTGTTTTGGAGGGGTTGATTGTATTTAGGTATTAGAAGGTATTGTACATATGGCTCTGATATGTGACCGTGGTCAGACCCGACATTCTGGACTAGGCAATTAATAGTGCAGACAGTGTTATACTATACCAGTTCTATGAGATTTTAAGAGTACACAATAAAGAATCATGTTTTATATAATACTAGTCAGAGAGGTGTGCAAATGCTACACTTAGGTCCTAGAGACCTTTAAACTTTACATTATATTATATATAGCGTCGCAACCTCCTGAGGGACCTATATGTTTGTTGGTTGAATGATTAAAAAGGGCTAAGACGCCCAATTCTTACTGGGTTCTCATACATGCCATTCAAGTATCCAAACTGTTAATTTAGGGATCCCCAAAAATAACCCCAGACAATTCTTGCACTTACAAACATTTATCCATGTTAGGAGGGATATGGCGGGTTTCCTTTCAAACCATCTAAACAGTCAGGTATTTCTGTCAGAAGCCAATATTGTATTCTCAAGTGATAACCTCCCTCTTAATACCGTCGAATGCGCATCAAGAAGATACGGAGTTCATCAAGGGTTGGGAGGATCTAATCAAAGAGAATTCATTACGCATGCAGGCATATATATGCGAATATGAAAAAAAGTTACTTACCAAATTGGCTTCACAGCTTGAGAAAGAGATAGCTGACATTCAGATCTTCCGAACCCAAACAGAGTTTGGTACACTGGAAACAAGGCTACAAAAAAACATAGAAAATTTTCAAACAGAAATTAAGGAAAGGAAACATAAAAAGTACCTGATGGATAAGAGAGATTTTGACACTGGCCATATTTATAACAACACAAATATCAGTAAACCCTTCTATCCTAGAAGCACTGACCAAAGAGATTATACGGATATTTCAGAAACCGACAACTCGGAATCTTAAGGGAGTGGGAAATACTCCAGAATAGGAGCAAAAAAGAAGAACAAGTACTATAGAGGGGCATATCAACAGAGGAAATACCCGCAAAATCAAGCTGCCACTAAAGGAAAAAATCAAAGTCAGCAATGGCAGGGTCACCCACAGACAAATCAAATGCCCAACACTCAGGGAATAAATGCACAATCTACTATACCCTCCATTTCCTCCATATCTGTGCCATCCTTGGTACATGGAACACAAGGAGCCACTCCACAGAATGTGACACAAGGGATTCCCACAATGACCCTCTCTTTTTTAGTGCCAGGTGTCCAATTGAGAGACAGGGACAAATGGGGATACAACCAACAACAAAGAATATAGATGAGATCAATAGTATGCAGATTATCAACTTAGCTGGAATAGATTTAGAACCACAGCATGTATCCCTCTTAAATAAAGGTCTCTCGTTTACTCCGACACCAGGTTTTGACTGTTTTACCTGGGTCAAAAACGTCAATTTAATTGCCAGAAAATTGGCCTTACACAAAGAATTTAAAGAGAAGGAGAGACAGGACCTAGGCAAAAGAGAACGGGAAGCTCTTGCAGTCTTAGAAGAGCTGTCAAGAGAAAGTAGGGGAGATAGTCAACCACCCCAAGCACCATTTACGGATCTACATCCAAAATCTAAATATACACCCCCCTTCTCAGGGTATGCCAGTATAGAAACCTTTGTAAATTTAGTAACAAAAGACCTTGAAACAATAAGGACAAAAAAGAGTGAGGTGGGCAACAATCTAAGCTCACAAGAGAAGGAAGCCCTGGCTGACCTTATGAAAAGGGAGGACGTAGTGGTGAAACCCTCTGACAAAGGGGGAAACATCTTCCTACTAAAACAAGAATACTACATTGATAAGGTGAAGAAAAAACATATAAAAAATTAGAGTCCAACCCCACGGCTAAATAAAAAAATGAACTAGAAATCCTTCTAAAAAAGGCAAAAGATGAGAACTTGATCTCCAAGGAGGAATACAAAATCCTATTCAACCCCTGTCCTACTTTAGCGACCTTCTATGCCCTACCTAAGGTGCACAAAAAGCGAGACCCCATACCTGGTAGGCCCATTGTCTCCGGAAACGACAACCTGTGTGAAGGCATCAGCACGTACGTGGATGTAGTGATTAGACCCTTCGTTGAAACCCTTCCATCCTATGTAAAAGACACATTAGACATGGTGAAGAAACTTAAGGATATCCAAGTAAGCCCTAACACCCTCATAGCTAGCCTCGATGTAGAGGCCCTATACACTAGTATAGAACACGAAGCAGGAATAGGAGCGGTAAAGCAATACCTATACACCAAGGGAACACAATTTCACAACCACAATGATCTCGGAATACAAATGTTATGATTTCTTCTTACTCACAATTATTTTATTTTTGATGGCACTTTTTATTTGCAGACACATGGGACCGCAATGGGCACGGTTTGTGCACCAAGTTTTGCAAATTTGTTTTTAGGGTGGTGGGAGGATGAACACGTTTTCACAGAGGCTAATACACAATTCACGGATTTAATATTATTTTGGGGTAGGTTTATAGATGATATCCTTATTTTCTGGGATGGGACAAGAACTGAGTTCACCCAATTCACTGAGAGACTAAATAACAGTCTGGGTCTCAAATTCACAACTGAGATCCAAAAACACAGTATCAGTTTTCTAAAGATTATAATGGATGGAAGTGGAAGGATTCAAACTGAGATATATAGAAAGCCAACATCTACCAACAGTTTTTACACTGGCAGAGCTTCCATCCACAACCCCTAAAGAAAGGGATCCCCATAGGCCAGTACCTTAGGGCGAAACGTAACTGTACAGATGTTGAAGCCTTCAATAGAGAAAGCAATATACTCTATTCCAGGTTCCGGATGAGGGGCTACCCCAAAAAAGTATTGCACCGGGCATATAACAGGGCTAAAAATATGGATAGGGAAGACCTTCTAACAAAAACACGAACAGATGGAGAGCAAGTGATCAGGTGCATAGGAACCTTTGATGTCCAGAACAAACAGGTGTATAACATCCTTAAAGGGCTTCTGTCAGCCCACTAAACCGTTTTTTTTTCTTTTGCTTAATAATAACCCCTACACTGCGATTTATCCATACATAAGTAAAATAAGAATTTTGGTTCAGTAGAATTTGCTAAAACCCTATTTTTATTTTTTTAAATCAATTTGTTTTTATTGAAACAATAAATACAGAATATTACACCAAACAATTCTTTGTTTTTTTCTTTCTTGCATTATCCACCATGTGAAATCAGAGTACAACAGTAACCGTACCAATAATGACACACAGTTTATCCAATATCAGTACAAATGTGTATACATGCTAAAACATAGATTTGAAACAAAGGATCGTACATATCAAATCCCCCCCTAATCCCTTCCCCCCCCTCCTTGCCTAACTCTCCCTTCCCTTATAACTAGTCTTGATTTTGACGAGCCTATATAACCACATGAGTGTGAGATAACCAATCACTCCACAATTTTTCAAACTTCTGCGGACATCCTCTCTTCACATACACCCCTTTCTCAAGTATCATCATGTCATTCACCTTCCGTTCAAATTCACTCAGTGTAGGCAGACTTCCCTGGATCCACCTCATGGCAATTAATTTCCTGGCCACATATAGCAACCTCCCAACAGCTACCTTAACCGACTCATTTCCTCCAATCTCCGACACATATCCTAGTACACACACCTTTGGGTCCTTTTGGATTCTCAATGTCATTCTACTATTAATCATATTTCTTACCTCCTCCCAATAATTACCAATTACTGGGCCCGACCACAGCATATGCAACAGATCCGCTCCCTCTTCCATACATTTTGGACACCTGTCATCAATTCTTACTCCAACCTTTTTTAAAAACACCGGTGTTTTGTACACTCTATGTATAATAAACAGCTGGGATAATTTGCCCTGTTCGCTCAAGGACACCTTGGGGACTCCTTCCAATATATCTTCCCACTTGTCTTTAGACATAACCCCCACGTCAGCCTCCCATTTTTTCATTCTTGTGAGCGGAAACCCCTCCAGGAATTTTCCCAATAAAAGAGCATACAGCTGTGATATCAGCCCTCTTTTCCCTCCTCCTGACGGGAGAACAAGCTTATGAACCACCTCCATTTGAGCAATTGCACATCCTTTCCGCAGTGTGACCCCAAGGGCATGCCTCATTTGGAGATATTGACAAAACCATCCCTTAGGAACATTAAATTCCTGCTGCAGGTTTTGAAATGTCTTACATACCTTATCCTTGATTAATTGGCCTATTCTCGTCACCCCATAAGTTTCCCAATTCCTAAGTCCTGTTATGGCAAAAAATTCGGGCAACAGATGATTCTTTCCAATAGGGGAAAGTTCACTAATTCCACCTACACCTCTTATCTGCTTCACCTTTGCCCAAACCTTTTTCATAAGTTCAATAAGAGGGAGCTTTTCTCTCCCAGCATGCATTCCTGAGCCTTCCAAAATACCCATGAGGTCCCTACTGCCCAACCAATGTTGCAATATCTGCCCTGTCATATCTGTAGCTTGCAACTCAATCCATCCCTTGAAATGTTGACACTGGGAAGCCAGAAAATAAATCCATGCATTGGGGACAGCCAGGCCCCCTTCCGACTTAGTATATTGCAATGTCTCCAGTTTAATCCTAGCCTGCCCATATTTCCAAGTAAGATCCCTAAATATAGAATGAATTTTCTTAAATCTATCCTGGGGTATCCATACGGGAGCATTATTCAGTATATACAGTAACTGGGGCATCATAACCATTTTTAAAAGATTAACTCTACCTACAACCGAAAGAAAGAGTCTACACCATGACCTTACTTTAAGCCTGAAAGTAGCTAGCAATGGGGATAGATTAAGGTCTTCAAAATCCGATAGTCTCGGTGTTATATATAGTCCCAGATATTTAAATTTATCCACCCATGGCACCAGGCTATTTGCTTGTCTACCTGACAAAGCCTGCCCATCTATTGGCATCAAAGAGGATTTTTGCCAATTTATCTGAAGTCCAGAGAATCTACCAAATCTGTCAATCAATGCCATGGCCGCATCCAGGGACGCACCAGTATCGCCCATAAAAAGCAGAGTATCATCTGCGTACATAGCCACTTTATTGTGCAACCCACCATATCTAAACCCCACTATATTCGTTGATAAGCGAATATGCGCCGCAAGCGGTTCTATTGCAAGAGCGAACAATAAGGGCGACAATGGGCATCCCTGTCTGGTGCCCCTGGCCAGGGCGAAACAATCTGACAACCCTCCATTAGCCCTTATTCTCGCCTTAGGACCAGAGTATAAGACTTTTACCCACTGAATGAATCGTGCTCCAAAACCCATATTTTCCAAGACCCCCCACAAGTAGCTCCACTCCACACTATCGAACGCCTTAGCAGCGTCAAGGGCAAGCAAGGCTCTGTCACCACAGTTATCCGCCGGAATATTCAAGCTAGCATACAGCCTACGGAGATTAATAGCCGTCGATTTCCCAGGCATAAAACCCGTCTGGTCCGGGTGCACTATAGTCAGAATTACTTTGGACAGCCTGTTCGCCAACACCTTCGCCAGGAGCTTAACATCCGCTGTGAGAAGCGAAATTGGTCTGTATGAATCCGGTATTTTAGGATCCTTCCCAGGTTTAGGTATAACCACAATTATAGCTTTCCGCATCGAATGTGGTAGCGAACCTGCCTCCAATGAGTGCTCAAGCACCTTAAGTAATTCAGGAAGTAGTATCCCTTGCAGCTTTTTATACACCTCCACTGGGAGGCCATCAGCTCCAGGCGCCTTACCATTCGCCATACCCCCAAGCGCAGCTTCCAGTTCCTCCAGTGAAATCGGCTCTTCCAGCCTTACTCTATCCTCCTCTGACAGCCTCGATAACTGTGCCTCCCCTAGAAATTCATTCAGAGCCACCTCAGAACTAGAGCCAGTAGAAGCATACATAGATAAATAAAAGCTTTTTAGAATATCTAATATTCCTTTCGTATCCTGGCTATTGTTCCCTCTGCTATCTCTCAGTTCCTGAATACAAGAGGAGCCTCTCTGAGCCTGTGATACGACCGACAACAGATGACCTACCTTTTCACCTTCTTCAAAGGATCTCTGGCGGTAGAAACTTCTCTTTCTCTCAGCCGCCTGCACCAAATGACACCTCAGCTGCTCCTGAGCAACCGCCAGCGCCTCACTGTTAATCAGGGTGGGGGATCTACCAAACTCTCTCTCCGCCTCAGCCGCCAGTACATGCGCCTTAACGTCAGCCTCCCTAGACCTAGATTTATGCTTATTAATTTATTTCATTAAGACTCCCCTTAGGAATGCTTTCATGGCGTCCCAGACACCCGGTACCGTGGCTGTCCCTGTATTAATAGCAAAAAACTCCTTAATTTCAAGAGATATCCCGGACAGATCTCCCAGCACACTTAGCCAATGTGAGTTACACTTTCACAGCCTCGGTCCCTGTCTGAGCACCCCCAGGCACAAGTCAATCTGCACCAGAGAATGGTCAGACAACGACCGAGGATGATAAACAACATCCTTGACCAGTGGCAGCATTATATCATTGACAAGGGCCAAATCAATACGCGATAGCGAATGATGCGTGGCAGATCTGCACGAGAATTCACGCTTATCAGGGTTACGCAGTCTCCATACATCATGCACACCTATTTCACCCATAATATTTCTAAGAGCCACACTCCCCGGTAAACCCCCTGCTCCTTGCACCCGGCATCTATCTAGGGAGTCATTTAGCGTGCAATTAAAGTCCCCAACCAGTAGCCACGGCAACCCAGGGAAGTCCGCCACAAAATCCATAATCTCTCTTATCAATGGGGATGCAAACGGTGGAGGCACATACACCGACACAAGCACCACCTGTATTCCATCCACCTTACAGACCACACACACATATCTACCATCCGCATCCACACATTCCTGCATATGTTCATACCTAATGCTACTATGCACAATCATACTAACCCCTCTAGAGTGAGAAGAATGGGTTGAATGCAACGCATATGTCACCCAATTTTTACTTATCCAGTGTATATTTTCACCAATCAAATGCGTTTCCTGAAGACAACATATAGCCGGCTGAAACCGCCCCAAGTATTGAAAAACACACTGTCTCTTTCGTGCATCTGCCATTCCTCTCACATTCCAGCTTAAAACTCTAATCACCTGTGACATGATAGAACTTCAGACCATACTTGGATCTCACATCCCATTCCCACTTCCTCAGCTCATACTTCAAGACCATATCTCTACCCCCCAACTCCCTACCCAACCTACCACCCCCCTCCCCCCCTTTCCCAATCAGATTACTATAACTGGGGAACATTTTCCCTATGGTATCAACCTTACATATTAAAACTGGGCCATCTGAGAGCAACTTACCCCCCAACATATAATAATCATAACAGATTATAACAACATCTCTCAGGTAGAGAATCCTCCCCACATCTGAGAAGTCCATTTTACTCTCAACAGCCAACTCCCTCCACAGGATCTACCTCGTGGTAGCATTACATAATACACTTCTTAACTGGCGCAACCTTTATAGCAACCTTAGAGTGCAAATGCAAATAAAAATTGAACATAAGAAACTATATCTTAGCCTCCTTCAAGTGTTCGGGGCCCCGCTTCTCAATTGCCGCTCGTGGACGTCCAGCCACTGCGTTGCCTCCTCCGGATCTTCAAAGAATCTGGTGGATCCCAATGCCACCACACGCAGTTTAGCAGGAAACAACATAGCCTATTGTACTTGTAGAGCTCTCAGCCTTTTCTTTATATCCATAAATCTGCTTCTCCCCTGCTGTACTTCATTGGAATAATCCGGAAATATGGACACTTTCACCCCGTTCAGGACCATCTCCTCATTGTCCCTTGATTGCCGCAGGATAGTGTCCCGGTCTTTAAAGTGCAGGATCTTCGCCAGCATAGGACGAGGTGGTCTGCCTGGCGGGAGCGGCCGCATGGGGACTCTGTGCGCCCGCTCCACCGCATACAGGGAAGATAGACCTTTCTCCTTAAATAACTGATGCAACCATTTCTCCACAAATTCTGTAGCGTTATCTCCCTCCGTCTTTTCTGGCATTCCAACAATCCGCAGGTTGTTCCTTCTGGACCTGTTCTCCAGATCGTCAGTTTTAGCGTATAAAGCAGCTATGTCTTTAGCGGTTGTTTTTGCCGCTATTTGCAGAGGCCGAACATCATCTTCTATATTAGACACCCTTTTCTCTAGTTCAGAGGTGCGTTCAGATATCTTATGTAGGTCGTGTCTGATTATAGACACATCTGACCTCAGGCTGCCAACTTGTACAGAGAGCACCTTCAGGGTACTGTTGCAGCTAGCGACAGCAGCCATAATATCTTTTAATGTGGGCTCTTCATTAGCCGCATCTTTGGGGCCTGCCGTGCTTGTGGCTGGACGTGTAGGGGTTAATGGCGGCCACTCCGCCGCATCCAGGGTCTCCCCCTCCAGGGAACCGTCCTCATGTTCAGAGGAATTCTGCATCTCTGGCTCCTTCTCCTCTGCCCAGTCTCCCGCCCCGCTATCAGCGCGGGCAAACTTACTTAACTTTGCGGCCGCACTCTGGCTCAGTTTGAACTGGGAGGCCGGCCGATCTTCCTCCTCGGCGCCATGCTGGCTCACCTCCGGCCTATCGTATCGCGGCCCTTTGCTTGATTTTCGCGGCATGCCGGGATCCTCAAATTCACCCCCGCACTCTCCGGTCTTCACTCACCCACCAGGTAAGCAAAATTGCTTGAAATAGACGCTGCTACCACATATAAATCAGGATGCCTGCAGGAGCTGTGAGCGTTGCGTCCTACTCCATACGCTCTCAGGCCACGCCCCCAAAAACCCTATTTTTTATAATATGTAAATTACCTTGCTACCAGCAAGTAGGGCGGCTACTTGCTGGTAGCAGCCGCATCCTCCGATGGTAATGACGCCCCCTCTGCTTGTTGATTGACAGGGCCAGCGGACGGGATCTTTCTCCGCTGGCCCTGCCTGTTATCATTCAATATCTGGCGCCTGCGCCGCGGCCGTACCTATCTTCAATCGGCGCAGGCGCACTGAGAGGCGGCCACTCACTCGCCGCTTCATCCTCAATGCGCCTGCGCCGATGACGTCACATCTACACCCGGCGCAGGCGCATTGAGGATGAAGCGGCCGAGTGAGTGGCCGCCTCTCAGTGCGCCTAAACAAAACGGTTTAGTGGGCTGACAGAAGCCCTTTAATTAAGAAACACTGGCATGTCCTAAAAAGTGATAAAGATCTGGGACAGATCCTCCCAAAGAGCCCTAGTGTCACATACAGGCGAGGAACGAATCTGAAGTAAATGATGGTGCGGAGCCATTTCCAAAGATCCTTCAGAAAAAAAGAAACATGGCTCAAAACAACAGGCTCATATGCATGTGGAGCATGCAACTTTTGCAAGTACATGACTCCCAAGAAAGAATTTGTCAACCCAGTAGATGAGAAGATCTATAAGATCAGAGAGTACATGAACTGTAGGAGCACTGGCCTTGTGTATGGAATACAATGTGAGTGCAATAAATTATACATAGGCAGGACAATTCAAGGATTTCCAAACACTTCAGTGTCTTGAACACAAACGAGGAAACACCTCTGTCTAGACATCTGCAGAGGTATCACAATGGCCAAACCATAGGCCTGAAGATCTGGGGGATACAAAAAATACAGGCAAGCCCTAGACAAGGCAGTGTAGATAAAAAACTGCAACAAGAGGAGACTAGATGGATATACCGTCTCCACTCATTAGCACCTAACGGTCTAAATTAAGGCTTTACTTTTGCTCCTTTTTTATAACTTGGAGATAATGGCAATGTACAAGCTTAGAAAAAGGAAAAATAAAATGGAGAATTATGATATAAAGAAAAGAGGAACTCCAAAGAGGCTGGGGGGGGGGGGGGGGCTCCCCAAAAGAAGACTACATATATCTATAATAAATGACTTACCAAGGAGTGTGGGCAACATCCAGTGGAGGGTCCACTTGCAAGATGAGCCATCTGTAAAGAAATAATAAAGAAAATAAGAAAGAGAGATAAAAGAAGAAAGAAAGAAAAAATGACCAAGAACAACAAAAGCTGGAGAAATAAAAGGAAAAGAAAATAGAGAAATCAATAGGGCACCCCACACCAAGTGTAAGTAAGATAATTAAAAGTAGAATAGGAGGATATTCAATAATAGACAAAAAAAGAGAAAGTAATTGATAACAAGAAATGAAGAACACAAAGACCAAAGAACAATGTATAGCACACTGTATGGAGTATTAAGAATAAGGACAGGACAGAAGAGTAATATAATGCCAACAAGTATTCACCCGGGTGAGAATGTTAGATAGGGGCTCTAAGAGGTGCTGTTAGTCGGAAGGGATAGGCATCCGACAGCACTATAGAAAGAAAGAAAACAAGTCCCGAAATAAGAACACATGGGGTTCTATTTGACATACCTGGAATAAGCGCAGGAGAATAACACCAAAAATCCTCTAAGTGGGGACGCATGCGCACCGAAAATCATTCGGAGTCAGGTATAAGTTAAGATTGGCACAGGCGCAGTACCTGGAGAGGCGCCTACAATGCTCTAAGTCCGAGCGCAGGCGCGACAAAAGAAATGCGGTGATGTCATTACCGAGAGTCGGAAGACGCAGGAGAGACACGTCATAGGAGCGCGACAGCAGTTGATTAGCGCAGGACAAATGACGTCTCGAGAGGGCACCGGTACTTGTAACTGGTTGGTCGATACAACTGCCCTTCATATGTATGACACTTGGCGATTGGATGGAATGATCCCACCCAAAGAAACTGAGGGTTTAAAGCCCAGGGACTGCCCCCACATGTCAAATCTGCACGCCATCCCTTGAAGACGCCGATGTAAATGGCGAAACATGTAGGGATGCAGGCATAGATTTTAGTTCAGGCGAGAGAGGTAGGGATCCCAGAGTGGAAGAAAATATCTAGATATTTACAGATAGAATTAACGGGTAAGGCTACATTCACACGTCAGTATTTTTCTATAATCCGATTTTCTGTCCGTTTTTTGCGGATCCGTTGTTCCTGAAAATGTTTCCGTATGTCATCCGTATGTGATCCGTTTTTTGCGGATCCGCAAAAAACGGAAACATGTATAAATTTCAATAAGCAAATAAAGTCGTTTGGATTTCTTTAAAAAAAAAAAAAAAAAAATTCAAATGTAATTTCCAGGAACGGATTCCGTATAAAACGGATGACATACGGAATGACATCCGTATGTCATCCGTTTTTTGCGGATCCATTGACTTTGTATTGTACCAGGATCCGATTTTCAGGAAAAGAATAGGACATGTTTTATATTTAAACGGACTTTCGGAACGGAACAACGGAAACGGACAGCACACATTGTGCTGTCCGTTTTTTTTCCAGGACTCATTGAAAATGAATGGGTCCAGATCTGGTCCAGATCTGTTCCAGAAAAAACGGAACAGATCAGGAAAGAAAAAACGGACGTGTGAATGGACACTAAGGGTGAGAGACCTGAGAAAAAAATCAGGCACCCCACCGGGATATAGTGTATCTGAACAAAGGATACATCCACAATGTATAAAGACACAAATTCCCACCTGTCTCTTCCTGAGGAATTTTATCCATTCCCCAAAGAGTTCTATGAGATTTTAAGAGTACACAATAAAGAATCATGTTTCCTATAATACTAGTCAGAGAGGTGTGCAAATGCTATGCTTAGGTCCTAGAGACCTTTGAACTTGACATTATACTATACCAGCCAAGCACCGTGATGCAGTGCCTTTGTAACATAAGCTAATGTAGTCGTCCCTCCGCAGGGAAGTTAGGGGGGGTTGGGGGGTTGTTATTATTAATGTATGCACCACCTGTTTTCTTCAAAAAAAATAAACTAAGTCCCTTTTAGAGACCCTCAGGATATTATTTGTAATTTACTGCGGTCTATAGGACCAAAAATCCCTTTAGGGATCCCTAACTGATACTAAAATCTTATCTTTATTTCATTTATTTAAAACAAACACACAAAAAGAAAAACTGTTGTTAAAATCATCAGAGTTCAGTGGGGTGTAGGCTGAATTTTGTGAGTGCTGGTCGCTGGAGGCAACCTTATGTTTATATACTTGTATCTGTAAGATGTACTACTATTGCCATTGTCAGGGCCCCCTTAAGCATTCATGGTATTCGTCCTTCAGTTTTTTTTCCCCACTGTACAACACCCGTTGTGCGTGCCTACCTGCTGTAGCACACACTATAACACTTGTATCAGTGCCTGGGAGACAGTTCCCGGTTGGCAACTATTCGCTACTCCTCAGGTTTGTGCTAGTGTCCTACAGCCTGGAGGTCACGTCGCGGAGTGCCTCAGTCACCGCCTGGTGGCTGCTATTATTATCTCCTTTTATCTTGATATCTCGGTATGGAGTATTCCAAGGACTTAGTTCCTTAGTATAGCGATTTTAGATAGAGCAAGTGTGGGAATTTAGGAGTACTAAGAGCGAGTCAGGTAGCCGGAGATAGCACATAGTAAGGGACTAAGTCCTTTGAATACTCTATACCGAGATATCAAGATAAAAGGAGATAATAATAGCAGCCACCAGGCGGTGACAGAGGCACTCCGCGACGTGACCTCCAGGCTGTAGGACACTAGCACAAACCTAAGGAGTAGCGAATAGTTGCCAAACGGGAACTGTCTCCCAGGCACTGATACAAGTGTTATAGTGTGTGCTACAGCAGGTAGGCACGCACAACGGGTGTTGTACAGTGGGAAAAAAAAACCTGAAGGACGAATACCATGAATGCTTAAGGGGGCCCTGACAATGGCAATAGTAGTACATCTTACAGATACAAGTATATGAACATAAGGTTGCCTCCAGTGACCAGCACTCACAAAATTCAGCCTACACCCCACTGAACTCTGATGATTTTAACAACAGTTTTTCTTTTTGTGTGTTTGTTTTAAATAAATGAAATAAAGATAAGATTTTAGTATCAGTTAGGGATCCCTAAAGGGATTTTTGGTCCTATAGACCGCAGTAAATTACACTACCTGTTTTGGTACTTTGTAAAAATTTATATAGAAATAATGACAAGTTATGCAATATTTGTATTAATGTAATACTTTATTATGCTTTGAGTCTGATTTATGGACCAATGTGCAAGAAATACTTTACCTTTCAATAAAAAATAGACTTGATAAAAAAAAAAGAAAGTATTGGACATCAAATTTAATTTCATGTTGTTATGCTTAATACAAGCATAACAATTAATGCCCACAATTAATCCTAAAAATCAGATTGAAAATGGAATTTGGACATCTCAGCTCACAAGCCCATGTCAAGGGTTCTCATTCTCTTGCGAGTCCCTATTCTAACTAAAAAGCTCGAACTGGCCCACAGGGGAACAGGTGAATCCACAGGTGTGCCCGTGAGCTAATAGATAAGCAGTTAACAGCATCTCAACCAGCCTGTGTTCATATTAAAACTGGGTATATAATTTAACAAAGTATCTAGTTTATTATTATAGATGTATCAATTGTCTGAGATGACTTCTAGGCACAGAGGCAGGACAGCCGGTATCATCTTTCCCCAGTCTGACACTGCTAACTAAACAACAACAGGAAACTAACTAGTAAAATAAGTAAACTAAAGTGTCCAGTGTCCAAATCACATCAGCAACTGCCAAGAATGGATGCTGAAATAGTCTGCATAGAGTTCCTGAACAGCCAGTCGTGACATTTCAGGTCATCCATGCAGGGTCTGCTCCAAAGTAACCGTTGAGGAGGTCTGGTATTGGTCCAGGTTAGCATCCAGGAAGCATCGTGGATCCTGGTGAAGTTGTATAGGACTACACAGGCTTGAATAAACAGGGTGGCATGGTCCAGATCCATCTTTAAGTAGGAGATGAACACATTCCACTTATTGGAATATATTCCAAAAGCACACTTCACATACTGATGGGCTCTGGTCAACCAGTAGTTGCACTGCCCTCCGTAGTTAGTCACAACTTGGGAAAGGCCGAATCACGTGGAGTGTAAAAGCAAAACCTTAATCAGCCACAATTACAAATGATGCCGTGGTCCTGCACATCTGGGCAGTTATCTGGGCTCTGGAAGGGTGAGCTGGTTAGCCTGAAGCCATTCACCCATTCTGGATGCACGGAAGATGCAGGAATCTGAAGTGTTTCCAAGGGCCCTGATCTCACCGAATATAAACTGGTGCCTACTGTCATCCAAAGCCAACAGCAAGAGTGAGAAATATTTCTTATAAATTAAGTCTTGAGACCTTATGTGAGGCGGCTTTCTAACATGGATGTGTTTGCCATCCATTGCCCCAATGCAGTTCAGAAACTGCGCAGAATCTTGAAAGCCATCGGCGATGTGGAGTCAGTCTTCTGCCTTAAGCTGTGGCATTACCTCTCTCAGCCTTGCTGCCAGATAATTTTGCAAGTCAGTTGGATAATCCAAGAAATGGTAGAGGTCCCCACCAGAAGCTCGAAATGCAAGGATGCAAATGAGTTCCAAATTGCCAGAAACCTGGAAAAAAGAAGAGAAAAAAGGACGAGGACATGGTCACGCCATGCAAGGCACTAAGCATGTCCCCTCACAGCTCCAGCAGCTAGCAGTTTTTACCCAGTCTCTATCTAGCCATCCGGTCTAGTCGCCCCAAGCCACCCTACGACCTATTCCCCCTATGCTCTCAGGAGCTCAGCCTTACCTTTCTTGAGGAGTTTGGAACCCTCTGGGCAGTTGTCAGGATTCCTACACCACCGCAGCCTGTTCCACCTGCTGGTTACGGTCCACCATCTTACATAAAGTGTGCAGTCCTTGGAAATCATGTCTGCCGACTGGATCACCACAGGTGGATGCTGCAGCAACTGACTGCTGGACTACCTGGGACTATTGCAGGGAAATTCTATGGAGACTGAATGAAATGCTTTTGAATAACCCTGATAATGTGAAACACATTGCTGGGAAAATTGAGGAGTACTTTACATTCAATGAGACCCAAGACATCTCTCCAAGTGTGATCTGGGAGGCCCACAAGGCAGTGGTGAGGGGTCATCTAATCTCTCTAGGGGCGTATACTAAAAAGAAAAGAGAAGCTGAGGTTCAAAAACTGCAAAACCAAATACATAACTTAAAATTGCTGCATAAAAAGCAAATCACGCCAGATGTTCTACACCAGTTAGATATCCTTAGATCGCAACTTAAAAATTTACTCAATGAAAGGACAGCGAAACTATATTTATCAGCTAGATTCCGTTATTACGCGCATGGGGACAAAGCTTCCAAATTTATGCTCTCCCAACTGAAAAAGAGAAAAGTCCATTCATACATACATAGCATTCAATCAGCCGCAGCTCAGACACTTCGACAAATGGACAAGATAGCAAAGAGATTCACAGAATATTACTCCCAATTATACAATATCAGGTCACAAGTAGATGAGCGAGAGGAAGAAGTAAGGATCCAGGAAATAACAGACTGGCTTAAATCCCTTAACTTACCTAAACTTAATAAAAAGCAAATAGATTCTTTAAGCAGATCATTTACGCTTACAGAGCTTAAGAAGGCCTTTAAAGCCTCCCCACTACACAAAAGCCCAGGCCCAGATGGCCTATCTATGAAATATTGTGATTCCTTTCAGGACGTGTTACTTCCCAGGCTACTTCTTGTATGTAATTCAACCTGGGAGGGGAAATCGTTGCACCCACATATGTTGGCAGCCCAAATTACTATCACCCCAAAAGAAGGTAAAGATCCAACTTCCTGCTCAAATTATAGACCAATCTCATTGCTAAACAATGATCTAAAGTTGCTGGCAAAGATGTTGGCCCTGAGACTTCAGCCTCTCCTCCCAGGGCTGATTCATGCGGAACAGGTGTGAATTATTAGGGGCCGGGAAGGTAAAATGAACACAAGTAGGATCATCAACCTAATACATTACGCACACCATACCTCCATGCCCTTGGTCCTTTTGATAGGGTAAATTGGGCATACATGGTGAAAGCAATGCTTAATTTTCAGATCCCTGAAAGTTTTATTAGGGTAGTAATGTATGAGAATCCCAGCGCCCGTGTCCTAGTAAATAACACGTTGTCACAGTCTTTCAGAATATGCAACGGAACTAGACAGGGATGCCCGTTGTCCCCGCTCCTGTTTGTCCTCTCTATGGAACCACTCCTCCAGGCCTGTTGATTAGCTCAAAGGATACAGGGGATAGAGATAAAGGGGGAGACACACACACAGGCTGTGTTTGCAGATGATCTTCTATTGATCGTTTCTAACCCCACTGAGGCATTCCCTGTGATCCATGCAAAGTTAGAGCAATTTGGCACCTATTCTAATTTTAAAGTGAACCCACTAACCCAGGTAACTCTGGAGAGGAGTTCACCATTTAAATGGGCAGCACATAGTATTCCTTTCTTAGGTATAAACCTTACCCCAAAATTCCAAAGTTTATATCAGGAAAATAATAAAAACCTCCCTCAGGTTATTGACACAATTATTAAATCATGGGATGTCCCATTCACCTCTTGGTTTGAGCACAGATCATTACTTAAAGCAGTCCTTCTCCCAAAAATTTTATATCACCTGCAGGTCGTACCTATACCCCTCCCAAAAGCTTTCTTCACACAACTGACAAGAACACTCGCCCATTTTCTCTGGGATAAACGCAGGCCTAGACTTTCACATTCCCAAACAACTAAATCATTTAGAGAAGGTGGTATGGGAATACCAGACTTTTTTTCAGTACTATAGAGCCATACATGGTTTAAGAGTTTTGGAATGGCTGCGCAACACCCCAGGGAGGTTAGATATATATCTTGAGCAAGCCATGTGAAAGATACCCCTGCGTTCCCTAACTCTAGCTACAACCCACAAACAGGACATTCTCAAAACTGTCTCCAATCCGCTGACACATAACACGGTCCAAATCTGGCATACAGGATTGGTGGAATGTCTGCTAACAAACCCTCTTTAAGTTAGGGATATCCTATGGGATTCTTTACCGGCTTTTAGATCCACATTAACAACGGCCTGTAAGGATAACACTAGTGTAATTTGGGACATATTCAAAGATAGCACTAGTACAATAGACACTAATATGGAAGATTTTCCACACCCAAATCTCACTAGCTTTCAGAAGGCACACCTCCTTTAGTCTCTCAGAAATATACAGGTACCTGGGGGTGGAGCCTGATGACGCATGGAGAAGGATGCGTGAGTGAAGAGCTCCTCTCCAGCAGTCCCTACAAGCGGCTACCCTGTGCCACTATCAGCGCCAAAATGGTAAAATATGGCAAAGAAAGGAGGGCAGAGGGTTGAGGTACCCACCAGTCCTCGCAAAACTCGTCTGACATCCACAAATTCCTCCACCACAAAGGCTTCACTGCGGCGGCCAGCACTCACAAGATGGCGCCGGAAGAACACGAGGCAGGAGACAGCGAGGATACAAGCCAAGCCTCTGGGCAGCCTGCGAGCCATGGAAAGCTAGATCTGACAGCATCCTCCAAAGCTTTCTTTACTTCAGCAATTGCCCAGGCCTTACAGCCGGTTCTGTCGGACCTCTCAGAAATAAAGTCGGATGTGAAACAAATAGGCAATCGAGTAGAAGTGCTGGAGAACAACTACGCCGCCATAATATCACACTCCGAAGCACTCGAAAAGCATGCCTCTGACTAACTCACACATCTAAATAGAGCTCTGACGCTTATTGAAGATCAAGAGAACAGAAACCGCTGGCGCAATGTAAGAATTAAAGGGTTACCTGAGACATGGTCTTCGGATACTCTGCGGAAAATCGCAGGATAAATATTTGCAGAACTGCTCGGAGACGAAGCGGATAAAGGCATCATCATTGAAAGGATTAATAGAGCGCTCCGATCGGTCCCTTCACCATCGGACCCTCCGCGAGATGTGATCTGCGGCCTTCTATCCTATGTGGACACAGAACGCTTATTAAAAGCCGCCAGAGAGAAGGACCACCTGAAATACGCGGATGCAGACATTTCTTTCTACCAAGATGTTGCCCCTTCCATCCTCGCCAAGAGGAGGCGTCTACGCCCACTACTAGAGAAGCTACGCCAGAGAAACACTCTATATTCATGGCTCTACCAATTCGGGCTAGCAATTCTATACAAAGGACGTAGAATTTGTATACATACGCCCGAAGACCTCCACAAAGCATGGCCACTACTGGATCTTGACCCAATCGAAATCCCGTCCTGGATTCCAGTGTCGGAATCGCAGTCGCTGCCAAACTTGCCCTCATCACCATCTTGGCAGTTCATCCACAGAAGGAAACGATCCCGGCCCAGTAGAGAAGGCAAGGAGGACACACAAGACCCTGCTTGAAAGCCTTTCAGTATAGCCCCAGGTATTCAATCATTCAGGGAATGACCAGTTGGTCAACCCGCCAGTTTCATTCTTACATTGAACCCTTATTCAAGTTAGACTCTTAACTATGTTCCAAGCATTGCTTAACAGGCCCTAACTCAGGATCAGCTGACCTCATGCTAACCAGCAGTCGAATCCTAGCTTACAGGATCGAATATTATCCAACTGCTGGCTGCAGGACTGAGAACAACATACCTTTATAAGGATACTGGCCTCAGCGATCCCCTCTTTGACTTTCCTTACAATGCCCCCCCCCCCAATCTCACACCATCCCACCATTCCACCAGGACACTCAAGAGAACCCACGGATCATCATGCTGCTTGTTCCAGTAGCTCTCAGAGCTACACCTTTAAAGATCTGGGTGTCTGGGAGACGTCTTCGAGTAGCAGACTGGACTTTAGAAGGTTGAATTGCTCCCCCCCACCCCACCCTTTTTCCTCCGCTTCCCCCCCACCCCCCTTCCTTCCTCTCCTTCCCCTCCCCCTTTATTAATGCCTGTTTAAATCTTATTGTTTATTAATGTACTCATAAGTCCATTGCGCAGTTCTTGCTTAATATTGAGATTATATATTCCCACTGTATTGCCGAAGCCAAACTTAGAGGGCATGATAGTATGAGAATACCTTCTCTGACTTGTCTCCCCCCCCCCCCCTCTACTGTACTCATATGCCCATCATGCTGTTTTATCTCAATAATGAGAATTTGCATACTCACCATGTCGCTGTTGCCAAACCTCGAGGATTTGTACTGCATATTACATATGTCTCAATTACGCCCCCCCCCCCTTCCCTTTTAGTCCCCCCTCCTCCCCCTACCTTTATAATAGCCCTCTCCCTCATTATTACCTATATTAACTGTAATGTTTTCTGGTACTCATATGTTCATTAAGTTATTTAGGCTTATTGTTGAGGATGAGTTTGTTTACCATGACGCCATAGCCAAACTTTGATTATATATACTACACATTACATTTATCACCACTATGTTCCTCCCCCCCCTCCCACTCATTACAGCCGTTTATTCTCAGTATCTATTAATGTACTAATACGTTAATCATGCTGTCCTAGCCTGACATTCAGAAGGCATATGCCCACCATATTGCCGAAACCAAACTTTGAGGGCATAATAGTATGAGATTACCGTCTCTGTTCTGACCCCTCCTCCCCTCTCCCCCCCCTTTTTTCTTTACTGTACTCATATGCTCATTATGATTTTCTTTTTTATATTAAGATTGAGGATTTGTATACTCAACATGTCGTGGTAATCAAACTTCGAGGATAAATATTGCATATTACATATATTTAAGCCATGTCCCCCCCCCATTAGTACCCCCCCCACCTTATAATGGGCCCCCTCCTTCATTACTGCCGATATTGACTGCAATGTTTTATTGTACTCATATGCTCATTATGTTATGTTGGTTTTGTTGAAGATGCATAAGCTTGCCATATTGCCATAGCCTAGCTTTGACGATATATCTTATGTTTTTCATTTACCACCGCTGTGTCCCCCCCCTCCCCCCCACCTCCATACCCCTACCTTCCAGTGGAAAGGGAAACAGGCAGAACCCCACACCTACCTCCCCCCCCCCAACCCCTTCCCCTGAATCGCTGTGTAGCCCCATCATGGAAAACATAAAATTACATGGCTAATCTATCCAGTAGTTCTCAACGCATATAAATCTACTCATGCTAGTGCTACCCTGCTAAATCCAACAGCCTACCTACCATGCAATCAATGCTAGCCTTTTCTAATAACCCACACCCTCCTAATGTATACCCCAAGTATACCACTCACTCCCTGAAAGCATAGGCTATTGGGTCAGCCGCTTGCACACTGCTTGTCAGGACTGATACACCTGTCTTGCTCCTGAACACTTCCCCCACACTTCACTTTAGTCTCCCTGTTAAGGAGGACTACTTACAAATCTCACTTTCTACGAAACAACCTAGACGCACGGTACATCTTCCCCCCCCCCTCCCAACTTCACCTTCAATCGAACTCATCTCACACTTGGACCCCCCCCCTTCTTAACTCTATCGAATACCCTACGTTGACCAGATAGCATACAACAGCTAGTTCACTCTAATGGATGTACAATTCACCACCCTCAATACTAAAGGTCTGAACTCACCCAACAAGCGAAGTCATATACTATTGTTACTGAAGAAGCTCAAAACACATATAGCTTTTCTGCAAGAAACGCACTATAAAACTAACAAACTCCCAAAACTTCCCAAATCACCGTTTACACAATGGTACCATAGCACCAGCCCCTCATCGGCCTCCAGAGGAGTCTCCATAGCCATCCACCATTTGATACCCTTTACACATTCGAACACTGTCACAGATGCTGAAGGCAGACTATTGCTGGTGAAGGGGATGATTGGAACTCAAACATATAGTGCGCCAAACACTAAACCCGTAGCTTGGTTACTCAAAGCACTTGATACACTGTCCCTATTTGCTGAGGGTTTAATTGTTCTTGGTACAGATATAAATCTTGTGCTTAACCCAGGTGATGATTCTTCCACAGGAAAGTCGAGGGTCCCCTCCAGAGAAGTCAAGAGACTTAGGGAAAAACTACACTCCCTTAAACTGATAGACGTGTGGAGAACATGCAACCCAACGACTAAAGACTATACCTTTCACTCACTTCCCCATAATACTCTCCAGCGCCTGGATTACATTTTTGCCTCTGCCATGGCTGTACATCTCTTTCATTCAGCGCATATAGGGAACATTACGATATCGGATCATGCCCCATGCTCCACTATGTGCCACATCCAACAACTCCCTAACAGAGAGTGGCTCTGGAGACTAAATTAATCTATGTTAGACACAGAGGAAGCCCAGTCCCGTATCCGCAACCACTTGATTTCCTTTTTTAAAGAAAATAAGACCCCCAATATTTCCCCATCACTCCTCTGGGAATCGCACAAAGCATGCATTAGAGGTGCTTTTGTTGCACTGGGCACAACACTAAAAAGAAAAAGACAGAAAGAGGTTGATGATCTACTAAACAAAATAGCCTCAGAGGAAGCTAACCTCAAATCTAACCCTGCAACAGCACAAACGGAAAATCTAAAGAAATTTAGAGTAGAATTGAGACGCCTACTTGATTTACGGCATGCAAAACAACAGCTACACTTTAGATATAATCTTTACGCGCATGGGGATAAGGGAGGGAAACTGATGTCAGCTCTAATTAAAAAGGCGCGTGCGCAGCAGTATATCCATAAAATTAAGACAAAACAAGGAATGATTCATACTCAAACCTCTGAAATAGCCAGGGATTTCCACTCGTACTACACAAGCCTATATAACCTGCAGCTCGATAGAGATCCTCTACTTCCTTCCAGATCCAAAACTTTTTAAATCCCCTGGAGATCCCTCAAATAACAGAGTCAGAAAGATCCGCACTGTTAGCACCAGTCACGGAAAAAGAAGTTAGTTTGATCTTATCCAGTTTCCCAGTAGGAAAAAGCCCAGGATCTGACGGTCTCCCGCTGTTGTACTACCGAAAATTCGAAGACATACTTCTACCCCACCTCACTGATCTCTGTAATTACCTTTTCACAGGAGGAACTCTCTTCCTACAATCACTAGAAGCACATATTTCTTTAATTCACAAACAAGGTAAGGACACACAGGCATGCGAGAATTACAGACCCATATCTCTTCTAAATCTAGATCTCAAGATCTGGGCTAAATTAATTGCAAACCGCATTAACCCTCTGCTTCCCCGTCTAATTGGCCCTAAGCAAGCAGGCTTTGTGAAGGGCAGGGAAGGTAGGGATAACTCACGTAAACTCCTACACATCATCCACGCAGCCCATCACCACAAATCCCCACTCGCTCTACTGGGAATTGACACTGAAAAAGCGTTTGATAGGGTGGATTGGGGATTTCTGGAGGCCACACTACGCAAGTTTAACTTCCCAACCGAACTGACGTCAGCTATTTTCACATTATATAAGAACCCCTCAGCGCGAATAAAAATAAATGGGACATTATCTCCCTCTTTTAAAGTCTGTCATCAAAGTTTCACCTTTTTAACCCTTCCCATAGCTTTCTAGCTGCCTTACAGTTAATAAAAACGTTACCTTTATGAGCAATCCTGGACTAAAACCGCCAAAAAACAACTTAGAAGCATATGCAAATGAGGGCTCGCAAGTGCCCAGGGGCGGCGTTATCCTCGTAGGTGTCCAGCTAGCTCAGCCTTATTGTCGCTTCCCCCCGCCCATCCTTTGCCTCTGACCGCCCATCTACTTACTTCTTGTTTCGCCGAGATCCCGCGCCTGCGCACTCAGTCCGTTGGCCGGCGCATACGCACTGCGATGCCCATTCCTTGTACGGCATCACAGTGTCAGACTTGAAGAGAACCATTATAAGCTACTCACCAAATGGTACAGAACGCCGGAATTCCTTCACACACATGGTCTCTCATCGTCTGACACATGCTGGAGATGTGGTAATGCTACAGGCTCCTTATCACATATATGGTTTACATGCCCAGCAATAACGGCCTTCTGAAAAAATGTAGAAGAGACAACGAAAAAAGTATGTAATACTAGGCTTAAGATTCAACTTGAACACATTATTCTAGCACGAACCACAGATACCTATAAACCTTCCAAACTAAATCTGGTAACACACCTCATTGCGGCAGCAAAAACTTGAATTCCCTTGCATTGGTTGAGTTCAGACCCACCCACCCACCAAGAATGGATGCAGAAAGTAGACCAAATATGTAAGTTTGAGGAAATCTCGGCTTATAATAACAGAACCAGAGACAAATACCTCAAAACCTGGTCATCGTGGCGCTCCTTCCGCTTGTGGAGACCGTAGTTTTTCATGACCTTTCCTTACATATCACTAACCGAACAGTGAAAATAACTCTCAGACAATTAAGCCATACATCCTCACAACCACACTCTGGTCAGTTTTTGGCGTAGAACACTTAGGACAAGTAGTAATTCCATCAGGCTTAGTCACTGTTACAGGCAGATCAAATCCATATAGCGCATGGTGGATGATTTTAAAATGGGTTTCTCTCATCCTCTCGTTTAATACCGCTCTATTCAATGCGGTGATGCCTGCTCGAACAACAGGCTGAATATCCTGGACGTTCAATTGGGCGCCCCATTTCTTAAAAAGCCCTCTAGACACTGAGTCATCCCATATGTTCCTCAAAGTGCTATACAAGAGCGAAATAGAAGTTCTATTCTTATTAACGAGAAGGACATCAAACTTGTTTAGCCGTAACTCATTGGTGATATCTTTTACTAAACTCCTGCTGTCATTTCTAACCTGCATGTAGGGAAACATGTTGGGGCCCTGTAAGCTCCACTTATCCTCCATTTCTGACAAGGTTGACCATCTAGCTTCTTGTTCGTGGAATAGATCCCCGATTTTCCTCACTCCCCTAGTCGCCCAGTTTTTTAAGGGTTTTTCACATTGCCCAGGAATAAAGGTTGGGTTATTATGGATGGGAAGATGCTTGGAGAACTGGTACGGCAGACCAAAAAGTTCCCTAAGAATCTTCCAAGTAATAATGGAGTTTCTCAAGATTAGTGAACGTCTAGCTAAAAACGGGAGACGTGGCAGGCTGCTGTGCACAAGTGCCCTCAAATGCCAGGGTGCTGCTAATTGTCGTTCTAGGCGTATGTTGGAATAGTATACCGTATCATTAAACCAGTCTATTAGGTGTCTACTGTGGCAGGCTATATTGTACCCCCGACCGTCAGGAAAATTGAAACCCCCTTGCTCCCTTCGCATCTTTAATTTTCGTAAAGAGATTCTGATCTTCTTTCCATTGCAAATGAAGCAAATTAATTTACTTTCTAGCCCCGCAACATCTGCATGACGTAGAAGTAGAGGTATGGTTTGGAGAGGGTATAGTAACCGCGCTATCCCCATCATTTTGACCAGGTGACACCTCCCCATCAAAGACAGGGGCATGTTTGATTTTGGTAATCAGTGGTGGGTAATTCAGTTGATAGATGGAATGTGGAGACTTTCCTATTTTGATGCCCAGGTAGGTAATTTGAGATTCAGCTTGTGACAGACCTATCCCAGTAGGAGAAACTCAGGTACTCTTATTGTCCTGGCCTAAGGGCAGTAGCTCACATTTAGAGGTATTAACTTTGTACCCAGAGTACCTCCCAAACACTTCCAAAGTCTCAAATATCTTCCCTATATGTTCCCATGGCTTTACCAGAAATAATATAACATCATCTGCGAATAGCGCAGCTTTCACCTGGGTTTTCCCAACCCGAAAGCCTTCGAAAGTATTAGAGTTACATAACTCCCTGTAATGACCGGCGTCACGCAAAGGGAGGGAAATGGGAAGGCCCTGTCCAAGGGAGAGGGAAAGATGGTGACCCCTGACTCACCTTGCGGCTGGCACCTGACGTCCCTAGTCGGGTTCCTCACCCGTACGCCGATCACGTGCCTAAACCCTGGCTTTCCCTAGAATGAGCCCTATGTAGTGAACGGGGCGGTGGGATCACTAGTCCGCACCACTGACACTAAGAGGAAAACACCAAGGAGAAGACAGACAATACAGACAAACATATAATCCCAGGTGGGCGACAACAGCAGACCACCAAGGCCCAACAGGGATCCGGAGGGTAACGTTCTGGAACAACAACCAGGGAACACAGCTACACAGCTCCAGTGGGTCAGTATAGAAGTCCAGGCAGGAAGCTCTATATCTGGCAACCAGAGAAGTGAGAGATGGGAATATAAGGAGGTTGGGATTGCTGGACAAGAAACAGCTGAGGAGGAGAAGCTACGGATCCCTGAGTGAGCCAAAAAGGATTGCAAGGCAAACCCAGAAAGCTACCATTAATAAACAGCACTGTCTTTAGATATAGAGCGCGCAGCCACCCGCTGCGACTTCCTGACCCCGGGTATAACGGAGTCAGGCGTGGCTCTTGACACCCTCGTGACAGTACCCCCCTCTCTACGAGGGGCCTCCGGACACTCAGGACAAGGTCTCTCAGGATGAGAGGCATGAAAAACCCGAACTAACCTGTCGGCGTTTACCTCAGACGCTGGAACCCACATTCTTTCCTCGGGACCGTAATCCCTCCAATGCACCAGATATTGAAGAGAGCGGCGGACCCGACGAGAATCAACAATTTTGGATATTTAGAAACAAGGTACAGCGGCTCACCTCCTCTCTAAACGGAAAAGGTGCTCACCCCCAGGTCCCACCCTCAGGACCAAATGGGAATACTAATGAACACAACAGGTATGGGGGGGCACACTACAAAAGGGAACACCAGGCAGTATACTAATAATACACTTTATTGTGTTAAAATGATTAAGAACATACCCCTAAAATATACATAAAATATAGACCTTATACAAATCTCAGCAATGCACACAAGGTGATACCGCAAAATATAGCCGTGAAGCGGCTGGTGGTAAGTAGTTGCAATCTTATATTGATGTCCACAATCACTGTATGAGCCAGCAAATGTCCAAATATGGTGGATTGATGCTAGACAGTTTCTTATTGATGACCCCCAAATGAACAAATGACAGTCTTAGACTGTAGGGCCAAATTTCATCCACGGCACTTGCTGGGTATAACCTATAATGATAGGCTCAATACCGCTGCCTCCCACAGTAGGATATATATGCTCTGACAGAGCTCGGTCTTACCGGTCTTCACTGCTATTACTGCAGCGTTGGTCTGTAGGCCGCACACCCGCAGCGTCCCACGTGGTGTGCTTCTGCCTGAACGTAGCGTCCCACGTGACCAGGTATCCAAAGAGACCGGATGCTTACTTGATGACGTCAATCTTATGCGACAGCTTTCACAGCAGCGCTGCTGAATTGGATTTTCTTCCTTTCTTTGCCGGCTTTGTTCCTTTACTTTGGTTTTAGGTGGATCAACGCTCACTCTAACAACCGCCAGACGCGTTTCGGGGTCTCTCGCCCCTTCCTCAGTGGCCTACTGAGTGAACGGATCCTCACTCTTTATAAATGGTAAGCTCCACCCACCATCCTCCATATTTCTTATGCATATTGTGTTTTATGGAGTGGATTCTCCCGTAATGGAGCGGATCATCTGTGCATTTATATCTGTACATTACAACAGTTCAATACATAAAAACCATAAAACAATAAATAGACTTTATATATGTAAACCCCATTAAAATATAGACACTTGGAGAGGACTGCAAAGTCACATACAAAATATCAAAAAACGCACAAAAAACGCATTGAAACCGCTATTGTGCTACATGCGTTTTCTGTTGCGTTTCTTCCTATTAATGGAAGACTAATTAACTGGAGATAATTTGGAGATGATTTGGAGATACTTTTGTCAGACGAGAGTGGGGAATTCTGTTAATATTGTAGCCTGGGAGGAGCCGTCTGGCAAGGAGGGAAGATCACAGTGTCGATAAACGACCAAACTGCGATGTCCCATCCCTACCGGACAGGCCCTCACAAAAACCCGAACACTTCCATCTCAGCGTTAAGGCCCCTAGGAATGATGGTATCATATTCAAAAATCCTCCGGGATTCCTGACGCGACATGTGTGCAATATGGTTCCCCCCTCTCCAGGTTTTTTTTACTTTTTCAATTGCTACAAACTTCAACCCCGTAGGATCACTGTTATGTATTACTCTAAAATGTTTGGATAGGGAGTGCGTCTCCAGGCCTTTCCTAATATTTGCCACGTGCTCCGCTACTCTCTTTTTTAATGTTCTTTTTGTCCTGCCTATATATTGTTTCTTGCATCCACATTGTAACAGATATATCACATCTGTGGAATCGCAAGTTAGGCATTCCTGTATTTCCAAACTAAATGAGTTAACTGTCGACACTACTTTTGTGGTCTTTTTTGGGAAACTAGTAATTTTGCAGTTGGCACACCTTCCACATCTAAAAAACCCATTGACTGCTAACCAGTTTTCTTTTTTCTTGGTTTCTTTCCTCAAATTCACTGTTGGAGCTATCTTGCCGGCCAGATTATTTGCCCTAGTGTACGTAATTTGAGGGGCTTCACTCAAAAGGGGACCAATTACCTTATCATTTAATAAATGTCCCTAATGTTTTCGGATACTTTTTTCCATTGTTTTATACTGAGAATTGAATGGTAATATAATTCTCAATACCTCATCTTGTGGTTGGGGATCACTAGCCAAAAAGAAATTTTTTCTTTCCATTTTTTTTCACTTTTTCAAGTGACTTATCTATCACCTGAACTGGGTAGTCTCTTTCTAGCAATTGTTGCTTCAACACAGTCGCTTCCTCCTCAAATTTATTATCCTCAGTACAATTTCGCCTGAGTCTTCGAAATTGACTGGTTGGCACATTTACCAGCCAGCGAGGTAGGTGACAGCTAGCATATCTAATAAAGCTGTTCTTAGCGACTGGTTTGAAATAAGTATTGCAATATAATTGGTCCCCCTTTGCCTGTATTTCCAAATCCAAAAATTCCACTTTTAGCTTACTTACTGTGGGGCTGAACACCAATTTTTTTTCATTTGTATTAATGTCCTGAAGGAATACATCCAAAGATTCAGACGTATTTTGCCATATAAACAGGATATCGTCTATGTAGCGCCGCCATAGTACCAGATCTGTCCCCAGCCTGGGCTTGATGACCTCCTCTTCCCATTGCACCAAAAAAAGATTGGCATAGCTGGGGGCGAATCTGGTACCCATGGCGGTGCCAGTGCGCTGTACATAGAACTCCTGATCGAATGCGAAATAATTATGGGCTAGTATATATCTTACCCCGCCCAATAGGAACTCCAACTGTTCACTCGGGAGACCGACCTCTCCCGACATTTGTTCCTCTACCGCCTGCACACCCTGAGTATGATCTATAATTGTGTACAGGGATCCTACGTCCAGCGTCCCCAAGATCCATCCATCCACCCACTTAATTGTCTCCAGGGTCCCGACAATGTCAGTGGTGTCGCGTATATATGACGGCACCTGTTTCACGTAGGGTTGAAGCCATTGGTCAATATATTTAGATAAATTGCATGATATGGATTCAATCCCTGACACTATCGGGCGACCTGGAGGTGACTGGAGATTTTTATGGATCTTGGGGATGCAATAAAACATCGGGATCCTTTTTTCCGTATTCAAAATGAACCTCGCTTCCTGCTCAGAAAGAAAGCCCATCTCTAATCCCTTTTCGCAATACACCTTTAGCTTTTTATAGTATTCCTCTGTTGGATCTCCCCTTAATTTCTGATACGTGTTTTGTGACTCTAATTGCCTATGACACTCCTTCAGGTAATCTGCCATATTCTGTATCACTACAGCCCCGCCTTTGTCGGCAGGCCTAATAATGATCTCATTTATCTCTTGTAGTGATTTTATAGCCTTAATCTCTTCTTTGTTCAGATTTGTATTAATCTTCCGGCTTTTCATTCCTCTCAAACCCCGTTCGACATTATTTTTAAAAGTGGCCATTTCACTACTGATCTCCTGCCTAGGAAATTTCTTTGATCTCGCTTTTAGATCAGTGTGTGCATATCTGCTTATATCTCCTTCAATATCCATTTCCCTGTTAATTGGATTTTTTAGGAAATATTTTTTAAGGCATAACCGCCTAATAAATTTTTCTACCCCAATGTATGTAGCAAATTTATCCACAGGGTTGGACGGGGCAAATTTCAGACCTTTGTTTAGTAACTGTATCTGTGTGTCTGTAAATACAGTGTCACTTATGTTAATTATGTTGGTCGTCGATTGTACTGATTTCTGTGCTCCCTTCTTATGTGCGTGTCGTCCTCTTCTAATTGTCCTTTGTGTTCTTGCCGTTTTGACCTGGTCAATGTCGGCGTGTAATAGTGTTCTGTGTTCTGGTGATACCTGTGTTCTTGTCTTGGTGGTTGATGATTCCCCCTGTCCCGTGTGTGTTCCATCGGACGATCTCTCAAATTGTAGTCGTGTGTGTATCCCTGTCTGTGACTGTGTTTCCTCGTATTCTGTCGTGGTGGCGTAGGAGTGCGTGTAGTTCTCATTCGTGCTCTGTGGTGTGGTGGAGTATAGTCTAAAAAATGAGGTGTCGCTAGTGTTTCTAATCTATTGGAAATTTTTACATTCCCATATTCTGTGTTTTCACCCTGTTTATCAGTATCCTCGACTTCCCTATGTGTATTGACATCTGTAGTTACCTTCCTCTCCAAGTAATGTAGCTTCCTAGATTTTTTCCCTATTATTTCCCTTTCCAAGGAGTCTAGATTTCTGCAAATTCTTTCATGCCATTTATGTACTACCTCGGTATCTGGGAATGTCTCCATTTCTCGTTTGAGGATGTCTATCTGTCCCGTCATTTCCTCTGACATTTGTATCCTCCTTTTGATAATCATCTGGACAAGGGTTCCTGATTGTATTTTCAGGAAAGCATCCCACTCTTGTTTGAATTTATCATCCACTAAGTCCATGGCTGGCATCTTAGTGAGTGTCAAACCTTTGGGGATGAGCCCCTTGTCCAAATATTGTGTAAGTGACTTTATCTCCCATTTATTCCGCAACTGACGTTGCAACGTCCTCTCCAATGTATTAAAAATATCATCTACTGATCTTTCGTTCCCTGCCAATGTTTCTCCTTCCACATTGAAGGTGAAGGTTTCTATTTTCTTATATTTATTGTTAAGGTGTTCCCAAATGTCCATATTAGAGAGACAGGGAGCTCAACTGTGTAGGGTGCTGCACAAAAATAGAAACAAGGTACAGCGGCTCACCTCCTCTCTAAACGGAAAAGGTGCTCACCCCCAGGTCCCACCCTCAGGACCAAATGGGAATACTAATGAACACAACAGGTATGGGGGGGCACACTACAAAAGGGAACACCAGGCAGTATACTAATAATACACTTTATTGTGTTAAAATGATTAAGAACATACCCCTAAAATATACATAAAATATAGACCTTATACAAATCTCAGCAATGCACACAAGGTGATACCGCAAAATATAGCCGTGAAGCGGCTGGTGGTAAGTAGTTGCAATCTTATATTGATGTCCACAATCACTGTATGAGCCAGCAAATGTCCAAATATGGTGGATTGATGCTAGACAGTTTCTTATTGATGACCCCCAAATGAACAAATGACAGTCTTAGACTGTAGGGCCAAATTTCATCCATGGCACTTGCTGGGTATAACCTATAATGATAGGCTCAATACCGCTGCCTCCCACAGTAGGATATATATGCTCTGACAGAGCTCGGTCTTACCGGTCTTCACTGCTATTACTGCAGCGTTGGTCTGTAGGCCGCACACCCGCAGCGTCCCACGTGGTGTGCTTCTGCCTGAACGTAGCGTCCCACGTGACCAGGTATCCAAAGAGACCGGATGCTTACTTGATGACGTCAATCTTATGCGACAGCTTTCACAGCAGCTCTGCTGAATTGGATTTTCTTCCTTTCTTTGCCGGCTTTGTTCCTTTACTTTGGTTTTAGGTGGATCAACGCTCACTCTAACAACCTCCAGACGCGTTTCGGGGTCTCTCGCCCCTTCCTCAGTGGCCTACTGAGTGAACGGATCCTCACTCTTTATAAATGGTAAGCTCCACCCACCATCCTCCATATTTCTTATGCATATTGTGTTTTATGGAGTGGATTCTCCCGTAATGGAGCGGATCATCTGTGCATTTATATCTGTACATTACAACAGTTCAATACATAAAAACCATAAAACAATAAATAGACTTTATATATGTAAACCCCATTAAAATAAAGACACTTGGAGAGGACTGCAAAGTCACATACAAAATATCAAAAAACGCACAAAAAACGCATTGAAACCGCTATTGTGCTACATGCGTTTTCTGTTGCGTTTCTTCCTATTAATGGAAGACTAATTAACTGGAGATAATTTGGAGATGATTTGGAGATACTTTTGCCAGACGAGAGTGGGGAATTCTGTTAATATTGTAGCCTGGGAGGAGCCGTCTCTTTGGATACCTGGTCACGTGGGACGCTACGTTCAGGCAGAAGCACACCACGTGGGACGCTGCGGGTGTGCGGCCTACAGACCAACGCTGCAGTAATAGCAGTGAAGACCGGTAAGACCGAGCTCTGTCAGAGCATATATATCCTACTGTGGGAGGCAGCGGTATTGAGCCTATCATTATAGGTTATACCCAGCAAGTGCCGTGGATGAAATTTGGCCCTACAGTCTAAGACTGTCATTTGTTCATTTGGGGGTCATCAATAAGAAACTGTCTAGCATCAATCCACCATATTTGGACATTTGCTGGCTCATACAGTGATTGTGGACATCAATATAAGATTGCAACTACTTACCACCAGCCGCTTCACGGCTATATTTTGCGGTATCACCTTGTGTGCAATTTTGGATATTTGAAACTCTAGATTACCATCCACAACAACAGGAGGAGGTGGCAGCGGTGACAGTTCTAGAGGTGGAACATACTTCTTGAGTAACAACTTATGGAAGACGTTATGGATTTTAAAAGTCTGAGGTAGCTCCAGGCGAAAAGCCACGGGGTTAATGATGGCTACTATTTTGTAAGAGCCAATGAACCTAGGACTCAGTTTCCAAGAGGGAACCTTTAATTTAATATTCCTAATAGACAACCACACATAGTCATTCACTCCTAGGGCCGGACCTGACCGTCTCTTATCAGCCATGCATTTATATTTACCTCCCATATTTTTCAAATTAGCTTGCACTTTCTGCCATACAGAAGAAAGAGATGACGAAAACCGTTCCTCTTCGGGAACCCCAGAAGACCCCCCCTCTTTGAAAGTATAGAATTGGGGATGAAAACCATATGCACCAAGAAATGGTGACTTGCCAGTAGATTCTTGACGGCGATTATTTATGGCAAACTCGGCTAACGGTAAATATGATGACCACACCTCTTGGTTTTCAGACACAAAACATCTTAGATATGTCTCAAGGTTTTGGTTGGTACGCTCAGTCTGTCCATTCGACTGAGGATGGAAAGCTGAGGAAAAGGACAAGTGTACCCCCAAACGGGAACAAAAAGCTTTCCAAAATTTAGAAATAAACTGGGTTCCCCGATCCGAAACAACATCGGAAGGGACCCCGTGAAGCTTCACGATTTCACTGATGAATACCTGAGCAAGAGTCTTAGCATTAGGTAGTGCGGGTAACGCAATGAAGTGTACCATTTTGCTAAACCTGTCCACTACTACCAAGATAACTGTTTTACCCGCAGACAAATGTAAGTCAGTGATAAAATCCATTGACAGATGTGTCCATGGCCTATTGGGAATGACAAGTGGCAATAAAGACCCTGCAGGACATGTATGAGAGACTTTCGCGCACGCACAAGTAGAACAGGAAGACACAAAATGCCTTACATCCTGACGCAACCTTGGCCACCAAAAACGACGAGACAATAGCTCCAAGGTTGCTTTACTACCCGGGTGCCCAGCAAGTGCCGAATTATGATGTTCCTTTAATAATTCGAGACGCAGGTTTAACGGTACAAACAATTTCTCTGAGGGGCAAGAGACCGGGGCGTCCCCTTGGGCCTCTAACACCTTCCCCTCTAGAACAGAGTGTACCGCAGAGACAGCCACTCCTCTTTGTAGAATGGGTACCGGATCACTCACATTACCCCCTCCAGGGAAACAACGAGATCGTGCATCTGCCTTGGTATTTTTTGCCCCAGGACGATAGGTAATAACAAAGTTAAACCTGGTAAAAAATAGCGACCACCTAGCTTGTCTAGGGGTGAGACGCTTAGCTGATTCCAGGTACAGAAGGTTTTTGTGGTCCGTAATCACAGTGACGGGGTGGATTGCCCACTCTAAAAAGTGACGCCATTCTTCAAATGCTAGTTTAATAGCTAATAGTTCCCTATTGCCAATATCATAGTTCTTCTCTGCTGCAGATAGTTTTTTAGAAAAGAACGCACAAGGACGCCATTTGCCAGGAGACGGACCCTGAGACAGCACAGCCCCCACTCCCACCTCTGACGCATCAACTTCAACAGTAAAAGGCTGGGAGACATCAGGTTGGATTAGTACAGGTGCCGATGTAAACCTCTCTTTTAGAGAGGAAAAAGCAATTTTAGCGGTGTCAGACCGTTTAGAAAAATCAGTCCCCTTCCTAGTCATGTCAGTAAGGGGTTTTACAATCACCGAATAATTTTTTATGAACTTTCAATAGAAATTTGCGAAGCCCAAGAACCGTTGCAGTGCTTTGAGGTTCTCAGGAAGATCCCAATCTAAAATTGCCTGGACCTTCCTAGGATCCATACGGAAACCTGAAACAGATAATAAATAACCTAGGAACTGTATTTCCTGAACGGCGAAGACACACTTTCAATTTTAGCATATAATTTATTCGTCCGTAGGACCTGCAGTACCTGTCTGACATGCACCTCATGTGTTTTCAGATCAGACGAATAAATTAAAATATCATCTAGGTATATCACCACAAACCTGCCGATAAGATGACTAAAAATGTCATTAACGAAATGTTGGAAGACAGCAGGAGCATTGGTCAGACCGAAAGGCATGACTAGATTTTCATAATGCCCCTCAGGGGTGTTAAAAGCTGTCTTCCACTCATCCTTTTCCTTGATACGAATCAGATTGTAGGCCCCCCTAAGATCAAGTTTGGAGAACAACTAGCAGCCGCAATCTGATTAAACAGGTCAGGAATGAGAGGAAGAGGGTATGGGTCTCGGATGGTTATCCGGTTTAATTCGCGAAAATCTAGGCAAGGACGCAGGCCCCCATCTTTCTTTTTAACGAAGAAAAACCCTGCAGCCACGGGTGAAGAAGTGGGTCTGATGTGTCCCTTAGCCAAGCTCAAGGAGATATAATCTTTCATGGCTTGTCTCTCCGGACCCGAAAGATTATATAACCTGGTCTTGGGTAATTTTGCACCGGGAATCAGGTTAACCGGGCAATCATAAGGACGGTGAGGTGGTAACTTCTGGCAACCCTTTTCAGAAAAAACGTCCTCAAAGTCTGAAACAAATGTAGGTAGGGTAGCTATGGAGGCGACTAAGCAATTGCTATTTAAGCAATTTTCTCTGCAATGCTCACTCCACTCCAATATCTCCCTGGCCTGCCAATCCACCACTGGATTGTGCACTACCAACCAGGGAAGACCCAACACCACAGGAGTGGGAAGCCCCTCCAGAACATAACATAAAAGCCACTCGTTATGGTGGTCCCCTACCCGAAGGTGTAAGTTATGGACAATGTGAGTGAGGTTTCTCTGAGACAGAGGAGCAGAATCAATAGCGAATATGGGAATAGGTCTCTGTAGCGTACAGAGAGACAAACCCATAGTGTGGGCAAAATGGGCATCTATCAAATTTACTCCTGCTCCACTGTCTAGAAAAATAAGAAATAGTCTCCGTCTTAACACCAAAAACAACAACCGCTGGCAACACAAATTGCGATGTTTGTATGGAGGAAACGTATACCCCCCGGCTGACATCCTCCACACAGCCTGGGGTTAGTAGTTTTCCGACGGTCTTTTGTTTTTGAGAAAGGAAGGACAGACATTAATAAAATGACCCCTCTCCCCACAGAAAAAACAAACCCCACGCCTACGGCAAACCTCAGGAGGACGGACCTGACGAGTAGTTCCTCCTAGCTGCATAGGCTCGTCTAAGTCCGTACAGACTAACTGCTGCTTGGGAGGGGTTACCAGTTGCTCCGGATTTTTCAATCTGTCTCTAAGACGTCTATCCTGATAGAAAGGGACATAACCGCATCAAGGGAAAAGGGAGTCTCATACAGCGCAAGCGCATCCTTAATCCTTTCGGATGGCCCAGAGCAGAACTAACTCCTGAGAGCCGGGTCGTTCCACTGGGTATCCGTAGCCCACTTACGGAACTCTGAGCAATACTCCTCTACTGGCCGCTCTCCCTGTAGGAGTCTCCGTAACTTTGATTCAGCCAGTGCGATTCGGTCAGGGTCATCATATATGAGACCCAAGGCCCCAAAAAATTCATCCACTGACCGGAGAGCCTGGGAATCAGTGGGTAAAGAGAACGCCCAGGATTGCGGGTCCCCCTGAAGCAGGGAAATAACAACCCCCACCCGCTGTTCTTCATTACCAGAGGAGTAAGGGCGCAGTTTAAAATATAATTTACAGGCCTCACGGAACGTCACAAATTTGTCCCTTCCCCCAGAAAATCTGTCAGGAAGAGCAACCTTGGGTTCTGCAACAACCTGGTTACCTGTAGCAACCGCTGGGCTTGCGGTCTGTAGCAATTGCTGCTGTTGCTGGAGGACCGACACCTTCAATCCTGCCACCTCCAAAGACAGGCCTTGAAGTTGCTTTGACAAAGCAGCAATTGGATCCATACTGGATTCTAAGTAGGTAGAAAGAAAAAAAAAAATTAAATTTTTTTTTTTTACCTACACAAAATAAGGGCCAGATATAATGTAATGACCGGCGTCACGCAAAGGGAGGGAAATGGGAAGGCCCTGTCCAAGGGAGAGGGAAAGATGGTGACCCCTGACTCACCTTGCGGCTGACACCTGACTGCCCTGATGTCCCTAGACGGGTTCCTCACCCGTACGCCGATCACGTGCCTAAACCCTGGCTTTCCCTAAGATGAGCCCTATGTAGTGAACGGGGCGGTGGGATCACTAGTCCGCACCACTGACACTAAGAGGAAAACACCAAGGAGAGGACAGACAATACAGACAAACATATAATCCCAGGTGGGCGACAACAGCAGACAACAAAGGCCCAACAGGGATCCGGAGGGTAACGTTCTGGAACAACAACCAGGGAACACAGCTACACAGCTCCAGTGGGTCAGTATAGAAGTCCAGGCAGGAAGCTCTATATCTGGCAACCAGAGAAGTAAGAGATGGGAATATAAGGAGGTTGGGATTGCTGGACAAGAAACAGCTGAGGAGGAGAAGCTACGGATCCCTGAGTGAGCCAAAAAGGATTGCAAGGCAAACCCAGAAAGCTACCATTAATAAACAGCACTGTCTTTAGACATAGAGCGCGCAGCCACCCGCTGCGACTTCCTGACCCCTGGTATAACGGAGTCAGGCGTGGCTCTTGACACCCTCGTGACACTCCCTGGCTAGTGGTTCCAGTGCTAGGTTGAATAGAAGGGGGGACAGGGGACAGCCTTGGCGAGTCCCCTTCTGCAAACCAAAGGGTCTAGACAAGAAGCCCTGCGTGTAAACCCTGGCCTTTGGTTTATGATATAGCTGAGACAAAAAGACCCTGAACACGCCAGTGAATCCCATCTTATCTAGGACTGCCTCCAGCCATACCCACCTTACATTATCGAAAGCTTTTTCAGCATCTAATGTAAGCATGGCTGGAGACTCTCCCTCCTCAGGGGCGTGTTGTATTCTGTCCAGAACTGTTAGCACTGTCGTAATATTTGTCACTGCTGACCTTCCCTGAACAAATCCCACTTGTTCATGCCCTATTACATGAGGTAATATCTTGGCCAAACGATCCGCTATTATTTTAGATAGGATTTTAGCATCAACGTTAATTAACGAAATGGGCCTGTACGAGCCTGGCAATAATGGTGTCACAGCCAGACAGCTGAGAAGCGCTCACAGGAGCTTCTCAGATCCTCCTCCTTGAATTTCTTTGTTTTGGTTTAGTTTCTCATCTCGTTAGTCTATCTCAGCTGTCATGCAGTTGGACTGATTGCTACCCTTTAAGTTCCTCCCCATAATGCAGTAGTGTGCGGCTGATACAACTTCCTGGAGTGTGTGTGCATGCTGTTCCCAGTTCCCAGTTCCCAGTCCTCAGTCGTCAGTCGTCTGCAAGATAAGTGCTGTTTATGTATTTATGATTTTGTCTTTTCTGGATCCAGGTGACCCTGACTCCCTCCGTGTCAGTGTAGGGAGTCGGTGGTCGTGTCCCTTCACTATTGTAGGGTCTTCAGGTAATAGATAGCCGAGGAACGTGGATATGCGGCCATCCATCTTTGGGGTGTTCGCATAGGCTGAGCAGTGAGGGAGAGCGGCAGGTCTATTGCAGGGGTCTCCCTTTGTTCCTTAGTTGTGGATCCAGAGAGACATTGTTTATATGGTATTGTCTTGTTTCCTGTACACCATCCGTGACATTATCAGCCGCCAAAACCGTCTCAAGCATGGATCCGGTTTCACTTTTGGCTGAACGCCTCCAGGGTCTTTCATTGGAGGTAGCTGATCTCCGTAGGATTTTTTCTCAGTTTCAAGTGACCGGTTCAGCTTGCGTTCATGGAGTTTGTGCTGAGCCCAAGATCTTGCTCCCGGATACGTTCTCTGGGGGTAGTGAGAATTTTCTGCATTTTAAAGAGGCTTGCAAACTCCATTTTCGCCTTCTTCCCCATTCTTCTGGTGATGAAGAACGGAGGGTGGGGATCATTGTATCGCTGCTCAGGGGTAACGCTCAGTCTTGGGCCTTTTCGCTACCGGAGGGGGCACGGCCCCTCCGCTCAGTGGATGAATTCTTTTTAGCCCTGGGTCAGATATATGATGATCCGGATCGTATTGCTCTGGCTGAGTCTAGACTACGTCTGTTATGCCAGGGTAAACAATCCGCAGAGATATACTGCTCAGAATTTCGGAGATGGGCAGCTGATACTGGTTGGAATGATGCTGCACTCCGAAGTAAATTTTGCCATGGTCTTTCAGAGGGATTGAAAGATGCATTTTCCTTTCATGAGAGGCCTATCTCCTTGGACTCTGCTATGTCTCAGGCCGTTCGTATTGACAGGCGTCTTAGAGAGAGACGAGAGATCTCTCCTTCCTGTCCTACTCAGTCCCGGAACAGTGCAGCGGTCTCATTCTGTGCGCAGGAGTCTCAGTCGCTGTCAGCCCCTTCTGAGCAGGAGCCCATGCAGCTGGGGTTGATTGCCTCTGACAATAGAAGATTCAGCCCGCATGGGAGGGTTTGTTTTTGTTGTGGAGGTATAAATCATTTGGCAAATGTTTGTCCCTCTAGGAGATTCAGGCAGTTTTCTGGGAGTAATAAAGAGACAAAAAGGAAAAAATCTTTTAAAAATGTTCCGTCTGTTACTATTGGCAGGGTTGAGGCGGAAATTGAAGGTTTTCCGTTTGCTTGTAGTTCCCGTTTTGTCCTGCCTGCTAGGGTGGCGCTAGAGAGCAAGAGCATTTTTTGTGAGATTTTTGTGGATAGTGGAGCAGCTGTCAACCTCATTGATAATCAATTTTCAATAACTCATGGTTTCCAGGTATGCACTTTGGGAAAGGATATTCCTGTTTTTGCTATTGATTCAGCTCCACTTTCTCAGAAATCATTAAAGGGCATAGTTCACAATATCCGTTTAATTGTGAGTGATGCTCATGTTGAGGATGGGTCATGTTTCGTCCTTAGCGGTTTGCCTACTCCTCTAGTGTTGGGGCTACCCTGGCTCACTAAACATAACCCCACCATTGATTGGCAAGTGAGGCAAATAAATGGTTGGAGTAACTTTTGCAGAGAGAATTGCCTCATAACATCTGTTTCTGAGGTTTCTACTAAGACTGTACCACCTTTCCTCTCTGAATTTTTGGATGTCTTCTCTGAGAGTGGAGTTCAGGGTTTACCTCCGCACAGGGAGTATGATTGCCCTATTAATCTCATCCCAGGCGCCAAGCTGCCTAAATCTCGTTTATACAACCTCTCCCAACCTGAGAGGGTTGCTATGCGGGCTTATATCTCTGAGAGTCTGAGAAAAGGACACATACGACCCTCGAAGTCACCTGTTGCCGCTGGTTTTTTCTTTGTTAAGAAAAAAGATGGTTCTTTAAGACCTTGTCTGGATTTCAGGGAGCTGAACAGTATCACTATTCGTGATCCTTATCCGCTTCCTCTGATCCCGGACCTGTTTAACCAGGTTGTTGGGGCTAAAGTCTTTTCCAAATTAGACCTAAGAGGGGCATACAACCTGGTCAGGGTCAGAGAAGGAGACGAATGGAAGACGGCTTTCAATACCCCTGAGGGCCATTTTGAGAATTTGGTTATGCCTTTTGGTTTGATGAATGCCCCAGACGTTTTTCAGCATTTCGTCAACAGCATTTTTTATCATTTAATGGGAAAATTTGTATTAGTGTATTTGGATGACATTTTGATTTTTTCTCCTGATTTCAAGACTCATAAGGAACACTTACGTCAGGTCTTGCTCATCCTGCGGGAGAATAAATTATACGCGAAACTGGAAAAATGTGTGTTTGCGGTTCCAGAAATCCAATTTCTGGGGTTTCTTGTCTCCGCTTCTGGTTTTCGCATGGACCCCGAGAAGGTCCGCGCTGTGCTTGAGTGGGAGCTTCCTGAGAATCAGAAGGCGCTGATGCGTTTTTTGGGCTTTGCCAATTATTACAGGAAATTTATTTTGAATTATTCCTCTGTTGTTAAACCACTCACTGATATGACCAGAAAGGGGGTAGATTTTTCTTCCTGGTCGGTAGAGGCGCGTAAGGCCTTTTCTAATATCAAGGAGAGTTTTGCTTCCGCTCCCATCCTAGTACAACCTGATATTTCGTTACCCTTCATAGTTGAGGTTGATGCTTCTGAGGTAGGGGTGGGTGCGGTCTTGTCTCAGGGTTCCTCTCCTGCCAAATGGCAACCGTGTGCCTTTTTCTCAAAGAAACTCTCCTCCGCAGAGAGAAATTATGATGTGGGAGATAGGGAATTGTTGGCCATCAAGCTGGCTTTTGAGGAATGGCGCCATTGGCTAGAGGGAGCCAGACATCCTATTACCGTGTTTACTGACCATAAAAATCTGGCCTACTTGGAGTCAGCCAAGCGTCTGAACCCGAGACAGGCCAGATGGTCTTTGTTTTTTTCAAGGTTTAATTTTGTTGTTACGTTCCGCCCTGGGGTTAAGAATGTGACAGATGCCCTGTCACGTTGTTTTCCGGGAGGTGGGAATTTTGAAGACCCGGGTCCCATTTTGGCTGAAGGTGTGGTGGTCTCTGCTCTTTTTCCTGAATTGGAGGCAGAGGTGCAGGCAGCCCAGTCAGAAGCTCCTGATCTTTGTCCTCCTGGGAGGTTGTTTGTGCCTCTCGCTTTGAGACACAAGATTTTTAAAGAACATCACGACACGGTCCTTGCTGGGCACCCGGGGGCAAGAGCCACACTGGATCTCATCGCTCGGAGATTCTGGTGGCCTGCGCTTCGTAAGTCGGTTGAGGGTTTTGTGGCAGCTTGCGAGACTTGCGCTCGTGCCAAGGTCCCTCATTCACGGCCATCAGGTCCTCTCCTTCCTTTGCCCATTCCTTCCCGTCCTTGGACACATCTGTCCATGGACTTCATAACGGACTTGCCTCGTTCCTCGGGGATGTCTGTGATTCTGGTGGTGGTGGACCGTTTTAGCAAAATGGTGCATTTTATCCCTTTTCCTGGTTTGCCCAATGCTAAGACGCTGGCGCAGGCATTTATTGACCACATTGTCAAATTGCATGGGATTCCTTCAGACATAGTCTCTGATAGGGGCACGCAGTTTGTTTCCAGATTCTGGAAGGCTTTTTGTTCTCGCTTGGGGGTTCGGTTGTCATTCTCTTCTGCTTTCCATCCGCAGTCGAATGGCCAGACAGAGCGCGTCAATCAGAATCTGGAGACATATCTGCGCTGTTTTGTGGCGGAGAATCAGGAGGATTGGTGTTCTTTTTTGTCCCTTGCTGAGTTTGCTTTAAATAACCGTCGTCAGGAGTCCTCTGATAAGTCACCATTTTTTGGTGCATATGGGTTCCATCCGCAGTTTGGGACTTTCTCGGGAGAGGGCTCTTCTGGTTTGCCTGATGAGGACAGATTCTCCTCGTCTTTGTCATCTATTTGGCAAAAGATTCAGGATAATCTAAAGAGCATGAGTGAGAGATATAAGCGTGTGGCGGATAAGAGACGTGTGCCTGGTCCGGACCTGAATGTTGGTAATCTGGTGTGGTTGTCTACCAAGAATATCAAATTGAAGGTTCCCTCCTGGAAGTTGGGTCCTAGGTTTATTGGGCCTTACAAGATCCTGTCTGTCATCAATCCTGTTGCCTACCGTCTTGATCTTCCTCAGACTTGGAAGATCCATAATGTTTTTCATAAGTCCTTATTGAAACCTTATGTTCAACCTATTGTACCCTCGCCTTTGCCTCCTCCTCCGATTATGGTTGATGGAAATCTTGAATTTCAGGTCTCTAGGATTGTGGATTCTCGTCTTGTCCGCGGTTCCCTCCAGTACCTCGTTCATTGGGAGGGTTATGGTCCTGAGGAGAGGATGTGGGTCCCAGTGACGGACATTAAGGCCTCTCGTCTCATCAGGGCTTTCCATAGGTCCCATCCTGAGAAGGTGGGCTCTGAGTGTCCGGAGTCCACTCCTAGAGGGAGGGGTACTGTCACAGCCAGACAGCTGAGAAGCGCTCACAGGAGCTTCTCAGATCCTCCTCCTTGAATTTCTTTGTTTTGGTTTAGTTTCTCATCTCGTTAGTCTATCTCAGCTTTCATGCAGTTGGACTGATTGCTACCCTTTAAGTTCCTCCCCATAATGCAGTAGTGTGCGGCTGATACAACTTCCTGGAGTGTGTGTGCATGCTGTTCCCAGTTCCCAGTCCTCAGTCGTCAGTCGTCTGCAAGATAAGTGCTGTTTATGTATTTATGATTTTGTCTTTTCTGGATCCAGGTGACCCTGACTCCCTCCGTGTCAGTGTAGGGAGCCGGTGGTCGTGTCCCTTCACTATTGTAGGGTCTTCAGGTAATAGATAGCCGAGGAACGTGGATATGCGGCCATCCACCTTTGGGGTGTTCGCATAGGCTGAGCAGTGAGGGAGAGCGGCAGGTCTATTGCAGGGGTCTCCCTTTGTTCCTTAGTTGTGGATCCAGAGAGACATTGTTTATATGGTATTGTCTTGTTTCCTGTACACCATCCGTGACAAATGGGTCCTTCCCTGGTTTAGGAAGTAATTTGATGTAAGACATATTATCCCTATCTAATGATGATTGTCCTTTCAGGACTTCATTGAACAAGTCTAACACAACTGGTAAGACCTGATTCGACAAAGCTTTATAGTATTCCCCGGTAAATCCATCTGGACCTGGCGCTTTTGAGTTACTTAACTGTTTAACCACACCCTGAAGTTCCGTCAGGGAAATGTCAAAATTCAGGGCCAGGAGTTGTTCAGTGCTCAGCCTGGGAAGCCGTACTTTGTCCAGAAGGGAATCAGTCATGTCAACTTGGCCGCCATCTTTATATAAATTTTCATAGAACTCTCCTACTATAGAGTTGATTTCTGCTGGATTATGTACCAACTCCCCCTCAGAGTTCTTTAGACAATTGATAAATTGAGATTGCCTAGGGCCTTTCGCAAGATTGGCCAGTAGCTTCCCAGACTTATTGCCGAACTTATACAACCTGGCCTCAAATTCCGTGCTCCTCAACTATTCTCTGTCTTTTTCACATTTCTCAAATTTCTGGCGCTCCTCCACCCATCTCTTTTTATTACCCTCAGTTGGGTCTAGGTTAAAGCTGATATAAGCCTGTCTAACCCTCTGGCTTGCTAGGCTTGACAAGGTTTGAGCCTTCCTTTTGAGTCCAGATACATATCCCATGATTTTTCCCCTTATGACTGCCTTTGATGCATTCTAAAACAAGCTAGGGATCTCTAAGTGAGCTATATTGTCAGCTTTGTATTCTTCACACCAGATGATCAGCTTGTCTATGAACTCTTCTCTGGAACATAGATGTGAAGGAAAGTGCAATATATAATCTGGGCCTCTAGGAAATGTGTCTGTCAAGACTAGAACAACTGGTGCATGGTCTGAAATTACAATGTCACCGATGTCTGTTATCTCCACTCTATGCACCAGAGAATAAGGTATCAGAATGTAGTCTATTCGAGACCATGAATTTTGTGAGTGGGAGTAAAAGGTATAACTCCTTTCATCTGGGTGGAACTGGCGCCACGGATCAGTAAGCCTCACTCCCTCCATTAATGACTTAAATGCTCGGTCTTGGGGACCTTCCACCCCCATCCTGTCCCCAGCCTTTTTCCTATCTTAAATCCCATGAGCTACCGCATTGAAGTCTCCACCCACTATCTTATTGTTACAGGTATCCCCTAACAATGACAACTCCACATCCCTGAAGAACGGTGTATTCCCCGTGTTTGGGCAATAAATGTTATAAATGCTGTATTGGGTCTCCTAGACCTGCAGCAGAACCTGTACCCATCTGCCCTGGGAATTAGCTGAGTGTTGCAGCACAACGCTATTTAATTGTTTATTGATCAATATCAATACCCCCGCTTTTCGATTTAATGACGGGGACCCCACCACCGTACCTAACCAAGATTTTTTCATTCTGTCGAAATCACCTGCCCCGAGGTGGGTCTCCTGTAGGAGTACTACATCAGGTTTAAGTTTCTTGAGGTGTCTAAGTATCATCCATCGTTTATGAGGTGATTTCAGGCCTTTGATGTTCCAAGATATCACCCTCATAACGAGATTGATAGCTGTAATACCAGTAGGTACCTCAGAGAGTTAAGTGTATCCCACAGAAGCCCAGAGAGGTTGCAAAGAAAAATGGAAACTGTCCCCAACTATGAAACTAAAACCTTCCCCCCCCGATATTTCCCCTCTCCTATTAGAACACTCTTCACTAAATTCTTTAGTAACTTCCTTTTTTTCTGGGCTGCAGCCCCCCCCCCCCCCCACCACCACCACCACCTTTATAGAAGGGGTCTCCCCTCATTATAGTCGTATTAGAACATCCCACCAGCATTTCACTTTTTTAACCCTTCCCACAGCTCCCTAGCATGCTTACAGTTAATAAAAACGTTACCTCTGGCATCAATCCTGGACTTACAGAACCCTCAAAAACGATCTTTATAAGATATGCAAATGAGGGCTCGCAAGTGCCCAGGGCGGCGTTACTCTCTTAGGCTACTTTCACACTAGCGTTCAGGTGTCCGCTCGTGAGCTCCGTTTGAAGGGGCTCACGAGCGGTCCTGAACGCAGCTGGACGGCCCTGATGCATTCTCAATGGAGGCGGATCCACTGAGAATGCATCCGCCTGCCAGCGTTCAGCCTCCGCTCCGCTCAGTGAGCGGACACCTGAACGCTGCTTGCAGCGTTCGGGTGTCCGCCTGGCCGTGCGGAGGCGAGCGGATCCGTCCAGAGTTATAATGGAAGTCAATGGGGACGGATCCGCTTGAAGATGACACCATATGGCTCAATCTTCAAGCGGATCCGTTCCCCATTGACTTTCAATGTAAAGTCTGAACGGATCCGCTCAGGCTACTTTCTGACTTAGAAAATTTTCTAAGTTTTAATGCAGACGGATCCGTTCTGAACGGATGCGAACGTCTGCATTATCGGAGCGGATCCGTCTGATGAAACATCAGGCGGATCCGCTCCGAACGCTAGTGTGAAAGTAGCCTTAGGTGCCCTGCTTGCTCAGCCTTCTCATTGCGTCCCCCCGCCCCTTCCTACCCTCTGCCCGCCCATACTTTCCCTCTGACCGCCTTTGTACTAACTTGTTATGCTGCTAAGTCTTATAACATAACAACAACATTCAATGAGTCCTGGGGAAGATGCATTCTGAAAGAAATAATTCTTTAACATGAACTCCCCCCACAATAACTATTGCAGTATTCGCTAAAAGGTATCAGCACAGTCACATGGCGGCACAAATAATACTTAAGTCATCTCCTAGGATAAAATGCCTCCTTGCGATTGGGAGATTTTCCGCCTCCATTCCTGGCTTCCCAATGGTCTTGATCTGCTCCTCTTTTCCACTCTGGGCCACCGGATCGCTCCTGTCTTGGTGTCCCTCCTCAGCATTCTCGGTCGTCATTAACCGCCCTTGTCTGGAACTGTAGAGAGTCCATCCACCCCCCCGCTGTTTTCGGGTCATTGTAGATTGTCACAGTTCCATCTGGGTGTGTTACCCGCAACTTGGCTGGATACAATAGTTGGAACTTTATCCGCCTCTGGTGTAGGATAGAGCAAAATTGACTGAACTCTCTCCTTTTCTTCGCCACAGCAGTAGAGTAGTCTGCAAACAGCAGGATTGTGTGCCCCATCATCTTCAGCGGTTCCTTCCTGGATCTAAAGGCACGTAGTATTGCCTCCTTATCACAGTAGTCCAGAAATGTTGTGTATCACTTGACGTGTCTCCCTAAATGGTCGCTTCTGTATTTCCATTGCAGGGCCAATTCTATGCGCTCTTTCCACTTTGTGGCATCCCTTCAGCCCCAGAGCCAGCAGTAACTCTCTTTTACACAGATGTATAAGGGCCTGCGGTTTAACCGTTTCTGGTAGGCCCAGGAGACGTAAATTATTGAGTCTGGACCGGTTCTCAAGATCTTCAATCCGGTCTAATAAAGTGGTATTTTGTTTAAGCAGTTTACTTATCTTCTGGGCAGAAGAACTGCATTCCTCCTCAGCCTGTGACATTCTCTGCTTTAGATCATCGAGCCTTGCGTCATGCTGGGACACTGCTTCATGCAATTGCTGCAGGGACGCCGACAGCGTCTTGGATAAAGTGTCACTGATGTCTGGTGCCAGATGTTTGGCCACCTCTATGGCCAGAGATTTATAATCAATTTGTGGGAGATCGCTTTGCGAGCCGGGCTGTATCAGCGACTCACCATTTTCCTGAGTCACCGGGACTGGGGATGAAGGGCGCGCATCCGCCATTTTACTGAGCATGCTGCCCGTTTAGCTGTCCTTGCCTTTTGAGATCCTCCGTTTGCCGCTCCGCAGGAGATATCGGTCCATGTACCAACGGAACCTGACCACAATCCTCCTGTCCCCCTCTTGCCAGATTAAACGAAGCGAAGGTGATTTTAAAGGTGGGAGACTGCCGGAGCTCCTTTACGCCACTGCCGGCATCCCAGCGCTGGAACCGGAAGTCCAAACACCACAGTATTGTCTTTTGGGGATAATCCCACTCACCACATTCTCCAAGCAGGAGGAACGCTTATTTCAGCACAGCGCGTATATTAATAGCGTCAAATTGGAAAGAAACTGCTTCCCCAGCGATTACACACTGGCTTAATAGATGTGATGAGCTTTATCGAATGGAGAAAATAGGTCACTGAGAGTCTAAGGCCTCTTTCACACGGGCGTCATGTTTTTGGGCCGGATAAGATGCGGGTGCAAAACATTGTAATGCGTTTTGCACGCGCGTGAGAAAAATCACCATGTTTGGTACCCAAACCCGAACTTCTTCACAGAAGTTCGGGCTTGGGATTGGTGTTCTGTAGATTGTATTATTTTCCCTTATAACACAGAATCCGCATTTGCTTGCGGATGCTTGCGATTTTCACTCAGCCCCATTCACTTCTATATAGAGCATGGTGCGATTTTCACACAACGCACAAGTGATGCGTGAAAATCACCGCTCGTGTGCACAGCCCCATAGAAATGAATGGGTCCGGATTCAGTGCGGGTGCAATGCGTTCACCTCACGCATTGCACCTGCGCGGAAAACTCGCCTGTGTGAAAGGGGCCTAAGGCTACTTTTACACTAGCGGCAGGACGGATCCGACAGGCTGTTCACCCTATCGGATCCGTCCTGCAGCTATTACGCCGTACTGCCGCTCCGCCCCATTGACTATAATGGGGACGGGGCGGAGATCCGGCGCAGCACAGTAGTGCACGGCGAGAGGCCGCCAGACTAAAAGTACTGCATGTCCGACTTTTTAGTCCGTCGGCCTCTCACCGCACCGCCTAGTGCCTGTAGCCTATCAGAGGAACGGGGAAGGGAGACGCCCTTTCCCTCCCCTGCCCCGCCGCAGCCCTTCCATCTATATCGCTGTCCTGAGGATGGCGATACAGATGACTATGGAGATGACCGCTTCCACAATGGAAGCTCTCATCTACCTGTGCCCTGCCGCCGCCCCCCATGTCACCAGTGGCTAGCGGGGCTCAAGAGGCAGCTGCCTTGGGCCCCCCAGGAGCAGCTGGGCCCGGGACAGCTGCCCCTTTTGCACCGCATTAATGAAGGCCCTGGTTATATTCTCAAAAATTCTCATGGATTTTCTAGATGGGTTTGGACACAAGAAAATGTTTTCAAACTCTTGACAAGATGATATGGGATGCCAGAATTCCTCTTCAAGGTTAATCTTCTTCACAAAAACATGTGTTGGTGCTGTGATACACATCCAGGCAACTACCTCCATATCTGGTGTGAATGCCTCAAGATCTCTTAAGTTTTGGGGACTTCTCAAGTCAGCAATTTGGAAGGTTTGTGTGCCGACCTTTAACATCTCACCAGGCTTGATTTTACTTTGGTCTCCCTCGCCATCTTTTTGCCCAGTAAAAGGCACCCTCTGTACTTTCCTCCTTACTACTCCAAAAATTATCCCTTTGTTGCGATGCTTGGAAGAACTGCCATCACTCGCCAAATGTATTAACAAAGTCGATACATATGCTGAAAGAACTTGCTAGTTTGAAGAACAGATCTCACAATAAATTCATGGAAACCTGGGCACCCTGGGTTCAATATAGGGGCTCCATGCTTACCTTATAGACCCCTTGCCCCTTAAAACTGGCTTTTCACTATTTCCCTCTTTTACTATTTTATTTTGACACACTCTATAACATCCTCACCTTCTCTAAGTTTTAGTAGACAATTGCCTGTGAGATTTTCATTGTGCACCAAGACCCCTTCCTCAAGAGCATTATTAAAGTTTATGTTATTATTCCTTTATATTAAAGAAAATGTAAGTTCCTTCTCTTCATTACCTAATGATTGTATTACTGAGGCCTGCATGTCTCCCTTTCATTATATGGCACTTTGACTATACTGTATGTGCATCTGATTCATGGAACTTTGAGATTAACAAAAAATAAAAAGGACTTGAGTCACATATCAGCAATGGGGGAAATGTGTAAACATGATGGCCTGGCAGCAAAGGGCAAAAGAGTGATTATGGTTTCTTAACTCAGGGTAATGTTGAACCTTTCCTCTGGAGATATGCAGAGTCTCATATTAGTGTTGTGGAAAGTGAGGTTAGGATGCAGGTCTGACAGCAGGTGGTCAAAAGTCAGCACCAACATGCAGCAGAAGCTGTGAAACTCTTCAAGGTGCTATCACAGGTTTCAGTAAATGAAGCCCCCCTTGGTTCTTCATCTTGCATAGAAGACTGCTGTCCATATCATGACAGAGAATCCAGTACAGGAGGGCAACATCTGCAGGGTTTTTGCAAGGGTGATCAGCCAGAAATCGCCAGGAAACCAATGCCAGCCAAGCAGAAGAAATAAAGTTCTTTATGCTGGGAAAGCAGTAGAACATGGAGCTGGAGCAATTGCTTGACCTTCCAATGGGTGTTTCCTGGGAGTTGGGACTTAAATATTGACATTTTTCTCTTTCCATTTTTTTTTCAAACAACGGATGACGAATGGAAACAATGCCACTGTAATATACAGTCTTGCAGAACAGATGCAGGATCAAATCACAAATGTGAAGTCACTCCATTGTTTATGGTCCGCTCTGTGGCAACAGTCCTGTACATGAGGCCTAAGATAAATGATCTGTGCCTCCATATTAACAAAGAAAACGCAGAATAAGAAGCAGTATGTTGGCAGATACCTCAATAGATAAATGTAACTGGTATTCTGAAGAGCATTACTAAGTGACTTCTCTGTTATGGCTATAAATACAGGGCTCCAGACTAAAAAAAATCTCAAGGAGCCTTTGGCTCCTAACCTGAAAAATTTAGGAGCCAAATGAAATTTTTAGTCGCCAAATTTAAAATACATATAATATAGCTGGGATGCTAAGGAGCATGGGGTTTTCTAAGCTACAGCCCACACAGTTTCCCATCTATCTCTAGAACAGGGCCCCCAAAATTAAGAAGAGAGCACCACGCATGTGCGGCAGGCGCTCTCGGTTATTTCCAGAACTCCCATAGAAGTGAATGGACAGTGAACTATGCAAGCATGATCAACTCTCCATTCACCTCTATGGAAGTTTCGGCACTCCCATAAAAGTCAATACATGGTGCGCCCTCGTTCACTTTGGGGGCCGTACCTATCCTATGCCACCAAAGTGCGAGATGGGCCAACCCCTTTAAAAGGGTATTCTGGTAATCTGATAATCCACAGGATAGTTTTATATTTCTCACCACTGGGACTGCCCCATACCCCGAAATAAATGGAGAGACTGGTGGAGCGTGCGCCTTGGCGCTACATTTATTCTCTATGCGACCGCCAGAAATAGCCAAGCACTGTCCTCACCTATCCCCAGCAGTCCAATAGAGAATGAATGGGGTGGCAGGTGCATACACTACCTGCTGCTGCATTTATTTCAGGGAGCTCCATAGGGCAGGGATGGCGAACCTGAGGCTCTCCAGCTGTTGCAAAACTACAATTCCCAGCATGCCCAGACAGTCTACAGCTATCAGCCTACAGCAGGGCTTGGTGGGAATTGTAGTTTTACAACAGCTGGAGGGCCGCAGACTGGCCTTCCTTGCCATAGGGTATGGGGCCACTTTTTCATTATTACAGGGGTTTCCAGACACCTAGCAGTCTATACATGAAGATATCTTCACCAGTCCTTCAATGACCTGAAGCATAACTATGGGGAAAGGAACGGCACAAGTGTGGGGGATGGGGTCAGTGCCAGGCGGTCTGGCAGGAGCCCCTCTACTAGGCACATTAACCCCATGGCTTCTCTATAATAAGGTATAGTTAGTAATAGCACATCTGTACAGACATGGAGCTGGGCGTGTGATGGAAAAGAAGGGCAATGACATACTTCGAGTGGAGGCTCTCTACACAAGGCCAGGGCAATGTGACTCACTCCCTGAGATATTGAAGATTTCACTGCGCTTTCCTCCCCACCTGCTTGTCCAGGACTCTTCCTCCACAAGTCACACTGAGGCAGAGGACTGGCCACTGCAGCAGCCTCAGAGCCTGCTCACACAGATATAATAGAATTAAAGATCCTTCCCCCAGCATGCCATGAAAGTGCCAGGTGAATGCCTTCATATACTCTTCAATAACCCCTGCCATGGTGACTGGTCAGACATGTGCTGCCACTACAGGCCTGCTGCCCACCCCCTGCACAGGGCACTGCATAGGAGAACACTACCTGTACCTGCACCAGCCACTGGCTGCCATTCAGCATGGGATCAAGCACTCTGCTCTGTCCAAAACCGCCCACTCCAGGCACTGAGAGCCCAGGAACTGTGATCGCCCCGGCTCCCTCACCTTCACACAGGTGCCCTGATAGTGACCGGATACTGCAGCCTATTTGCACTGTCCATCAAAACGCCCGCCATCCCAAGCCCCGCCCACCCATCGGCGACAGCCTATCACAATGCAGGAGTGCCAGATTAGCCAATCAGTGAGCATAATCCAAAGTCTTTCACCTGCATGTGATCGGACACCTGATTGGAGGATCAGGTTTGTTGCTATTCTGGCCGGGCTGGCGATGGAGATTCGATGTGTGAAGCGCAATGTTTGATGAAAGGGCAGCGGAAGGTCTAGGCGCAAATGGCGACAAGACTACAAAGTCTTGTCGCCATTTGGCAATTCTAAGTCGCATTGGCGACCATTTTGGTCGCCATCTGGAGCCCTGAAATACAGGGTGTCACAAGGGTGTCAAGACCCACGCCTGACTCCGTTATACCCGGGGTCAGGAAGTCACAGCGGTTGGCTGCGCGCTCTATGTAAGATAGGGCTGTTTCCTTATGGTAGCTTTCTGGGTTTGCTTTGCAAACTCTTTTGGCTCACTCAGGGATCCGTAGCTCCTTCTCCTCAGCTGTTCCTTGTCCAGCACTCCCAAACCTCCTTATATTCCCCTCTCACACTTCTCTGGTTGCCAGATATAGAGCTTCCTGCCTGGACATCTATTCTGACCCTCTGGAGCTGTGTTGCTGCGTTCTCTGGTAGTTGGTCCAGAATGCTACCCTCCGGATCCCTGTTGGACCTTTGTGGTTTATTGTGGTCGCCCACCTGGGTGTATGTGTTTGTCTGTTTTGTCTGTCCTCTCCCTGGTGTTTCCCTCTTAGTGTCAGTGGTGCGGACTAGCGATCCCACTGGCCCGTTCACTATCTAGGGCTCATTTTAGGGAAAGCCAGGGTTTAGGCACGTGATCGCCGCACGGGTGAGGAACCCGTCTAGGGACGTCAGGGCAGTCAGGTGCCAGCCGCAAGGTGAGTTAGGGGTCACCACCTTTCCCTCTCCCTTGGGCAGGGCTTTCCCTTTTTCCTCCCTGTGCGTGACGCCGGTCATTACACAGGGTGATTCAAAAAGAATGGTGCAAAATTATAGCCTCGGTATTCATTACAGAACATTTTTTTTATTAACAAAAAATGCATTAACATGAAAAGCCACACTATGTCTCCAAGGTTTATCTATACACTACAAATGTTCTATGTGAGCTCCATTGGTGACATGGCAGATGTCTAGGTGGTAGTCCAGTGCTGTTCAGAAGCGTGCCAGCATATCCTTGGATATAGACTCCATTTTTTCAGTGATGCATTTTCTTAGGTCTTTCAGATGCTGTGGCTGGGGAAGGGGGGGGGGCAGATACAATGAGTTCTTGATGTAGCCACACATAAAGAAGTTGCAGGGCGTTAGATCTGATCATCATGGATGCCAGCGCACCATTTGTAAATCATTTATTCCAGCGTGGGTGTTCTGGTAGAGTTTCATTCAGGTATCAGCGACCATCGAACTGGAAATGAGGAGGAGCACCAGCCTGCTGATAGACTACATTTGGCAGATTTTCCTCTGTGGCATAAGCCATTCCCTTCACATTTCCAGGTAGGAGTAGCCGGTGATACTTGGATACTTTGGGCAAAACCCTCATGTGCTGTATAAGGGCACATGGGTTTTTTGAGCCCTAGATTCTAACATTGTGGTGCTGGACTTCCCACTGAGGTGAAAGGCAGTCTCATTGCTGAGTCATATCAAAAGTATAGATCAGTGGGGGGGTCTGAGCACTGAGACCTCCACCGTTCTCTAGAATGAGTGGAGAGAAGCACTCAGCAGCGTGGAGAGGGAGCATGCCATGCAAGTGCTTCTCTCTCCTCGTTATAAGGATTGATGAGGGTCCCAGCACTCAGACCCCCACCAATGTAAACTTTTGATATGTCTCTATGACACATCAAAAGTTTTTTGAAAAGTGAGTAATGCTTTAAAATACGTGTTATATTAGACATTACCACCTGAGACTTGGATTTCTGTACATACATAATCATATTCAATATATTCCCGATAGACTTTCTGAACAATATACTAGAATTTATTTAAGTGGATTTTCATTATGCACATACAGAGCTCTGTTTTTGGACTCCATACTGACAGGGAGTGTTCCACAGGAATAAGGCATAGTAAATGTGGTGCCAATATTCAAAAAAGGTAAAAAAAACGGAGCCTGGAAACTATAGGCCGGTAAGTTTAACATCTCTTGTGGGTAAACTGTTTGAAGGTTTTCTGAGAGATGCTATCTTGGAGGATCTCAACGGAAATAAGCAAATAACGCCATACCAGCATGGCTTCGTGAGGGATCGGTCATGCCAAACTAATTTAATCCGTTTCTATGAGGAGGTAAGTTCTAGACTTGTCAGCGGTGAATCAATGGATGTCGTATATCTGGACTTCTCCAAAGCATTTGAGACTGTACCACATAAAAGGTTAGTATATAAAATGAGAATGCTTGGACTGGGAGAAAACGTCTGTATGTGGGTAAGTAACTGGCTGAGGGCTAGAAAACAGAGGGTGATTAAAGGGGTTGTCTCACCTTCTGCCTTCCCAGCATCTCTGCTGCTCTGTGGGCTTCGTTCTGAGCTGGTGCTGGGTGGGGCTTCTCCTCCTGACAGTAACCCTTTCCTCTCCATGCGTGCTCACACAGGCAGCCCTCTGTAGCTCATTGCACACTGTTATCTCTATATATTTGCATATAGAGATAACTGTCGGTCCCAGCAAGCAGTAATGTCTGTCTCCTGATGAGGTAACAGATAAGATCGCACTGCCAGCCACTGTAGGAAACTTTCAGGTCAGATCTGAAGCTTTCCTACAGTCATCTTTCACAAGATGACAGCCGGCACTTGCGATCTATATATTACAGGTTCGGGGCTATTTGTGGAAGCCCCGAACCTGTTATACTATTTAACCTCCTAGCATAACTGTACAGAACAGCTTCACGGCTGTTCAATAGAAGAACGAGGTGGCCGGGTGCAGGCGCTAAGTCAGCCATACATACTAAATGGTACTGGGTAAGGCCTCCTGCACACGAATGTGTGCTTCCCGTTGCCGTATTGCGGACCGCATTTGTGGATCCGCAATACACGGGTGGCGTTCTGTGGGCATTCCGCATCACAGATGTGGACCCATTCACTTCAATGGGTCCGCAAATCCGGAGATGCGGAATGGTGCGGGACGGAAGCACGGAATGGAACCCTACTATGGAGTGCTTCCATGGGGTTTCGTCCCGTACTTCCGTTCCGCAAAAAGATAGAACATGTCCTATGTTTGCGTAACGGCCGAATCGCAGACCTATTAAAGTGAATGGGTCCGCGATCCGCTGCGGCTGCCCCACGGATGGTGTTTGTGCATTGCGGCCCGTAATTTGCGGGCTGCAGCACGACCACGGGGCCCACACGTTTGTGTGCAGGAGGCCTAACACTGACATGGAAAAGGACCTAGGAATTTTGGTGAACAGCAACTAAGCTGAAGAAACCAGTGTCAGGCAGCTGCTGCCAAGGCCAACAAGATAATGGGTTGCATCAAAAGGGGCATAGATGCCAGTGATGAGAACATAGTCCTACCACTTTACAAATCACTAGTCAGAGCACACATGGAGTAGGGTTGCCACCCGTACGGGATTGACCCGGACAGTCCGGATTTGTAATCCTGTGCCCGGGTACAAGCTTTTCTTAGACCCGGGCACAGGATTCATTCAAACTGCAGTGTGGACGTCCGACCGAGAATCCGATGATCTGATCGCATAAGCTGTCACTGTGGCAGCCGGGTGATCAGCTGAGCGCAGCGATCAGCTGTCCCTCCCTCCTCTACAGTCTCTACAGTGATGCCAGGCAGCGCAGCCTCAGAGTCAGAGGAGAGCGCTGTGTTCACTCACTGTTCAGTCTCCGGTCTCCCTCGCTCCTCCCCTGCCTCCCAGTCCCTCCCTCCTTCCCTCTGATAAGGAAGTCAGGTCCACAGGAAGTGACATCAGAGAGAGAGAGGCAGGGAGCTTCGTGGGAGAAATCATTCTTCTTCTCCAGTCCAGCTCCAGCAGCAGCCTGCCCAAGTAGTGCCCAGCCCAGTGCCCTGCCTGCAGAGTGGTTTTTCAACCTGTGTGTGACCAAGACAGTCCTGACACCTGTCCTAGATAGGCACTTCTAAAAAGGTATATAAAACATTTGAAGTGTGTAAATGTAACAGTGTTTAAACAGGTTTCTGAATCTGTCAATCATCAGAAAAAACGTTATGTTATGTAGCTGACTGACATTAGCGATGGGCTAATGTCAGCAGTACATAACAGTGTGTTTTATAAATCCCTGCCTGCCGCTGCCGCCGTTCTCTTAAAATAAAGACTTATAATATACTAATGGCCCTCTTCAGGGGCGTAACGATCGTGGTGCGACAGCGACCAGGGGTGGAGGCGGGATATGGGCGTGGCTGGAGGCAGCACATGGGCGTGGTTGGAGGCGGGGCATGGGTGGGGCCTGGAAGGGGCCCTCCCTTCTGTTCGGGTTTGGCTTGAAGAAAAGGTGGCAACCCTAACATGGAGTACTGTGTACAGTTCTGGTCTCCTGTGAACAAGGCAGACATAGCAGAGCTGGAGAGGGTTCAGAGTAGGGCAACTACAGTACCCTGAAAGATTATCAACATTAGGGTTATTCACTTTAGAAAAAAGACGACTGAGGGGAGATCTAATTACTATGTATAAATATATCAGAGGTCAGTACAGAGATCTATCCCATCATCTATTTATCCCCGTGACTGTGACGAGGGGACATCCTCTGCGTCTGGAGGAAAGAAGGTTTGTACACAAACATAGAAGAGGATTCTTTACAGTAAGAGCAGTGAGACTATGGAACTCTCTGCCTGAGGAGGTGGTGATGGTGAGTACAATAAAGGAATTCAAGAGGGGCCTGGATGTATTTCTGGAGTGTAATAATATTACAGGCTATAGCTACTAGAGAGGGGTCGTTGATCCAGGGAGTTATTCTGATTGCCTGATTGGAGTCAGGAAAGAATTGTTTTCCGCTAAATTGGGGAAAATTGGCTTCTACCTCACAGATTATTTTTTTTTTGCCTTCCTCTGGATCAACTTGCAGGATAACAGGCCGAACTGGGTGGACAAATGTATTTTTTCAGCCTTATAAACGATGTTACTATGTTACAGCTTCTTACAGCTGTATGCATACAAGTAGCTGTGCTGCATATCTAACAGCTATGCTTAACAGAAAACACACACAACACTGCTGTACAGACGTCACAAGTGCACACACAGCTCTGCTATACTGTAAGTTGTCACCCACACAGGGCTCTGATGGCCGGACACGGCACACATGCAGCCACGCTGACTGTTCCTCCCTTTTACTGAAGTCCTTTAGATGCAGACATCCAGACGCTGCAGCAGCACAGCCCAGAACTTCACTCTTCCCACATGTGACTGATCACATGATCACGATGACATCATCAAAGGTCCTTCAGCTCCTAAGGATCTAGTAATCACCCTTGACCAGGAACGAGAGCACGAGGTTGGTACATATGTAATGTTTATGTAATTATTTATATAGCACCAACATATTCAGCAGCGCTTTACAGACATTGTCATCACTGTGGTTTGCTGTCCCTGTGTGTATATTGGGTGATCCGTGAGCAGATCCATAACAGCTCTGGAAGCCCGGGGTGAGGCATGCAGGTTTGGCGACTGTTCACACTGGGGACATCAGCAGTTGCACTGTTTGTAGTGTGATTTGTATTATGTAGGAAACGCATTGGAAAATTTAAATAAGCAAAATATTCCAAATACATGAATTACATGCAGATTTAGCCATAGGTTTGCCCCAGAATACATGGAAAAATAGGGCATTTGGGCTGAACAGCATATTTATGATGTGCCTGTGTGGCCAGGACTGCAGTCACACCTAGTGCAATCTACTTATCAATGAATTCTGACAACTTCTTAATTAGGAAATAGAAAGCAATGCCAGGTGTCACCAGCGTCCTGATGATGTGTCTGGTGCGCACGTCACTGGGAGGGAGACTGGCACCATTCATACAAAAGGGTCAGTGCTAATAGAAGGCTATGGGTATGGCAACACATTGCATAAATGCTGCAGAATTGCATGTGGGAAACTCCACGTTTTACCCAACCGTCCTGAATCCGGTGGGACAGTCCCGGATTTTAGCGGTTGTCCCACCGTCACGGGTAGGTTGATGTATTTACCAATTTCAACTGTATCTGTAGGCCTGATGACATCACTGCAGGAAGAGCGTGATGTTCTCCAGTCATTAGGGCTAGGAAAGTATTACTTTTTTATTTTATTAGCACTAAGGGGACAACATTCTTGTCTGTGAGGCAGTAGGGGGTCAGCACTAATTTGTGGGGGCACTAAGGGGGCATTCTGCTGTGTGGGAGTTCGAAGGGGTACTAAAGGAGTATTTTACTGTGTGGGGGCAGTAAAGGGGCATAAGTACTGTTTGGGAGCAAGAAGGGTGGCTTAACTACTGTGCAAGGTACTAAGGGGACATAACTACTGTCTGGGGACACAAAGGGGACATTCTACTGTGTGTGTGGGGGCACTAAGGGGGTATAGCTACTGTTTGGGAGCAGGAAAGGTGGCTTAACTACTGTGCGGAGCACTAAGGGGCCACTCTACTGTGTTGGGGTACTAAGGGGACATAACTACTGTGCAGAGCACTAAGGGGGCACTCTACTGTGTGGGGGTACTAAGGGGAAACTACTGTCTGGGGCACAAAGGGGGCATTCTACTGTGTGGGGGGGCACTAAAGGGGCATAACTACTGTTTGGGAGTAGGAACGGTGGCTTAACTACTGTGCGGAGCACTAAGGGGGCATTCTATTATGTAGGAGTACTAAGGGGACAGAACTACTGTGTGGGGCACACAAAGGGGGTATTCTAGTGTGTTGGGGTACTACGGGGACATAACTACTGTGCGGAGCACTAAGTGGCCACTGTACTGTGTTGGGGTACTAAGGGGACATAACTACTGTGCAGAGCACTAAGGGGGCACTCTAATGTGTTGGGGTAATAAGGGGACATAACTACTCTGCGGAGCACTAAGGGGGCACTCTACTGTGTGGTGGTACTAAGGGGAAACTACTGTCTGGGGCACAAAGGGGGCATTCTACTGTGTGGGGGGGCACTAAAGGGGCATAACTACTGTTTGGGAGCAGGAACGGTGGCTTAACTACTGTGCGGAGCACTAAGGGGGATATTCTACTATGTGAGGATACTAAGAGGACATAACTTCTGTCTGGGGGCCTTCTACTGTGTGGGGTACTAAGGGGACATAACTACTGTCTGGGGACACAAAGGGGGCATTCTATTGTGTGGGGGCAGTAAAACTACTGTTTGGCAGCAGGAATGGTGGCTTAACTACTGTGCGGAGCACTAATGGGGCATTCTACTGTGTGGGGCTACTCAGGGGACATAACTACTGTCTGGTGACACCAAGGGGTCATTCTACTATGTGGGGGCACTAAATGGGCATAACTACTTTTTGGGAGCGGGAACGGTGGCTTAACTACTGTGCGGAGCACTAAGGGGGTATTCTACCGTGTGAGGGTACTAAGGGGACATAACTACTGTCTGGGGACACAAGGCAGGCATTCTACTGTGTGGGGGTACTAAGGGGACATAACTACTGTCTGGGGACAACAAGGGGGCATTCTACTAGGTGGGGGCATAACTTCTGTTTGGGAGCAGGAATGGTGGCTTAACTACCGTGCATAGCACTAAGGGGGTTTTCTACCGTGTGAGGGTACTAAGGGGACATAACTACTGTCTGGGGACACAAAGGGGGTATTCTACTGTGTGGGGGCACTAAAGTGGTATAACTATTGTTTGGGAGCAGGAACGGTGGCTTAACTACTGTGTGGGGACACAAAGGGGGTATTTTACTGTGTGGGGGTACGAAGGGGACATAACTACTGTGTGGGGGTACTAAGGGGAAACAACTAATGTGTGGGGACACAAGGGGGGCATTTTACTGTGTGGGGGTACTAAGGAGACATAACTACTGTCTGGGGACACAAAAGGGGCATTCAACTGTGAAGGGGGCATTCAACTGTGAGGACACTAATGGGGCATTCTTAATGTGAAGGGTTTGTAAAAGGGAATACTGTGTGGGGGCACAAAATGGATTAGGTGTGTATAGATGGAGTTAGAGGCGTTAGTGTAGGATTATGTCTCTCCCTGGGCTTTACAAAAGTTGATAGGTATGGTAAAGTGGATAAGATTTAGAGAAATCTCTGGTGGAAATTGCGTTGTGGTGATTTTAAATCCTCAACATGTCCATTTATTCGGCAGATTTCCACAACGATTTTCACACTGTGCAAATCATCAAATCCACAGAAAAATCTGCAGCGGAAAATTATGGGCTGTGTGGCCGTACCTTATGGGTGAATCCATGTGGATGGGGTTTTAAAAATGCAATTTACATGAAATGGAAACGATCCAGGTAAACTTTGCAATGCACACGGTGAAATCTGCATATATCGCAAAGGAAAGGTCTGCAGTTTGTGCGTTAGTCCATACAGTTTGGGGGGGGGGGGGGGGAAGGTAGGTATCACGACATAGACCTAACCGGCTGAAGCCAAAAAGTCACTCTCTAAGGGGGCCTGTTGATATGCCTAATGCATGTGCCATGAGCTTTCCTGGTGCACATAGTCAGGCAGATTTGGCATTTATTAGGCCCCAAGCAAAGCTATATCTGGGGCCTCTATAGCGCTACTAAGGGTACTTTCACACTTGCGTTGCATGATTCCAGCAGGCAGTTCCGTCGACTGAACTGCCTGCCAAATCCGGCAATCTGTATGCAAACGGAAACTCACAAATGCATTGTAAGACCGGATCCGTCAATGCAGTAATTGAATGCCGGATCCGGCACTAATACATTCCAATGGAAAAAAAAATCGGATCTGGCATTCCAGCAAGTGTTCAGGATTTTTGGCTGGAGAGAAAAATGCAGCATGCTGCGGTTATTTCTCTGTCCAAATACCGTAAAAGGACTGAACTGAAGACATCCTGATGCATACTGAACGGATTTCTCTCCATTCAGAATGCATTAGGATAAAACTGATAATTTTTCCACCCAGTATTGAGCCCCAAGGACGGAACTCAATACCGGAAAACTTTGACGCAAATGTGAAAGTACCCTAAGACCCTCTCTCAGCCTATCAGTGCAGCCTAGGAATTTGTGCTACTGCTCTACAGCAGATTCCACGCACGGGATCCACTCGTGTGAAAGAGCCCTTAGGGCAGGGGTCAGAAACCATCAGCACTAGAGTTTATGTGAAACTACAACTCCCAAAATACACACTTCTACGGAAGTTCCAAGGACAGCCGTACAAGTGAATGCTGCACACTGGGAGATGTAGTTTCACAACAGCTGATATGCCAACGGTTGCTGATCTCTGCTTTAGGGCCCATTCACACAACCGTATATTTAAGTCTGCATCTGTTCTGCAATTTTGTGAAACGGATGCGGACCCATTCATTTCAATGGGGCTGCAAAGGATGCGGACAGCACACCGTGCACTGTCTGCATCGGTAGTTCTGTTCTGTGGCCCCACAAAAAAAGATAGAGCATGTCCTATACTTGTCCGCAATTGCAAGAATAGGCATTTCTATCATAGGGCTGGCCGTTCCGTTCAGCAAAAGTGTGGAACGCACACGGCCAGTTTCTGTGTTTAGCGCAGCTTGCAGAATGCAAAAACCGGATCCAGTCATCTCAATAAGCCCTTAGGGTGTATTTACATGCGGCGGTTTTAATAAAAAAAAATTTTTTTTTGCTTAATTTTGTACATAAAAAGCCACAAATAGATGCTTATAGACAGAAATACTATAAAGATGAAGCAGAGGTCATTTTGTCACCGCATGATCTTTATCTACTTGAGGCATAATGTGCGATTTACAAACATATTCTAGACAGGATTGTTATTTACGTTACATCAAAATTATATGTCCCCCAAAACAAGTTTTCCTTGTGCATTGTGATTACTCCATTACAGTAGTTCCATAGACATCAGTCAGTAAGATCCCATCTTTATACTATTTATTACATTCCTGCGATGCTGCAGTATGTCAACGCCTCATAAATATTCTGTATGATAACGCTGATATCTTCTTATCTCCAGGATGCTGCGGCACATACAGCGTATTTGTAAACTATCTCCATGTCCCTTCCTAAATCAGGGGGTTAGAAATTCAGTCAGCACAACACCAAAGAACTGCACAAACAGGATAAAATGGTTCATCACTGCAAGAGAAATATCCACATCTCAACCATTACAGAAATCCCAGCAACCGGGATCCTCGAAGGCCCCAATATCGTTGCGAACAAGGCTGCTGGTTAGCTGCATTATTGGTGGAGCTGCAGTGGGAATCTGGCAATATCTGCGGTGGGAGAAACAGGAGAAGAAGAAGCTGGAACGCATTGAGCAGCTCCGTACCCTAGCAGTTGGTCAGGGAGACTTCGGTCTTACTGATCACAAAGGCCAGCCTTGCTGTAAAAAAGACTTAAAAGGTAAATGGGTGCTGATGTACTTTGGCTTTACCCATTGTCCTGATATCTGTCCAGATGAACTGCAAAAGCTGAGTGCTGCGGTGTCCCTGTTGGACAAGGACTCCACTTTGCCCCCTGTGCTTCCTGTCTTTGTTTCAGTGGACCCCGAGCGTGATAACGTTGCGGCGCTAGCAAAGTATGTTAGTGAATTCCATCCACGACTCAAGGGTCTGACTGGCACAGAGGAGCAGATCAAGGCAGTAGCCCAAGCCTATCGCGTGTACTACAGCGTGGGACCTCGTGACGAGGACAATGATTACATTGTTGACCACACCATCATCATATATTTACTGAATCCTGACGGACTATTCACAGATTACTATAACCGGAGCAAAAACGATCAGGAAATAGCTGAAAGCGTAAAACGCCATATGAAGACCTACAAGTCACTATTCAGTTGACAGTGTTTGCCAAGTTCTGCCACTGGACTGTAAACCTTCTCTGATTCTCTATTCATATTGGCCCCAGTTTTTGGAGATTGTTTTGGTTCATTTTATACGTATAAACTTCAGACATTGAATATTGCTATTTCTTTGTTTAAATGGATTTAACTGCACTTTTTTTGTACATTGAAAGTGACAATATCATAAATCACGCTGTGCTTGTGTCTAGAAGAAGGCAATAAAATGACATGATTGAAGCTGTTTGTCAGTGCGTTCATTCTGGTTGAAGATGTCGATGAACTGGGGCTAGGAGTATCAGTATAGGACTGAAACTCCTGGCTCCAATTCATCTTCTCTGGCGCCTCTATGGATCCAGTAGTGGCCACACACATCTTTCTGATGCTGGCCTGTGCTGCTGAAAAGGGATCAAGCGTGAAAATAGAGAAGAAGGAATCAGAATTTTTCCCTTTCATCCTCCATGACAGCATACCATGAGAGATGACCGGCCTCCAACCAGGTAGGGACAGGAAGAATAAATTTGACCCTCCTCTGGCTCCTCCTCCTGTCTTCCTGTCCCTTCCAGGTTGGAGACGAGTTTTTTTTCTCATGGCAAATGCTGTGGGACCGCGTCTGTGGAGGCAGACAGAGGCTGCTGTTTTAATTTTATGCCTTGGCCACATGAGGGAGGCAGGCAGCACCCGTTCCCTAGTTTGGTACCTGTGGTGCTGGAGGGTCCACTATATGCCGGGCATTTGCTCCTTATCTCCCGCTCTGCTTGTCGGGCGGGGGATTCCAGGTTGAGACCGGACACTCAGTGAGGTATGGTATGAAAGAGAGGGATTTAAAAGAAGCAGTGGCAGGCGCTATGAAGGAATTTTCCAGGAATAAAACAGAAGAAAATAGGGAAACTATGGAGAATGCAAGCCAGGAGTATTCTGTTTTTCTCCTGGATAAGTCACAGCAGAGGCTTTTTTTTTAAGGGCCAAAAATATTTTGCCGAATCGGGCCGCCCAGGGAAATTGCTGGCTAGGGTGATCTCGAATCAGGATAAAAAAAAAAAAAAGAGCAAGTATTCGTTCATCTGAAGGAATAATTATTGAAGATTAAGATTGTATAAAAGGAATCTTTGTGAAGTATTTTGTGGATTTATGTAAATCAGACAAGAATATTCCAGATGAAATGATGGATTCATATTTTGATTCCATCTCTCTTCCAGTCCTTACGGACACCCAAAGAGAATTTCTTGATGTTGAATTTTCCCTACAGGAGTTAGAGGCTGCAATAAAGGCCTGTTTGGGAAACTCCTCCTCTGGTTCAGATGGATTCCCATATGAATTCTAGAAATATAGGGAGGTTATTCTCCCTTGTTTATTAAGGGTATTTACTGAATCATTAGAGGACGGTACCCTTCCGGAAACAATGACAAAGGCTGTAATAACATTAATATTAAAAAAGGCAAGGATCCCCTAGATATGGAGTCATATAGGCTGATTTCTTTATTGAATACAGATGTGAAGCTTCTTTCAAGGATCCTGGCTACAAGGCTTGCTAAGGTTATTACATCAATTATACATTCTGCTCAAAATGGCTTTATTCCTAATAAGGGTACGTACTATAATTTGCATCGCTTGTTTGCGAATATACAATCTCGCTCCATCCTGTCTCTTGATGCCTCTAAGGCCTTTGATAGGTTGGAGTGGAGATTCCTCTGGAAGGTTTTGGAAAAAATGGGATTTGGTGCTAGGTTTATAAATATGATTAAGCTTTTGTATAAGTCCCCTTAGGCGAGTTTGAATATTAATGGAAGTTTGTCAAATTACATTGAGTTGAATAGAGGTACCCGTCAAGGGTGCCCATTCTCCCCATTACTACTTGACATTTATATTGAGCCTCTTGGTGTAAGGGTAAGGCAAGATTCTAGGATTGAAGGGTTTGGGACATTAGGAATAGAGGCCCGCATTTCGTTATATGCAGACGACGTGTTATTTTTTTATACATAATACTAATGTTACACTCCTAAGAATTATTCAAATTGTTAATTTCAGGTCTTGATATTAACTGGTCAAAAACGACTCTTATGCCTGTAGACAGACTTGAGCTTCCCAGTGAGGGGTTTTTGAGTATGTTGAAGATTTCTGATTACTTTGAATATTTGGGTATGATGATATCTCCTAAGATTGAAGATTACTTGCACCTTAATTTGATTCCATTGATAAGTAAATTGAGGTCCAAAATTGCGATACGGCTTAGACTCCATATTATCCATAGCCGATAGAATATCCCTAATTAAGATGGTGATCTTACCCCAGTTCCTCTATATTCTTAGGAATTCTCCAATATGGATTGAGGACAATTTTTTTTAACTAATTGAGAGAATTATTAATGATCTACTCTGGGGAAAAAAGAGTGTGAGACAAAGTGGAAAATCTTTAAGTCGATAGAACAGGGAGGGTTGAACATTCCATATTTTAAGGGCTACTTTATATCTGCACAGCTATGGCTATACTGCGAATGGAAGAAAAGTCCACTATGTAGGACCTTATGGAGCAGATCTTGCTATGATAACATGTTTATCTTATTGTAATCTGATCAAATATCTAATATACAACAGGATTATAGAAAGGCTGGGAAACTGTTTAGTAAGTCCTGGTGTACTATTAGAGGATGGTTGGGAATAAAGGGATCTTTTTTTTGTACGCCACTTTGGAATAATTTTTTTCTACAGGTTTTAGATGAATTGGTAGGGGATCAGTATTGGCAAAAAAATATTTTTTTGTTGCACAGGTGGTGAGGAATGGAGATATACTTTTGTTTTTGGAGTTAGCACAAAGAGAGAATATATCTAACTTATCGTGGTTTAGGTATTTTCAGTTACGTTTGGCACTTTATAGTGTTATATTTTTTTTTTGTTAGATGTAGACACTTTTACTCCTTTAAATGAATTAATGGGGAATTTAGGTCACAAGGCTAAGATTGCATCAAACAAATAACTTTTTAGGATGGGGGAAAAAACAACAACTACGTTTTATTAGTCATCTGCATTAAAAGCACACAAAGAAGGGTGTATGACCTAAAAACATGATATATAATAGGCTGACTATAAGGTCAAGTGGATGGAATGTGCAGTGGCGTTGCGAGGAGGGGGGGGGGGTGCAGCAGGTGCGGGCCGCACCGGGTGACACCAGACTCATGGAGTGAGTGCACAGGCGTGCGTACGGGGCTGGGCTGCTGGGCACACCCTAATCAAGCCTGTCACGTCCGAGCTTCCGCCCCCCTCCCCCCGCTGATTCCCTTTTTAACGCTGTGAATACTAATCAGCGATTAGTACCGGATGACCCCGGGAAGCGATGAAGATTCTGTACTCACCGCTTCCTGGTCCTCGGCTGTCTGCTGTGCAGGGCTGCGCACAGCGTGAGTCGCTCTGTGACATCACGCTGTGAGCGCCAGCCGACAGCAGGAGCAAGAAGATCGCAGGAGGTGCTGTTAAGGAGCAGGAGAGGTAAGTGTTTTATTTATTTTTTATCTGAGGCTTCTGGGGGCAATCGGGGCATAATGGCTAGGTTGCTGGGGGCTGAGAGGCATAATATGAAGGGGGGGCTGAGAGGCATAATATGAACTGGGGGCTGAGAGGCATAATATGGGGGGGAACCTGAGGCATAAATTGGGCTGAGAGGCCTAATGGGGGGACTGAGGCATAAATTGGGCTGAGAGGCATAATGAAGAAGGGGGTTGAGGCATAAATTGGGCTGACTCGGCGAGGCAATGGCATAATGGGGGCTGAAAGGCATAAGGGATGATACTCTGGGCTGAGAGGCATAAGGGCTGATTATTGGGGTGATGAGAGGCATGGGGCTCTTGTCTGAGGTCTGATTGGGGGTCACTTACATTGGGGTCTGAGCTGAGGTCTGATTTACATTGGGGGTCTGATTGGGGCTGTCAGCTGAGGTCTGATTAACATTGGGGGTCTGATTGGTGGTCTGACCTAAGGTGTAATGAAAAATTTTTTTTTCTTATTGTCCCCCTCTAAAACCTAGGTGCGTCTTACAGGTCTCCTTCCTGAACTGCAGAGCTGTGCTCACTTCCATCCCTGATGGGGGGGTGACACCATTTTCTACCGCACCAGGTGACACCAGCCCTAGCAACGCCACTGGGAATGTGTAATTCACTGTAACTGTATAGGTGTAGCGCTTATTTAGCGCTGTACACCTATTATTTACAGTTGCAAGAAAAAGTATGTGAACCCTTTTGGAATTATATGGATTTCTGCACAAATTGGTCATAAAATGTGATCTGATCTTCATCTAAGTCACAACAATAGACCATCACAGTCTGCTTAAACTAATAACACAAAAAGAATTAAATGTTACCATGTTTTTATTGAACACACCATGTAAACATTCACAGTGCAGGTGGAAAAAGTATGTGAACCCCTAGACTAATGACATCTCCAAGAGCTAATTGGAGTGAGGTGTCAGCCAACTGGAGTCCAGTCAATGAGATGAGATTGGAGGTGTTGGTTGCAGCTGCCCTGCCCTATAAAAAAAACACACACCAGTTCTGGGTTTGCTTTTCACAAGAAGCATTGCCTGATGTGAATGATGCCTCGCACAAAAGAGCTCTCAGAAGACCTACGATTAAGAATTGTTGACTTGCATAAAGCTGGAAAGGGTTATAAAAGTATCTCCAAAAGCTTTGCTGTTCATCAGTCCACGGTAAGACAAATTGTCTATAAATGGAGAAAGTTCAGCACTGCTGCTATTCTCCCTATGAGTGGCCGTCCTGTAAAGATGACTGCAAGAGAACAGTGCAGACTGCTCAATGAGGTGAAGAAGAATCCTAGAATGTCAGCTAAAGACTTACAAAAGTCTCTGTCATATGCTAACATCCCTGTTAGCGAATCTACGATACGTAAAACACTAAACAAGAATGGATTTCATGGGAGGATAACACAGAGGAAGCCATTCCTGTCCCAAAAAAACATTGCTGCACGTGTACAGTTTGCCCAAGAGCACCTGGATGTTCCACAGCAGTACTGGCAAAATATTCTGTGGACAGATAAAACCAAAGTTGAGTTGTTTGGAAGAAACACACAACACTATGTGTGGAGAAAAAGAGGCACAGCACACCAACATCAAAACCTCATCCCAACTGGGAAGTATGGTGGTGGGGGCATCATGGTTTGGGGCTGCTTTGCTGCGTCAGGGCCTGGACGGATTGCTATCATCGAAGGAAAAATGAATTCCCAAGTTTATCAAGACATTTTGCAGGAGAACTTAAGGCCATCTGTCCACCAGCTAAAGCTCAACAGAAGATGGGTGTTGCAACAGGACAACGACCCAAAGCATAGAAGTAAATCAACAACAGAATGGCTTAAACAGAAGAAAATACGCCTTCTGGAGTGGCCCAGTCAGAGTCCTGACCTCAACCCGATTGAGATGCTGTGGCATGACCTCAAGAAAGCGATTCACACCAGACATCCCAAGAATATTGCTGAACTGAAACAGTTCTGTAAAGAGGAATGGAAAAGAATTACTCCTGACCGTTGTGCACGTCTGATCTGCAACTACGGGAAACGTTTGGTTGAAGTTATTGCTGCCAAAGGAGGTTCAACCAGTTATTAAATCCAAGGGTTCACATACTTTTTCCACCTGCACTATGAATATTTACATGTGTGTTCAATAAAAACATGGTAACATTTAATTATATGTGTGTTATTAGTTTAAGCAGACTGTGATTGTCTATTGTTGGGACTTAGATGAAGATCAGATCACATTTTATGACCAATTTGTGAAGAAATCCATATTATTCCAAAGGGTTCACATACTTTTTCTTGCAACTGTATATACCAATCAGGTGAACACAGTCCTCTGATTAGTATAGACCCAAATGTCAGAGGTATAAATCGCAAAGGGCAAATATGTGGCGCTTACTGTGTGTTGCGCCACTATATCAAAATATCAGGAATTAAACCTCTGAACAAAAATGCAGTATCCAATGCCAGGCTTGGTAAAAGCAACAATGTAGGACAACAAGTAATTGGTGCCTCACTAAGGCCAGTGTTGGTAGACAGCTGATATGGCTCCTAAACAGCCAAACATCAGCGAAGACTGGCAAAAGTGACTACCATAGAAGGCTCAACGCGTTTCCGTGCACTCTATTGGCGCACTTCCTCAGGAGCATTTGCTTGATTTAGCACCAGAAACTAAAGCCTGCCTGAGCCGCACATCCTCTAGGTTGAGAGTCGGCATATTAGTGTGGCTCTGATGTGAACCACGGCACTATGAGGGCCGCGAAGCGGCCGTCCATGTGCTGTAATTTAAAGGGCAAACACCCCACCCTGCAGGCGTGCCTTTGCTCGATCAGCCAACCCGGCGAGAGACACAGCTCTAGCATCGCCGGTCAGCTGATGAGAGGGAGGAGCAAGATACACCTCGGGGGGAGCGCAGCAGCGCTGAAGGTACAAAGGGGGAATATTACTGGCGACCCTTTTTTAAGAAACAAGGGAAATACATATTAAAGAAGACAGGGGAGATAACAGTGATAATTTCATGATTTTCCTATTTCATGACGTAAAGTCATGATTTTATTAAAGACACGGAGGCGAGTATTGCTTAAACTTCCTTTACTGTTACCATAGCAGCAAAGAAATGAACATGTCAATCACAAAGAAAACACCATAGTAACCGACTCCTCCCCCTTTATCCCAGTATATATAGACTCCACACTCTGGGATCATCCTCTTTCTTTGAACAGCCACTCAAATCGCTGACTCTTCCGGAAACTGGATCTTCCTGGAAAAAACAGTCCTGAACCTTAGGACGAACTCGTCAACCGACCAGACAGCCGAACTTTAGTAGCCTTGAAAAGCAACATCGTGTGTGTTTAGTCCAACAACACTAAGGAGGAGACACTTCAACCTGCGAACGAGAACACAAAATACGAGGTAGTACCGTAAGGATATATCATGATAAACGAGAAAACCATACAAGGTACATCAAAATCAAAATAACCAAAAATGCATAAATAAGCAACATACATTGTAATAAATAACATAACTTGTAATAGATTCTTCTGAAAACCCACAGGGTGGGTAAGGGCGGGCAATACTCGCCTCCGTGTCTTTAATAAAATCATGACTTTACGTCATGAAATAGGAAAATCATGAAATTTTATCACAAGACACGGAGGCTTCGTATTGCTAGTTTAAAGCTGAGAGATTACAGAGTTAAAAGCATGAGACTCCGGGCGAAAGTAAAATTCCCGGAAGGTGGAAACCCTAGACCAATCCGCTAAACGCATCACATCCTCCAGACGGGCCCCAGAGACCGACATAGAAGTAGCGGAAGCACTGCGGACGGAATGAGCCGTAAAGATATTGGTGTCGATACCGGCCTGACTCATAATCTTCTTAACCCAGCGAGACAGTGTCACACTGGCGACTGGAGCATAGGGTCTCCGAAAAGAAATAAACAAGTTGGGAAAAGTAGAGACACGTAAAGGCGCAGTACGAGATTCGTACTCCTTGAAGGCATGCGACCGGACACAGTTGTGGGGACTGAGGGAAAGCGGGGTAAGCAACAGAATGAATGTTCGTCTTAGTGCGTCTGGAAATGTTAAACACGACCCCTTCCGGTGTAAAGGACCGTGCATCGTGATCTAATGCCCGCACATCCGACACCCGCTTACACGAAATTAGGCAAAGCAGCGTGACTAACTTAGCTGATAACTGGCGTAGTGATAATTGGTCATTAGAAGACCAAGAAACCAGAAAATTTAAAATCAATCCCACATCCCAAGTCGCCGAGAAACGAGGTCTGGGAGGTCGAGACAAGCGAGAGCCCTTCAACAGACGACACACCAAAGGATGTTGACCCGCCGGAGTACCCTCGAAACCCTCGTGTCGGGAAGATATGGCCGATCTGTAAAGATTAATAGTACGATAGGCCTTACCTGAGTCATATAAAGAAGACAGAAAGGACAAAACCGATATTATAGGGGCCCGAAAGGGATCCAGGTCCCTTCCTCCGCACCAGCGAGCCCAAGCGTCCCAGGCGGAGCGATAAGCCCGTCTAGTTCCTGGGGCCCATGAGTTCTCCAGTAAGAAAAGAGTCGTGTCCGAAACTCCAGACAGTGAAATGGGACACCCGAGATCCTGCAAGCGAGAAGCCGAAGTCCGTCTGTCCGAATGAGGGGATGATGTGCTCCCAAAGGATCCCGCAAAAGCCCGGGGAAATCCGGGAGGAGGATTGGAAAATCCACTAATAAGTTCAGAAGTAGTGGGAACCAGGGTTGAGACCGCCACAGCGGGATGATCAAGATCAGATCCGCCGACTGGAGTTGGGCTTGGAGGAGAACTCGGGGAATTAAGGCAAAAGGCGGAAACGCATACATCAGTGCTCCCCCCCAGTCTTGCAGAAAAGCGTCTACTGCTTCTGCCAGCGGATCCGGACGCCAGCTGAAGAACCTGGGAGTTTGGGCGTTCAAGCGGTTCGCGAATAAGTCTATCGATGGATGACCCCAGTGAGACGATAAAGTTAGGAATACCCCCTCGTCTAACTTCCAATCGCTGGAATCCGAAAGATATCGAGAATTCCAGTCTGCTACTACATTGCGGAGACCCGGAAGGTGCTCCGCTATAACTACAATGCCTTTGGTAAGGCAAAACTCCCAGAAATCTTGAGCTAGGTAAGTCAGAACCGAAGAACGAGTACCGCCCATCCCGTTTACGTATCGGACCGCGGAGACATTGTCCATCCGTAATCTGATACAGGTCGTGACTGTGCCGTTGGCGAAACTGCGAATCGCCAACGACCCTGCCAATAATTCCAGGCCATTTATGTGGAGGCGGGACTCCTCTGGGGACCAAGGACCTCCGATGGATATCCCATTGCAATGTGCCCCCCAGCCGTGTAAGCTGGCGTCGGATTCTATAACCAGATCCGGAAGGGGCCCGAGCAGGGCTTTGCCATTCCAGACTGATAGATTCTGGATCCACCAAAGAAGCTCGTCTCTCGTTTCCGAATCGAGAGTGACCATATCTGAGTATGTGGCTCCGGTCCGGAGGTGTGCAATTTTGAGTCTCTGGAGAGCTCGGTAGCGCAAGGGAGCCGGGAAGATGGCCTAGATGGACGATGCCAGGAGACCTATCAGGCGTGCTAAGTGACGTAGAGATAGTTGGGGACGAAGCAGAGCATGTCGCAGCTCTTTGCGGATAGCGCGGACCTTGGACAGAGGAAGGTGAAGGGTAAGAGAAGAGGAATCTATCCTGAACCCCAGGAACTCTATAGAAGTTGAAGGATTGAGGCATGACTTCTCCTGATTTATGATGAAACCCAACCTGGACAAGAGGTTGGTGGTCATGGACAGGTGTAAGTGAAGAAGGGACGGGCTCCGTGCCATGATAAGAATATCGTCTAGATAAATTATCATGCGTACCCCTCTGCTGCGGAGCCAAGAAACTACGGGCTTCATTACTTTGGTGAAACACCAAGGGGCGGATGAGAGACCGAAAGGCAGGCAGGTGAAGCGCCAAAGTTGGTCTCCCCAAGGAAAGCAAAGCAGGTTCCTGGAGGTTGGAGCCACCGGGACCGTGAGATAGGCATCCTTGAGGTCCAGTTTGACCATCCAATCTCCTGGAAAGAGCATATCTCTCAGAAGATGGATGCCCTCCATCTTGAAATGGCGATATTGGACTATAGAGTTGAGGGACTTTAAGTTGATGACAGGGCGCGCCTGGCCGCCCTTCTTTTGCACCAGAAACATACTGCTGATAACCGCAGCTGAAAGGGGTGAGGTGCGTTCTATCGCCTGTTTGAGGACGAGTTCCTTCAGTTCTCTGTGCAGTTGTTGTTGTACCGATCCAGTCCCAAGAATGTGTCTGGGGATAGGTAGAAGGCTTGGAGGGGCTATCAGGTCTATAGTGAAACCCATGATGGTGTCTAAAACCCACCGGTCTGAGGAGATCTCGGACCAGGCATTGGAAAAGTGACGGAGTCTGCCCCCGACACATCCTGTTGAAGAAGACAACGGTATGGGGGGAAGGGCACTTACCAACTGGTCGTCGATAGGATGGGGCTCCACGGTAACTTCTGGAACGTCCTGAAAAACCCCTGGCTGGGAAGAAGGAGGGTTGATGTCTGGCATCCTGAAGGGAGGATCTATAATTGAAGGAGCCTCTTCCCGAACCACGGGAATGGAAATCGGACCGGCCGGACAGACGGCCCCTAGAGCTGCCGGCCCTGTTGGAAAAACGGGTGTTAAAAACCCTTTTCATGTAAGTCTGGGCTTTATCTAAAGCCGTAAAGGCCCCGACATATCTGCCCAGCTCCTTAATAAATGAGTCTCCGAATAGGAGGCCCTGAGCATTTTTTCCTGCTTCTGACAGCGCAAGGTTGGAGAGCTTAGGCTCCACCTTCATCAAGATGGCTTTACGCCGTTCGATGGCTAAGGAGGTATTCACATTGCCTGCAATGCAAATGGCCCTCTGCACCCATCCTCCTAGCTCGACAGGGTCTACTAATCTACCCTCCGCCTTGGCAGACTCGGCCATGTCAAAGATTTTTGCCAGAGGGCCCGTGATGTCCAGAAGCTTATCCTGAACTGCTCGTAAAGCTGAGTCCAGCCCTTTTTTAGGGTTAAATTTAGTTTTAGTAAGGAATTGAACCATCTTCGGGTCCACGATCGGTGTTTCACACACCTTATTAGGGATCAGAGGGCGAGGGCATTCCGCCCGCAATTTACTGCGGGACTCCTTGCTTAAGGGAGCACGGATCTTCTCCTCTAAATAATGTGCTACATGAGTGGCAGGGAGCCATTCTGCTGATCTGGGATGATGTAGCTCATCTGGATTAAATAGGGGGGCACCAAGCGGGTCAATCATAAGGTCGTCAGGTATAGGAGGTCCTGCCTGAAAGTCGCCCGTAGGCGTGGGTGGGATAGGAGCTGGTAATAAATTTTGAGGGTCAGTTTCGACGTCCTCAAGCTCCTCCCCTGAGTCATAATGATACTCATTCTGAACCTCCTCAATGGATTCTCTATCAGAATCGGACAAAGGCTCAGGTAAGGTCCTGGCCGATTTCCAAGCACGAGAATGTTCTGCCTGTCGTGCGCAGGCTCTTTTCCGCGGGACAACCGCGTGGTCATGTGATGGATTACCATCGGTTCTTAATGTTCTGGAGGCAGATGGCCTTTCAGTGTCCAAAATTGGATCCTGTGTGGCCCCAGGGGGCTGAGCACATAAGGTCTGAGATATAGACTGCGATAACACTGAGGACATGGAGCCCATAGCAACCATGATCGCCTCAGAAATAGACTGCTGCAGCGCAGCATTATGTCTCTCCTGTGTGGAATCATTAATTAGGCTGAGCGCATTAGGGGGGCTGGGGGAAGGGGCAGCCCTGTCCTGCCTAACTGAGGAAGAACTACTGCGGCGGGACATTATGAGAGGAGTGGAAGGAGTTAGTCACCCCAGACCACAAGAAAAAACCTGAAAGAAAAAGAGAGGAAAACAATGAGGGCCTGAGGTGCAAAGGGTACAATGTAGGGCACAAAGATAGATACTAACCTAAGAAGATTCGGCACCGGGTGAGAAGGGGGCTGCAGGAACACAAGCGGTGACAAAAACGGCGCGAAAATCCTGAGGTAAAGGCCGAGATCTCGCGAGATCTCAAGTGGCCGCAGTCCAGGATAGGAGCGCCGATGCTTAGGAGAGCGGAGGCCGAAATCTCGCGGATCGCGAGACTTCGGCCGTCACCAGCAAGTGCCGGGAGCTCCGGAGGGCAGGAGGAAAACTCGTGCGTCGCGATATTATGGTCGGAGCGTGCAGGAGTATGCCGAAAGGATCGGGAAGAACCGGTAAGGAACAAGGGAAAAGAGAAGTCTGAGGCGGCAAACGAATGAACAGGGAACTGGGGAGCGGACCCAAAAGGGGAATGAAAGAAAAGCAAAAATTACCGATACTAGGTAGAACGTAGTAATGAAGTGGGAAGGGGCAAAACCCTCTCACAGACCAACCTGAGCGATGTAAATTACACCTAAAGCGCAATATAATCAAAACAATGACAAGACAGCATACTATTGGTAAAGAGGATACTTATCTGCCATGGCAGCAGCAAAGAAAGAGGATGATCCCAGAGTGTGGAGTCTATATATACTGGGATAAAGGGGGAGGAGTCGGTTACTATGGTGTTTTCTTTGTGATTGACATGCTCATTTCTTTGCTGCTATGGTAACAGTAAAGGAAGTTTAAGCAATACGAAGCCTCCGTGTCTTGTGATAAAATCAGGTTAAGATTGCTCAACTTTATAAATTATTAGTTAAAGAGTTCTCAGGGCTGCAGGACCGCCGTCCGTCAGTCGCTGTATCATACAGGCTTCTATGTGAACCCTGTACTGACTCCTGCACAGCGCGATGTAAGCGCTGTGCAGGCGTGACAGCATAGCAATCAGCCACAGAGGCTGATCGCTATACTGTGCATGTCACAGGGGGCACTGGATGGCACAAGGGGCTACTGGATGTCAAACAAGGGGCACTGGATGGACCCATGGGGTAATGGATGGCACAATGGGGGAAATGGATGGCACAAGAGGGCAATGGATGGCACAATAGGGAAACTGGATGGCACAAGGGGGTCAATTGATGACACAATGGGGCACTGGATGGTAAACAGCGGCACTGGATGGCACAAAGGGGCAATGGATGCCACAATGGGGGAACTGGATGGCACAAGGGGGCAATGAATGGCACAAAGAAGGCACTGGATGGAAAATATGGGGGCACTAGATGCCAAACAAGGGGGCACTGCATGGCACAATGGGGAAACTGGATGGCCCAAGAGGGGCAATTGATGGCAAACAGGGGCACTGGATGGCAAACAAGGGGGCGCTGTGGACGTCACTGTTATGGGGGCGCAGTGGACGTCACTGTTATGGTTACTGTCCATGTGCGATTCACATTCTTTTGCAGTCCTATTGAGTTCTATGGGTTTTAGATCTGCATTATGAGGACTAGAATAGGACATGTTCTATCTTTTGCAGAACTGACATACGGTTATGGAAAGCACATGGACGTCATCAGTGTGTTTTTTTACATCCTTATGTCAGTTCCATTAAAGACAGAACATGTCCTATTCTGGTTTTCAAAATGAGGACCGTAAATCCATAGAACTCAATAGGAGTGCAAAAAATGGATATGGTTGTGTGCATAAGGGTTTAGATACACAGCTCAGCAGGCAGGATCATACAAGATAGAATTAGATACACAGCTCAGCAGGCAGGATCATACAAGATGGGATTAGATATACACTTCAGCAGGCAGTATCATACAAGATGGGATTAGATACACAGTTTAGCAGGCTGTATCATAGAAGATGGGATTAGATATACACTTCAGCAGGCTGTATCGCACACAACAGGACGTGTATCAGGCACAAATACAGGAAAGGATTAGATACAGATGTGTTTGGATATGTTTGCTGATTCAAGCTGTTTTTCACCCTCTGGAGATGGCGAGGGAAGAGCCTGTGAACGGTCAGTGATGAGATTAGATACACAGCTCAGCAGGCTGTATCACATAGGATGGGATTAGATACACATGTGAGGGCAGAGCCAGTGGACAGTCAGTGATGGGATTTAGACACTGAGTGAGAAGTAGATTCATGTCTGGGTGTAGAAAGATACACAGGAGTTGTAGTGGGCGTAGCTGCTGCAGACAGAGCAGTGTGGGGGCGTGGTCAGCCTGTGACTCATCTCTGTGCAGTGCAGCCAGGCTTGTGTAGCAATAAAGTTATGTATTCAACAAAACAAAAAGGGGAGAAAGTAAACAGATCTGCCAGGATAGTCTGATGTCTTCCAGGGAGGAAGAAAAGCTCAGACATGAAAAACAGGTATTGGGGGCTTATGTATGCATGGTGAGGGGTGTTAGGAGCACATAAAAAGAATTATGATTTTGGGACCAGACAACCTCTTTAACCCATTCCCAACCTATGACGTACTACTACGTAATGGGAACCACTGAGTTCCCGGAATTTGACGTAATAGTACGTCATAGTGATCGCGCAAGCACCAGAGCGGTGCGCGCGTGATCACTGCAGGGGCCCGGCAGTCCATGGTAGCCGGGCCCCTGCTGTATCCGCCGGCATCGCTGTAAAAGCCGATGCCAGCGGATTAACACCTTCTATGCCGCGGTCCACGCTGACCGCGACATAGAAGGGGCTTGTGTCGAGTGAGTGATCGCATCAAGTCCCCGCGGTGCTGTGGCGGGGACCCAATGCGACACAAGGCAGCCCGCTGCTGTGCAAAGGCTGCCCAATGCCTTGCACGGCATCGGGAACTGCCTTCTATGGGTGTCGGGGAGATCCAGCCTCAAGCTCATGTATTGTAATGCATTGCAGAGGGGATCAGACCCCCAAAAGTGAAAGTCATAAATAAAGTTAAAAAAAAGTGTTTTTAATAAAATTAATAAAGTAAAAAAGAATAAGAAGCCCCTTATCCCTTATTTTATAATAAAAAAACTGAAAAAACAAACAAAACCCACACATATTAGGTATCGCCGCATCCGTAATGACCGGCTCTATAAATATATCACATGATCCACCCTGTCCGATAAACACCATAAAAAAAAAAAAAAACTGTGTAAAAAAAAAAAAGAAATTTTTGTCACCTTACATCACAAAAAGTGCAACACCAAGCGATCAAAAAGGAGTATGTCCCACAAAATGGTATCAATATAACAGTCACCTCATCCCGCAAAAAATGAGCCCCTACCTAACACAATCACCCAAAAAATAAAAAAAACTATAGCTTCTCAGAACATTGAGACACTAAAACATCATTTTTTTTGTTTCAAAACTGCTATTAATGTGCTAAAGTGAAATACATAAAAAAATATACATATTAGGTATCGCCACATCCGTAACAACCAGCTCTAAAAAAATATCACATGAACTAACCCCTCAGGTGAACACCGTAAAAAAATAATAATAAAAAAAAAAAAAGTGGCAAAAAAGCCTTTTTTGTCACATTACATCAAGTGATCAAAAATGTGTATGCCCCCCAAAATAGTACCAATCAGACCATCACCTCATCCCGCAAAAAAATGAGACCCTACCTAAGAGAATCGGTCAAAAAATAAAAAAGTTATGGCTCTCAGACTATGGAGACACTAAAATATAATTATTTCGGTTTCAAAAATGCTATTATTGTGTAAAGCTTAAATAAATAAGAAAAAGTAGACATATTGGGTATTGCCACTTGCGTAATGATCTGCTCTATAAAAAAGTCACATGACCTAATCCCTCAGGTAAACGCTGTAAAAATAACAAAATAACACATGCAAAATAACTTTGAGGTTTACTGGTGGAATATCTCATAGTGCACAAGGCTGCCATTGTAAGGTATGCTGGCTGTTATCTGTCTCATGGATAGATAGACGGCTTGTACATACCTGGCTTTTGGCATACAGCCTTTGTGTGGTTGTCTATTGTATGTCGTACATAATAGGAGTCTAAGACGCATCCAGCTATCCTCTTGATGCTGTTTCCAAACCATTTTGATGGGGTTTCCATCAATATCTAACCTTTTTTTTTTATGAATCAGACACCGTCTTCTCTTCCAAGCAGGGGGTTTCTGGTTGTCTCCCATTGACTTCCATTATACTCGGGTGCTCAGCCGAGCACACGAATATAGCAATGTGTTCGGGCCGAACACCCGAATACTTTGGTGCTTGCTCATCACTAGTAATGATTTTTGCCACTTCAGCCTGAGTGATAGGGTTAGACAAAAGGTCTTTCTGATGAGATGATAGAAAAGGGAGCTTTAAATTCTTTAAATATGTGCTCATTTCTGAAGCAGGTGCCATATACGTTTCAGGTGAGCCCTGGAGATTATATAATGCGGAGTAGTACTCTACAAACTGATCGGCCATTGCCTTTGGATCATTAATTTTGGTGCCGCTGGGTGTATAAGGTGGGGGATTCTGGACTTTGCCGCGCGCATTTTAAGCCAGTAATTGTCCAGCCTTATTATCCTGTGAATAATACCGGGCTTTTATTGTTCTTAAGTTTTTCTCGTATCTAAAAAGGAGGCATTCCCTGAGTTGTGTTCTGAGGGAGTGAATTTGGGTGGCTCTGTCGGAGGAGAAGGAGTTTTTGTTTAGGGATTCTAGTGATTGAAGTTGAGAAAGGATGTTTTGCAGCTTTTGTTCACTTTGCTTTTTGGCCTGATGACCCAGTTTAATAAAAATCCCTCTGATAAAGGCCTTATGGGCGTTCCAAAGACTACAGAGTTGCTGTTCAAGCTATAATACTCCTTCAAAGCTATAGCCAGTTTTTCCTTATATACTGTGTTTGAAATGATATAGGGGCTACAGCGCCATACTGTATCTCTAATGTTATAGGTTTCTTGAATAGAGAGAGACATGGTGGCATGAACAGACTATTTAATCGTCCCAATGGTGGATTTAATGGCCAGTTGCAGGAGCGATCTGCTGACTAAAAATAAATCAATGCGGGAATAAGTCTTATGCACAGGTGAGAAAAAGGAATAGTCACGCTCAGCAGCATGCTGAAGTCTCCATATGTCGTACAGTTCCTCCCGCCTTAGCAGGGTGTTGAGGGTCGGATATGACTCCTCCCTCTGCTACTTGCAGTAGAGTCCATTTCTGCGTCAGGCACTAAATTGAAATCACTGCACATTATTAGGTGGCCTTTTCGTACTTTTCCAACCTTAGCTAATACTTTATTGAGAAAGTGAATTTGATGTTTGTTTGGTGCGTATATAGCAGCTATAGTATATGGTATGTTATTCACTGTAAACACCCTAATGATATATCTACCATTAGTATCTAATATCGTTGTACTCTGTGAAAAAGCGATGGAGTTACTAAAAGCTAGAATAACACGCCTTTGTTTTTTACGGTAGTGGGACTGTACGACATGAGGAAATACAGTGGATATAAAAAGTCTACACACCCCTGTTAAAATGTCAGATTTCTGTGATGTAAAAAAAATGAGACAAAGATAAATCATTTCAGAACTTTTTCCACCTTTAATGTGACCTATAAACTGTACCACTCAATTGAAAAACAAACTGAAATCTTTTAGGTAGAGGGAAGAAAAAATATAAAAATAAAATATGGTTGCATAAGTGTGCACACCCTTAAACTAATACTTTGTTGAAGCACCTTTTGATTTTATTACAGCACTCAGTCTTTTTGGGTATGAGTCTATCAGCATGGCACATTTTGACTTGGCAAGATTTGCCCACTCTTCTTAGCAAAAACACTCCAAATCTGTCAGATTGCGAGGGCATCTCCTGTGCACAGCCCTCTTCAGATCACCCCACAGATTTTCAATCGGATTCAGCCTCTGGCTGGGCCATTCCAAAACTTTAATCTTCTTCTGGTGAAGCCATTCCTTTGTTGATTTGGATTTATGCTTTGGGTCGTTGTCATGCTGAAAGATGAAGTTCCTCTTCATGTTCAGCTTTCTAGGAGAAGCTTGATGGTTTTGTGCCAATATTGACTGGTATTTAGAACTGTTCATAATTCCCTCTAGCTTAACAAAGGCCCCAGTTCCAGGTGAAGAAAAACAGCCCCATAGCATGATGCTGCCACCACCATGCTTCACTGTGGGTATGGAGTTCTTTTGGTGATGTGCAGTGTTGTTTTTGCGCCAAACATATCTTTTGGAATTATGGCCAAAAAGTTCAACCTTGGTTTACACCTTTTCCCACATGCTTTTGGGAGACTTCAGATGTTTTTTTGCAAAATGTAGCCTGGCTTGGATGTTTTTCTTTGTAAGAAAAGACTTTCGTCTTGCCACTCTACCCAATAGCCCAGACATATGAAGAATACGGGAGATTGTTGTCACATGTACCACACAGCCAGTACTTGCCAGACATGCTTTTGGAAAAATGTATACAACATTAAGAGTAAATATTAGAACAAATAAAACTGAAAAATAAATTGTAATGGACAGAATACTTAGATCCGGAGTATGATCGGTTACCCGAGGGGGTATATAATCTGGACAAGAAGGACTATAGGGGGTAAAGTCCTGGTTTTTGCCAAGCACTGAGAGCAGGCGCCATGACACCTAAAGAACTGCCGATGTTCAGTGTTTGTTTCCTCTCTTTGCACTGGCTGTGTGCCACTCAGAAGTCAGATGTGGTGGATATCCTCTGCAGATGGTACTGGAATGTTCCATGATCCCAACAGACGGTGGCCCTCTTCTACGGAGACAATGCTGTACTGTTTGCCATTATGGTTAAACATCAGCTTTACTGGAAAGCCCCACTTGTACATGATTTTGTGCTCTCATAGTGCTATGGTAACTGGTGCTAACAGACACCTCTGTCGTAGTGTTGCTGCGGAGAGATCCGTGTATAATTTCACTGACTGAGATGGCGCTGGCATCTCAGAGAACTGGCAGGCCGCTGATAGGATAGCTTCTTTGGTTTAGAAAAAATAAATACGAGCCAGAGTATCCCTAGGTGTCGTTTCTGGCAGATGTCTGGGTCTAGGGATCCTGTGGGCCCAATCTATGATCAGATCATGGGTAGAACAGGAGGGTAGTAGCTTCTGCATTAGGGACCGTAGGTATTCCATAAGGTCAGAAGGGCTAATTTATTCTGGGATCCCTCTAAATTTTATATTATTCTGCCTGGAGCAGTCCTCCAGGTCATTTATTTTAGCTTTGATGCGATCTATCTCTGCAGAGAGTTCCTCCTGGTTATCAGATGCGGCAAACTCTCCCATTTTAGACTCCACATGTGAAATTCTGGTGTCTAGGCCTGAAATAGAGGATTTAAGCGGGGCTAGAAGAGAGAATTCCTGGTGCAGAGACGCGCCCAAAGCATGTCCCTCAAGAGGTTACCTGAGGCCGGCTGCTCAGAGGTGGGGAACTCCTGCAGTACAGATGAAATTGAGTGAGTAGCAGGGGACTCCAGGCTTACCTCCTTTGTCTCAGATTGGAACCTGGGCCTTTGTTTCTCAGGGCTGCGCACTGTGGGGTAAGATGGCGGCCGCAGTCCCACGTGGTCCTGTGAAGGAGACGACCCCGCTGCTCCACCGCTCGTGGAGCTCCTTTCTATGCGCGCTGAGTCGGGAGGTGAGTTGCGGGAACCTGATTTGTTCTGGGGGATATCCCTATGCACCGGCAGGAAGATCACATGCACCGACCCAGGAGATGATGACGCACACGGCAACGCCGCTTCAGTCTGTGCGGTGTCCGCTCCATTCTCAAAATAAAAGTCCAGTCTGCCTTGCTTGGCATGGACTTGTTTACCTCGGGGCATTGTGGGGAGGTTTTAGAAAGGATCCGGGCACAGTTTCCTTTAGTATAGCGGCTGGAAAAGAGGAGAACTTGCCTTAACTTTGTCGCTCAGTGCCAGAACTAAGGCTGCGTTCACACGGGCGAGATTTCCGCGCGGGTGCAATGCGGTAGGTGAACGCATTGCACCCGCACTGAATCTGGACCCATTCATTTCAATGGGATTGTTCAGATGAGCGATGATTTTCACGCATCACTTATGTGTTGCGTGAAAATCGCAGCATGCTCTATATTCTGCGTTTTTCACGCAACGCAGGCCCCATAGAAGTGAATGGGGTTGCGTGAAAATCGCAAGCATCCGCAAGCAAGTGCGGATGCGGTGCGATTTTCACGCATGGTTGCTAGGTGACAGTCTATAAACTGTATTATTTTCCCTTATAACATGGTTATAAGGGAAAATAATAGCATTCTGAAAACAGAATGCTTAGTAGGTGATCAATTGAGGGTTAAAAAAAAATAAAAAAATAAACTCACCTTCTCCTCTTGTTCGCGTAGTTCTCCCGGTCTTTAGTTCTTTAAAAGATGAACTATGGTCTAAAGGACCTTTGGTGACGTCAGATCACATGCTCCAATCACATGGTACATCACCACGAAAATAATAACATCTACACAACACCGAACCCAAACCTGAACTTCTGTGAAGAAGTTCGGGTCTGGGTACCACAGTCGGTTTTTTATCACGCGCGTGCAAAACACATTGCACCCGCGCGATAAAAACTGAACATCGGAACGCAATCGCAGTCAAAACTGACTGCAATTGCATTCCTACTCGCGCGGGTTTGCCGCAACACACCGGGACGCATCCGGAACTAATCCGGACACGCTTGTGTGAACCCAGCCTAAGAGTTACATAGTAACATAGTACATAAGGCTGAAAAAAGACATTTGTCCATCCAGTTCGGCCTGTCATCCTGCAAGTTGATCCAGAGGAAGGCAAAAAAAAAAAAAAAAAAAGTGAGGTAGAAGCCAATTTTCCCCACTTTAGGGGAATAAAAAATTCCTTCCCGACTCCAATCAGGCAATCAGAATAACTCCCTGGATCAACGACCCCTCTCTAGTAGCTATAGCCTGTAATATTATTACACTCCAGAAATACATCCAGGCCCCTCTTGAATTCCTTTATTGTACTCACCATCACCACCTCCTCAGGCAGAGAGTTCCATAGTCTCACTGCTCTTACCGTAAAGAATCCTTTTCTATGTTTGTGTACAACCCTCTTTCCTCCAGACGCAGAGGATGTCCCCTCGTCACTGTCCTGGGGATAAATAGATGATGGGAGAGATCTCTGTACTGACCCCTGATATATTTATACATAGTAATTAGATCTCCCCTCAGTCGTCTTTTTTCTAAAGTGAATAACCCTAATTTTGATAATCTTTCAGGGTACTGTAGTTGCCCTCCTCTGGACCCTCTCCAGCTCTGCTATGTCTGCCTTGTTCACAGGAGCCTAGAACTGTACACAGTACTCCATGTGTGGTCTGACTAATGATTTGTAAAGTGGTAGGACTATGATCTCATCCCGGGCATCTATGCCCCTTTTGATGCAACCCATTATCTTATTGGCCTTGGCAGCAGCTGCCTGACACTGGTTTTTGCAGCTTCATTTGCTGTTTATTAAAATTCCGAGATCCTTTTCCATGTCAGTGTTACTGAGTGTTTTACCATTTAGTATGTATGGGTGACTTGCATTATTCCTTTCCATGTGCATAACTTTACATTTGTAGTGTTAAACCTTATCTGCCACTTATCTGCCCAAGCCTCCAGTCTATCCAGATCGCTCTGTAGTAGTATACTGTCCTCTTCAGTGTTAATTACTTTACACAGTTTAGTGTCATCTGCGAAAATTGATATTTTACTATGCAAGCCTTCTACATGATCATTAATAAATATATTGAAGAGAATAGGGCCCAATACTGACCTTTGAGGTACTCCACTAGTGACAGTGACCCAATCTGAGTGTGTACCACTAATAACCACCCTCTGTTTTCTAGCCCTCAGCCAGTTAGTTACCCACATACAGATGTTTTCTCCCAGTCCGAGCATTCTCATTTTATATACACTGCTCAAAAAAATAAAGGGAACACAAAAATAACACATCCTAGATCTGAATTAATTAAATATTCTTCTGAAATACTTTGTTCTTTACATAGTTGAATGTGCTGACAACAAAATCACACAAAAATAAAAATTTGGAAATCAAATTTTTCAACCCATGGAGGTCTGGATTTGGAGTCACACTCAAAATTAAAGTGGAAAAACACACTACAGACTGATCCAACTTTGATGTAATGTCCTTAAAACAAGTCAAAATGAGGCTCAGTAGTGTGTGTGGCCTCCACGTGCCTGTATGACCTCCCTACAACGCCTGTGCATGCTCCTGATGAGGTGGCGGACGGTCTCCGGAGGGATCTCCTCCCAGACCTGGACTAAAGCATCTGCCAACTCCTGGACAGTCTGTGGTGCAACGTGACGTTGGTGGATAGAGCGAGACATGATGTCCCAGATGTGCTCAATTGGATTCAGGTCTGGGGAACGGGCGGGCCAGTCCATAGCATCAATGCCTTCGTCTTGCAGGAACTGCTGACACACTTCAGCCACATGAGGTCTAGCATTGTCTTGCATTAGGAAGAACCCAGGGCCAACCACACCAGCATATGGTCTCACAAGGGGTCTGAGGATCTCATCTCGGTACCTAATGGCAGTCAGGCTACCTCTGGCGAGCACATGGAGGGCTGTGCGGCCCTCCAAAGAAATGCTATCCCACACCATTACTGACCCAATGCCAAACCGGTCATGCTGGAGGATGTTGCAGGCAGCAGAACGTTCTCCACGGCGTCTCAAGACTCTGTCACGTCTGTCACATGTGCTCAGTGTGAACCTGCTTTCATCTGTGAAGAGCACAGGGCGCCAGTGGCGAATTTGCCAATCTTGGTGTTCTCTGGCAAATGCCAAACGTCCTGCACGGTGTTGGGCTGTAAGCACAACCCCCACCTGTGGACGTCAGGCCCTCATAGAGTCTGTTTCTGACCGTTTGAGCAGACACATGCACATTTGTGGCCTGCTGGAGGTCATTTTGCAGGGCTCTGGCAGTGCTCCTCCTGTTCCTCCTTGCACAAAGGTGGAGGTAGCGGTCCTGCTGCTGGGTTGTTGCCCTCCTACGGCCTCCTCCACGTCTCCTGATGTACTGGCCTGTCTCCTGGTAGCGCCTCCATGCTCTGGACACTACGCTGACAGACACATCAAACCTTCTTGCCACAGCTTGCATTGATGTGCCATCCTGGATAAGCTGCACTACCTGAGCCACTTGTGTGGGTTGTAGACTTAGTCTCATGCTACCACTAGAGTGAAAGCACCACCAGCATTCAAAAGTGACCAAAACATCAGCCAGGAAGCATAGGAACTGAGAAGTGATCTGTGGTCACCACCTGCAGAACCACTCCTTTATTGGGGGGTGTCTTGCTAATTGTCTATAATTTCCACCTGTTGTCTATCCCATTTGCACAACAGCATGTGAAATTGATTGTCACTCAGTGTTGCTTCCTAAGTGGACAGTTTGATTTCACAGAAGTGTGATTGACTTGGAGTTACATTGTGTTGTTTAAGCGTTCCCTTTATTTTTTTGAGCAGTGTACTAACCTTTTATGTGGTACAGTGTCAAATGCTTTGGAGAAGTCCAGATATTCGACATCCATTGATTCGCCGCTGTCAAGTCTAGAACTTACCTCCGCATAGAAACTGATTAAATTAGTTTGGCATGACCGATCCCTCATGAAGCCATGCTGATATGGCGTTATTTGCTTATTTCCGTTGAGATGCTCTAACATAGCATCTCTCAGAAAACCTTCAGTTTACCCACAACAGATGTTAAACTTACTGGCCTATAGTTTCCAGGCTCTGTTTTTGGACCCTTTTTGAATATTGGCGCCAATCCTGTGGGGCATTCCCTGTCAGTATAGAGTCTGCAAATATCAGAAATAAGGGTCTGGCTATGACATTACTTAATTCCCTTAGGATACGGGGGTGTATGTCATCCGGTCCTGGCGATTTGTCTATTTTGATCTTTTTAAGTCGCTGTTGTACTTCTTCCTGGGTCAGACAGGACACTTTTAATGGGGAATTTAATTTTACATTTAGCATTTTCCTCAGTGAATACATTGGAGAGAAAAAATATTTAACAGCTTTGCTTTCTCCTCATCGCTCTCTGCGAATCCCCCCTCATTACTCTTTAAAGGGCCGACACCTTCAGATTTATACTTTTTAACATTTATATAATTGAAGAACATTTTAGGGTTAGTTTTATTCTCTGGCAATTAATCTCTCGGTCTCTAGTTTGGCCGCTTTTATTTGTTTTTTACATGTTCTATTTTTTTTCCTTATAGTTTTTCAGTGCTTCTGTGCTACCCTCCTGTTTTAGTGTTTTATATGCTTTCTTTTTGTCATTTATTGCTTTCTTTACAGTTCTGTTTATCCACATTGGTTTCTTTTTGTTCCTTAACCTTTTATTCCCATACGGTCTGTACCTCTCACAATGAGATTTTAGGATGCTTTTAAAGATATCCCATTTTGTGGCTGTATTTTTATTTGTGAGTACTTTATCCCATTTAGTTAGGCCTATGGCCTCTCTTAGTTGGCTAAATTGATCTTTTTTGAAGTTTGGTATTTTTGTTCCTCCGTGTAGAAACGCTCTTTTGAATGATAATTGGAAGGTTATTACTTTATGGTCACTATTTCCCAGGTGTCCCCCAACCTGCACGTCTGTTGTTTTGTCAGGCCTATTGGTTAATACTAAGTCCAGTATGGCCGTCCCTCTAGTCGGGTCCTGAACCAGTTGGGAGAGGTAATTGTCAAGAACCTGTTTCCTTTATGAGATGTACAAGTTTCAGTTTCCCAGTCTATATCTGGGTAGTTGAAGTCCCCCATAATAACCACCTCATTATGATTTGCCGCCTTATCTATCTCATTTAGTAGTAGATTTTCTGTGGACTCTGGTATATTAGGTGGTTTATAGTAAACTCCAATTAGTAGTTGTTTATTGTTTTTAGCTCCATGTATCTCTACCCACAGTGACTCCACATGTTCATGTCCCTCACTTATATCTTCACAGAGTGTGGGCTTTAGACAGGACTTTACATAAAGGCAGACCCCCTCTCCGGTTTTGACGATCCTTTCTAAACAGACTGTAACCTTGTACATTACCTGCCCAGTCATAGCTATCATCCAGCCATGTTTCAGTTATTCCCACTATGTCATAGTCCTCCTCACACATCACTAATTCCAGTTCCCCAGTTTTATTTGTCAGGCTTCGGGCATTAGTATACATACATTTGAGAGGTTTATGTATATTTTTTACCCTACACCTTTCCTTCTGAACTGTTCTAGTCCCTCCTTCCATTCCTCGCCCAGTCCCACTATCTTCCCCTCCTATAATGTAATTTCCCTCCCCCCCAGTCCCTAGTTTAAACACTCCTCCAACCTTCTAGCCATCTTCTTCCCCAACGAGGTGCAGCCCATCCCTACGATAGAGCCTGTAGCCGATAGAGAAGTCAGCCCAGTTCTCCAGGAACCCAAACCCCTCCTTCCTACACCAGTTCTTGAGCCACTTGTTAATTTCCCTAATCTCCCACTGCCTTTCTTGTGTGGCCCGTGGTACAGGTAGTATTTCGGAAAATACTACCTTTGAGGTCCTTGCCCTAAGCTTTTGACCTAAATCCCTGAAATCATTTTTAAGGACTCTCCACCTACCCCTAACTTTGTCATTGGTTCCGATATGGACCATGACCGCTGGATCTTCTCCAGCCCCTCCCAGTAATCTGTCAACCCGATCCGCGATGTGTCGAACTCTAGCGCCAGGAAGACAGCACACTGTTCGGCGATCACGGTCTTTGTGACAGATTTCCCTATCTGTACCCCTAATAATTGAGTCTCCCACTACCAGCACATGTCTGGCCTGCCCTGCTCTCCTGCTTACTGGAGCTGACATTCCCCTGACTGGCAGGGGAAGTGCCGTCCCTGGACTGACATCCCCCTCATCTGCCAAACGTGCAAACTTGTTGGGGTGTCAGATCAGGGCTAGCCTCCCTGGCACTCTTCCCTCTACCCCGCTTTCTAACTGTTACCCAGCTAGCTACCTCACTTTCCTCAGCCTCCTCTGTCACCCTCCCCCTCATCTACCCCAAAGAGTGCTTGCTAGGTGAGAAGCAAACTCTTTTGCAAATTGTCAATGCCTCTGTGTTGCAACTTGCCCATTTAGAGACTCTATTTGCAATTCCAAGCGGGTAATTTGCTTACATCTTGAACAAAGATATACACCCTCGAACGGCTGTTCCAGGACTGCATACATCATGCAAGATGTGCATCGGACTGCGTTGTCAATTGTGCAACACATACTAAATGGGGATTACACCACAAAAGCAAAAAATACAATATAATGTAGTACTAAGAAACTGGCTAATTGCAGTCCCCCACTGAAGTCACACGCTTAATCAACCACACGTCTGCCTATATAAATATAAATGCAGCTCACTACACCAGCCTGGTTTGTTTTCCCTCTGAATTCAAAAAGGAGTGTGGGCCATTCCGCCCACTGGGTTTTAACCCCTTCAGCTACCATAACGTGCTTGTACATACCCCATGGCTGAGGGGTTGTATGAAGCAGGCTGCTGTGCTGAGCCCACTCCATACGCGGCAGATGCCGGCTGCATAATACAGCCTGGGGTCCCGCTTCTTCAATAGAAGTGCTGCAGTTACCAACTCTGTATACTACAGAATGGATGGAGGGGCGTACTGCCAGAGCTACTCTGAAAAAGCTGCTCTGCAGGGGAGCATGGTGTTGGACCCTCACTTACCAGATATTGATCCTGAGGACAAGCCATCAATGTTAAAAACCTCTTTACTTTATTGTCCATCTAATGTAAGGTAAGTTTTAGGGATCTCACAAACGGTTCAAAACGGATCAGTTCAGCCCCAATGCATTCCGAATGGATAAGGATCCGTTCAGAATGCATCAGTTTGGCTCCGTTCCGCTCTGGAGGCGGACACCAAAACGCTGCTTGCAGCGTTTTGGTGTCCGCCTGGTGACGCGGAGCCAAACGGATCCGTCCTGACTTACAATGTAAGTCAATGGGGGCGGATCCGTTTTCACTGACACAATATGGTGCAATTGAAAACGGATCCGTTTTGACTTTGTTCTTCATAATGCAAATGGATCTGAACGGATACAGTCGTTTGCATTATAGGTGCGGATCTGTCTGTGCAGATACCAGACGGATCCGTACCTAACGCAGGTGTGAACGTAGCCTCAGTTGTTAAACAGACATATAAGATAATAGAACTCTATTCCTGGAAAGTTGGAACTAAATAAGTGGTATACTTGCCCATGGAAACCAATATGCCTCATGCTGTCATTTTCCCATGGGTGAGGTGAAAAAAGTGCATTTCATTGCCAAGCACAATTTTCCTTTGTGCCAATTGTTACACATCTCACCCTTTGTTTTTGATCAGTTAGTGTATAGAGCAGTTAGGTACCTGGGCCATTATTTCCAGGGTTCTGTATATATGTAAATTAATTTCATAATGTAACACAAAAATGTACAGTAAAAATGAACTCTGAGTGACAGACTGGTATAGAGGGAGAGAGAGAACCCTGTCTACAAGAGCTAACAATCTACAACGCAAGGAGGAATACAGCAGGTGAAGATGGAAGCTGATCATATGGCTCTGTAGTGGAAGAAGGGTTACTGTACGCCTTGCCGAATAGGTGAGTTTTCAGGTTGTTTTGAAGGTTTCAAAAGGAGGGGAAGAATCTGATCGTTTGGGTGGGAAGAAGGGTCTACAGATTTCTGGAGTAAGAGGGATACAAAGGAGAGATCTTGGAAGCAAATGTGTGAGGCCTCTTTCAGACAAGCGTGTCCAGTGTGGAAAACATGCTCCATACGGCAGCTTGATTTCCCATTATGAACACTGCTTGTTTCACTGGATCACACGGCATTATAATGATGGGGCATGAGCAGTGCTCCAACCCTCCCCAGGTGATGCTGACCTGCAGCTCCTGGACAAGGCACTTCACGGAATTCCAGGGGAACATTACGACCACAAACAGGGTTTGCACCTTATGGGGGCGGTTTCAACTCTGTCAATATTCTATCCCCAGGGGCATGGCTCTGTTCAAACCACTCCCTCAGTTTGATAAGAATTAAAGGAAACCTGTCACCTGAGTTTGGCAATAGAGCTGAGGACATGGGCTGCTAGATCGCCGCTAGCACATCCACAATACCCAGTCCCCATAGCTCTGTGTTTTTATTGTGTACAGAAACCAATTTGATAGGTTAATTTGCATATCTGAGATGAGCCCAGCGTGAATGAGCCCTGCATCCTCCGAATCTCCTCCTTGCTCCCCGACGTCAGAAAGCTAGAGCGCCGTAATCTAGCGATGCGCGAGCTAGCACATGCGCAGTTCGTTCCCTGAAACTGATGCCAGCACAGGGAAGGAACACTATGCCAACACAGTGCATGCGCTAGCTCGCGCATCGCGAGATTACAGCGCTCTAGCTTTGTGATGTTGGGGAGCAAGGAGGAGATTCGGAGGATGCGGGGCGGTGCTGGGCTCCTTCACGCTGGACTCATCTCAGGGACAGGACTCATCTCAGATTAATTTGCATATCTATCAAATCATTTTTTTGATGCAATAAAAACACAGAGCTGCAGGGACTGGGTATTGTGGATGTGCTAGCGGCCATCTAGCAACCGATGTCCTCAGCTCTATTGCCAAATTCCAGGTGACAGGTTCCCTTTAAGCTATAATGAGTGTTTGAGGTTAGGAGATCAGAGATGACAACTACACATGAGCCATCTGATGACAGGAGTCAAAGAAAACCAGCTTGAAAACAGACAGATTTTTTTACCTCTATCTCAGAAATAGCTGAACATTGTTAATAAAGACTAATTAAAGGGATTCTGTCACCAGGATTTGCCCTATAGAGATATTTATATGTGCCCATCAGTCTCCTTGTTTTGTATTAAATGATCCCACTCTTCCTGCTCGGTGTGTCTTTTATTTTTCCAAAAAGCGATTTTATAGATATGTAAATTACCTTGCAAAGGAGCCCAAGGGGTTGTCCCACGATCCGTTGGAGCCCGGCCGTGCCCATCGTTCCGGAGCCCAGCGCCGCCTACCAGTCAATTTATTCCTTCCAAGCGCCGTAATCTCACGTGCGCAGGGAGCCGGCGCATGCGCAGTTGGATCGATGAAGCCTTTGCCAGTAGTCTGCACGGGCGCAGACTACTGTGTACACTGCTCCTGCGCGAGATTACGGCGCTTGGAAGGAATGACATCAGGGCAAGTGCAGTGAATACATTAACTGGTAGGCGGTGCTGGGCTCCAAAGGATCGTGGGACAACCCCTTGGGCTCCTTAGCAAGGTAATTTACATATCTATAAAACCGCTTTTTGGAAGAATAAAAGAAAGACACACAGAGCAGTAAGAGTGGGATCATTTAATACAAAACAAGGAGACTGATGGGCACATATGAATATCTCTGTAGGGTAAATCCTGGTGACAGAATCCCTTTAAAAAAATTTTTTTTGCCTAAAATGAGTAAGATGCAATCAGAAAAAATACCCTAAGTTGTCCATAGCCTTTAAAATCCATTCATACTTTATTATTGCTAGCTGGCCCAGTTTAGAATATTTTAATGCCTTAAATTGGCAATTTGTAAAATTATCTGTGTGCAGTTATTTCAGGATGTAAAAAAGACCAAAACAATATTATATAAATGGAATTTATACATACATATATTTGAAAAGGGACTTGACTAGCAAAGACTGTACAAAAATGGGGTTAAAAATGTATGTACAGAATATAAATGTAATAAAAACATTTATGTCTTTGGTTAAATGCACACAGCACTTTACCAAGTAACATAACAGCCAGCACTAATGGGAGAGAAGGAAGGGAGGAGTCCATTAGGCCACTTGTCTTCAGTATACCAATATACTGTGGCGTCCCGTTCACCACTAGGCCGCATATTTTCCGATGTTTCTTTTTCTAGCAGCCATCTGATTCTAGCTGCATTAGGCATCACGTTTTGTTACAAATGCAGTCTGATATAAATTAGACTGGCCATGACAAAGTAACAGCAGTGTGGATTCAGCTGTCAGATAATGTGTAATAAACTTTCTCGTCTTTATGGTCAGTGATCAGCAACAGATGGGGCAGTATATGTCTTGAATCTCTCATGTGCTTTCTGTTGACTGAGAAGCCGTAGGGACATTGTATCTAGTCCTTCATGGAGCCCTGGCTTCTGGGACACTTCTACTGTGTAATCATTGGCCTAGAGAGAAAGAGCAGTGATTGTTAGTCAGTACTGCATTGCTTGTAACTAAATTGTGCAGCTTGCAATCGAAATTCCAATTCCCTGCAGTTTTCCCATCAGACCATAGGGGATGTAAAATCATAATGCAGTAACAATTTATAAAAACTACTCATAATAACTATCCTGATATTTTCTCTAAATTTCTGCATTCCATCTGTGTGCTGCACTAAAAATGGGTTAAATTAACTATTTTGCTAATACACAAATTTGTTACAAAAACACGATAACTGCCTGTGCATTGTACCATAAGGCCAGACACACGAGCGAGTTCAATGCAGGAAACTCGAGTGTGTCAGTGAGAGGTCCCGTTCTGAACTCCGCTGCTCTGACACAATCGCACAGCGTTCGGGTCTATACAGACATGCGTATTGCTTGGTCCGCAATTTAGCAGAACGGGTGCAGACCCATTCATTTCAATGGGGCTGCAAAAGATTTGGACAGCACACCATGTCCTGTAAGCATCCGGTTCTGTGGCCCCGCAAAAAATATAGAGCGTGTCTATATAGGGCTGACCACGTGCATTCCGCAAAATGCAGATCACTCATGGCAATTTTCAGACTGCAAAACACTTATGGTAGTTTAAATGGACCCTTATACTGATTTAGAATGTAGTTGTCCCTGTGAGAACTGAATTACACCACTGAAAGCATTATGTCAGTGTAATTTGATAGATTCCATGACTCACGGGGACACACAGCCTTATAAATCACTATAACGCTGTGCAATCCTGTCAAAGGAGCAGAGTTCAGAACGGGACCTCTCACTGCCACACACAGCTCGCATTAAGCTCGCTTGTGTTTGTCTGGCCTAAATATTAGGGCGTTGAAAAAGGTCCTTCTAAACCTGTCCTATGGATTGATAGCAAATTTGAAAACAGGTTAGCAGGCTGATTGACCACCTGGCAACGAGCACTGCCAGCTCTCAAAATAAGTAGTCCAGCAAGCAGATTTACTTATAATAACACTTATCCGTCTTACTAGGATGTGGCACCCAGCATAGGTCCAATTGTGTCTTGCACCTAGGTCTAGCAGCTGGAATTTGTCATTTGTAGCTTGTACAGCATAACATAGAAGGCCTGCTTGACGTTGTATGGTAACCCAGTTATAAGACATTGCACAGCACATCAATGACAGTGTCAAAATAGCATGCTCAGCTCTGCAACATCTGTGAATTATGGACAGAAAAGATTGTTGAATACTCACCAGTTGTAGAGATGCCAACATGTATCTGCAAATTTCATAGGGTTCCCTGTGTGCCATTAGACTTGCAAAAGATCTCCACTCTCCCACCTTACTGAATTGTGACACCAGACGATCTCCGTAATCATGAATATCGAAAGCGCCCCTTTCTTCCTGCAAGGAAATACACAAAAAGGTCTTTATTCTGATACTATGCCACCGGGCAGTGAAATGTGTAACTTAAGTTTTTTTAAAGGGAGTCTGTCACCTCCATATGGCCATATACAGTGCTTACATGGCTCTGTAGCACACCTATACAGGATTGTAACGGTACCTTTGTTCTTTTCTTTAGACTTGCACCAGCAGGAAAAACAAAGTTTAATTCATATACAAATGAGCACTTGCAAGTGCCCAGTGGCGGCGTTCAGTGTGTAGGTGCCCAGGCTGCTGTGCCTTCTTTTCACTTTACTCCTCCCCAGCCTCTGCTTTGCCCACCCTCCAAGTCCGGACCTATTGATGAGGCAAGATACTTGGAGGGCGGGCAAAGGCAGAGGCTGGGGAGGAGTAAAGTGAAAAGAAGGCACAGCAGCCTGGGCACCTACACACTGAACGCCACCCCTGGGCACTTGCGAATGCTCATTTGCATATTAATTAAACTTTGTTTTTCCTGCTGGTGCAAGTCTAAAGAAAAGAACAAAGGTACCGTTACAATCCTGTATAGGTGTGCTACAGAGCCATGTAAGCACTGTATATGGCCATATGGAGGTGACAGACTCCCTTTAAAGAATTTTTAAAAGGAGTTGTCTTGGGGTACCACTGAAAGGGACCCTTGTGATCAAGTTTCATCACTAAGGGAAGTTTACAGGAGAAAGCTCATTTTCAGTTCATTGAATACAATGGACCCCATCATCTATGACTTTTATATAGTGTATATGGAAAGAATGCTCCACTTCAAATGTTTCGTTTTTAGGAACAAAAACCTAAAACCCTACTGCAGATGGTTGGCGTTTGCTGTAAAGACAGTTCATACCTGTTCTTGAAGTTGTGGTTCCATTTTATCCTCCCACTCTCGCACACGCAAGGAAAGTACAGTTTCTTGGGCATACTTCTGAGAATTTGCAATAAATAACTCCTAAAATCATAGAATAAGATAGAATCACTATCAGTAACGTACTTTAATAAGATCACCATAAAAGAAATAGCCCTTTATGAATTAAATCTCCATTACACAAGAGCCTATGCAAGCAAGTATTGAGAAAGGATTCCTGCACTATAAGCAGCCATGCACATCAGAGGCTATTCACACATATTCCAGATGGTATACATGTCCTACATCCCTCTAATGCTGTGTGTCTGGATCAGTTAAAACCACGGTCGGGCGTTGATATGGACATAGAATACGCTCGTGTTGACAGCCAATAAAATAGACTATTTGACCCAACACGTTATCCTAAAAGAAAACCTGGACTTCAGAGGTTTATTATAGTAATCTATTGATCCCTTTAAAGCGGTTAAGACCTGAAATATTGTACTTACCACATTTCTTCTCACAAGCTCTTCATATGTCATTTGGTCGTGGAGATCCATTGGATCTGCAAATGACAAGGCGCAGTCAGTTACAGCCTTATTGTCTATCATCCAGGAGAAGCAAAATTAAAATCCACAAAAGAAATGGAAAAAAACTACTGAAAAGTGAAAGTAGCTAAAAATCCCCAATGGTTTTACAACAATTTGTCTGGACTCTGTACTAGAGGCAGGAGCCAAAAAGAGCTAAATTATAAAAAAGAAAGAAAAGTGTGTGTTGTCTTCCAAGCCTTATTTAAGCATCCTATATGTTTGTGTGTGTATACTGTACAATAGGCACAAGAGAAATACAGCTCACCTGGCTGCCAAACAATTGGATCGATGGGAGTGTAGAAGTAATTAAAGAGGATCCAGCAGCCGTCACCATTAAAGCATATCCACTTTATTAGAAACTTCATTAAAAATCTATCATCTCACAAAACTCTGCCACCATTAAGGATTTTGAATGGAGCTTCTAGTAAAGTGAATATGCTTCTGTTGTGACATTGGATGCTGGATCCCCTTGGCAAAGCACCCAAGAAAATCTGGGAGGCCTTATTATACACCTGTATGCCTAATTTGAGGTGAAGAGGTATCACGAGGGGAATTTTTGAGGTCAGTTTTAGGCTACTTTCACACTTGCGGCAGAGAGATCCGGCAAGCAGTTCCGTCGCCGGAACTGCCTGCCGGATCAGGCAAAATGTATGCTAACTGATGGCATTAGTAAGACTGATCAGGATCCTGATCAGTCTTAAAAATGCCTGATCAGTCGAAAAAATGCATTGAAATGCCGGATCCGATTTTCCGGTGTCATCCGGCAAAAACGGATCCGGCATTTATTTTTTCACCTTTTTTTCAGTCTGCGCATGCGCATACCGGAAGGACGGATCCGGCATTCCGGTATTCTGAATGCCGGATCCGGCACTAATACATTCCTATGGGAAAAAATGCCTGATCCGGCATTCAGGCAAGTCTTCAGTTTTTTTAGCCGGAGATAAAACCGTAGCATGCTACGGTTTTCTCTTTTGCCTGATCAGTCAAAACGACTGAACTGAAGACATCCTGATGCAAACTGAACGGATTACTCTCCATTCAGAATGCATGGGGACATACCTGATCAGTTCTTTTCCGGTATAGAGCCCCTGTGACGGAACTCTATGCCGGAAAAGAACAACGCAAGTGTGAAAGTAGCCTTAGTTGAGAGTACATTGCCTTTATCATTGCTAAATGTATCAAATGTTCTACTTCAGCCATAGAAAACATAATACTGACGACAGTGACGAGCATGAAGAATGTGAATATGCATTACCAACACCCGTACAAGCTGGCTCATCGTGTAGACTAGCTGGAATGTTCAGACCTAAGTCTTCATGGTCTGAGAGATCTGTCCAAAAAGAAAAATGTGTGATACAAAGAGAACGTTATTTCTGTTCTTATAGAATCTGACAAGCATGCTTTTCATATCATATGCATTTCATATTTGTTTTATTATTAGAAACTAATTGTCATATTGTAAGATATTTTACAATGTGTAAGAGGAATCAACTATTAAACTTTAGATTTATGTAGCACAACCAGAACTGGTCTGTCAGGTAACATAGGGTGTGTATCTCCAAGCAGACGAGATCTCCAGCCATTAACTGAAAATTGTATTCAAATGATGGATGGAACGTCAGTCAGTCCTCCAATCCCTAAGGGCTGTTGCACACGAGCGAGTCCATTGCATGAATAACACTCTGTGTGTGAGCATGATCCTCCGTTCTGGACTTGCAGGAGCACATGGCATTATACAGATTTATAATGCTGTGTGCCTCTGCCTGACCTTAATTCTACAAGATCATACTGACAGCTTTATGTCAGTATGATCCTGTAAAAGTAAGGTCATGCAGAAGCACATAGCATTATAAATCATGATGATGCCATACGCTCCTACAAGTCCAGAATGAAGGATCACGCTCACACACACAGAGTGTGATTCATGCAATGGACTAGCTCGTGTGCAACAGCACTAAGGCCTCATGCTGGCCCCTAATAGGACAGGTTCTATTTTTTTGCGGAACGGAAATATGGAAACGGAATGCACACAGAGAGCCCTTCGTTTTTTTGGGGGATTCAGTGAAATAAATGGTTCCGTATACGGTCCTAAAAAATAACGGAACGGACACAGAAAGAAAATACATTCGTGTGCATGAGCCCTAAAAGTCATTACTGTGAGCCCTCGTATTAGGGAGACTTTTAGCTCACACTGGTGGGTGTCTCATACTACGCAAATCTGAAGCTTTGGACAAGAAATGGAGAATTATTTTTTTTTTTTACGGATACAAAGTAAACCAAAACTTACAAACTTATTCACAATGTATGTTGCAGATTGTAGTATTAAATCAGAATTTTCAATAAAATTCCCCCACAACAGACCTGTGGCTTTGTTATAGACTTTACCATGGCTGGGAGACTGCAGCTTTACACAGTACCAGAGTTCTATGCCATTGAACTCTGCCAGGAGGTGTTTTTTTTGCCACCAAAAGTTTCTAGGGCTAGCATTCAGTACTTTTACAATACTGACAGATCAAACCTTGCAGAGTGCACTAGTGTTACAAGGGAAATGAGGCCAATGAAACCTCTCCTGCCCAAGACGGACAGGTTTCCTTCCTATGCATAACAGGAAAGATCTTGGAGAAATGTTACAGTTATTTTACCGTTCTGATGTCAGATGAAAAAAATAAAATCAGGATCCTATAAAAAAGGATCAGAAGAACGGTAAAATAACGTTGTTGTGAACTCTCCCTAAATAAGAAAAGGAAGCCAGTCAAGCTCACAGAGTCAATGTATCCGACCACACGTTTCGGATGATTCACAGGAGGCGCATAGCAAATAGGGGAAATCCACGTCCATAAAATCTTCTGCCTTATTAGATCACATTAAAAGCATAACATTCAAGTAGTAAATCATGCCCCACGCATTTTGGACAGACGCAAGCTATCCTTAGTCATGGCATCCCCCATAACAGAACTGTGGCTTTGTTTGCATTCATATAATCATATTGGACCTCTAACAAGTCTGCAGTGGCTCTGTCACAATACTATGTGGACCTCAGTGAGGACAGAATAGTAGAGGTGATCGGTTCCCTTTAAATATAGAAAAAGCAGATGCTCTACAACATGCTGCCGGCAGATTACCATACACTGAATTTTGTGGCAACAGGTTTTCTAACTGCAAACAGTAAATATTCTGTAGAGTTACTGGATATTTGTATCCCATTTAGTAACTCAATAGTAATATTTTATATACATCTATATATACAATTTTGTACACAGACCTGCACCATCATCATGATCCAAATAGTCTGCATCGCGCCCTTCTTCCACATGATTTACCGGGTCATCTTCAGCAAGTAATTCTGCCACTTTTGCAAATTGTGGCCCCTAAGAAAAATTTGAAGAGGTTACGGATAAGAACGTCTACCTGGGTGTATTAGGTATAGCACTAGTAGTAGGTTGTCATTTTTGTTTTTTCAGGCATTCATTATTTTCAGCCTTGAGCATAATCCTTACCGTTAGGCCTCATGCACACTAACGTATTTTTTCCATGTCCGTTCCGTTGTTTTTTTTGCGGACCGTATACGGAACCATTCATTTCAATGGGTCCGCAAAAAACACAAAAACGGAAGTTACTCCGTGTGCATTCAGCTTCCATATGTCCGTTCCGCATTACGGACAAGGATAGTACTGTTCTATTAGGGGCCAGCTGTTCCGTTCCGCAAAATATGGAATGCACACGGACGTCATCCGTATTTTTTGCGGAACGAAAACACATACGGTCGTGTGCATGAGGTCTTAGTGTTACTTATAAAACCAGGTACAATGTTTTCAATGCAAAGCCTGTAAGATAAACTCATTGTGATGAAAAAAAAGATATATGTTTGCTTCCATATAACCATATTATGCACTTCTAACATGGCTGTAAGGTCTGTCACTATACTATGCTGACCTCAGGGAGGACACAATAGTAGAGGTTAGAAAGAGCAGAGATATAGATGTATAAATTACAATTTTACTGAATCTTTTCCATCAAAACTATACATCAATCTGGTGTATATGTGTATATATATATATATATATATATATATATGCGTGTGTGTATATCTATCTATCTCTGTCGCACTAGGACTTTTATACCAATATTTAGAACAATGTGATTACCATTCTTTTCTGGAGTTGCCTCTGTGCAGCAAGACGTTCCTTAGCATGCTTCCAATACAACACTTCCATATCTGCAAAATACACAATAGGCTTGGATTAAAAGTGAACCATTTCATTGCCAGTGATTTATGTAATACATCATAATCTTAAAGGGGTTATCAAAGTTATTTTTATTGATCACTTATCCTCAGGATAGGTCATCAATATCAGATCGGCCGGCCTGGTTGAAGACAAGGCCATGGGCAGTGCCAGCGCAGCCTTCCCTTCATTGTTTACCTGCTTACAGTCGACATCGCAGCAGAGAGCAGGTGTAATTACAAGAAGCAGTCCCTTTCACTTCCATGGGGCGGCTCCTTCCTATTCAAGTGAATAATACAGAGCTGTCCCATAGAAGTGAATGAGACGGTGAGCAGGTAAAACAACGAAGGGAAGGCTGTGCTAGCATGGCGCTCAAACTTCTTTTCAACCAGCTGATCGGCGGGGGTGGCAGGAGTCGGAACCCCCCACCGATCTGATATTGATGACCTATCCTGAGGATAGGCCAATAAAAATAACTTGGACAACCCCTTTAAATGCCTATCTCAAGCTTAAATCCGGGCATCATATTAATGCCCAGAATGAAAGCTTTAAGATGTTACCAGGATCCACCATCTGGTTGGAATAGTAGCAATCATTCGTTGGGGAACAGAAGTTTTACTTCTTCATTCTGTGTGAGGGAGGGGTGGCTGGTGGAATCTGCAAGTGTTTGCGTTATCTGGTTCAGAGATTTTTGTTCTCGTCCCTTGACTTTGTGAAGATTCCCACACAGGCATAAGCAGCATGTGTTACCTCTGCACATTTTGTATGTTCATTTTTAGGAGGAGCATGTCTCGGGCTCTGTTTGGATGAGACTTTTGGTCAGATTTTTTTTTTGTTTTTACAAATCTTAACAATTGCATGAAGAAGCCCATGAGTGTGTGCTGGGCAGATTTTCACAATCTGCCAGGAATAATCTGTTTTTATTGAAGAATTCAGATTTTATGTCAAAAGTTTAAAAACCATCCTGGCAGCAAATAAGTTAAAGGAAAGTGGTGTCCAATCTGAGGACACCACTTAAAGCGAACCTTTCACCTGGATTTCACTTAATAAACTATTACCAGTACCTTATAGATTATCCTCATTCTGTTTCAATGCATTCTTGTGCCGCTTTCCTGGGATGTATATTCATGAAAAAAATGACTTATAAAGTCCTCGTCTCCAGCTCCTGAAGTCACGGTAGAAGTCAAGGGGGTAACCCTTCCCTCACTCCAGGCTGTAACTCCCCTGCCCTAACCCCTCCTCTAAGCAGTGTAACTGACACCCGGCTCAGTCGCCGGGACCGCGCTTGTACAGGCGGTGCATGAGCCGTCGGACTCAAGCGCGATCCTGTAACTGAATCGCGCATGTGCCGTCCCCGATGCCTGCCTGTCTTCTCTTCCTCACGCACGATTCAGTTACAGGATCGCGCTAGAGTCCGACGGCGCATGCGCCGCCTGTACAAGCGCGGTCCCGGCGGCTGAGCCGGGTGTCAGTTACACTGCTTAGAGGAGGGGTTAGGGCAGGGGAGTTACAGCCTGGAGTGAGGGAAGGGTTACCCCCTTGACTTCTACCGTGACTTCAGGAGCTGGAGACGAGGACTTTATAAGTCATTTTTTTTATGAATATACATCCCAGGAAAGCGGCACAAGAATGCATTGAAACAGAATGAGGATAATCTATAAGGTACTGGTAATAGTTTATTAAGTGAAATCCAGGTGAAAGGTTCGCTTTAATAGCTCTAGGGACATCAACATTATTCCTTGCCTGAGACTCCAAAATTCTCTTTATCAGCACTATAGAAGTGTCTTTCTCTGACTGACAGATTCCCTTTAGTACAGCTCCATTGGCTTATATCACAGAAAGAAACACAGAAAATAAGTTTTAGGAAAGTAAAGCTTCCCTCTATGGACCAGAGTAGAGAGGTGCTAAATGAGTAGCACTTGCTCTGGTTGATCTGACCCATTCAGATCATGCAAGGTCAGCAATTCTTTTGAATGGTAGACTGATGCAGGGAAAACGTATAGCCAACATCTGTTGTCCAGGGATTCAGAAGCTGCACCTGTTTGGCTTTGTAAACAAGACCGTCCCTTTAAAGAGGACCTTTCACTAGAATAAAAAATGTAAACTAAGCATACAGACATGGAGAGCGGCGCCCAGGGATCTCCCTGCACTTACTGTTATACCTGGGCGCCGCTCCGTTCTCCCGGTATAGGCTCCGGTAGCTTCATATGTTCAGTTCAACTGGGTGGAGCCTGCCGGCGTCTCCTTCTCCCAGGCTGTAGCGCTGGCCAATCGCAGCGCTCAGCTCATAGCCTGAGAGAAAAAAAAACTCTCAGGCTATGAGCTGAGCGCTGCGATTGGCCAGCGCTACAGCCTGGGAGAAGGAGACACCGGCAGGCTCCACCCAGTTGAACTGAACATATGAAGATACCGGAGCCTATACCGGGAGAACTGAGCGGCGCCCAGGTATAACAGTAAGTGCAGGGAGATCCCTGGGCGCCGCTCTCCATGTCTGTATGCTTAGATTTTTACTTTTTTTTATTCTAGTGAAAGGTCCTCTTTAAACATTTGCCCTAGACCACAGACACACTGGGCTTCATTTATCAAAACTGATCACAGCAATCACTCAGAGCTGAGATTTTATTTTGTCTTAAAAATAAAAGCTGCACTGTGATTTGCTGCTAAGGCCAATAAAATAAACATACCACCAAATGTTGGACCTTTCCTTCTAGATTTTACCGCTTCCGCACCATCCCAGGCTAGAAAAACAGAAAAAAATAATCAGTCAGCAGTGTGACCCATATCTACACATGAAAGCATAATAGTATGGGCACGTATAAACATTGGCATTAAATCTGACGTGTGATTTACAAGAGATCCAAGGCAGGCGTGGATGTTCTGCATGATTGTTGGCCCCATTGATATTTAATCGGGCTAATCTGTGGCATTTGTGTGCAGAATACACTTGAATAATAACCATGCTGGTTCTTCTTTTTTATCTGAGGTGCTGAAATACATCTGCACTTTTTCCAAGAGCATGTGAATGGGATATAAAATATGGAATGTATGGGATTTGATCAAGATTCAAGCATGAAATCCATGCCGTAAAAACTCAAATCCTGCACATGTGAACAAACCCTTAGTCAGAATATAAAGCTTTTCCCACACTATGGGAAGATTTATCAAGACCGGCACTTTCTATGCCAATCTTGATATCCCCTGCGCTGCTGGAAGATGCGCCCAATTTATGATGAGCAGTCAGTGCGTCTGAACAGAAATCTACGGCAGCTCTGAGCTCAGAAAACTGGTGTAAATGAAGATAAATTTGTCACCTTTTGGAAAAGTGGTAAGGAGGGCGTAAAAGAAAAGGCACTTGCAAGAAGATCTGTCACTATCCTTCCTTTAATAACTACCCACAAACAAGATGGATGCAGAGTTTTGCATACATTGAATGCTTCTCTAACACACTAGAAACTAAGGTGCCACTAATGGGGTCGTATGAGATTAGAAAAATATAGGTGCTGTGTCTTACAACCCAGGGACAAATGTGGCAGTACTTCTGGAAAACAATAACCTCTTTTGCTGAGTGATATTTTATCTTATACATTCACTAAAGGCTTTTTTTTTCTATACTTTAAAGGCCATATACATCTTCGGGGCAATTTCTGCATTTTACCTAATTTAAAATAAATTTTTCCAATTGGTCTTTATTAAAAATGGTCAGCTGCTTCTGAGATACAAGCGTTAAAACACAGTCTGCTTGCAAGCTGTCACTTTGCGATTTCTTTGAACCCCCTCATCTGACAGCTCATGCGTAGCTCTGATCTCTTAACCTCATAAACACTTATTTAAAGGGATTCTGTTACCTCTTTTTACCCTATAGAGATGCGGACATACACGGCTAGATCGCCGCTAGCATGTCCGCAATATACCTGTCCCATATTGTCCGAGTGGTTTTATTGAATGTCAAGAATTATTTTATATATGTAAATCAGCCTGGTAAGGAGCCCAAGGGGCTGCACTAACCGTTCTGGAGCCCAGCACCGCCTGCATCCAGGAATCTCCTCCTTGCTCACGAAGTCAGATCGCCGTAATCTCGTGGTGCGCGAGTTTAAGCATATTCTTATCAGTTTGATAAAAATGTTGCTATAATGAGTGTGGTGAATTCCACATTTTACAGAGGAATTATATTACGGAGGCTGGTTCAATCACTGTTATGAAGGTGCCGAGCCCCTCATTTCTCCTTACAGCACAGGCATACAGAGGTCACATATATAGCGTCCTCCATTCAATACCCGTGGGGCAGACAGCACTTGGCTGCCAAGCAGTAAAGCCTACCTTCATTCTAGTTTCACCTATACTGTCTGCAAAGACTGTAATTTTGCTATTCTACCCAGTGTGTATAATTATACTTACACGAACAGCTAAACCATTTCATGAAGTCTTGCAGTTTGCAGGTTAATCTCCTTTTCCTCTTGTTATTTGATAAGTCGTCTATCACCCCTCGAGGAACTGTATAATGCTTGCCTTACATAAACAGGAAAGAAAACAGTTGACATACAAGTCTCCAAGCACAATAAAAATAAGCAGAAAGATCGGGTCGTTACCTTTTTTAAAGGGCTTTTCTTCAGAAGACTCAAAAGGGTCTAAACTGCGCCATGGGTCCAAAAGATTATGCTATAAAATATAATTATAAAAAATAATTTATCATGAGGGGAATATTTGAAGTCTGTGTTGGTGTACATTATGCCACATTTATCAAAATGTCTCATCCATAAAAGGGTTGTCTCACTTCAGCATACAAGCATGACCACCACTGATAGATTGCAGGGTGGTTGTAACCATGGAAACCAGCAGTGTATAATGTGATGGAAAAATGAATCCAGCCAGCAAAGGAATCAATATGGATGACAATACATTAGGAAATGGCTTGTATTAACTTCCTCTACATGATAAATGCAATTTGCAGAAATGAGACAACCCCATTAAACCTAAATCTGAAATCCCCATTGTGTTCACAGGGAAATCCGTGCTGTCAATCTGCATCAATTGGTGCGGATTTACATGTGGATTTGATGTAGATTTCACTTTCCCCATTGAAGTGAACAGAGAAAATCCGGTCAGGTAAAATAAAATAAATTGACATGCTGCGGATTTTAAGAGTCCACACCGTAGGTCCAAATCCACACGGAAAAAAATCTGCATTGTGTACATGACCTAAGGTGTGGATTGGCCGCAAGCAATTCCGTGTGCATATACCCGAACACTTTTGTCTGGAAAAGCTACTCCAGTTTTCCTCCTCCACCCTTCTACTGGAGAGAAATAGCAACTTAAAAAACCCCCCAAAAAACTGAATTCTGAAGTAAAAGCATGATAAATCAGGGCCATAGAATGTATATAACACCACAACTATCTTTATAGTAAACCTATCAAATTAACAAGATGGACAACGGGTGATTATAGCAAAATTAACATTTTGAACTTCAAAAGAAAATGCTCCTAGAGAGGTGTATAATGTATAATATATATATATATATTCGACCGATATTGATTTTTTTTTAGGGCCGATACTGATAATTTGTGAACTTTCAGGCCGATAATTTATACCGATATTCTGGTAATTTTCTTATTTTTTTTAAATAAAATTAAATTCCTACACAAATCTGCTGAAAATTAATATGTTTATTGTTAACGTGTATTTAATTATTATTATTTTTTTAATCTTTCTTTCTCACTGCTGGGCTCCGATCGGAGGAGCAGGGGAGAGGGGATCCTGTGGCCACTGCCACCAATGATTAATACTGGGTGGGGGCGCACTGCGCCACCAATGATTAATACTTGGGGGCTTGGGGGGGTGCACTGCGCCACTAATGAAGAGAAATCTCTCATTAATTCATATACAGGAGGCGGGAGCTGGCTGCAGAATCACATAGCCGGCTCCCGACCTCTATGAGCGGTAGCTGCGATCCGCGGCACCTGAGGGGTTAACTAACGCAGATCGCAGCTACCGTTCATAGAGGAAGGGAGCCTGCTATGTGATTCTGCAGCCAGCTCCCGCCTCCTGTATATGAATTAATGAGAGATTTCTCTTCATTGGTGGCGCAGCGGCCACAGCCCCTCCCCTTCCTCTCACTGGCTGCAGCATCACAGGGGGAGGGAGACACTGCTACCTTCTCCCCTGTGCTGCTGAGGGAACACAGAGCGCTGAGAGCAGCGCGATCCTTGTTCCCGGTATATCGGCAAAATAGATGCCGATTAGAGTTGTTGCGATACCAATTTTTTTATTCGGTTTCGATACCATGAAAAAGTATTGCGATACTCGATACCATTCGATACCACGTGAAAAAAAAAAAAGCCACATGCATTCTGCATTTTAAAAAATGGCGAATCGCGCAGTATTTTTTTATTTTTTCTGTTCTGGCGTTCACCGCATAGATTTTTTTTATATTTTAATAGTTTGGACTTTTCTGACGTGGCAATATGTAATATGTTTATTATTTATACATTTTATATGTGAAATTGGGAAAAGGGGGTGATTCATACTTCATATGTTGGTGGGGTATTTTTTTCCTTTTTTTTTTACACTTTTTATTTAATAACGATTCCCCCCCCTAGGGGCCAGAACCTGGGATCTTTTCATCCCTTGTCCTATTCACCCTGATAGAGCTCTATCAGGGTAATTAGGACTTCACTGTCCCTGCTGCTCTGTGCTCTGTGCACACAGCATCACGGATGTTACCATGGCAGCCAGGGCTTCAGTAGCGTCCTGGCTGCCATGGCAACTGATCGGAGCCCCAGGCTTACACAGCTGGGGCTCCGATCAGAAGCTGCCACTGCACCACCAATGAAGGGGAGGGGAGAGGACCTTGTGGCCACTGCCACCAATGATTTTAATACTGGGGTGGTAGAGAGGGGCCGGCACCAATGATTTTAATGGGATGCGGGGTTGAGGGGGGGGGGGGGGGAAGGGGCACACTGCACCACCAATGATAATTACCCCTTAATACAGGAGGCGGGTGTCAGGGGCAGGATGCCGGCAATGCAATTCTGCTACCGGCACCCGCCTCCTGTATTATGGGTTAAAGTCTACTTTTCCTGGGTCCAGACTTTCAGTATTAGGCTACACAGAGCGGCGCCCAGCGATGTCCCAGCACTTACTATTATTCCTGGGCGCCGCTCCGTTCGCCCGCTGTGCCCCATTACTGTCTCCTCTCCTGCTCCACATGCTGATTACTATCGGAGGGATGGGGAGGAGACATCAGCTTCACTAGTGGGCGTTCCTTCTCCCTGGCTGTAGCGCTGTCCAATCGCAGCGCAGGAAGGAACGCCCACTAGAGAAGCTGATGTCTCCTCCCCATCCCTCCGATAGTAATCAGCATGTGGAGCAGGAGAGGAGACAGTAATGGGGCACAGCGGGCAAACGGAGCGGCGCCCAGGACTAATGGTGAGTGCTGGGACATCGCTGGGCGCGGCTCTGTGTATGAAAAGTACTATCATTGATGGCGCAGTGCGCCCGCCCCTCCTCCACCCCTCTCTTCTCATTGGTGGCAGCGGCGGCAGCAGCACAGGGGGAGGGAGAGACTGCTTCCTTCTCCCCGTGCTGCTGAGAGAACATGAGCGCGCTGAGAGCAGCGCTCTCATGTTCAGAGATACTAGACTGCGCAGAAGCGCAGCCCAGTATCGAAAAAATGGAAATCCCGGTATCGTATCGATACCGGGACAGAAGTATCGATTGGGTATCGAAATTTCGATACCCGCAACAACCCTAATGCCGATAACGTTCAAAATCCTGAATATCATCCGATAATATCGGATTAGGGATCGGTCGATCCCTAATTTATATATATTATATATACACACACACAAACAAACGACTTAGACTGATATTTAAAGGGGTTATCCAGAAATTTGATAGACTATTGATGGCCTATCTTCTGGATAGTTCATCAATATGAGATCGGCGAGGGTGCAGAGTCGGTTGTTTGAAGAGGCCGCCGTGCTCACTGGAGCTCTGGTGAGCGCTGCAGAAGCCTTACAGTTTACCCATCCATTGGATAGCAGCTGTGATTGGTATTGCAGTTCAGCCCCATTCACTTGAATGGTATAAACATCATGTCACTGGCCTAGGAAGAGGCCACATTGCTCACAGAGCGTCTTTGAACAGCTGATCGACAGGGTGCTGGGAGTTGGACCACCGATCAGATATCGCTGACCTATCCAGAGGAAAAGCCATCAATATGAAATTCCCAGATAAACTCATTAAAGGAAACCTATCACACTGAACATGGTGTCTTATCTGTAGGCAGCATATTATAAAGCAGAAGGACACTGAGCATTCCGACATACTGGTGTAGGAAAACTCTTTCTATATATATATATATATATATATATATCAGTCAATAGCCAAACTTTACCATTATGGGATTTACTTTTCGTAGAGGGCAGGTACATCAAGCACATGGCAGATGCTGCCTTCAAAGATGCCTTAGTGCCTGCCAATAGAGCCGTTAAAGACCTGAAACTGCATGGTATAAATACACGCCTCTTTGATCCCCCACTTCTCCCGGTCTCAAGGCTGCAGGTGACTCGCTACAGCCAGCAACTGACTGCAGCGGTCATGTGTCAATGTGTGTCAGGATGTCATCGCTGCAGCACGAGGTAGAAAACAGCGAGGGACCGGGCAGCCTCTGAACAGGACTGGCAAGGGATTGGAGAGTAGGCTTTTTGATTTACACCACACATTATCTCCAGACAAGACCTTTAGCTACGTATTACACCTGGCTTTTTCATACATGACATTCTGCTAACTCCCCCTCCTCCCTAACCTAGCTAATGTAAATTACCTGTCAGGGACTGTGCAAGACCGACATCACCCAATTCTGATGGTCCATATATGCTATGTCAGTCAGCACTGCACTAAAAGAGTAGCGACAGACAAAATGAACCAAAAACATATCAGGACGCAGTTTTTTAATACCCGTGTACAAGCCTGCAGCAGAATACCTTGGTGCCCAACAGAGATCTACACTGAACAAAAATATAAACGCAACACTTTCGGTTTTGCTCCCATTTTGCATGAGCTGAACTCAAAGATCTGAAACATTTTCTACATACACAAAAGACCCATTACTCTCAAATACTGTTCACAAATCTGTCTAAATCTGTGTTAGTGAGCACTCTCCTTTGCCGAGATAATCCATCCCACCTCACAGGTGTGGCATATCAAGGTGCTGATTAGACATCATGAATATTGCACAGGTGTGCCTTAGACTGCCCACAATAAAAGCCACTCTGAAATATGCAGTTTGATCACACAGCACAATGCCACAGATGTCGCAACGTTTGAGGGAGCGTCCAATTGGCATGCTGACTGCAGGAATGTCTACCAAAGCTGTTGCACATGCAATGAATGTTCATTTCTCTACCATAAGCCGTCTCCAAAGGAGTTTCAGAGAATTTGGCAGTACATCCAACCGGCCTCACAACCGCAGACCACGTGTAACCCCACCAGCCCAGGACCTCCACATCCAGCATGTTCACCTCCATGATCGTCTGAGACCAGCCACCCGGACAGCTGCAGCAACAATCTGTTTGCATAACCAAAGAATTTCTTCACAAACTGTTAGAAACCGTCTCAGGGAAGCTCATCTGCATGCTCGTCGTCCTCATCGGGGTCTGGACCTGACTGCAGTTCGTCGTCGTAACCGACTTGAGTGGGCAAATGCTCACATTCAATGGCGTCTGGCACGTTGGAGGGGAGTTCTGTTCATGGATGAGTCCCGGTTTTCACTGGTCAGGGCAGATGGCAGACAGTGTGTGTGTGTGGCGTCGCGTGGGTGAGCAGTTTGCTGACGTCAACGTTGTGGATCGAGTGGCCCATGGTGGCGGTAAAGTTATGGTATGGGCAGGCATATGTTATGGAAAATGAACACAGGTGCATTTTATTGATGGCCTTTTGAATGCACAAAGATACCGTGACGAGATCCTGAGGCCCATTGTTCTGCCATTCATCCACGACCATCACCTGATAATGCACGGCCCCATATTGCAAGGATCTGTACACAATTCCTGGAAGCTGAAAACATCCCAGTTCTTGCATGGCCAGCATACTCACCGGACATGTCACCCATTGAGCATGTTTGGGATGCTCTGGATCGGCGTATACGACAGCGTGTTCCAGTTCCTGCCAATATTCTACAACTTTGCACAGCTATTGAAGAGGAGTGGACCAACATTCCACAGGCCACAATCGACAACCTGATCAACTCTATGCAACGGAGATGTGCCCATTTCAGAGTGGTCATTTATTGTGGGCAGTCTAAGGCACACCTGTGCAATATTCATGCTGTCTAATCAGCACCTTGATATGCCACACCTATGAAGTGGGATGGACTATCTTGGCAAAGGAGAAGTGCTCACTAACACAGATTTAGACAGATTTGTGACCAGTATTTGAGAGTAATGGGTCTTTTGTGTATGTAGAAAATGTTAAGTTCAGCTCATGCAAAATGGGAGCAAAACGGAAAGTGTTGCGTTTATATTTTTGTTCAGTGTATTTACCGTTCCCCACAGTGCGGGTTGCTGGCAGATCATAAGCTACTTTTTGGCCACAATGCGCACCGAATTACATGACATGTATTACAGCCACCTCTTATTTTCACTAAATTATTACTTGACGGAACCCCCCCACCCCAAAAAAAATAACTATGTAGAGTACCTTGATGTTTGAAACTGCCATTTCCTTCACTGCTCTTTGTCGCAGTACATATCCTCGCTCTTCTGTTTGGATCTGTACAAACACATGCAGATTGATTACATTTTGGTGCTTTTTTAGTTAAAGATATGCATTCAAAGAGGTTAGCCATTGTATATTTAAAGAGGTTCTCTTGCTATTTAACTTATTTAGTAGTACATAATAAACTGCAGAAGGAAGCTTTTACATAGTATTTACCCTCCCCAGAGGGTCTCCACTGCGCTTGTGCAGGCTCTTCCACCCAGGTCCTGACCGGATGTGGCCACTACTCTTCTTCAGCTGTTCTGACTATGATGCAGTGGAACAGGAAAAGAAGCAGCTATATCTGATCGGGACCTGCAACATCAGGGGAGCAAGGGGGTAAGTACTATGTAAAAGAGCTTACCTGAACAATTACGAACTACTAGGGAGGCTCGTCCCTGTTGCGGCTTGCTATTGGCTGCTCCCCCCGTCGCCAGATGTTTTTTTTCAATCAAATCGTTTTTTATTGTTCAAATAAAATTGGTATATTACAATACATTATGTATCTCAATTTTCTTGTAGTTTTCTCCCCTCCGCATCACAAATATACACAATTATAAAAACATTATCATCTGACCATATATTTGTTACATCTTCTACAATCATTGTACATAATGAACATACCAAGATATAGACAAATCAATTACAAAGTCATTTGACTGTTATAACCCCAACAGCACCCTCCCCCCCTCCCCCAACAACCAACCCCCCCCCACCCCAGATCAGAGCAAGAATTTCCAAGATCTTTTATATTACAACATGAGTGTGAGACAACCATTCATTCCACAACTTTCAAACTTCAAAGGGCATCCCCTCCTAACAAACACTCCCTTCTCTAATGTTAACATATCATTCACCTTTCTCACAAATTCATCCACCGTTGGCGGACTCCCCTGGATCCACCTAAAGGCAATCAATTTCCTGGCCACATACAGTAGTCTCCCAACTGCCACCTTGACCGCCTCTCCCCCACCAATCTCCTTCACATATCCCAGCAAACATATCTTAGGATCCTTCTTTACCCTCAACTCCAGGTTACGATTAATCAAAGACAACACCTCATCCCAATATCTACTTAGCACTGGACAAGACCAAAGCATATGAAATAGATCTGCACCTTCCGCCATACATTTTGGACAATTGTCATCAGTTCTAATCCCAATTTTCCGCAAAAATACTGGAGTTTTGTAAACTCTGTGGATGATAAATAGTTGTGACAACTTACCCTGTTCACTTACAGACACTCTCGGAACTGCCTCCAATATATCTTCCCACTGTTCCTTTGGGATGTCCCCCAAATCCTTTTCCCATTTTCTCATCCTAGTAAGGGGGAATTCTACCAGAAATTTATCTAAAAGCAGAGTATACACCTGTGATATCAAACCTCTCTTTCCTCCAGCTGGGAGAACCAGTTTATGGACCACACCCATTTTTGCAATAGTGCATCCCTTCCTTATCGTGACCTCATATGCGTGTCTCAGTTGCAGATATTGATAGAACCACACTTTGGGAATGTTGAATTCCTGCTGTAGACCTTGAAATGATTTAAATACACTAGTCTCAATCAATTGACCTATCCTCATTACTCCATGGGATTCCCAATTTCGGACTCCTGATAGAGAAATGAATTCTGGCAACAGGTTATTGTTCCATAATGGGGAAAGCTCTCCTACCCCACCAACTCCCCTGATCAATTTCACCTTTGCCCACACTTTTTTCATAAGCTCAATAAGCGTCACTTTCTCTCTTCCCCCATGCATCCCTGCACCCTCCAGAATACCCATAAGATCCCTACTGCCCAACCAGTGTTGCAGTATCTTCCCCGTCACATCTGGTAGCTGAAATTCCATCCAACCCTTAAAGTGTTGACACTGAGAGGCTAAGAAATAAATCCAGGCGTTAGGGACAGCCAAGCCACCTTCAGACTTGGGATATTGCAGCGTCTCCAGCTTAATCCTAGCTTGACCATATTTCCAGATGAGATCTCTAAATATCGAATGTATTTTCCTAAATCTCTCCACTGGGATCCATACAGGTGCATTATTCAATATGTATAGTAACTGAGGCATCATTACCATTTTTAAGAGATTCACTCTACCCACTACTGACAAAAAGAGTCTACCCCATGTCCTAGCTTTAAGCCTGAAGGTATTTAGCAAAGGGGTTAAATTAAGCTCTTCAAAATCTAGCAGTCTAGGTGTTATATATAGCCCTAAATATTTAAACTTGCCCACCCAAGGAATCAAACTATCAGCCTGCACACCAGAGAGTGCCTGTCCGTCAACTGGCATCAAGGCGGACTTCTGCCAATTTATCCGGAGCCCTGAGAAGCTACCAAATCTATCTATTAAAGCCATGGCCGCATCCAGAGAGCCCCCAGTGTCACCCAGAAATAACAGTGTCATCAGCATACATCGCCACTTTGTTTTGCGTCTCACCATATCTAAACCCCACAATATGGGGTGACAGGCGAATAAGGGCTGCAAGTGGTTCAATTGCTAATGCAAACAACAAGGGTGACAATGGGCACCCCTGTCTGGTGCCCCTGGACAAAGAAAAGCTATCTGACAGCCCCCCATTAGCTCTGATCCGTGCTTTTGGGCTTGAATACAACACTTTCACCCACTGAATAAATCGAGTACCAAAGCCCATGACTCTCAATGTTTCCCATAGGTAGTTCCATTCAACACTGTCAAATGCCTTAGCGGCGTCTAACGCAAGTAAGGCCCTATCTCCTCCATTATCTGCTGGAATATTCAGACTAGTATATACTCTACGGATATTTATAGCAGTCGATTTCCCGGGCATAAAGCCAGTTTGATCCGGGTGCACTATAGTTAGTATTACTCTGGACAACCTGTTCGCCAACACCTTTGCCAGGAGCTTCACATCTGCTGTTAATAGCGAAATTGGTCTATAAGAATCAGGAACTTTGGGATCCTTCCCAGGCTTAGGAATAACTACTATGATAGCCTCCTGCATAGAATGTGGTAGCGAACCTGTCTCCAGAGAATATTCAAGAACCTTTAGTAATTCAGGGAGAAGTATCCCTTGCATTTTTTTTATATAACTCCACTGGTATACCGTCTGCCCCCGGCGCCTTACCATTCGCCATCCCCCCAAGAGCTGCCTCCAACTCCTCCAGCGTGATCGGCTCTTCCAGTCTCTCTCTATCCTCATCTGATAACACTGATAGCTGAGCCTCAGCCAGGAAGGCGGACAAGGCCTCCTCCGAGCCAGACGCCTTAGAAGCATAGAGAGAGACATAAAACCCTTTTAGAATGTCTAATATCCCTTTTGTATCCTGGCTACTATTCCCATTACCATCCATTAGCTCTTGTATACAAGAAGAACCCCTCTGTGCCTGAGAAACCACTGAGAGCAAATGCCCAACTTTCTCTCCCTCCTCAAAGGATCTTTGGCGGTAGAAACTACGCTTCCTATCCGCAGCCTGTAGTAGGTGACACCTCAGTTGTTCCTGAGCTACCTCCAGCGCCTCACTATTATCCATGGTGGGGGTTCTACCAAACTCCCTTTCAGCCTCAGGCACTTGTACATGCGCTTTAACATCCGCCTCTCTGGATTTAGATTTATGCTTACTTATTTCTTTGATCAATACCCCTCTCAGAAACGCTTTAATGGCATCCCATACACCGTGAGTTGAAGCCGTCCCTCCATTAATAGAAAAGTACTCCCTGATCTCCCTAGTAATCTCAGACAGATCCCCCAGTACATTCAGCCAATGCGGGTTGCATTTCCACAACCTCGGTCCCTGCCTAAGCACACCCAGGCACAAATCGACCTGCACCAGGGAATGGTCAGACAACGACCGAGGGTGATAAATAACATCTCTTATCAATGGCAGCATTACATCATTAACCAAAGCCAGATCTATGCGTGATAGTGAATGATGCGTAGCAGATCTACATGAAAACACCCGCTTATCCGGGTTACGCAGCCTCCAAACATCAAGTAAGCCAGTTTCCCTCATAATATTCTTTAGAGCCACACTCCCCGGTGATCCACTGGCACCTTCTACCCGACATCTATCTATGGAGTCATCCAATGTACAGTTGTAGTCCCCCACTAGCAGCCACGGCAGTCCAGGGAAGTCCGCCACAAAGGTCATAATATCCCGTATCAAAGGGGAAGCAAACGGTGGAGGCACATATACTGACACCAACACCACCTGGATCCCATCAATCTTGCACACTACACACACATACCTGCCCTCAGCATCCACATATTGTTTCAGATGTTCATACCTTATACTTTTATGCACAATCACACTTACGCCCCTAGAGTGAGAGGAATGGATTGCATGCATCACATGTCCTACCCAATTTTTGTTCAGCCACTGCACATTATCATTGGACAAATGCGTTTCCTGTAAGCAGCAGATAGCTGTCTGAAACCGACTCAAATATTGAAATATACCTTGTCGTTTACGTGCATCAGCCATTCCCCTCACATTCCAGCTGAACAGTAACCCCAACCCCCCCCTCCCAAACATCCAACTCTAACGCAGGGCAATCTGTAAGCACAATGCCCAATGCTGAACAGAAATCATTTCTGATTACAACACTCTCCCTCAGGTAGAGAATCCTCTCCACAACTGGGAAATACATTTCTTATCCCAACCTCCTACTCCTGCATCAGGATCTACCATGTGGTAGCAACACTCAATACACTTTATAACTGGTATAACGTTCAAGTGACATTAAGGTGCAATCCTATGCATATAAAGTGAACACAAACTGCAAACTATTTCCTTCAAGTGTTCAGGGCCCCACTTCTCAATTGCCTCTCGTGGACGTCCAGCCACTGTGTCGCTTCATCAGGGTCCTCAAAAAATCTGGTGGATCCCAACGCCACCACTCGCAATCTGGCCGGGAACAACATGGCGTACGGAACTTGTAGCACTCTGAGCCTTTTCTTTATATCTATAAATCTGCTCCTCCTCCGCTGTACCTCATTGGAATAATCCGGATAAATGGACACTCTGACCCCATTCATGACCATCTCATCATTATCCCTTGACTGGCGTAGGATAGTGTCCCGATCTTTAAAGTGTAAAATCTTCGCCAGTATGGGGCGAGGAGGCCTGCCTGGCGGGAGCGGCCGCGACGGGACTCTGTGCGCCCGCTCGACCGTGTACAGGGGGGATAGGCCCTTCTCCTGGAATAACTGGTGCAGCCATTTCTCCACAAACTCTGTAGCATTGGCTCCTTCTGTTTTTTCTGGCATTCCAACAATTCTCAAATTATTCCTCCGCGATCTGTTCTCTAAATCATCCGCTTTGGCGTATAAAGCAGCTATATCTTTCCCATTCAATTTTGACGCCATTTGCAGGGGTTGAATAACATCTTCCAGTGAGGACACCCTCTTTTCCAGATCTGAAGTACGCTCAGAAATGTTATGCAGGTCATGCCTGATTATGGACACGTCTGATCTCAGGCTGCCAACTTGTACTGCAAGCACTTTAAGGGTACTGTTGCAGCTTGCCACCGCCACCATTATATCTTTCAGTGTGGGCTCCCTTGTAGAATCAGCCCGCAGGCCTGCTGGAACTGTTTCAGGGACCGCAGAATTGGGCACCGGCTGACCGGAGAAAACCGGGTCATCGCCGTCCATGGATCCGTCCTCCTGGTCAGAGGAGGTAGGAATATCAGTCCCTTTATCACTGGCCGAATCGCCCACTCCACCATCCAATCTGGCATATCTACTAAGTTTAGCAGCCGCACTCTGGCTCACCAACTCCTGCCGCGCCGACCCCTCTCCACTTCCGGCGCCATCTTGGATTTTCTCCATGCGGTCTTGTTGCGCCAGTTTGGACGATTTCCTCTGCATTTTCAGGCTCCGATTTTGTCACTGCAGTCACCGGACACCTTCCTCTCCTTAGGTAAGTAGTTTCAGGCAGTTTTGAGTGCGCTTTCACTGTAAATGAGCAGGATCTTGGCAGGAGCAGTGAAACATGCACTCACAAGCCACGCCCCCCCGTCGCCAGATGTTTTGATCTAAGTGACAGGGAGATGCAGCCTTGCAGGGATCCGGAGTGATGTCGGTGCCGGGGAGCAGGAAAGTATAATGTATACAATGGGAAGGGGGAGGGGGTCATTATAGTGGCTGGATAACCCCTTTAAATTCTGCACATGTGCTGAGAAGAGCACATAAAGTCACTTAGTAATGCAATGTTTTAAAACTATCAGTAGAATTAAAAGGTGTAGTAGCCAACTCCTTTAACAGTGAATTTTTTTTTTAAAGTAATTATATATGTGCAAGAACATTTCTGACATGCAAAGCTTTTTGGTATGCAATTTGATTTTCTGTTAAAATAAACCCTTTGTACAATATTGGGTATACCTCAGCAAGTCAGACCAATAACTTTATATCTCAAAAATATATTCTGGTAGACTGTTTACACCAAAGTTCAGTGCCAGATCGGAGTTTGTAGATCAAAGATATGGCACCTTCAAGACTCTTTAAGCAAAACCCTTTCACATGTCACAATATGACATGACGACACAATGCAGCAGAATAAAAAAGCTGTTACCTCCTGTCGCTCAATTTGTTCAATAGGTTCCATCTCTTCTTCATGGTGATCATCCAGTGGAACAAATCCATCATCATTCCCTTTAAACATGCAAAAAACAACCAAAACAATGTAAATGTCTTAATAATGCTTTTGAAAGAAATATAGTTAGTAAGCAAATGGCTCTAATTGAAAGGGCTTTAAAGGGAACCCTGTCTGGAGCTTTATGCTACCCTAACCACAAACAACTTGAAATACCGACAGAAAAGTCAAAGTGGTGGCACCCCACCGGCTTTTCCCAGTCCAGCTTGGTTGCGAGGTCTATCCTCCATCTTTGTATAGGGGCAGACTTGTCAGTCAGGCTGGCCCTTGAGAAGCTAGTGGGGAGCACCCCTGCCACTATGCTTCTGATTTGTATTGCCCAAATGTGATCTGAACAAAGCAAGCCTAGGGCCACCTGTGCACTTTGCGCAATACATATGGGTTTTCCGCACAGAAAATCCGCAGAGTAGTACAGTACCAGCAAAGTGTATGAGATTACACAAACGTCATGTACACTTTGCAGATTTTTTTTCTGCATGGAAATTGACCTACATTGCAGATTTCCAAATCTGCAGCATGTCAATTATATTTGCAGTTTTAGATGCAGATTTCACCCTTTTTACTGGAAGGGTGAGATCTGTGGAGAAACTGCTTCTGCGGTAATTATTCTCTTCTAAAAATTGCATCTAATCCACACCAAAATCTGCAATTACAAATAGTGGATTTTGGTGAAGTTATGCTGCAAAAACGCACATAAATACACACAGAAATTTGCACAGATCTTGTGTGCCTTCACCCGCATTCCTGTACAGGTGGCCTAAGGGCGCTCATACATGTAGAAGTAAAATTCTACACAATGTGCTGTTTGCAGTAGAACTGTAAACTGCGTTTTGCTGTAGGGTCTGGTAACATAGGTAATCTTACTCACCATTATCATCAGAGAAGTTCAACACTGGTAACGGTGCTTCACATTCAGCTTCCATATTTTCATTCTTATCACTTTCTATGTTCTGCACAACTGTAAAAGAGAAATGCTTTAAAACTGTAGTCTTAATAAATCTACCAACGTCTTTTTTTTGTAGAATACCCCTTTAATGGGGTGTAACTCATGAAAGAGGTTGGATAGCAAATAGTACTCTGCAAGATGGAGAGAAAGTAATACATCTGTAAATATACCATCTTAATGCCATCTAAGGCTAGGTACACGACAACAGATAGGGCACAACTACACTGCAACATGCTGCGACAGTCGCAGAAAAATCTCTGCGACTGTCGCATCGCAGTATGTTGCAGTGCGACACCATAGACTGCCTTTATAAAAATTGTCGCGCGACATTGGTGCGACAAATGTCGTTGTGTAGACCTAGCCTAATTATTTTAGCATCATTTTTTACAAAACAATTTATGAATTAACAAAATATTTGGAGTTTTGGGAATACTGTTCAGACTTTATGAAAATTTTTGTACCTGGCTGAAAGCTGGCCTCCTCCATTCGCTGGATATTTTGTTCAAAGTGTGTTGGTGACATTAGAGCCAGTTCTAACATGAAGGCACCGCATGCATGAGGCGTGCAGGTGTTCATACGGAAATCCTTCCTGCTAGCCAAGATTTCTCCTTTTCGGCTGAAATATACAAATGAACTTAAATGAGGAAAAAAACATTTACTAGATTAAGGCGGAAAGCACACCTTTTTTCCCCCCTTTTTTAAGCCAAACACAGGCGTAGATTCAAACAGCTGATAATTCTCTCTTCTGAATCTACTCCTGTGTTTGGCTGTAAAAATGAGATTTTTGTATAACTTACCAGTAAAATCTCTTTCTCGCTCTTCCTTGGGGGACACAGGAAACCTTGGGTATAGCGCAACTCCCTAGGAGGCGTGAGACTAAGTGAAAACTGTTAAGCCCCTCCTCCAGCAGCTATACCCTTAGCCTGGAGAGAGAGACTACCAGTTGCGTGTCCAAGTAGTGAAAGAAAGGCAATGACCAACCATATAAAACCAAACAAGTCAACTACCCGACAGGGGCAACTAAACCGTAACGGTGAACCAGATAATGGGTGGGTGGTGTGTCCCCCAAGGAAGAGCGAGAAAGAGATTTTACTGGTAAGTTATACAAAAATCTCATTTTCTCGCCCAATTCCTTGGGGGACACAGGAAACCTTGGGACGTTCAAGAGCAGTCCAAGAAGGGAGGGACTACAGCCCAAGGCGAAAACCACCGGAGGTATCAAGATAACGCCGCCTGCAAGACCAGGCGGCCCAAAGCAGCATCTGCCGATGCATAGGTGTTCACCCTGTAGAACTTGGTGAAGGTGTGCAAGAAAGACCAGGTGGCCGCCTTAGGCCTCTTTCACACGGGCGAGTTTTCCGCGCGGGTGCAATGCGGGAGGTGAACGCATTGCACCCGCACTGAATCCGGACCCATTCATTTCTATGGGGCTGTTCAGATGAGCGGTGATTTTCACGCATCACTTATGCGTTGCGTGAAAATCGCAGCATGTTCTATATTCTGCGTTTTTCACGCAACGCAGGCCCCATAGAAGTGAATGGGGTTGCGTGAAAATCGCAAGCATCCGCAAGCAAGTGCGGATGCGGTGCGATTTTCACACACGGTTGCTAGGAGACGATCGGGATGGAGACCCGATCATTATTATTTTCCCTTATAACATGGTTATAAGGGAAAATAATAGCATTCTGAATACAGAATGCAAAGTAAAATAGCACTGGAGGGGTTAAAAAAAAAATAAAAAAATCATTTAACTCACCTTAATCCACTTGCTCGCGTAGCCCGGCATCTCCTTGTGTCTCCTTTGATGAAGGACCTGTGATGACGTCACTCCGGTCATCACATGGTACGTCACATGATCTTTTACCATGGTGATTCACCATGGTAAAAGATCATGTGACGTACCTTGTGATGACCGGAGTGACGTCATCACAGGTCCTTCATCAAAGGAGACACAAGGAGATGCCGGGCTACGCGAGCAAGTGGATTAAGGTGAGTTAAATGATTTTTTATTTTTTTTTTAACCCCTCCAGTGCTATTTTACTTTGCATTCTGTATTCAGAATGCTATTATTTTCCCTTATAACCATGTTATAAGGGAAAATAATACAATCCACAGAACACCGATCCCAAGCCCGAACTTCTGTGAAGAAGTTCGGGTTTGGGTACCAAACACGCACGATTTTTCTCACGCGAGTGCAAAACGCATTACAATGTTTTGCACTCGTGCGGAAAAATCGCGGGTGTTCCCGCAACGCCCGTGTGAAACCAGCTTTACACAGTTGTTCAGCCGAAGCCCGATGCCTCTGAGCCCAAGAAGCACCGACCGCTCTGGTAGAGTGAGCGGTAACACCAAAAGGCGTCTCCTTGCCCTTAGCGCAGTAAGCCTCGATAATAGCCATCTTGATGAAGAGGGCAATAGACACCATGGACGCCGCCAACCCCTTGCGCGGACCTTCCGGAACCACAAAGAGAGAGTCCGTGCGCCAAAAGGGTCCGGTGACTTCCAGGTAAATCTTCAGGGCCCTAACCACATCCAGGCGGTGAAGCTCCCGTTCTCGAAGATGAGAAGGACAAAGGGAACGGAGGACGATGTCCTCATTGAGGTGAAAGGCGGAGACCACCTTCGGAAGGAAGGAACCGGACGGAGAACCGCCTTATCCTGGTGGAAGACCAAAAGGGGCTCCGCGCACGAAAGTGCCGCCAATTGAGACACCCGTCGATGGGACGTGACGGCCACAAGGAACATGACCTTGCAGGACAAAAGACAAAGAGAAACCCTCCGCAAAGGGGTAGATTGGAGTGCCGTTAGCACAACATTAAGGTCCCAGGGTGGAATGGGAGCGCGATACGGGGGAACAGAGTGAGCGACTCCCTGGATAAAGGTTTCGACAGGCCCGAGAGGGGCCAGAGGACGCTGGAAAAGGATGGAAAGCGCCGAGACCTGACCCTTTAATGAGCTGAGACCCAAACCCAGGTCCAGACCAGACTGCAAGAAGGACAAGACCGTGGGTAGGGAAAAACGAAGGGGATGAACATCCAGAGTTTCGCAAAAACCCAGGTAAGACCGCCAGGTCCGGTAATAAATCCTGGACGAGGCCGGCTTCCGTGCGCAGATCATGGTACGAACCACATCTGCTGAAAAACATTGTTGCGTTAAAACTGCGGTCTCAATAGCCATGCCGTTAAATGTAGCGACCCTAAATGCTGGTGGAAGATCGACACTTGAGAGAGAAGGTCTTCTCTTAGAGGCAGCGGCCAAGGCACGTCTCCAAGGAGTAGCATTAGGTCGGCGTACCAAGGCCGGCGAGGCCAATACGGGGCTATGAGAACCGTAGGCACGCCCTCTGACGCGATTTTTCGGAGGACCCGTGGCAGAAGAAGGAGGGAAACACGTACAGGAGGGAAAATTCCGTCCACGGAAGAACGAGAGCGTCGGCGCCATACGCCCTCGGGTCCTTGGACCTGGACAGGAAGGTGGGGAGCTTGTGGTTGAACCTGGAGGCCATGAGGTCCACATCCGGACAACCCCAACGGAGGCAAATGGACTCGAACACTTCGGGATGCAGAGACCACTCGCCCGGGTCGATCGTCGTCCGACTGAGGAAGTCCGCCGCCCAGTTGTCCACCCCCGAAATGTAAATGGCCAACAGGGCCGGAACATGAGTTTCCGCCCATAAAAAAATAATAATAATTTCCAAATGAAGGAGAAAAAACAGCCCTGCAGAGCAGGGAGTGTCTTGCCTCCTTGGACACTAAGCAAAAACTGGTAGTCTCTCTCTCCAGGCTGAGGGTATAGCTTCTGGAGGAAGGGCTTAACAGTTTTCACTTAGTGTCACGCCTCCTAGGGAGTTGAGCTATACCCAAGGTTTCCTGTGTACCCCAAGGAATTGGGCGAGAAAATAAACTGTGTCAAAAACAAAACAAAACGCATGGGTGATTACACCATTATGTTGCTCGTACATGTAGCTTTAGAGCTTTTCGGCGCTCCAGAGGCTGTGAAACTACAACTCCCAGCATGCACACTTACTCAGCTGTTCTTGTAAACAGTCATAGGAGGAGGATTGTGGGAGTGTAGTTTCAGAACAGCTGTAGTGCCGGAGGTTGCCGATCCCTGGTGTAGAGTGTCATGTAGAGTTACACTGGATTTGAGATGCGGTTATATGGCTTGTACAGGTGAAACACATGGTCTCAATTTGTTTCACCTGTACATGCCAAATGGGCAGAAGGAGCATCATGCATGGGCACCTTTACAATTTTTATTGACTAGAACCACAAATAATGTATAAATCACTTTTCACCTGCATAGAGGGTTGTTTTTCTTTTCCACTTCTTCAGGAGGAACAAGCGCCATTGGTGTAAGGGGAATAACGTTCACCAGCTATTAAAAAGGAACAAATGTAAATTACATAAATTAGATCAGATAAAAAAGGGATGGGGAAACGATACATAATAATTGTATATTAACGTACATTTGGATTTTGTTCCTTTTTCAAATCCACGTTGGTTTTCTTGGTGTCAGTTATATCATCTAGGCTGAGAAACTACAATAGAAGGAAAGGGATCATAATGTGACCGAAGACAAGGCAGTCTCTAAGATTTAACATCACCATAAAGAGTTGCGATGATTTACATGACATGGCATTTATAATATAGTTGCGAATAAAATGTAACTATACATATGTTACTACATAGTTGTATTAAAGAGAATCAGTCACCAGTGACCTCCCTATCAAATTGTTTGCATAGACACATAGCTGTGGTTCACCTGATTAAAACGCTGATCGACAGGACCAGGCAGTGGCAAAACAGAGAGATGGGGCTGGCCACAGAAATTAGTGGAGCTTGGACGCAACAAGAGCAATGGTGACACCCTCATTGCACCAAAGGCCTAAGCATTTTAATCAGGTGAACCATAGCTCTGTGTCTATGCAAACAGTTAGCTAGTGAGGTTGCTGGTGACAGATTCTCTTTAATGGTACCGTTCAAATTGATAAAGAAGCACATGTTTAAATAGTTTAAGCCACTATTACATTTTAATTCTAGTTAAACATCATTTTGACAATAATTGGCAGCAGACTTTCTATACGGGAAACAGAGGAATTACTCAACAGCAGCTTGTGTTTCTATCTTCACAAAACCTCTGGTCATGTACTGAACGCATTGTTATCCATACGTAACATTTGTCTGTGTACCGATTTATCTAGTACTTCAGGTCGTCCTTACAGGCATGTATTCGTAGTGGCCCTATGTATTACCTATTTGCATTAAACCTGATCGGTCGTCTTAATATATTGCCCTGAGCAAATCAGCATATTATAGCTACGCTGTTTTGCTACTAGCAGCGCTGCAAGCACAGGAGTAGATCCAAAGAGAAGGACTGATATGCCTCCTTTCTTTTGTATCTACTTCTTTGTGTGACTTGTGTGATCCAGCCTTACAGTAGTGATGGCGCTAAGATGCTTTGCCCTAAGGGCAGACTAAGACAACATCAGTTCTCGCTTCCTACACAAAACTACTTTGAGGCAGATATGAATAGGGTAGTGTTCCCCGACCAGTTTGGGAGTATAATGTGGCTCCCTATAACTTCCCGTATAACTTTCAGTTAACACAGAGGTTAAAAGCCATATCACTTGGTCAAATATTTAATTGGCTTTTCACTTTTAAAAGAGTCTGTCACCAGCAACCTCCCTATCCAACTAAGGGCACTGTCAGAGTTTTAGTTAAATTTTGTTGATCCGAGGCTCTGTTCCCAAGTAATGACACTTTTGCATGCATGAGAGAACACAGGGCCGGGCAAGATTACGTTGCCACTGCCTGAGCCTGTCAATCAAAGCAGCCAGGGAGGGGCAGGCCACACAAAGGGCAGGAGCACCAGTGCAATAAGAGCAACGATGACTCTCGTTGCATCAAATTTGCATGTTTGTACTAACAACAAAATTATTTATTTTATTAAGATGCAATAATTGTGTAAGACATTCACACGAACGTGGTGTTTTGTGGATCCACAAAGCACGGATACTGGCCCATGTGCAGTCCGTAATTTGCGGACCGCACATGCCGCCGCCATCATAGAAAATGCCTATTCTTGTCCGCAATTGCGGACAAGAATAGAACATGTTCTATTCTTTTTGAGGGGCCGCGGAACAGAACTACGGTATGCTGTCCACATCTTTTGCGCCCCCTACAAACGAATGGGTCCTCAGCAGTTCTGCAAAATTGTGGAACAGATGCAGACTCATTCATATGGTCGTGTGATTGTAGCCTTTTAAAAGGTATCAGTCTTGTTTGCTTTTAATTGCATATTCAGAGTACAACCATTACCTCTTGTTCTTCATTCTGGTTTGGAAAGTTTGCATCTTTGTCCACCCCATCTTCTCCAACAGAGGCCGGCTGCTGATTCCGCCTAAGTAAAACATGACAATGTTAGCTCTTGTTTGTAATAAATGTACAGCCAGCCAAGGCTACATTTCGAAAGGCTATATTCTCCTTTTACAGTTTAAATGTATATTAAATAAAACTATGAAGGAAGAAACCAGACACCGCATGGGATCCCTCTGCATAAAAAAAAAAACTAAACCTGAGCGTTATTTCCTGACAGATCGTGTGGCACCTCTCTAGTTCTCCTGGCTGCAGCTGTGACAACATGTGACTGCTAAAGTAAATTGCATATCTCTTCTGTACAGTGCAATAAGGAATGCTCAGTTCCCATGCGTTGTCCAGTTTTAGGAACTGTCCTTGTCCATAAATCAATTGTACAAGACAAGAAATTTTCTAATGTATCTTATTAGAGAAAATTGCCTTTCTTCACTTTTATCAAACTATTTCTCCTCTGCGCCAATCAAAGACCCATAGTTCACTGATAATATCCATCTCCAGTAAGAAAACAAAGATCAGGTTACCATTGCTGCGAGGGGAAGAAGCAGCTCTAGTAAGTTTTCTCTCATGCCAGTGCTTCCCAGCTAAACTGCTCACTACTGATGTAGATTGTCCTCCATGCTGCTGCTTCTAAAGGTTTTCTACAGAGATAGGGAAGCAGGATCTCGTGTGTGAAGTGTATGTGAGACATGATAGTATCTCCTCCTGTCTGCAGCATTGATCAGGTTACTGCTGCTTCCCCTAGAAGTCTAGGGAGTGGGAGATGAGAGGAAGATGTGGCTGATAAGTGGAGAAACAAGATTTTTTTTTCTGTAATAAGATATATTACATAGTTTCTTACATTCTCCTAATTATTGACTAATGAAAAGTTCTTTATAATCAGAGGTACAGTTTAAAGAAAATGTTATATATTTAATATACTGTAGTTCTGTCAGGTTTTGATCAGGTTTTCAGATGCAGTTTTGAACCTAAAACCAGATGTGTATTGTATAGGGAAGATTCTAATTATTATTTTTATTTTTTTGAATATACAGCCTCATGGCAGGTAATTGAATAAAAAATAAATAAACCTGTTTCTACAGTGTCATTCTAACCTCTGCATCTCCAGTCCTCCCATTCTTTATATACAAGACAGACATTGAGGTGCACAACACGTGACCGCAACCAATCACTGGCCAGAGCGATCTCGTGCCATATACCGCTGAGGCCAGTGATAGGTTGTTGTGGTCACGTGCCATAGACCACTATGTCACCACTGCAGTCTTGTATAGAAAGAGCAGGAGGAGGAACAGAGATGTGGAGCCGAGAATGACTGAGGGAGAAACAGGCAAATAATATAGTTATTTTTTCCACTGGCATGAGGCATAATTTTAAAGGGGTTCTCCGGGCTTTTACTATTGAAGACCTATCCTAAGGATAGGTCATCAATATCAGATTGGCGGGGGTCCGATACTTGGCACCCCCACCGATAAGCTGTATGAAGAAAAGGCATGCGCAGTGTGCACGTTTTCTACATTCTCTCTTCCTGCTCGCCACAGACACAGCAGCAGCGAGCAGGAAGAGAGAAGGAATCCTGAGGATATGTCATCAATATTAAAATCCTGGAGAACCCCTTTAAACTACTCAGACAGCCTCTATAATGGTTAGAAAAGTGGTAGCGTACTAATAGGTTTTAACTAATAAAATATAAACACTTTTGCTCTCAATTACACAGAACGTATATACTGCGATACATACTTCTTATTGGATATGAAATCCAAGGCTTGATACACCAAAGAGTAAAGATATTCCACCTATATACAAAAAAAAATGTATCCAATTAAAACCAAACTGATTATCTAAACATGAACACAAACAAAATTTTAACAGATGCTAAGCTGCTATTAAAGGGGTATTCCCATCTTAGACAATGGGGGCATATAGCTAGGATATGCCCCGTTTGTCTGATAGGTGCAGGTCCGAGTGGTAGGACCCGCACCTATATCAAGAACGGAGCGGGAAGCGATGCGGCTGAAAGACCCCAGATTTCCCGGGGTCTGTCCACCACCAAGCGCTAATCCCCGCCTCTCCCATAGAAGTGAAGTGAAGATTGTACACCGCTCTCTGCACTTTTAAAAAGTGGGTGAGAAAGTGGCCATGGCTAGTTAGGAGAGTATATGTAGGCCAGAATTTTCAGAAGCAACTTTTTAAAATGCTGCAAAAAAACTGCAATCACAATCAAGAAGGGGGGCCTGGCCAATAAAGCTTGAATACCATCTCTAGACAAAAGTATTCCTCTATCAACTTTGTCAAAAAGCTCTATGGGACTGCTGGAGATAGCCAAGAACTGTACCCCGCTACATCCAGCAGTTGTCACAGAGCGAATAGGGATGCTCAAACACCGCTTCATTCATATATGGGCGACACAGGACCCGTGTTCTCGTGACATGTGGGGGTCCCATGGTTGCACCCTCACCTATCCTGTGGATAGGAAATAAGTTTACATTTTGGGAAACCCCCTTACAGGCTAATGCACCAACTCACCTTTTTACTGTAAATGCATGCTGACCCTTGGATGAGGAGGGCAGCTTCTGCAAAGTTCATGGTGGTTTTACCGCCATCAAACGATATGCAGATCTGATCCAACTACACAAATATAAATGAAATGGATTATCATGCAGCAATTTTTTTTTTAAAGAAATGTAAAAAGAAAAGGAGTTTATTTTTTTCAATAAATGTTGACGCTTTCATTATATTTTTGAGATAATTATTGTACAAAACAAGATAATGAAAAGTGGAGCCACAGAGCAATAAGGCTACACCTACACGACGACATTTTGTTGCACTAATGTCGCGCAACAATTTTTATAATGGCAGTCTATGGTGTCGCACTGCAACATGCTGCGACTGTCGCAGAAAATCCATTCAAGATGGATTTTTCTGCGACTGTTGCATCGCTGTTGCAGCGCGACACCATAGACTGCCATTATAAAAATTGTCGCGCGACATTAGTGCAACAACGTGTAGACGTAGCCTAAAAGAGAATCTAAATGTAGTATGTGGTTTTCGGCAAACAATTATTGTCTGAAGAGGTTCTCTGGGAATAACGAGGCCACAAGCGGCACATTACTGCTGAAGCCTGTCATTGGCTGGATGTAAACAGGCCGCGGACCGGATTATGGAGATGTGGGAGCCTGTGCGGAGGACTGGAGAGCAGTCAAGTGTGAATCTCCCATTTACGGAGGCAGGCTGCAGGCAGAACCCCTTTAAGGGTTCACACATGCTGGGGAAGGAGGGGGGATCTGCAGCACAAACTGACCTGGAGTACAAATCGTCAGGGCAAATTACACTGCTGAACCGCTGCAAAATCCACCCCATGTGACTGTACCCCAAGGCCTCTTTCACACGAGTGTGATGGATTAGGAAAACTCGCACCACTTTGCAAGCAAGTTCAGTCAGTTTTTTTTTTTGTTTTTTTTAAATCAGATAGTTTTTATTCATTTTTCAGAGGTAAAAATAGAACATGAACATCATTGCACGTACATGTTACAATATGAGATACACAATCTCTATTAATTGGATGCATATCGTCTGACAGCAGTGCAAGATATTAATATCATTTCCCATCAATGAAGGGTGATGCTCATCATAACCAATTTACTCTCATAACCCTCAACCCCGGTCAACCCCCCCCCCCCCCCCAAGTTCAGTCAGTTTTGTCTGCGATTGCGTTCAGATGTTCAGTTTTTTCCGTGCTGGTGCAATGCGTTTTGATGCGTTTTTCACAAACATCTCCTAGCAACCATCAGTGAAAAATGCATTGCACCCGCACCTGCTTGCGGATGCAATGCATTTCCCACTAAAGCCCCATTCACTTCTATGGGGCCAGGGCTGCGTGAAAAACACTGAATATAGAACATGCTGCGTTTTTCATGCAACGCAGAACTGAAGCGTGAAAAAAAAAAAAAAAAAGAAAAGAAAAATACATGCACATAGATCTATTGAAATGAATGGGTCAGGATTCAGTGCGGGTGCTATGCGTTCACATCACGCATTGCACCCACGTGTGAAAACTCGCTTGTGTGAAAGAGGCCTAAGAATGCGTTCACAATGTTTTCTGCATAGATTTTGGTGTGGATTCTGTCTCGAAAAACGCCTCCCATTATTTTTAATGGGAGTCCACGATGCAGTTCATGAAGTTACGGTTCTATGGCTACAAAACCGCACCCTTTCTGCTGGGGCAGATTTTCCACAGACCAAATCCAAAGTGTGAACAAGGTCTTAGGATTCTATTTAATTGATTTGCATATTTTTAGAAACAAGAGAAATATTAGCTGTATTTGATACCACACCTGAAAGCATAAAAGTAAATGACTGGTGCATTCTGGACACACAATGTGGGCCATTTATTATGATTCTGTATGACAGGTTTTGGCGTAAAAGAGTCGCACAGTCCTGTTTTGGGACTTTTTAAATACCTGTGCATGTGGTGTTTTTATGTCACCCTCAACACTGGGGAGTGCTGGGGACTTACTAGATCATCTCTAGCTTCTGACTCGTAGAGGGGGGTTATAAGCAGGAGACCCCCTCCATGACATCCTAATGCCACAGGTCCTTATAATGATTCTAACAATCACAATTTGAAAAAAGTTTTATATATATTATCTATAACATAAAACTTTACCTCTTCCAAGTACTCGCCCAGCTGAGTGGCCACATCCACCTCCCAGTTCTTGGTCATGTCCCTGATTGGCTGCAGCAGGTGAGAGTACCTGGACTCCACGTCCTCCATCTTTTATAAATGCACCTGGAAAGAGTCCAATACACAGTTAAGCAGATTCATGTGAACTCCATGTACACAGGTTAAGGCCTCCTGCACACGACCGTATGGCTTTTTCAGTGTTTTGCGGTCCGTTTTTTACGGATCCGTTGTTCCGTTTTTTGTTTCCGTTTGGCATATACAGCATACAGTAATTACATAGATAAAATTGGGCTGGGCATAACATTTTCAATAGATGGTTCCGCAAAAAACGGAACGGAAACGGAAGACATACGGATGCATTTCCGTATGTGTTCAGGTTTTTTTTGCGGACCCATTGACTTGAATAGAGCCACGGAACGTGATTTGCGGGCAATAATAGGACATGTTCTGTCTTTAAACGGAACGGAAAAACAGAAATGGAATGTATACGGAGTACATTCCGTTTTTTTGCGGAACCATTGAAATGAATGGTTCCGTATACGGAACGCAAAAAAACCTGCATCCGTGATCCGGTGAGCCCAAGCGGCCGGTGCCCGCATATTGCAGACGCACTGTTTGCGGGCCGCAATACGGGCCACGGCCGTCAACTGCCGTGTGAATGAGGCCTAAGAATGGTGTTTCTGGCCAAGTAAGAAAACTGGCTGCTGTATGATGCATTACGATTGGTGCATCTTCAGGAAGTCCGTGTGCCAAAAGAGAAAATGTACACCCGCAAGGAGCTACTGCAGATTTCAATGTGCATATAGTTAGATGCGTCGGGCCATAGAGATCATATCTGCGCTCCCACTCTTCTGTGAAAGATGTACTGGTGTCGGAATATTACTTTGCACTTTAAATTTACGGAGTTCACCATGTGGAATAACTAGTGCGGTCATTTTTTTCTATGGGTCAGTATGATTACATATATAGTTATGGTTTTGTTGTTTCTTTTTTTTTTACTAATTTTACACAATAATAGCACAGCACATTTCACACAAAAGCAATAGTATATATATGTATGAGCAACGCATTCTAAGAGCCAGAATTCATTTGTCCGTGGATGTAGCTGGCGTATGTGGCCTTTTTGTGAAGGGTTAGAAGTAGTTTTCATTTATACTATTCTTGGCGAGGGAAATATGAAAAATAAAAATAAAAAAATCCATTACTTTTTGCGTTTTTTTATGTTGTTCACGGGATGGTTTATCATGTTATCTTTATTATATGTATTGTGGCAAATAAGGCAATACGGTGTATGTGTTTTTTTTTTCTTTTACAAAATACCGTAAAACTTTTTACAGAATTTTTTTTTATGTATACCACTGCATTATAACCTATCACTGTACTATTAGGCTGTGTCTGTGGCACAGTGTAATAGGCATACAGCTATGTTAGGTCCCTGGCAGCCATGGCACCGCATTGTGTACTCAGGGGGTGGGCGGCGATGGTGACAGGGAGCATCTGCGTAACTTCTTAGATGGCACGGTCACTACTGACGGGATGGCGCTGTTACAGTGGTAGCCTGGCGTCTGTCAGAGCTGGGCTCCCACAGTGACCCAGAGAGTTGTATCAGCGCAGGTCTTACACGGTGTCTTCAGGCCCCGCTGCCCGCACCGGGTTTAATGGCACAGGTGGCAGGGTCTGAAGCGAGTATACAGGTTGCGCTCCAGAAGGGGAAAAAATATATATATATATTAAATTATATATTTATTTTTTTTACAATGGAACCGTATGGGTGACGGGAACATAGCCAAGCAGGTGTGCTAGGGAAAAGAAAATGGAGGAACCGTTCTTTCTGGAAACCTAGCTGAGGATGGACACCAGTAATGATGTATAAAGCTGCAATGGCAGACGTATTAGTATCAGGGCAGTAGTGTGGTCATAGCCTTGACAGCAGCCCTCCGCCTGCTGAGACACTACAACTACCAACATGCCCTGATCGGCTGCAGCTGTCAGGCCCTGCTGGGACTTGAAGTGTTTCCACAAATAGGGAGATGGTAGCTGACAGGTGGGCACTGAGCTCAGCCCCTGCCTCCTCCCCTGGATGTCCGGTAAACTCACCTTAGCGCAGGTGCCTGGGTGTAAAATAAAACGTACAGTGTAACGAGCTCCTCCGCTTCTCTTTCAGCCTCGGCTCGCCATTTTTGTTTTTCCCGCCCAGCCCGGTACAGACGTGCACTTCCGGGCTCTTCGAATTCTACCAATCAGACCAGCACTACTGGGAGTAGAAAGACGGTCTCGCAATGCCTCTGGCGGTCGCTAGGTGGCGCTGTCATTCTTGGCTGCACACGTGACGCTGAAAGGCCGGGCTGTCCTGTTGTGCGGGATTTGTCTTCTCATTTGTGTTTAGGTTTGTGATAGGGTCCCAAGGAGTCCAATGAAAGCTGCTAAAAGAAAAAGTGTCCAGAGCAACCAATCATAGGGCAGCTTTCATTTCTTATAGCGCTGACATTGGTGGCTACTAGCAACAAAGTTTTTCTTTTACTTAGTAAAATCTTGTTCTCCTAGGAGCCTGGTCACACCGTGCCACTTATTTATTACTATGCAGGTAGAGCCAGCTCCTCACCAAGGAGGGGAACCGCACATCACTTGCAGTTTGATTTATGTTATTGAATCAGTTGTAACCCCACTGAGGAAAAACATATTTTGAGGGGGAAGAAATGCTGCAAATATTAGCTGGAAGTCAAAAGGTTAATGTAAAATACAGAGCAAACAAATTTATCAAACTGCGGTAAAGTAGAACTGGCTTAGTTGCCGATAGCAACCAAGCAGATTCCATCTTTCATTTTCCAAATGAGCTGTGATAAATGAAAGGCGCAATCTGGTTGCTGTGGGCAACTTTACCCCAGTTTTATGTAGTTATAGGGTTCCTGCGAAGAGGGCTTGTTCTCCCATTTAAAATAACGGATCTCTGACGGAACTGAGCACAACTGATAAAATAAAAGATCCACCACAACATTTTCTGCATCAGGTTTTTTCAGCTCTGAAAATTCTCTGTGTGGACCAAGCCTTTGCAATGCAAGGGTGAGATTGGGACAAATCCACATAAAAATCTGCACATAAGGCTACATGCATTTTTTTTGCGGTCCACAAATAGCGGATCCGTGTTCCTGTTTTTTTTACATCCACATCCGTTACGTTTGTCCACAAATTTTGTAGGTTGTGTTTCTGTGTGCGGTCTGCAAAAAAAAACCCTGAAGTCTGTAATTCTTAAAAATGTAAATATCCCCACCCAGGATACTGGTATATACAGGTTTCCCAGCAACCATCCGCAAAAAAAAAAACCAGATGCGGATGACATACAGATGGCTTCCGTTGGTTATCCACATTTTTTTGCGGACCCATTGACTTCAATGGGTCCGCAAAACGTTTATTGCAGACAAGAATAGGACATGCAATACTTTTTTTGCGGACGGGAAACACGGACAGCGGATGCGGAAAAGAAATGGTTGACTACACCGCAATTTTAACGGCTCCGTAGAAATGCATGGGTAACCATCCGATCAGCCAAAAAAAACGGAACGGACTCAGAAATACAACTGTCCTGTGCACGTAGCCTAAATCCGCCAAATCACATCACTTTTCCTGCAGTTTCTGCTTTAGATTTATTTATTACAGTCAGATATAAATTATGGTTCTATGGTAGAAGCAGGGCTCTGAAGAAAAGGCAAAAGCAATGCAACCGAGCAGGGAGAGCCCTCCAGTCTAGTCTGCTCTTTGTACATGGACAGGAAAGGATCGCTGTTCTGCTGGGCGAAATCCGCTCAGACGTTACAACTGCGCCTGCGCAGTGAAAGACCCGGAGCTCAATCCCACTTCTCTGAGCCCGCCTATCAAATCAGTTCAAAACGTGGACACGTGAAACGCGCATGCCTGTCTAGTAGGGCGCCTGGGACCCTTTAATGCGCATGCGCACACCGTCCACGTTGTGACTCATCCAGACTGCTGCAAAGATTTGAGGGGGTTCCGTCCGCGGTCATGGGGGAGCAACGGCAAGTTCGAAGTACCTTCTTATGGGGGCTGAGCGGCATTTACCTGTGTGCATTCCTGTCACTGTATACGCAGATACCAGGTAAAAGACACGTAATTGGCGGCTGCAGTTTTGGGGGGGTTATTTGTACGGGCATGTGAGACCTCCGTTTCTGTGGTAGGAAATCTACTCCCATTCACCTTCTGTCACACCACACTTTCCCCAGCTGATTGCATGGGCACTGGGCAGTATTGCTAGCAGGGTGGGGTCTAAGTCTTAATCATGAAGAGATAGATAAGGGTTAATGCTGGCAGTGCATGATCTGGGTCTAAACACAAAGTTTCCCTTTATTACGGCTGAATGTGATGAAATGGGCGCGGTGATATTGGGCATATTGTCAGAAGATGGCTACCAGACTATGAAGCCCCCCCACACAGGAAGTGGTCTCCCACCTCTTTTGTGGCCATGCCCTTCCATTTTGGGTTTTGGCAAGAACCTTCTACCCCAACTATGAAGACCTTTCACGTTGAGTAACAAAAAGAACATACAAACTATCAATAACCTATTTGGGGACCTTTAGACTAGAGACACGGAGTGTTGAACTGCTTCTGCACGTTGGATTGCTTTGGACTACTTATATCATGGTGGTTTAATATGAAATAGTGAGAAGAGTATATGTATTACGGTCAGTGGTATATTTATATTGACTATTACTACAGCAACTAGACACTTCATCTATCAATATTGAGATTTTAAATATTTTTTCTTTTATTATGTTTATGCACAATAGGAATACTCAATTAAAACACTACATTTTAATACAGTTCCAAATGAGAGAGGGCGTGTTAATATAATTATTTTTGTATAAATCTCTTGAGAGGCTTTGGGGTGAGCCTACCTAACTCCAGAGATCGCGACGGGTGGGCCGCTATATACATCTATCTATTGTACATTCTTGTTTTATGGCTTAAAGGGAACCTGTCAGATCCGTTGTGCTGCCCTCTGATTTCACATTGATTTCAGGAGCCTGTCACTTAGGAGTTAAAGGGAGTCTTTCACCTAAAATCACCATTGTAGAACACTAACATCAGGATCTCCATTACATTCCCCATATTAGAATGCTACCTTCCATATTGCTGTCCATCGCCGATTTTCTCAGAAAAACACTTTTTTTAAATTCAATATGTTAACTAGCTTCTGAAGGTGCCCAGGGACGGCATTCATGCGGCCGGTGCCCAGGCCCCTCGGCGCTTTTCATATGAAACCCCTCCCCTTTCACCCCTCTGGCCCGCCCTAGGTTCTTCGGATTACGTCCTCCTCTTAGTGAGAAATCCAGCACCAGCCCCGTTCAACAAATTTGCCATTATGAGCAGAGGCACAAGAGCGTTTAATGCGCATGTGCCGGCCCGTACATCCCGATCTAGCCAGCCTTGTGCCTCTGCCCATAATGGGGAATGAAGTGCGCAGGCGCGGCGATTCTGCTGAACGGGTCTGGTGCTGGATTTCTCACCAAGAGGGGGATGTAATCAGAAGAACCTAGGGCGGGCCAGAGGGGTGAAATTGCTAATTGACAGGCTTCTCCATTGGCACAGAAACATGTCAATCAGGGACTGGAAGGGGAAGGAGCTTGCATGTCATGAATACATCGGACTCCTGACTTCAGAGCGGATGACTCTCTGGTTGTGCTACGAAGCTCCACAAGTGAGTAATAGGGTCAGCTTCCCGTTAACTCCAGAAAGCTGACGTACACTATGCTCCGAGAGGACCGCATAAGGGACTTGACAGGGTCACTATATAGACCCTTTAAATATGTACAGTTATCCCCTATTAACAGGATAGAAGATAACTATTAGATTGGTGGGGGTCTTACCAGAGGGCAGCCCACTGATGATGAGAATGGGGATCCCGTACCCCTCATGGCCTCCCTCCAGGCATGTGCACTGCTGCTCCATTCCTCTCTACGGAAGTTCTGGAGACATCCAAGCGCTTGTACTTGGTTGTGTCCAGCAGTCCCGTCCATCCTGCCACTATGTTAATTTCTGCGGGGGGCCTGAGGGGTACGGGGTTCCCATTTTCGTGATTGGTGGTGGTTCCACAGATCTAATAATTAGCCTCTGAATAGAGGATAACTTGTCACTACTAGAATACCACATTTAATGGCTGTTTAAAATAAAGAGTAATATAGAGTTCCTTTCATTACATGAGGCCTTAGAAAGTTGGTACAACTTTTTATGATTTCCACTTCCCTTCATTCTGGCGAATACATTTGGGCAGATTTACTAATCCTGTAGACCAGAGTTCCTCGTGAAAAATACATTGCATTCGGATGTAATGCGTTTTACACTGATGGTTGCGTGGAGAGGTTGTTCTTAAATATTTTCACGTGTGTGAAAAACGTGTCAAAACTGATTGCACTCGCGTGGAAAAAACTGAACGCAATCGCAGACAAAACCTAGCTTCACTGAACGCATCCTGAGCCAATCCGTATAGTTTGTGTGAAAGAGGCCTTAGGGTTAATTCACACGACGTGGGAAAAAGGCAGTTAAATGGAAAAACTGTCCGTCTCGGTGTGTGCATCCATTTTGTCAGATGAGTTTTTTATTGGCTTTTTTTTTAAACCGCAACCCCTGCAGTGCCATCAGGATAAATAAGGGCCCCATAGTTCCCCCATCTTAAATAATGCCTTTCAGTAGTGCCCGATTTTTATATAATGCCACAAGAACCCTCAGTATGTATAATGATTAAATATATATATTGCCCCCTGCGCCATTATTCACTGGCTGTTAAAAAATAGCCATATTAATGGCCCCATAGACTGCAGTGGTTGTGAAAAATGCCATGTAACATCCGTTAAAAAAAAAGTCACGGCCATTTTTCACTGCTGTATAAATGCAGCCCTAGGCTATGAATTGATCACAGTTCGTCAGGCTGGATGATGAATCTGTGCAGGGATAGACATTGTTCTCTAAAACTATACCAATTATTGGTTGCTTACTTTGCGATAGAATTTTACACCAGAATTGTAGCACAGTTTTGGCCCAAAATGTTGCATCTTAGGCCACGCATCGTTCTTGCTAAGCTACACCTCCTTGGCAAGCTAGGCACAGTGGATTTTTATAAAACTAGATGCACCAAATTGGGTGCACTCACTTCAGTAACTGAGTTCTTGTTTTCCAGCAGACTTGCAGTATGCATTTTATATGTCTTGAATACTTTTTCCTTTAGGGCTATATGGACGTGAAGGAATCTTGCCAGCATGGAAGATGCTTCGCTTCACTGGCAAAGGCTTATGGGAACAGTTGAATGACTCTCCTACATTGCTGTGGCTAGGTCCCCGGATAGGACTGGACACGGAGCAGAGCATGGAACTAATCTGTTTACTTGGGACTGTCCTTTCTTTGGGTGCTTTGCTTTTCAACTGCTTTCGGGACAGCTTAATTTTTCTACTGCTGTGGATCCTCTACCTCTCCCTCTGTCAGGTAAGCTTTGTGTCTATGCCTCAGAAACTTAAGGAGTTATACAGCCAGCAATATTGATGACCTCTCCTCAGGATAGGTCATCAGTATCTGATTGGCGGGGTGCTGGGAGATGGACCCCCACCGATCAGCTGCTTGAGGAGAAGTCGGCACTCATACTGCTTCTTCCTCAAGATTACACTTTGCACTGTCTCGCTGGCATCTCAGTGTAATTACAAGTGCTTGGTCCTTTTACTTAAATGGAACAAGTACTTGTAATTGCACTGTGCCCCCGAGACTGGAGTGATGATGCGCAGGGTGATCTTGAAGAGGAAGTGGCGCTCGGACCAGCTCCGCCTCTTCTTTATTTTTTTTTGAAAATCTTTATTTATGTCAATTTTTTGGCATGAAAAACAAACAAAGCTCAGTTGAATACATCAGATATTACAGCATATAAGAGCAAAATAGTTACACATATCTGACCATTGGACACAGCGAAAATGGAGTCAACCGTATGTGCGGCCCGTCTCCTATCGCACTTGAAATAAGCAATAAGCCCTCTTTTAACGCTAGAGTCAACTAACTCTTCCAAACACGCTGTTATATTTTGAGGCCTAGATGAGGCATTGGCTAAGAGACCAACCTCTCCTAGTTGTCCCCTCCACCATGTTTAATGCAGTATGAAAGGACAAACATGAAAGAACCATTAAACAAAAAGGATAAAAGGAGGAAAAATTAAATATGTCAGTCAGGATGTCTAGTGAATGGTTATCTGCTTGTAACCTCAAAACTTGCACCTCTTGAGGAATAGAATGTGAACTAGGAAAAAGTGGAGTATGTACCATCTAACGCAATATGCTAGTAGGATATACAATATGAATGAGCTAACACTACCCCTGAGCATATTTCTCCTCCATATGCGTGAGCCAAGGTTGCCATATTTTAAGGAACAACTTCCTATTGTTGTTTTCCCATCCCGCCAACTCCTCCATTCTACATATTAGGTTCATTTTATCATACCACATAGTCAAAGTTGGGGGATCTACCTCCCTCCATTTAATAGGGATAAGGAGTTTTGCAGCTGTAACCATATGAGTGGCTAGTGAAGTTTTATTAGGTCTAAAGTTTTTCTCTGGACGCCATAGTAAGATCAATGGGCCCGTGAGGACAATTTGAGTGTTGCATACCTTATTGATTACAGTTTCAATTTCATGCCAGAAATGTCTCAGGGTTTGGCAACCCCACCAAATGTGCGATATGTTACCTATTCCAGTGGAACATCTCCAACACACATTGGAAGGGATTAGGTTAATTTTATGAAGAAATTCCGGAGTTCGGTACCATCTAGTAAGTATCTTGACAGAGTTCTCTTGGACCCTCACGCACCTCGAGAATCCATGTGAGTTAGATAGTATAAATGCCTTATCCCGATCATCTAAAGTGATATTCAGTTCTCTCTCCCATTCCCTCAAATAGGCAGGAGTCTGTTTATCTCTCCCAGTCAATAGTTGTCTATATATTAAAGAAAGGCATTTTGGGGGAATGGAGGGGAGAAGGACATAATTTTCCAACCAGGTAGGATCTGGAAGTGGCAAATGTGCAGACCTCGAAAACTTTGCGCATGTATTCTCAAAATCCCATTTCTGGATCATATTTATCACCTCACCTGTATTTTTAGTTAGAGCAGTGTAATAGTCAGAATTCGGGAGGATTCTATTTAGATCCCCCAATCTAAGACCATGAACAAACCCCGAAACCTCTGGTTGTTTAATAGACGTGGCAGGAAGTACTTGTGGGAGTAGCTGAAGAGGCACCATGGGAGAAAGGCGGTTCCCACTCATGTTGAGGGCTGAGGTGGCATTGCAATGTGTGATGGTACACCTTGTGATATCACTCAAAACTACCCGTCTATTGAGAATCTTGCTACTATGTCTCCACAAAAGGTGCTCTTGATTCACCCCCAAGAGTGCCCTTTCTAAAGAAACGTGCAGTGGGAAAGGTTGCGGCCTAGATAGAGCCAACCATCTTTCCAAGTGAATAGCTTGAATATACATTGATAGATCTGGGAGGGAAATGCCCCCTTGTTTTCATCGTCTAGTAAGAAGCCCATATGAAAGCCTAGCTCTCTTGTCCGCCCAGAGAAACCTACCCATGAGTGTTTTCAATTTATTCAGGAATGATTTTGGAACAGTAATTGGAAGAGACCTGAATGTGTACATAACCTGAGGTAGGACATAAGTCGTCAGAACATTTTTTCTCCCTAACCAAGAAAGATTGGGTAATGAAGGTTTAGAAAGGAACATTTTTATTTTATTTAGTAGGGGGATATAATTAAGCCTGAAGAGAAGGGCTGGGTTAGCCGGAACCATGATTCCTAGATATTTTATAGCTGTAGGTGGCCATTTAAAAGGGGTCAGAGCTTCTAACTGCTTCTTTCTGGCAGGGTCCAATGAGAATCCCAGGGCTTCAGATTTTTCCATATTTATTTTAAAATTAGAGACCCTCCCAAACTGCTCAAAGATTCCTAGGACATGTGGCATGGCTTCTACCGGGTTCGTTATCATCAAAAGAAGATCGTCAGCAAATGCTGCCATCTTATGATGTACGCCTTCAATTCTCAATCCCATGATGTTAGGTGATTGTCTGAATTTTAGTAAGAGAGTCTCCAAGGTCAAAACAAACAGGGCCGGGGATAGTGGGCATCCCTGCCTGGTTCCATTTTTAATCTGGAAGGCGTCCGACAGAGTTCCATTGACTAATACCTTGGCCGAGGGAGCAGAATATAGTGAAAAAATTGCATCTATGACCTGCAAGGGAAATCCAAACGCAACCAAGCAGGATTTCATGAAAAGCCAGTTAACTCTGTCGAACGCCTTCTCAGCATCTGTCCCTAAGCGCAGTAGTGGTATTTTTCTTTCCTTGGCTACAAATATGGAGTGCATGACCCTACTGATGTTGTGTCTACCCTCCCTCCCCGGCACAAAACCAACCTGTTCTTCTCCTATCAGGTTTGGGAGCAATTTGGATATGCGCTGGCTCAAGAGCTTCGCCCACCACTTCAAATCTGTATTGAGCAGTGAAATGGGCCGGTAACTACCGCACTCTTCTGGATCTTTCCCCTCTTTATGTAAAATAGTTATGTGCGCCAATTGAGCCTGGGGAGTGAAGGAAGAACCCGACATCAGAGAGTTGCATAAATTAGTGAAATGTGGCAGCAGTACCTCTTTAAATTTTTTATAATATGCAATAGGGAACCCGTCAGGACCCGGGCTTTTGCCAGACGGGATAGTGTGGAGTGTCTTTTCTACTTCCTGAATTGTGAAAGGTGTTAATAAACTAACTTTCTCATCTTCAGAGAGGGTAGGTATTTTGATGGAATGAAGGAATGAGTCAATGTGGTCTTGCATATTAGGAGAAATGTTCCTAGAAGCGTCCTCAAGATTGTGAAGTGTAGAATTTACAAAATTCTTCAGCTATGGTAGGGGTCGTAATTAATCTATTGCCTGAAGTAGTCTTAACTGCACTAATAAAGGTTTTATTCCTCTGGGCTTTCAAGAGAGCTGACATCAATTTAGAACCCTTTTCTCCATGCGAATAATACTTAAATCTTAGCGTTTGTAGGGCCCTAGCTGATTTAACATTAAGCGTATCTTTTAATTGAGAACGTAGGAGATTTAAAGTATTTTGATCTTCTTCTGACAAACTAGATTTGTGCTTCTTCTCTAGTGCTGAGATTTGAAGTAAAAGCTCTTCTACTTTTTTAGCTCTTTGTTTCTTTATCCTGGTACCCAAGCTAATCAATTCCCCCCTAACGACTGTTTTGTGGGCTTCCCATAATATGGTTTTTGAAGTTTCAGGTATATCATTCACTTTAAAATACTCTTGCATTTTATCATTAATCATGTCCCTATTAGTTAAGTCCTCTATAAGTGTGGTATTAAGCCTCCACGACCAAGCTTTAGGTGGTATATCTTGGAGTCTGAAACCAAAACCAACAGGGGCATGATCTGATATAGTTATAGACCCAATTGAGGAGCTAGTTACAGATGACAGGGCGTTATTGGACAAAAACAAGTAATCCAACCTTTGGTAAGTTCTATGGACTTGGGAGAAAAAGGTATAGTCCTTATCACTAGGGTGGAGTATCCTCCATACATCCGAGATTCCCAAACCCGCTAAGCTAATCTGAATCCTGCGTATCTGTTTCCTGGAAATTGAGGTATGTTTGGACGTGGAATCCTTTGAAGAATCTAAAGCCAGGTTAAGATCTCCCCCCACAATGAGAGTCCCTTCAGTAAACAACCTAAGCGCTTCCAAAGTCTGGACTACCCATGACACCTGCCTAATATTCGGGGCGTATAAGGAGGCCAAAGTGACAATAGAGTTTAATATTTTACCCTTAATGAACAGAAATCTTCCTTCAGGATCTACTTTTTTATCTAGCACCACTAAAGGAATGTTGCTGTTCACCCCTATGGAGACACCTCTAGCTGCTGTCGAATAGGTAGCATGGTGCCAGCAGTTAAAATGTTTATTTACTATGTTGGGTACATGTGAATGCCTAAAATGTGTTTCCTGCAGAAACACGATGTCTGCTTTTTCCTTCCTAAGCATATGATATACTTGACTGCGTTTTTGAGGTGCATTCATCCCGTTCACATTCAGTGTCACTACCGTGACTTTAGCCATATGAAGAATGGATGAGGTACATGAAGCGCATTATTACCAATCTCTGACTGACAAGGGGAGAAATAGAAACAAATAATGAACTAAAATTATAAATCGGCCCCTCATAAAAAACGAGGTAAGCCAAAAACCTACATTCGTAGATAACAAGAATGACATACATGTGGATGTATGTTGGGGGAGATGACTTATTGGTGAGAGCCACGATCTCCATCGGAACGCCACCACCGCGGCTAGGACATTGTGACAAACCTGCCCATTAATAAGGGAACCTATGAAGGGTATAATACCTTATATAGCTGTATTAGTAACCCTGAGTCTGGAATCCCAAACAGTAACTAGGTCTACATAATCAGGTTCTTGGTCGTCTCCATTAACCCTCTGTGTGAGACACTTAACAATAAACTGTGAGAACAACCATAACTTATAGCGGTATAGTGACCCCTGACTCAGGTTGGCATTATATTAAACATCATCATTAACAACAAACCAGTATTAGGCACATGTGATGTTAAGTCCCTTCATTCGGTCCTGAAAAAATAAAGGGTTAGGCAGCATTATGAGAGTCTCACGTGAGGAACCTCAATCCGCAGGATCAGCTCTCTTCTTGGGGGATTTAAACTTCCCCTCTCGATTCCATGGAGAGGGGACGGTTAACTTGGGAAGTTCGTCGAAATCTGCCACTGGTAACCAGGGTGCTATTTCCATCGGTGCGATATCTAACGCCTCCCAAATCTTCTGTAGGTCGTTCGGGTGTTTCACCAGAATCTGCCGCCCATTTATGGTGGTACTGAGACCAAATGGAAACAGCCACCTCAAGGGATGCTTCCTAGCTCTCAGTTCCGTCGTCAGCGGTCGCAGGGCCCTGCGTTTAGCAAGAGTGCTCGCGGCTAAGTCCTGGAATAGCAGAATCTTGTTGTTATCAAGCAGGACCTCTTCCTTCTCCCTCGCTGCTTTCAGGACGTCTGCAGTGTCCAGATAGTTAAGTAAGGCGCAAATTATGTCCCGAGGGGGATCACCTGCTGGGGGTTTCGGCCGCAAAGCTCTGTGGGCTCTTTCAATTGTAATGGCTGTCGCTCGGTCCGGTCCCAGTAACATAGCAAATACACGGCGGACCGTTTCCAGCAGGTCATCCGGAGAGACCGTCTCTGGGATTCCTCTCAGCCTAACATTCTTCCTCCGACCCCGGTTTTCTTGGTCTTCAAGATAGAGGTAAGCATTATTGACCTGCGTGCGGAGCACTTGCATTTGTGATTGCACTCCTTTGCTGTGCTGGATGATCGCAACTTGTGACTCCTCCAAGGCCTCCACTCTGTGTCCCACGTGCGTCACTTCAGCTTTTATATCGGCCAGTTCCTTCATAACTGGTGAGAGAGCTTGTGCAGCGTATGTTTAAGAAAGGATCTGGTGATAGGTATCGGGTCTCCCCGATCCGGAGGCTCAGAGTGGGCACAGGAGCTTGCCCCATCCGAATCATCTTCTTCATGTGCCGCGTCGCTGTAATCAGCCGGCGCCATTTTGCTGCGCTCGGCCGTTAGAGACAGCTTCTTTTGGAAGAATTTATTCATGTCTCCATGAGACTTCTTGACCCTCGGGGTAGCGTCCGCTTCCTTCCCTCTCTCTTTGCTGGTTTTACCCATGATTTGGCAGAGAATAAAGCTATTGTAGCTGATAAGCCGGGTGGTGTGGTGAGGAGCTCAAGGTTCAAGCGTCCTACACCATGCTCCGTTGGCTCCGCCCCCCCCCCCCTCGCCTCTTCTTTAAACAGCTGATCATCAGGGGTGCTTGGAGCCTGACCCCCCCCACCAATCAGACATTGATGACCTATCCTGAGGAATAGAATAGGAGGGGATTTTGGCAAACCCCCTTACTTGACCGGACCTGTAAAGGGAAGATTACTTTCCTGCTTCCAGGCGCTGGGTCTGTACTCCTTTTTCCTCCTGGCCTGCGATGATCCTCTGTGATCCCTCCCTCTAAACATCCAGTCTGACATCGCCTGCAGCCCCCACCACTGATTGACATTATACATGGCTCTGGTATTCAACTTTTTTTTTATTTATTTTTTTGTTTCTCTCCATACCACATGTTTTTATGGTGTTATTTTAGCAGCATTTTTTTCTAAACTGTGTGAACCACTTTTTTTTTTTTTTTTTTTTTTTTTAACCTATGGAGAAGGGGATGTCAAAATGCAAGAAGAAACACTAGAAGTTTCAGCACAATGTATTAAAAACTAAAAAATCTAGATCTAAAAACACCACTTAACAAAAAAATGTCAGTAGCAAAAAAAAAAAAAAAGACAAAACACTTGTGTATTCTGTGGTCTATATTTCCAGTAGACTTTCAGCTGATGTATGGAGCCCCAAAAATTAACATTACTACTTGAAAAAAAAAATCACAAATAAAAACCTGTGTGTGAACCCAACGTAATAGAGATGAGATGTTAAGAAAATGCCTGGGTCAGTTCATGTAAGCGATCCAGTGATGTCATCAGGGTCTATCGCCAGTTTCTGCTACCCTCAGATAAGTTAGAATAGTACTAGTGACAGATGCTCTAAGGCCTCTTTCACACCAGCATGTGAAAGGAGCCTAAGTAATGGTTCATGTGAGCAGAATATGAATAGAAATAGAATATATACTTCTGGAAGTTGAGCTATGGGCGAGCACTATTTTAAATCTCCGACATTTGCATCTGTCATGTTTACTAATTCTTGTCATATAGAAGTAATGTCTACTGTTTTATATTATATTGTAGATAATGACTTATAGTTAAAACTCTTGTTTTGCAGGTTGGACAGGTGTTCCTTTATTTCCAATGGTAAGTATTAACTGTTCTACAGGGGTCAATTATGACCAGATATACTCCGCTTTTGTAGCGTGTATCTGACGCAGATTGTCGCACACCATGGTGCGGCAGAATCTCCAACCTTTTCCCTGCTCGCGCCAAGTCTAAAAAAGTGGGCATGGCAGGGAAGGGGTCAGGCCTGCCTCATTTATCATTTTCTACGCCTGATTTAGGTGTAGAAAATAGTCTAATTGCAAGACAGCTAGGAAGTGGTCTTACATTTAGAAGTGGCGGTGGATCCGCCAAAGTTATGTAGAGGCTGGTTCCTCTACATTTATTTATTTTACGCACATAGGCTACTTTCAGACTCTCTCAATACCGGAATTAAACTTTGTTTTAATTTTGCACATCAGGATGCATCCGCTCCGTTAGGATGTGGTTGTGTGACGTCAAAACAGATCCGTCACTAAATACATTGAAAGTCAATGGGTGACGGATCCATTTTTATTTATTTTTTGGCTCCTAAAAAGACGGACCCGTCACCATTGACTTGCATTGTTTTCATCCGTTTTTTTTGTTTTTTTTTTCCATTTTTATGACTGGACACCAAAACCGCAGCTTGCAGTGGTTTTGTGTCGGGTCACAAAACGGAATGGAAGACATCCTGACCGGATCTCTTTCCATTCAGAATGCATGGGGACTAAACGGAAATGGGAAAACATCAATGCAAGTGTGATTGTGGCCTTATGTAGCACTGCTATATTCTGCAGCGCTTTACAGACATTAGCATCAAGTTGTCCCCAATTGTCGGCGGCCAGAAATCCCGCGCAGGCGCAGTACCGCCTGCGGCCTGCGTGATCATCAAGCTCCTGAGGGCAAAAGCCTCACTAGGCTCGTTGCATGCCCAGTGACGTAATCTGAGCGCTGTTGCCTCAGGAGCTTGATGATCGTGCAGGCGGTACTGCGCCTGCGCAAGATTTCTGGCCGCCGACAGGAAGAAGAATGGGGCATTTCTAGAAGGTAGAAGATGGCGTGGGGAGGGGGCGGAACCGTTTGCCGGGGCTGTGGGAGGTTATTTGAGGATCAGGAGGCGTTCTTGGGATTCAAATTAAAGCGGGCTGGGCACTGCAGGGGGGCGTCACTGGGCACCAGAGAGGAAAAAAACGCCCCTCTGGGCACCTTGGAGCTTCATTAGTATATCGTAAAAAGGACTTATTTTGTTTTGTCATTTTGATTAAAAAAAAAAGTAAGAAGAAGACTGCAGGAAATAAGGTACTTTAGTGAACATGGCAATGGTAACAGCTTAAAATGCTAAAAGCAGGTGACCGATTCCCTTTAAATTAGTCTCAGTTCATACCTCAAATGTGGTGCACATATCCTAAATGTAGTGCACATATCCTAAATGTATAAATGGGCCTCTGGACATATATTGGGAGAACTTCAGTATGAACATGTCTTTCTCTGTGCTTTATTTTAGGGACAGCCTGTTACTGGAAACAGGATTCCTGGCAATATTGGTAGCCCCAATGCATCTTTTGCGCTCAAAGATGAATGTCTGGAGTGCCCATGACGGCATCACTTTCTGGCTCATTCGATGGCTGCTTTTTAGGCTTATGTTTGCCTCTGGAGTTGTAAAACTAACAAGTCGGTGTCCAACATGGTGGGGACTTACTGGTGAGAAAATGTGTTACTTTATTTTCTCTAGGTCTTGTCTGTTTCAGCCTGCAGCACGTTACCGGTTTACACAAGGCTATGTGCTCTCGACGAACAACGATCTAAGGTGCCACATCAAAGTTGCAGTCGCCTGACTGTGATCGCTGCCATCTTTACACATGGCAGTTATTGAAAAGGAGTTTGTGATTGGCGGTGGTCTGACCACTGTGGCCCCCACCAATCATAAGAACGGGGGCCCATGTTTAAGTGTAATAAATGTGGCGCATGGTGTGTGCTTCACATTACTGCTGCATTTCATTAGTAAATTTGCCCCAACAGGTCTAAAGTGTCAACTCCTGCCTGAATAAATCCCAAAGCTGGAGCTGCAGTAACATCATATCACCAACTAATCTGCTAGTAAATCTTATATTCTTGACAGGGGCAGAACACCTTATGAATATTTATCAGCCAATATGTTTTAGTTCCATAGATGTATTCAGGACCGCTGCAGTGCATGTCACTGGGGAGAACACATCACACAAGGCATAATGCAGAACTGTGTTTGCCACAGAAATTACTATAGATTTTACCCTGACGATGCAGACCTCCAGTATAAACTTATACACAGCACATTTCAGATCTGCACTTCTGGTCCATTTGCATTGGATTATTTTCTGCAGTGTTGATGAGATGTTTTAAAATCTCATCCACTTTACTGGTACTGGACAACTCTGCAGATCTGCAGCATGAAATCCACAATGGCAAATCCGCCACGTGTGAGTCCACAGTAAGAGTGGTTTTAACACATGGGGGGGGGGGGGGGGGGGGGGATTTATTAAAGGGGGTTATCCTGGAAAAGATAATGACTTATCCTCAGCATAGGTCATCATTATTACATCAGCAGGGGTCTAAGTCCCGGCATCAGCCTGCTCACTGAAGCTCTGGTGAGCAGTGCAGGTTCCCAGCAGCTTTCCAAGGACAGCGCTGTACGCTGTATAGTGGCAGTGCTTTGTATTGAAGCTCTGCCCCATTGACTGAGCTGCACCTAAGTCATGTGACCAATGTTCAGTGATGTCACTGGCCTTGGAAGACACTGTTGAGCTTTAGGCCTCTTCTAACAGCTGACAAAGGCTACTTTCACACTCGCGTTTGGTGCGGATCTGTCATGGCTCTGCACACACGGATCCGTTCAGAACGAATCCGTTTTTATTATCGTTAACATAGCCAAGACGGATCTGTCTTGAACACCACTGAAAGTCAATGGAGGACGGATCCGTTTTCTATTGTGTCATAGAGATTGTTCCCTATAATCTGCCCATGTAAAGGTGCCGCAGATCACCCGATGAATGAGCGAAACAGTCGTTCATCGGGTGAAATGATCAGAAGTGCAGACCCCTCAGTCATCCTTCCCAGGCAGCAGATCTTGCTATCTAAACAACACTCTGCTGCCCAGGAACAATTCGTTTGTATGGGGACAAGTGATAGCAGCAGCCACCCCTCATACTGTTGAGGAGATCGCTGCATGTAAATGCAGAGCTTCACCTCGACTGAACCAGCAGCCGACTGTTGGGAAAGAACGCTTTGTTTCCAACAATCTGCTTCTCCTTGCTGCTTTCCAGAGCAAAGGCAGGTAATTGCCTTCCACCTTGGAAGATTCTTATCTTATCCCTAAGGTTGTGTTCACAGGTGTCAAATGACATTATTCTAATTTAGAAGTGAGTGAACACAACCTTTCCTTTGAATTGTGACTTTGTTTGCAAGCATATGCGCTAACTGCTTCTGCATATATTAACATGCTTCTACATGTTCTCCTTTGGTAGAATTGCTGAAAGGAGCGTAGATGCCAAGAGAGACATTTCTTATTCTTTTACATAGTTGGCATGCAGTACATGGCTAGAAAATCACTTAACTGTCTGTACATGGATTGATGAATGTGGGTGAGCTTGGCTAATGTCTGGTACCCATGGACCAGTTTGCGCAGTTAATAAGTTGACATATTAAGTGTGTTGTCTTCTTTTCTAGCTCTAACTTACCACTATGAGACACAGTGTATTCCAACTCCGGCTGCTTGGTATGCTCATCAGCTACCTGTGTGGGTCCAGAAGCTGTCAGTGGTTACCACCTATGTGATAGAAATTGGGCTACCATGGCTTTTCTTCCTGCCCTCAAGAAGGCTTCGTCTCTTCTCATTTTATTCTCAGGTAACAAACTGTTCATTCATTGTATTTTTGACATGTAATGTGAAATGTCACGGATTTTAAAACATTTCCTAAAAAAAATCCAAAGACCTATGACGGAACGTATTCTTACTGAAAACGGTAGGATGCAGATTGTGGCGTGAAAATGTCACTTTGTATCCTTATAATTTAAAGGGGGTTCTGCATTTTTTTTTTAAACTGATGATCTATCCTCTGGATAGATTGTCCGCATCTGATCGGCGGGGGTCCAACACCCGGGAGCCCCGCCGATCAGCTGTTTGAGAAGGCAGTAGCGCCGCGGCCTTCTGGCTATTTACCGCAGGCCCAGTGACGTCACGACTAGTATTAATGGCCTGGGCGGGGCTAAGCTCTGTTCCCTTGAATAGATCTTAGCCCTGCCCAGGCCATTGATACTAGTCGTGACGTCACTGGGCCTGCGGTAAACAGCCAGAAGGCCGCGGCGCTACTGCCTTCTCAAACAGCTGATCGGCAGGAGTACTGGTTGTCGGACCCCTCCGATCAGATGCTGATGATCTATGCAGAGGATAGACTATCAGTTTAAAAAAACTGCACCTCTTTAAGGTCCCACTCCTGTCTTGCAAAGGAAAAGCAACAGAATTTAGTTGTTGGACATACCTTGTTTTTTAAGTCAAGTAGATTTTATTAATCTTTTAACAATAAAACATACAAAGCAAAATATGGACATACGTTTTTACTTCCTTCTAAAGTTATCTTTTAAAATAATTACAAGTTCAATGAAACATTAACATAGGGGGTCATTTATTAAGGCTGGCATTTTAGATGCTAGTCTTTAACCCCTATATATGACAGTCGATCCACTGAAGTTATGAAGAGGCGCGGTCCTGTACATAACTTTGGCGCATCCACCACTGGTCTAAATCTACACCAGCTTCCTTGCTGGCTCAAATTTAGACCACTTTCCGGCTGCAAGAATAGATCCTTGGCAGACAAAAAATGCAGGACACAAAATCTCATATCTTCATGTTCCAACCAAAAAGAAATGAAAGTGAGAGGACCATTATCTTGTGAGTCTGTAGGGGTAATCTATGTCTTAGAGTGCCCCTGCAGGCTACAATATGTGGGCAGAACCCTAAGGAAACGCAAAACCAGGATTAGTGAACATATAGGGAATATAAAAAGAGGTCTTGAAACCCACAGTGTATCCGCACATTTTAAAAGAGTTCATCATAAAATTCCTGCAGGATTGAGATTTGTTGGGGTTGAACATGTACATAAGAATTGGAGAGGTGGGGATGCAGTGAAACAAATGAACAAGAGAGAAGCACAATGGATCTATGAACTTAACACCCTACAGCCCAAAGGCTTTAATATCGAATGGGACATGAAATATATATATATGTATATGTATTTTGATATGGCAAGCCATTGCCCACCGCCCGAACCTGAAAATTGATTTGTATTCTGGATACAGGGTATGAATCGGTGAATGCACGATTTTGTTGTCTCCCTAAGGCATGCGTATATGTCATACCATGCCAGGAGTTTCTGCGCTAGTCACAGAATATTATGTGATTGTATACTAACTTGTATTCGGGAAACCGGAAATGACAGGACCCTAAGCGCATAAGATCAAAGTTCGGGCGTATCAGATTGTGACGCCCCAGACGAAGCGAAGGCGAAACCTGGGTCGGGCCATTTTACATGCTCTATGCAAGTCATTTTATTGCAGAGTAGAATAAATCATACTTTTAACAAAAGATTCGGTATTGCACTATTTGTTCCTCTTGAAGGAAATCGCTTTGCTGGTGGGCAGCGATACCTTACACTGGGGATGCATCGGTGAAGCCGTGAAATCTCCAGGAATACTTCTTGTTTGTGAAACACTCGCCATTGAAGTCTAGCGCAGACCCATATATATGTACTTTTTTGAATTATATTGGAGAAGGGACTTACTCCAACCTTTTGGGACTGCTGCTCAATCGTTCCTGGTATCGCACAGAAATTCTTTCTTCCCCATTCACATGACCGCCAGAAGTACATAAAAAAAAATAGGTGAATTTCTCTTAGTAAATGACCCCCATAGTCTTTTTGTATATGGCTTTACCATCGAATGACCAGATTTTACCTTTCTTTTAACGGGTTTTTCCAAGAGTTTACCGGTAATATTGGTGACCTGTCCTCGTGGTAGATTATCGATATCTGATCTGTGCGGTTTCTGACACGTGACAACACAACCAATCAGCTGGCACTGCTGCCTCCTCAAACATATCATGCACAGCTGCATTTATTGTATAGTGGCTGTGCTTTGTAGTGCAACCCAGGCTCATTCAATTAAATGGGGCTGAGCTACACCCACGTTAATGACCAATCCTGAGGATTAGGGGGGGGGCGTGGCCTGGTCGGGCATGTGAGAAGATGCAGTGCTGAGATGCTCCCGTCCTACTTCCATACAATCCTGCAACATCCTAAGGCCTCATGAACACGGCCTGGATTCCTGTTGAGAGCAGGAGCGCACGGCGTCATTGGTTGCTTTGACGCCGTGCACTTCATGCCGCTGCTGCACTACAGTAATTGTGAACAAATCTCTACCATTTATATGTCACTCGTCTCGTATAGATCCTATAGGTAGATATGTGTGCGTGCGTTGTACCTGTTAACACTCCTCCTTTGTCCTAGTGGCGGTGTATATCCTCCCTGCCTACAGTGGCGAAGTTTTGAAAGAGATAATGGCATATGTTTAGGAGCTCCCTCCATGTCCTATTTTAATAGTAGGTGATTTTAATACTTGTCAGTCTGCAAGGTTGGACAGACACACTAATTTTGCCACTGTACTACGAGAGCTGGATTTGCATGATATCTGGCGAGTGAGGTATCCGGATATATGAGAGTTCTGGCAGACTGTCGGCCGGGATTGTTTGGACACAAAATGGTCCATCAAAAATTCTGTCCATCCAGAGACCTGATGGATCTTTGGTCACGACAGTTATGGATATTCTGGTGGTATTCCATATAAAACTTTACCACTCTAAGTCAGCGGTGGACTCCCAAAATTATTGCAGACTACCTTGCTGGGATCGTTACCCTGCGGCTTTCGGTGGAGTGTGCGGCCTACTTAGACCAACCTCTGTCATTGACCGAACTAGAGGTGGCCCTTAAATCATTCCAAAATAAAAAAAGCTCCCAGGTTGGATAGTTTACCTTTCGAAGTTCTATAAAACAATATATAGCACTCTATTACTACCACAGTTGCTATCTGTGTTTAATGACTCCCTTCAAAAAGGAGAACTACCTGCTTCTATGAAAGAGGCAATAATAGTTGTATTGCCAAAGCCTGGGAAAGACCCAACTCTCCCCAATTCGTATAGGCCGATCTCCCTACTAACATCTGATGTTAAGATACTGGCCAAGGTCCTAGCGAATGGGTTACAAGCCGTTATCTCGACCATTATACATAGTGAGTTTTATGCCTGATAAATCTACCTCGATTAACCTTAGACGGCTATTTCCTAACATTCAGAGGCGGTCGGAATCAGCAGGAGGTCGGGCCATACTATCCCTGGATGCTGCCAAAGCTTTTGATAGTGTTGAATGGCAATATCTATGGGAGGTTTTACAAGTCATGGGATTTGGGAACACCTTTATATCTTAGGTTTAACTATTATATTGCGGCCCCAAAGCTAGGATCAGAGCTAATGGTGGTACGTTGGGAGTCTTTGAGTTGGGAAGGGGTACGCATCGGTGATGTCTGCTATCCCCTCTTCTATTTGCCATTGCATTTGAGCCACTTGCATACCTACTTCTATCCTTAGATAGAATTGTGGGATTCCCCATGGGAGCCAGAGAAGAACGTGTGTCCCTGTATGCAGACGATATGCTCATATACGTGGGAGATGTGGAAGGGTCATAATGTCTCTTATACAAGACTTTGGAGACAAGTCTGGCCTTCATATAAATTGGAACACGTCAGTTTTGTTTACGTTAGACCTGGCCCCTGTTGGCCTCTCCCTCCTGTCCACTCATCTGCAGGTTTCCCACAACTTCAAGTATTTGGGGATTGTAGTTTCATCAAGCATTGGGCATTATGTGAAAAAAAAATAGAGCCACCCCTGAACAACATGTCCGAAAAAATCAATGCATGGTGTAAACTAACAATGTCTGGAATAGGTAGGAGCAATCTCCTTGAAATGATACTTATGCCAAAACTTGTGTATGTCTTGCCTAACTCTCCTGCATGGATTCCACAATAGATAATTAAAAAAAAAATTTTTTTTTAAATAGAAATGCTGTTTAGAAGCTTGATATGGTGCAAAAAACGGGCCAGGATCCTGCTGGATACTTTACAGAGAGGGAAAGATGCAGGGAGTCTCTATTCCTTATCCATGGCTTTATTCTATTGCCTCACAGATGGCGCAGCTGAGGGGGTGGGGAGGACTCCTGGGGATAATGCATCTGCACGGCTAATGGCCCACATTATAGAAAATGAGTCTCCTGTAGCCCTACTGGAGCATAGTGGTCTCTGACAAGTTGGTGAAACATCCTACACTTGGGGTCCATTCACACGTCCGCAGAATATGTCCGCATCCATTCGGCAAATTTGCGGAACGGGTGCGGTCCCATTCATTCTCTATGGGGCAGGAATGGATGCGGACAGCACAGTGTGCTGTCCACATCCGCATTTCCAGAGCGTGCCCCCGATCTTCCAGTCTGCGGCTCCGGAAGAAAATAGAACATGTCCTATTGTCCGCAATACGCTACGGATGTGTGAATGGACCCTTTAAAGGGGTTGTCTCATAATGGACAATGGGGGCATATTGCTACGATATGCCCCCATTGTCTTATAGGTGCGGGTCCCAATGCTGGGACCCACACCTATATCGAGAACTGAGCCCAGCAAGGTGGTGAATGGAGGACTCCAGTCCGGCCGCCAACAAGCCGGCTCCCCATAGAAGTGAATGGGAGTGTACCGCGCATGCACGGCCCCCGCTCCCATTCATTTCTATGGGTCTGACGGAAATAGCCGAGACAGTGGTCCTCCTTCACTTGCGGGGCCCCGTTCTCGATATAGACAATGGGGCCATATCCTAGTGATATGCCCCCATTGTCCATAATGAGACAACCCCTTTAATTTGATATATAAGGCTTGGCATAAGTGTCGTGACTTGCTGTCTATACGGGGATTCACTCTTGTCACTCCTCTGTGTAGAAATCGTCAGTTACCTGAAATGTTTCGCCTGGAAGGATTCTCTCCTTCGGAACGGAAGGGTGTGAGGTTCTTGTATCAGCTGCAAAAAGGTGGAGTGTTTAAATCCTTTAAGCAATTCAGGAAAGAGTTTGCCCTTCCCCATACGGCCTTTTCTCAATTTTTACAGTTACGGCACGCATTCCAGGCTCGGGCAAAGTCTGTGTCGCTCACGTGTGACTCCTCAAGTGGACTAATATCATCCATATATAGGAACCTGTTTGTGAAATCTGTGAAACATGATTCCTTGGTGGTCAAACAAAAATGGGAGGGGGAGGTTGGGGGTCTCTCGGAGGATCAATGGAAAGCAGTATTGGCATTGACACCTCGGCTATCACTGTGCGAGGGCCAGCGTATGTCGAGATTCTTTCTTATTCACCGGGTATATCGGACTCCATCCTTTCTATTCTAGATCGGGGTTAGGAACAATGCTTCCTGCTCTAGATGTGGGGAGAGTCCTCCATCCCTGATACACATGTTCTGGGAGTGTACAGAGCTTAGACATTTTTGGACAGACGTATTAACTTGTATCAAAGACTCATATCAGGGGGCGTGGCCAACTGCCGTTATGGCTGGACGCATCTAAGAGCAGCTCCGGCTCCCATCATCAATCCTGAGCCATCCTGATCTTTACACTTGCCGAATTTCGACCTGAAAGGTATCCCTGGGTCTACAAAAGTGCCAGATCAGAGTCATGAGCCCCAGCAAAGCTCAGATGGCAGCAGAACGCCTTAAAGAATTCGCCAGACAAGACGCCTAACATGGCACTGCAGCTCCCTCACCAACACGTGCGAACAGCACCAGGAGCCAGGCGGCACAGCAGTCACACTCCGATGCAGAGCCTGAGCCGGAGTTTACCCTGCAAACCTCACACCAACAACTAATGGCGGCCATAACAGGGGGCCAGGTCTCCCTGACAGGGAAGATAGAAGAGGTTAGGGTGGACTTGGGTCTGTTGCACATCCTGGCGCAAGAGACCCAACTGCACGAGAGAGTTAAGCTTACCGAGACGCGAGTATCAGACCTGGAGAACTTGACTAGCCCCTTACCGGCAAGGCTTGTCGCCGTGGAGGTGTCTGTGTAAATGTACCGTCAGAAATGCGATTATCTTGAAAATCGCGCACGGCGCAACAATGTGCGCATCATCTGCATGCCAGAGCGGGCGGAGGGCCTAGATCCAACAGCTTTCCTGGAAGGATGGTTTAAATCGGTGTTCCCTAATGCTGCTTTTTCATCCACATATACAGTTGAAAGAGCGCACCGTGTTCCAGCCAGACCACTTCCTCCTGGCGCCCATTCTGGCCCGCATGCTAAACTGGCGCGACAGATCTTATTTTGGCGCAAGCTAGGGTCACGCTTGCGCCAAACATATCTTTGTATCCAGATTTTTCAGCTGACCTGCAGATGAAACGAGGCACATTCGTCTCCATTAAACGACGCCTCAGGGAGCTGAATTTCAAGTATTCAATGGCGTATCCGGCACGTTTACGTGTTTTTGGACGGCGACAAGTCACTCTTCTCCAACCCTGCTGAGGCGGAGGACTGGCTATCTGGGAGACCCCGCCGTTCCCCTCCCAAGTGATCGAGCTTGAAGATGAGGCCTCCAATGGTTTGCATAAGGGAGATGAAAAGGTTCCTGCAAGGACTGCACTATAACCATTGATTTACGGTTACCTTGGTTCGTGGTTCGGTAACGTATTGCACTACATCTCTGTGTGGACTTAGGAACACTGAGGTTTACTTATTTGCCATTCAATTTTGAATGTACCTATGAAAATGGCAAGTATCACTGGTATTGGGGGGGAGCCAGCTTCTCCACCTGCACTGGAATTCCACCTTTCTACACCGTGCAGGTCCCCCATGCACATGGCCATTTGCCATTTTAGCAGTGTTGATGTTCTAACAGTTAACCCAATGTTTGGGTGGTTGAGAGTATATCTTATGTTACACGCTATTATTGAAATGTCTTGTAATCAAGTAATGAGTGTTCAAGATAACATGTACCTTCCTCGCCATGGTGAACCCCAGTGGCTGTGTGCCTATCCTTATTACTTTGCCTGGACTCCACTATGGCGGATCTTAGAGTGATGTCCTGGAATGTGAGGGGTTTGGGAGGGCCCAGGAAGCGAATGGCTGTGTTTACACATGTCCGTAGTTATGCTCCACATTAGGGCTGCACGATATATCAAAAAAATAATCGAATCGCCAAATGCAATATGGCGATTTGGCCGACCCGAAAATGCTGTGATTATATATAAAGGGGCCCCGCGCACATAACTGGCTTTGTATGTAAAGTATTTTACTACTGTCTGAAACAAGCTCTCTCCTATTGATACAATGGCCAGCCTCTGTACTCACTCTCACTATGACTGCACTGCAGCGAGCGGGCCGGCCAGCGCGTGACTGACGTCACTTAATCATGCTCCTGCTTCCTGAATTAAGTGGGAGGAGCGGGACTAAGTGACGGCCGGCCAGCTCGCTGCAGTGCATTCATAGTGAAAGTGAGTACAGAGGCTAGCCATTTTATCAATAGGAGAGAGCTTGTTTCAGACAGTAGTAAAATACTTTACACACAAAGCCAGTTATGTGCGCAGTTTAGGACACATGAGGACACATAGGGCCATGAGGGGGACCAGCATAAGATGCTATATGTGTGTCTTATGCTGGCCCTATGTGTCATAGCGCTCATCCCCTATAACAGCGTCCTCCACAGATCCCACCCCATAACAGCGTCCTCCACAGATCCCACCCCATAACAGCGTGGGATCGATCGATATTCAGGATTTTGAACGTTATCGGCATCTATTTTGCCGATATACCGATAACGTATTGGGAACACAGAACGCGCTCTCCGCGTTCCCTCAGCAGCACAGGGGAGAAGGAAGCAGTGTCTCCCTCCCCCTGTGCTGCTGCTGCCGCCAATGAGAGGGGAGAAGATAAGAGGAGGGGAGGGGCTGTGGCCACCGCTCCACCAATGAAGATAAGCCTTTCATTAATTCATATAGAGGAGGCGGGAGCTGGCTGCAGAATCACATAGCCGGCTCCCAGCCTCTATGAGCATTAGCTGCGGTCCGCGGTAGTTAACCCCTCAGGTGCCGCGGATCGCAGCTACCGCTCATAGAGGTCGGGAGCCGGCTATGTGATTCTGCAGCCAGCTCCCAGCTCCCGCCTCCTGTATATGAATGATTGAGAGACTTATCTTCATTGGTGGCGCAGTGCGCCCCCCCCAAGCCCCCCAGTATTAATCATTGGTGGCGCAGTGCGCCCCCCACCCCCATCCCAATCCAAATAGTAAAAACATTGGTGGCGCAGTGCGCCCCCCCTTAGTATTAGTCATTGGTGGCAGTGGCCACAGGATCCCCTCTCCCCTGGGGCTTCGATCGGTTACCATGGCAGCCAGGACGCTATTGAAGCCCTGGCTTCCATGGTAAGCTCCATGCTGCTGTGTGCACAAAGCACAGAGCAGCAGGGACAGTGTGAGCTCCTATTCAACCTGATAGAGATCTATCAGGGTGAATAGGACAAGGGTTCTAGTCCCTAAGGGGGCTAAAAATTAGTAAAAAAAAAAACACAAAAATATTAAGTATAAATGAAAAAGATAAAAAAAAAAATACACATTAACAATAAACATATACATTTTCAGCAGATTTGTGTAGGAAATTTTTATTTTTTTTTCTCAAATGAAAATTCCCAGAATATCGGTATAAATTATTGGCTATCGGCCTGAAAGTTCACAAAGTATCGGTATCTGCCCTAAAAAATCAATATCGGTCGATCCCTAATAACAGCGTCCTCCACAGCCGCGTCAGCGGCTCATATGGGAAAATCCAAGCAAATAGACCTCTAGCACAATTCCCTTTTAAAATATCGCATCGCATATAGTTATCGCAATTTTTAGGGCCCTAATCACAATCGCACAAAATTCCCATATCGTGCAGCCCTACTCCACATATTCTAGGGCTGCAGGAAACACACCTTACCACGGAAACGGGAGGGAGAGTCAAGAAACCTTGGGCTCAGTGGGTGGTGAGTGCCTATGGCAGTTCATACTCTAAAGGGGTGTCCCTATTGATACACCGGGCAGTTCGGTGGGAATCACATCACACGAGAATTGACCCTGAGGGAAAATATGTCTTTGTGTATGCTCATATTAATGGAATGCCGTATGTGATACTAAATATGTATAACCCTCCTCCAGCTAGTCTCTCGCTGCTCCAGACAGCGGCAGGGCTTGCGGCACAATTCCCATCAACCGGGATTCTCGGCATGGGAGATCTTAATCTGCCCCTGGACGAATCAAAGGACAGGTTCCGCAACCCGTCCAACAATTCTATCTGCCGGTCATCTAATACGGCTCTGGCGCGCCTGCTGTCTGAACTGGGATGGATTGACATATGGAGGGAGAGGTATCCGAATCGAATTTTCTTATTTCACTCCCTCTAGGGGGAGCTTTATCTAGGATTGATTACCTCCTGGGCACCCCTGGCACCTTTATGGCAATGCGGGACATACATTATGGGCCCCAGGGTCCGTCTGACCATGCACCTATTATGGCCTTGATCACTAATCCTTACACTGCTGCTCGCATTCCCAAGCAACGCATACACCCATTCTGGCTATCTTTAATGTCTCTAAATGATCGGGTACCTGACCAGCTTCATACCTTTTTTGCAATTAACTTAGCTGACACTGACCCGGCCTTACTGTGGGAGACACTGAAGGCCTTCCTGCGAGGGTGCCTTAAATCTTCCATTTCTTATATCAAGAAATTCTCCTGTCGTAGGGAGGAGGATTTGGGCACAGTGCAGGAATGCAGAACTTGCGTACAACACTAATCCTACAGAGGAGAACAGGTTAGTCTGGATGCTGAAGGGCAGACAATACATGAACCACTTACGGGAAAAAAGTGATCGCAAGATGCTATTCTTGCAGCAGCAGACCTTTGAGCAGGGTAGTAGAGTATTGGCGCAGGTAGTACGTAAGAACAATATGGCTCCACTGATATTACGCATTGGTATGCTGGTATTCTATTCTCCTTCTCTGTTACAGACCAAAGTTGAAATTTTGAGACCACACTTCTTTAGATATTTGCAGTTGAGACATGCCCTCCAGGCCCAATTACGAGCTCTCAAGGGGCCGTTCTCGGCATATCCACTAATTGGGGTTTTTAGAACTCAGGGGGCCAAGGGGATTGATATCTACCCTTTATACACACCTGCTCAATCTCAAATTCTCTGCTTCTCCCTTGGGTGCGGAGTGCAAATGGAGGGGCAACATACCTACTTTGTCAGCTGAAGAATGGAACGAGGCCTTAGAGGCTCCAGTAGTTGTATCACCGTCCCTCACTAATAGATTGACACAACTTTTTATACTACATAGATGTTACCTTACCCCGACTAGACTTTTTAAAATGGGTAGGAGGCCCCATACGGGATGCCACAGGTGTGCGCAGTTAAATGCGGATTTCTGGCACCTCGTGTGGGACTGTAGTCACATTCGCCCATACTGGAGGGCTGTAATTGATGTCATATCCACCTTGATCCCAGATACTCTAGAGGTATGCCCCAAAGCTTGTCTCCTAGGAATTCTTGAAGATTATTTGCGATCACGCTATACACTCACTTTCATTAGGGAGGCTCTTTTCCTCGCCAGAAAGGCTATTGCTCTCAGATGGATGGCGGACAGGCCCCCCACGGTTGGCCAATGGAAAGCCCTAGTTAATAACATAATTCCCTTTGAGAGGATTATCTATTCCCGCAGGGGATGTCCTCAAAAATTCCAAAAGATATGGGGACCGTGGTGTGCCTGTCCGTTGACTGTCAAGACAGCCCACTTACACTCTATGGTGCAGTAACCTTGTATATCTTCCCATTCAGTATTCCGGAATTTAGGAAGGTACTCATTTAAAGGAATCACAACACAATTTGGGACTGTTAACAAGGATGTTTTAATAACGTACTGTATTATCGATGTATCTTTGCTCTTACTTGTCACGATGTTGTAGAATTCTGATCTGTATTATGAGATGTGTAACTCGCCACATACTTTTCTGAATGTTCTATAACTTACCTTGCTTGTTGTTCTTCAATAAAGCGAGTTAAAAAAAAAAAAAAAAAAAGACTCCTATCAAATTGCGGTCCTGCCTGGTCCGAGGGTGTGTGTGTTGGGAATATTGGACATTAAAAAACGAAATTCACTCCTAGGGGTGCAGGGTCTACTCTTCCAGGCCAGGAAATTAATTGCCAAATACTGGCTTAAACCACAGCCCCCATCTGGGGCTGAATTTTTGAACAGAATGGCAGAGATCCTCCACATGGAAAAAAGCGTATATATTAAAAGGCAATGTTTGACCAAGTTTACCAAAATCTGGGACAAGTGGGTTTCTTATACTAATGCGACATAGCTTGGCTTATGGCTCTTTTGGCTGTCTTGGGAGGAGTGGTTTCAGAGATGCGTATGGTTTTGGAACATGCATACACGAGACCAGAACTGGGAAAGGAAATTAAGATGGGTGACCTGGAGTGGAGGAGTTTAGTGAATAGTCTAACTTGGAAAGGAGAGGGGTAGAGCTCTTATTTAGAATGTCGGCTATATCTTCCTTGGTGTTCTGATTCATTATACGTACACTAGTGGTAGGGTACCCGTCTTATCGCTGGGTGTGGGGGGGGGGGGGGGGGTGGATTATTCAATATCATTCTTTCTCGCTTATATCATTGGGGGACACAGGACCATGGGTATAGCTGCTGCCACTAGGAGGCGACACTAGGCTGAAAACTGACTGTTAGCTCCTCCTCCGCCACCTATACCCCCTCCGGCCAGGAAAGAGCTCTCAGTTTTTAGCTTAGTGTCGTAGGAGGCAGACCCTCTGCTTGCAGGGTGGCTGTTATGTTCTTTTTTTTATTTTAAATTTTTCTTTCTTTTCAGGACATGGGGGTCCAGAGCCGCAGCGGGGCTCTGCATCCCCGGGAGGCTGACCGGTGATGGATATTCCACCGCTCTGCCTCCCACAAGAAGAAAAAGTGGACCAGGTCAGCTTGTCTCTCCTGCTCCCCCCCAGCCATAGGGCCACCTGTTCTTGCCCTTCACTCCAGTCCCTGTCACTTGTGCCAGGGACTGAAGAGGTGGCCCTGCTGGTCTGTTAGAAGGGTGAAAACCACAGATGAAGACAGGCAAGTATGTCTCTCTGTGTTTGTATGTCTGGCACTGCGAGGGTTAAGCGCATCGGGGGAGCATTAGCACCAGCCTTCCTACCAAGACGGCAGCTGGAGGGGGTGATGGCACTGTTAGGTTCAATGGCTGCGCGGGAGTGACTCTGCTCCTGCGGTCTCTACTTGTACCTCTCCCTCTACCACCCTCCGCTTTGGCCCCGAGTCTTCCTCACTGTTCTGCTTCCCCCCACGTTATCCTGGGGTGCCCCGGCTTCCTTATGTTTTTTTTTTTTTTTGCTTCAATTTCGCGGGCTTTTGCCGATCAAGGGGGCGTGGCCTATCGCGTCAGCTGCCGATGGGCGTGGCTTAGTTTCCCGCCGCGGCCTTCTCTTCCTGCCGTCGAAGGATCTTTGATTTGCTCTCAACGCCGCATGCAGCTGTGGGACACAGGCCTCGGATCTGCACCACTCGGGTAGGGACATCTCTTCCTCTTCCTCCTCCAGCTCTGCCCCACCTCTGCTCCAGCTCTCCCTCCGACTACTGCGCACGACTCATGTTGGATCCAGCGGACCCTGGACCCCAAGTCCCATGTAGGGCGACCCACTATGCATGTACTGCATGTACTGCATGTAAGGTGAAGTTTTCTCATGAACAGGCGAACCCCCTGTGTTCATCCTGCCAGCCAGCCCAGAGTCTGCAGCCCCAGGCACAGCCCGCTGACATGCCCATTCCCCGGGTAGTGTGGAGCCTAAATGGGCGCGGTCCCTATCCCGGGCGGTAGCGGACCTCTCAAAGATCTCCCAATCCACCCTTTCCTTGATGGGTTGTTTGGTTGAGACATCGTCCCCTGCGCAGCCGGCGTGCTCTCAGGGCACCCAATCCAGGGGCAGAACCCCCGGCAAGCGTCCCAGGCACGGTCACATCTCCTCCCCCCCGTTCGCCGTCCAAAGAGTCGGATCCGGACCGTTCTTCCCAGATGGCATTGGTGGATAGTCTAGTGTCGGCGGTCCGGGACACTTTCCAACTGCAGGATGAGAGCTCCTCCTCTCACCAAGGGGTATCCTTCCTGCTAACCAAGCAGGCCCCGAAGTCATTTCCGGTCCACAACGACTTTTCCCTACTGATGACCAAAGCTTGGGAACAGCAGGGCTCGCGCTTTCTAGTTCCAAAGCGTTTGGATCTTCTCTATCCGTTTCCCCCTGATTCTGTGAGTAAATGGTCTTCCTCGCCAAAAGTAGACCCACCCGTGGCTCGCTTGGCTAAGCACACTACCATTCCGGTAGCAGATGGTTCCTCCTTGCAGGACCCGATGGATAGGTGGATTGAATCCCTCGCTAAATCTATCTTTACAGCCAATGGTTCGGCCTTTCGCCCCATTTTCACCTCGGCGTGGTTGGCTAAGGCGGTCTCCGAATGGGCCTTGCGCTTGCACCAAGACCTAGACTCTGACCTTTCCAGGGCGGAACTTCAAGCCCTGGCGGTCCAGATCTCTCACGCGGTCCTCCGCTTTTGCCGTCTCCAATTGCCGGGAACTTTTGGCTTAAGGCCTGGCAGGCGGATTCTTCATCAAAATGGTCTCTTCTGTCCCTACCCTTTGCGGGATCTCGTCTCTTTGGGCCTAAGCTGGACGAAATCATCTCTGAAGCCACGGGCGGCAAAAGCACCCACCTTCCTAAGCCCAAGCGAACTTCTCGTCTGCGGCCCGGTCTCACTCCTTTCGCCGGTTCACTGGCACCCGTCCCGCGGCCCGCCCAGGACCAGCGGCGGAAGCCTTCCTTCAAGCTCCAACCCGCCTGGCGTCGTCTAGTTCAACCACAGCGGTCTTCCTCTGGGAAGCAATCCCCAGCACCTGTCTGGGTGGGGGTCGGCTCCTTCATTTTAAGGAGGTTTGGCGGGCCCACATCACGGACGCCTGGGCACTCGAGGTGGTCACCTCTGGCTACAAACTGGAGTTCAAATCGCTTCTCCCAAGCCGTATTTTCCCTTCCCAACCTTCTAAGGATCCTGCTCGGGCGGCGGCCTTCTTTTAGGCCGTTCACTCCCTCCTGGAAAGGGGAGTGATCTCCCCGGTTCCCTCGGTGGAGCGGTTCTCAGGTTTCTATTCAAACCTGTTCATTGTGCCAAAGAAGGAGGGCGCGGTCCGGCCGGTGTTAGACCTCAAGATGGTGAATAGGTACCTTTCGGGTACGCCGTTTCCGGATGGAGTCCCTCCGCTCCGTCATAGCTTCCTTGGCGCAAGGGGAATGCGCTTCCGTGGATATACAGGATGCTTACCTACACGTTCCCATCGCGGTCGCCCACAAGCGGTTTCTACGTTTCGCGATCAACTCGAGTAATTTCCAGTTCATCACCCTCCCATTTGGTTTGGCGACAGCTCTGCGGGTGTTTGCCAAGGTGCTCGCCCCGCTCATGGGCCTTCTGCGCTCCAGGGGCATTGACTTACTCCCATACCTGGACGACATCCTGATCAAGGCGCCGTATGCCCGGCAGTGCGAGGAGAGTCTTTGCATCCCGTTGGATTCTCTCGCCCGTTTCAGGTGGATAGTCAACAGGAAGAAGTCTTCCCTGATTCCGACCACCTGTATTCGATTCCTCGGGATGACTCGGGACTCCGAAGCGGCCCTGGTACGCCTTCCTCCGGACAAGATGAGGGATATTCGCAGCTCTGTTCTCCGCTTGCTTCAGCATCGCTCAGTCTCGATTCGAGCTTGCATGAGGGTGTTGGGTTTGATGGTTGCCTCCTTCGAGGCGGTGCCGTTCGCCCAGTTCCACACCAGGCCCTTTCAGCGAGCCATCCTGTCCTCTTGGGACAAGTCCCGGGAGTCGTTGGACCGAAGGTTTTGCCTCTCTCCACATGTTGGGTCGGCCATCCGTTGGTGGCTCTCTCCATCGCACCTGGAGACGGGGAGATCCTTTCTCCTGGTCAGGTGGACGGTCATTACGACCGACACCAGTCTCCAAGGTTGGGGAGGGGTCCTGGACTCTCGGACAATGCAGGGAGTCTGGTCTCCGTCGGAGTCCAGACTGTCTATCAATGTCCTAGAGCTCGGACGATCTACCTCTCCCACATTTCCAGTCCGGGTGCAGTCGGACAATGCCATAGCTGTGGCATATATCAACCATCGGGGGGGACCTGCAGCTCGGTCGTCATGTCGGAAGCTGCAAAGATCCTCAGGTGGGCAGAAGCCCACGTTCCGGCGCGCTCAGCGGTTCACATTCCGGGAGTTGCCAACTGGACAGCAGACTTCCTCAGCCGGACGACGATGGGTCCGGGGGAGTTGTGTCTCCATCCAGAGGTGTTCGACCATTGTCGCCGGTGGGGGCGTCGGGATGTGGATCTGATGGCCTCCAACCTCAATCGCAAGCTTCCGCTCTACTTCGCCCGCGCAAGGGATCCCGCAGTGTGCGGGGTAGACGCTCTGGTGGCGCCATGGGACGGCTTCACGTTCCTCTATGCCTTCCCGCCGTTGTCCCTCTGCAGGATCAAGTGGGGGGCATTCCTGCCCTCTTGATAGCTCTGGATTGGCTGCGCAGAGCGTGGTACTCGGATGTAGCCCTCCTTCTAGGGGACATTCCATACCTGCTACCACTCAGACCCGACCTTTTTGTCTCGAGGGCCCGTCTTCCAACAGAGTTTAGATACTCTACGTTTGACGGTGTGGCTCTTGAAACCTTCCTCCTGAAGCGGCGGGGCTTCTCCGATGTGGTCATTCGGACCCTGATTCAGGCCAGGAAGCCCACCTCGTCCAGAATCTACTATATGACTTGGAGATCCTTTCTGCGAGGAGTGTGACCTGTCTCCCAGGTCCTTCTCTCTGCCGGTGGTCCTGGCTTTCCTTCAGTCTGGCCTGGAACTCGGCATGGCGCTCATCTCATTGTAGGGTCAGGTGTCTGCCCTTTCAATTTTCTTCCAGCGTTCACTGGCGGGAATGGGTCCGTGACTGCACCCTATGCGACTCGGGACCTCCCATCTGGACAGGAAACCTGAGAAGATAAAATGGACACACCCCCACCAAGCACCAGTTCAGGTTTCCTGTCCTACGAATGGGAGATCCTGAGAAGCAGGGCAGCGGGGATCCGCTGCAGAAGACCATACCTTGTACCATCATAGTCAGCACCTGCCGCTGGGGGATGGTCTGTGGCCGGTTGCCGTAGGAGACCTTTTCCCTGGGGAGCGGTAGTTCTGTGGCCGTGCCGGAAGCCGCTCCTCGCAAGTCTGCCTCCTTCTGCACTACCTTCCGGTCCTGCGGGGAGCCGCTGTGGCCGTGTTCAGGCGGCTCCCCTCTCTTGTGAGGGCCTCCACCAGTACCAAAGATGGCGGCCGCGTGCATTAAGTGCTTGTGCGCATTAAGTGCTTGTGCGCATGCGCGCGGCCGCACACAGGCGCATCTGATGATGTCAGGGGGGCGGGGCCTTCTCCCGGACCGCGGAACCGGAAGTAGAGGCCTTGGCACATCTTTTAAAGTATAAAAGCGGCTGCAGGAGCAGGCAGCCAGCGTGGAAGGCACACAGTGTTTGTGCTGAAGAGGTTCCCAGCTTGGGCAGTATGACGGAACCCTCGGATGGACGCGCTGAACCCCTGGAACCCTTGAGGCCCTGTAGCGGTCCTAAGGAGTGGGGAAGGAAAAGTTTCTTTGCTATGGGTGAGCATTCTTTTCCTTACTAATGGTATATTATTTGATTGTTGTAGACCTCAAAGCCGCCTAAAAAATCTTCTAACAAGACCAAACATAAGGAATGCGCAGGATGTAAAACGGCCCTCTGATTCCTCTGAATATTCAGGAAGATCCTTTTTCCCCCCCTGAGGATACACAGCCATTACTGAAAGCTGTAAGATCCACTATGCAACTAGAAGATATTAAACAGACTAGATCTGCTTTGGACCAAGCCTTCCAAGCTCTAGGCCCTAAGAAAAACACGGTTTTTACTATGCACGAAAACTTACAGGCCCTAATCAAAAAAGAGTGGAAAAACCCTGACAGGAAGTTTTTTATTCCCACCTCAGTAAAGAGAAAATATCCGTATGATGAAGTATCCTGAATATGGCATAAGGCTCCTACAGTGGACGCCCCAGTCGCCAAAATAGCCAAAAAAGCTGCACTTCCCTTTTGATCTAGGTTGTCTTTCCAATCCTCTAGATAAGAAAGTCGATATTTATTTAAAACGTGCCTGGGAGACATCAGCCACTTGTCTCAGACCTGCTATCGCAGTTACCTGGGTATCTAGGTCTCTCCGTCTTTGGTTGGACCAGTTAGAGATTCATCTTAAAGAAAAGAAACCTAGGGAAGAAATCCTAGCATCCTTACCTACATTCTCTAAGGCGGTGGATTTTCTAACTGATGCATCTACTGATGTTATCCGTTTTACTGCCAAATCCTTGGCCGTGACTAATGCCGCTAGAAGAGCTATTTGGCTTAAATCATGGAAAGGAGATCAAGGTTCTAAGGCCAGACTCTGCGCCCTTCCATGTGAAGAGAACAGACTTTTTGGATCTTGTCTGGATGAAATACTGGAGAAGGCCTCGGACAAGAAGAAAGGGTTTCCTACACCTCAGAGAAATCCCTTTTTTCATAAACCCCAGCAGGGTTTTAGAAGACAGAGGGGCAAACCATATGACAAAAAAGAGAGACAGGTTTCAGAAAAGATCAGGTGGATTCCTCTTTAAGACCCAGGATAATACACCAAAAGGAAAGCAACAATGACGCCAGACTCCAGGTTGGGGGAAGGTTAGCTTACTTTTTCCCGGCTTGGACAGCGATTACCCAGAACAAGTGGGTCCTGGGGGGGATAAGGAAGGGATTCCGGTTGGAGTTCCTCTCTTATCCTCAAGACTTTCACCTGCACTCCCTTTCCGAGAGACTTCCAAAAGTCAAAGGTGCTAGAATCGAAGTCCATCTATTAGACAAAGGAGTAGTCTACCAGGTACCCAAGAGGGAGGAAGGCAAGGGGTTTTACTCCCTTCTATTTTTGGTCAAAAAGCCCAACGGATCCCTTTGCATGATACTGAACTTAAAGCTCAAAGTGGAGAAAAGTCCCCGTGTGACTGCTGAGGAACTGAAAAAAGATTTGTCAGATGTGGGTACTGAAGTTTCAGCTCAGACAATAAGGCACACACTGCGTAATGAAGGCCTCCATTCCAGAACTCCCAGGCGCACCCCCTTGCTGTCTCCAAAGAATAAGAGTCGATTTGCAGTATGCCAAAAGTCATGTGGACAAACCACAAAAGTTTTGGGATAGTGTTCTGTGGACTGATGAAACAAAATTAGAACTGTTTGGGCCCATGGATCAACGCTATGTTTGGAGGAGGAAGAACAAGGCCTATGAAGAAAAGAACACCTTGCCTACTGTGAAGCATAGCGGGGGGTCAATCATGCTTTGGGGCTGTTTTGCTTCTACAGGTACAGGGAAGCTTCAGCGTGTGCAAGGTACCATGAATTCTCTTCAGTACCAGGAGATATTGGATGAAAATGTGTTGCAGTCCGTCACAAACCTGAGGCTTGGGAGACGTTGGACCTTTCAACAGGACAATGATCCCAAGCATACCTCCAAGTCCACTAGAGCATGGTTGCAGATTAAAGGCTGGAACATTTTTGAAGTGGCCATCGCTCTCACCAGACTTAAATCCGATTTGAGAACCTCTGGTGGGACTTAAAGAAAACTGTTGCAGCGCGCAAGCCTAAGAATGTGACTGAACTGGAGGCTTTTGCCCATGAAGAATGGGCGAAGATACCTGTAGATCGCTGCAAGACACTTGTGTCAAACTGTGCTTCACGTTTAAAAGCTGTTATAACTGGAAAAGGATGTTGTACTAAGTACTAAGATTGAATGTCACTTGGGGGTTGAATAAAACTGATAATGATGTGAGCACAGAAAAGACATTTGTGGTTATTTCATTATAAATGTTATGTTATATTTGTCTGACTTACAAGTGCCTCTTTGATTTAATTGTAAACAAGATGACTGAAATCATCAAAATCAATGTCAAACTGGCCAAAACACTCAATTTCAGTGGGGGTTGAATAATTTTGAACACAACTGTACATCTAGAGGATGCTTATTATCATATCCCAATTCATGCTTCCTCCCAAAAAAAATTGAGAACAGCGGTCTACATGCATGGTCAGCTTCTGCATCTACAATACAGGGCACTCCCCTTCGGTGTCTCGCAGGCCCCTAGAATCTTGACACAGGTAGTGGCAGAGATGGTGGCTTTTCTCTGACTGTCCAGGGTAGTGATACCTTATCTGGACGACTTTTTGTTCGTTGCCCACACAAAGGACCAATTACAAGAAGATCTAGTTCTGGTATGCTCCCTGTTAAAGGATCTTGGGTGGAAGATAAATCAGGGAAAATCTTGTCTAACCCCGTCTCAGAATTGCACCTTTTTAGGAATGCAGCTAGACTCCAGGTCCCAGAAGACAATCCTCCCACAAAGGAAAGTCTCGTCCTCCATAGAGCATGTTTGGGCCCTGTTTCGTTCTTTCAGACAAGCAATGATGGTACTGGGTCATTTGACGGCTACAATTCCGGCTGTACCCTTCGCGCAGATTCACACAAGACCACTGCAGGTGGATATATTGCAGGCTTGGAATGGACTTCCACAGACACTGGAGAAAAGGTTCCATCTCTCCTCCACAGCAAGATCATCCCTTCTGTGGTGGACATCCCAAAGAAACCTCTCTGTGGGAATGCCTTGGTCTTTTGCAGATCCCATTATGATAACTACGGACACCAGTCCCTGGGTCTGGGGGGTACACTCCGAAAAAAGATACTGGCAAGGAAGGTGGGATTTAAAAACAAGAAAATGCACTTCAAACTTCAAAGAGCTCAAAGCCGTAGTAATGGCACTAAAGATTGCAATTCCAGAAGTCTCAAACAGAAGACTGGTCTTCTACTCTGACAACTCAACAACAGTGGCTTATATAAATCGCCAGGGCGGAACAAGGGTACCATCCCTTCTCTCCCTCTGCCAGGAGATTTTTCAGGTAGCAGAAGAAAGGAACCTTTTTTCTATCCGCAATCCATCTAAGGGGGAAAGAAAATATTCTAGCCGACTTTCTAAGTCGAGTCAAGCTCAGTCAAGCAGAATGGAGTCTGAACGAGGAAGTATTCTCTCAGATTGTGTCAAAATTTGCGTCTCCGACAATAGACCTCTTTGCCTCCCGGAAAAACAGGAAGGTGGAAAGATTCTTCTCCCTAAATCATTCAGAAAATCCTACAGCAATAGACTGTCTAGCTCAAGACTGGAATCAGGAATTCGGATACGCCTTCCTTACCCTTTCCCTAATTCCCCAAGTCTTGAAGAAAGTCCAGAGGGAAAAAGCCTCCATAATATTAGTAGCCCCAAGATGGCCAAAGAGTGTGGTATTCAACCCTAATAAACTTATCCAGGGAGCCCCCTTGGATCATTCCTCCAAGGGAAGATCTTCTCTCCCAGGGCCCAGTCCTACATCCCAATCCAGAGATTCTGCATTTATCAGTATGGAAGTTGACAGGGATATCTGGTTAGGAAGAGGCCTTTTAGGCAGCAGGAAAGTTACTATGGCTAGAAAGTATAATAGTCTGGAAAACCTTCTCTTCCTTTTTGGGATCCAGTCCAGATCCGTTTAGTCCTCCCAGAAGTCCCTAAGATCCTGGATTTCCTGCAAGCAGGTCTGGATAAGGGGCTCAGGGCCTCCACCTTGAAGGTGCAGGTGGCGGCTTTGAGCTGCATTTTCGACTTCCAACTAGCCGTCCACCCTTGGGTTAAGCGTTTTTTATCTGCAGGGGCTAGACTCCATCCTTCCCTAAGACCCCTCTCCCCCTCCCTGGGATCTAAACGGGGTATTGACAGCACGTGCCTAGGAGCCCTTTGAACCTCTGTCTGAAATTCCGATAGACATCCTGTCCATAAAAATGGCTTTCCTCTTAGCCATCACCTCCGCTAGGAGAATCTCAGAAATCCAAGGCTTTTCGGCTTATCCTCCTTACACTATTAGACCCCTTCCTACCTTTTTTACCTAAAGTAGTCTGACTTTCACAGGAACCAAGATATTGTATTGCCGTCTTTCTTTCCTAACCCCTCCAACAGTTCAGAACAAATTCCATTGCTTAGATGTTAGAAGAGGCCTGCTGCCCTATTTAAACGCCACTTCCCCTTGGAAAAAGGACGAAAATCTCCTGGTCCAGTTTCTAGGCAAAAACAAAGAGTGCAAGGTGTCTTCCGGGGTTATTGCTAGATGGGTTAAAAAGGCCATAGTTAAGGCTTGTTTCCTTAGGGCTTCCTCCTCCATCAGGATTTGGGGCCCACTCTACTAGAGCGGTCTCGACCTCTTGGGTAGAGAGAGCAGATGTTTCTCTAGGTTAAATTTGTAGGGCAGCCACCTGGAGTTCTCCACATACCTTCCTTAAGCATTATAGACTGCAGCTTCATTCTGATTCATCCTTCGGAAAGAGGGTTCTTCAGGCTGTAGTCCCTCCCTAGGTTCCGATTTATAGTCTATCTTGCATAGGGTGCCGTCATGGGTGAGGGGAAAACAACATTGCTTACCGTTAATCGTTTTTCTCTATACCCATGACGGCACCCTATGTGACTCAGGACCTCCCATCTGGACAGGAAACCTGAGAAGGTAAAATGGACACACCCCACCAAGTATATAAGTTGAATGTTCTTGTACATATGTACCATTTCTCTCTCCGGAGAACAATTTTATTTCTTCCACTGGTGCTTGGTGGGGGTGTGTCCATTTTATCTTCTCAGGTTTCCTGTCCAGATGGGAGGTCCTGAGTCGCATAGGGTGCCGTCATGGGTATCGAGAAAAAGGATTACCGGTAAGCAATGTTTTCTTCAAGGCGTTGCGCACTCCGTTCCGCCTTACCCCCTTCCCCCCCCCTTGCATCCATGGGACCTCAACCTGGTCTTGGGAGTTCTTCTTCAGAATTCAACCTTCGAGCCCTTGAGAGAGGTTTCCTTTTGCTTTTTGTCATGGAAGGTAGCCTTCTTGGTGGCCATCACGTCTATGAGTCGTGTGTCCGAGCTGGCGGCCCAGTCGTGCCGGGAACCTTTCTTTATTTTTTTATTTTATTTTTTTATCAGGATAAGGTGGTGCTTCGCCCGGTTCCTGCCTTTTTGCCTAAGGTCATTTCAGCTTTCCACATCAATGAGGACATTGTATTGCCTTCCTTTTGTCCTCGGCCCTCCCACCCGAGGGAGGTGTTGTTGCACCGTTTGGATGTGGTGCGGGCTCTGCGGATTTACCTGTCGGTCATGGCCCCCTTTCGGCGTACGGACGCTTTGTTTGTCATTCCGGAGGGTTCTCAGAAGGGGTTGGCAGCCTCTAAGGTGACGAACACGCGGTGGATCCGTTCCGCTATTTTGGAATGTTACTGCGTCCGGTACAAAGATCCTCCCCCGGGGATTACGGCCCACTCTACCAGGGCGCTTGGGTCCTCCTGGGCTCACTTCCACCAAGCGTCGGCGGCTCAGTTGTGTAAAGCCGCGACTTGGTCGTCACTTCACACTTTTGCAAAGTTTTACCGGGTTCAAACTCTTGCTTCTGCGGACGCAGCTCTGGGCCGCCTGGTCTTGCAGGCCGCGGTGTGATGTGAGGTGCTCGTGTTTTCTTTACATTGTTTGTTTGATTTCCCTCCCCAGGGACTGCTTTAGGACGTCCCATGGTCCTGTGTCCCCCAATGATATGAGCGAGAAAACGAGATTTTTGTGAAACTCCCCTGTAAAATCTGTTTCTCGATTGATTCATTGGGGGACACAGCACCCACCCCGTGTTCTAAGTACGGCAGGTGGGGCGCCAGGTTCCTGGGGCCTCGTTCTGGTCCGTTGACAGTGTGCGGTTGTTGTTTGTATTCCATTTTTTTGTTCTGCTTCTCCTACTGCTTTTGCACAAACTGAGAGCTCTCTCCTGGCCGGAGGGGGTTATAGCTGGCGGAGGAGGAGCTAACAGTTTTCAGCCTAGTGTCGCCTCCTAGTGGCAACAGCAGCAATACCCATGGTCCTGTGTCCCCCCCAATAAATCAAGCGAGAAACAGATTTTACAGGTTGCGTTTCACAAAATCTCGTTCTACTACAATTGAAGGGATATATTTCTCTGTATCATGTGCTTTTATTATTGTAAGCTGGATTTTATTTATGAAAATGTCTGGATAACTTTCTGAATGTCCAATGGAATTGTATGTACCCATCCTTCTATCTTCTGATGGGTTGTTCTTTTTCTTAATTTTTGTTAACTATTTTTTAATATACATAATCTGATTTAAAAAAATCCTCAGGACTTTATTTTTTTAAATTTTTTATTTTTTTTTATCCATATCTTACGCTCAGAAAACCCCTTTAACCACCTCCCGACCGCCTAACGCACGGTTGCGTCCTGGAGGCGGTCGATTAATTCCTCCTGGACGCATCCATGCGTCATCTCGCGAAACGCGAGATTTCCTGTGAATGCGTTCACAGGATCAGAAGGTAAGCGAGTGGATCTCCAGCCTGCCAGCGGCGATCATTCGCTGGCAGGCTGGAGATGCGATATTTTTTTTTTTTTTTAACCCCTAACAGGTATATTAGACGCTGTTTTGATAACAGCATCTAATATACCTGCTACCTGGTCCTCTGGTGGTCCCTTTTGCTTGGATCGACCACCAGAGGCTCAGCTCAGTAATAAGTAGCACCAAACACCACTACACTACACCCCCCCCCCCCTGTCACTTATTAACCCCTAATCACCCCATATAGACTCCCTGATCACCCCCCTGTCATTGATCACCCCCTTGTAAGGCTCCATTCAGACGTCCGTATGATTTTTACGGATCCACGGATCGGATCCGCAAAACACATACGGACATCTGAATGGAGCCTTATAGGGGGGTGATCAATGACAGGGGGTGATCACCCCATATAGACTCCCTGATCACCCCCCTGTCATTGATCATCCCCCTGTAAGGCTCCATTCAGACATTTTTTTTGGCCCAAGTTAGCAGAATTTATTATTTTTTTTTTTTAAAGTCTCATATTCCACTAACTTGTGTCAAAAAATAAAATCTCACATGAACTCACCATACCCCTCACGGAATCCAAATGCGTAAAATTTTTTAGACATTTATATTCCAGACTTCTCATGCTTTAGGGCCCCTAAAATGCCAGGGCAGTATAAATACCCCACATGTGACCCCATTTCGGAAAGAAGACACCCCAAGGTATTCCGTGAGGGGCATATTGAGTCCATGAAAGATTGAAATTTTTGTCCCAAGTTAGCGGAAAGGGAGACTGTGAGAAAAAACGAAAAAAAATCAATTTCCGCTAACTTGTGCCAAAAAAAAAAAAAATTCTATGAACTCTCCATGCCCCTCATTGAATACCTTGGGGTGTCTTCTTTCCAAAATGGGGACACGTGGTGTATTTATACTGCCCTGGCATTTTAGGGGCCCTAAAGCGTGAGAAGAAGTCTGGGATCCAAATGTCTAAAAATGCCCTCCTAAAAGGAATGTGGGCCCCTTTGCGCATCTACGCTGCAAAAAAGTGTCACACATCTGGTATTGCCGTACTCGGGAGAAGTTGGGCAATGTGTTTTGGGGTGTCATTTTACATATACCCATGCTGGGTGAGAGAAATATCTTGGCAAAAGACAACTTTTCCCTTTTTGTATAAAAAAAAAAAAAAAAAAAAAAAAAGGGAAAAGTTGTCTTTTGCCAAGATATTTCTCTCACCCAGCATGGGTATATGTAAAATGACACCCCAAAACACATTCCCCAACTTCTCCTGAGTACGGCAATACCAGATGTGTGACACTTTTTTGCAGCCTAGGTGGGCAAAGGGGCCCACATTCCAAAGAGCACCTTTCGGATTTCACCGGCCATTTTTTACAGATTTTGATTTCAAACTACTTTGCACGCATTTGGGCCCCTAAAATGCCAGGGCAGTATAACTATCCCACAAGTGACCCCATTTTGGAAAGAAGACACCCCAAGGTATTTCGTGATGGGCATAGTGAGTTCATGGAAGTTTCTATTTTTTGTCACAAGTTAGTGGAATATGAGACTTTGTAAGAAAAAAAAAATCATCATTTTCCGCTAACTTGTGACAAAAAATAAAAAGTTCTATGAACTCCCTATGCCCATCAGCGAATACCTTGGGGTGTCTACTTTCCGAAATGGGGTCATTTGTGGGGTGTTTGTACTGTCTGGCCATTGTAGAACCTCAGGAAACATGACAGGTGCTCAGAAAGTCAGAGCTGCTTCAAAAAGCGGAAATTCAAATTTTTGTACCATAGTTGGTAAACGCTATAACTTTTACCCAAACCATATTTTTTTTTTTTTTTTTTACCCAAACATATTTTTTTTATCAAGGACATGTAGAACAATAAATTTTGAGAAAAATTTATATATGGATGTCGTTTTTTTTTTTTTTTGCAAAATTTTACAACTGAAAGTGAAATATGTCTTTTTTTTTTGCAAAAAAATCGTAAAATTTTGATTAATAACAAAAGTAAAAATGTCAGCAGCAATGAAATACCACCAAATGAAAGCTCTATTAGTGAGAAGAAAAGGAGGTAAAATTAATTTGGGTGGTAAGTTGCATGACCGAGCAATAAACGGTGAAAGTAGTGTAGTGCAGAAGTGTAAAAAGTGGCCTGGTCATTAAGGGTGTTTAAGGTAGGGGAGCTGAGGTGGTTAAAGAGGACCTTTCACCTGAAAATGAAAGTTAAACTAAAGCTATAGCCTTACTTACATGCCCCCGGTATTGCTTATTCAGTCATTCATTTTTCAATCAGTGCCCCCGTTTGTCCGTGCTGCCCCCTGGAATATTTGCTGCCTTGTATGCTAATGAGCCATTCGGCTCAACTGGGCGGGCCTTCAAAAGTTCTCCCGGGCGTGTCATTCTTCTCCCTGACACGGAGCGCATCCAATCAGCGCGCTCCGCTCTTAACCAGAGAGAAGACCCTCCAGTTCTCGCGAGATTCGCGAGAACTGGAGCGATTTCATCCATCCCGAGCCGGCGCCATCTCGCAAGAACTGGAGCGTGCTCCGTGCCAGGGAGAAGATTGACACGCCCGGGAGAACTTTTGAAGGCCCGCCCAGTTAAGCCAAATGGCTCATTAGCATACAAGGCGGCAAATATTCCGGGGGGCAGCGCGGACAAACAGGGGCACTGATTGAAAAATGAATGACTAAATAAGCAATACCGGGGCATGTAAGTAAGGCTATATCTTTAGTTTAACTTTCATTTTCAGGTGAAAGGTCCTCTTTAATTTACAGCATGATCTTCCAGCCACTTGTGATACTGTATACATTGTCTGCGATATAGAAGTCTTGTTCATTGTCTTCAGTAAAAATGTTGTTCGTGTTCAAGTAACTTTCCAGGATTTTGACTTGACCTTTTGCATGATGCAAACAGATCTCTCCAGTATTTCCCAGTCCATTGACGCGCATACAAGTCTGACTGTACCTAGAACCGCAGTTCAGCGCTTTTAATTTTAAATGGACTAACCTGCAGCCCCATCGTTCTGTTGAATCTAATGCAATGGAATAAAGCTAGAATCAAGCACATTTGCTCTTTCATCAAACAAGTTATAATGTATCTTGAATAGAATTTTACATATTTCTTCGGTAATTGTAGTTTCTTTTCATTTTTAGGTTGTGCTGCAGGTGCTGATCGTACTTACTGGGAATTACAATTTCTTTAACCTGCTGACCCTGGTTCTTTGCTTTTCTCTGCTGGATGACCAGCACTTGAAATCTGTCCCGAAAGGAAGGAAAGGACAGCAGAAAGGTGAGAACTCGAAACCATTGTCATCGTGTGTGTCTGTGCATATCTGGTGTCCCTTTTTTTTCTTATTCTGGCATGTATACAACTGCAGAGTTAAAAGCCTGATCATACATGTGCCAAAAATTTATGTAATGCTAAAAAGTTTGTTTAGCATCAAAATCAGTGATTTTGATGCCAATCAATACATATGTACAATTAGTTTGCTTGTGCGTTTTTTGATGGTCAGACAGTCAGACTCCCATTCTTATCCAACTCTTTAAAACAAGACTGCTTTAAACCCTTCCTGACTGCCGCTGTAAATGCACAATGAAAGCCCGCTCTTTAAAGATGGTGCCCACTCTGCAACAGAGCACACACCATAGCCACCAGGTGCCTGCTGTTTTTCACACAGGAGACACCCTGGGCTAATGTCTCCGATAGGTGTTATCACCGATCGCAGATGTTTAACCCCCTCTGATACTGTGGTCAAATGTAACTACAGCATCTGAGTGATGAAAATGCAGGAGCATTGCGCAGCTTTCCCTCGCTAAGATTGGGGAAGCTCTTGCCTGGTAATGATGGGCCATAGCCTACTGCAGGCTCCGATGCCTATCGCAAGTACACTGCTCAAAAAAATAAAGGGAACACTTAAACAACACAATGTAACTCCAAGTCAATCACACTTCTGTGAAATCAAACTGTCCACTTAGGAATCAACATTTGAGTGACAATCAATTTCACATGCTGTTGTGCAAATGGGATAGACAACAGGTGGAAATTATAGGCAATTAGCAAGACACCCCCGATAAAGGAGTGGTTCTGCAGATGGTCACCACAGACCTCTTCTCAGTTCCTATGCTTCCTGGCTGATGTTTTGGTCACTTTTGAATGCTGGCGGTGCTTTCACTCTAGTGGTAGCATGAGATGGAGTCTACAACCCACACAAGTGGCTCAGGTAGTGCAGCTTATCCAGGATGGCACATCAATGCGAGCTGTGGCAAGAAGGTTTGCTGTGTCTGTCAGCGTAGTGTCCAGAGCATGGAGGCGCTACCAGGAGACAGGCCAGTACATTAGGAGACGTGGAGGAGGCCGTAGGAGGGCAACAACCCAGCAGCAGGACCGCTACCTCCGCTTTTGTGCAAGGAGGAACAGGAGGAGCACTGCCAGAGCCCTGCAAAATGACCTCCAGCAGGCCACAAATGTGCATGTGTCTGCTCAAACTAGGGGTGCACCGAAATTTCGGCAGCCGAAAATATCGGCCGAAAATGTACCTAATCCATTTCAATATCGGCTTAAAATATGGGGTGTAGGATTTGTCACCCACCAAGTAGCTGGCGGGCGGCTTACTTTAAGTCACTGCATCTTTATTTTACCTTGCAATCGTGACGCTCCAGTAAGAACTCTGCAGGCAGAGCGGACGGCGGCGTAACGTCACTTACTCACGTGACGCGCCTGCTCCGCCTCCTTCATTCATAAAGTGGGCGGAGCAGGTGCGTCATGTGAGTAAGTGACGTTACGCCGCCCTCCGCTCTGCCTGCAGAGTTGTTACTGGAGCGATTGTAAGGTAAAATAAAGAATAAAGATGCAGTGAGTGATGCTGTGAGCAGCAGGGCCGGGGCTGTTATGGAGAGGGGGATCGGTCTATGGCACTGCTATGGGGAGGGGGGGATCTGTGCACTGTTATGGGGAAAGGGATCTGTGCACTGTTATGGGGAAAGGGATCTGTGCACTGTTATGGGGAAAGGGATCTGTGCACTGTTATGGGGAAAGGGATCTGTGCACTGTTATGGGGAAAGGGATCTGTGCACTGTTATGGGGAAAGGGATCTGTGCACTGTTATGGGGAAAGGGATCTGTGCACTGTTATGGGGAAAGGGATCTGTGCACTGTTATGGGGAAAGGGATCTGTGCACTGTTATCCCCTTTCCATACAGCGCCACCCACAGATCCCCCTCTCCATAACAGCGCCACCCACAGATCCCCCTCTCCATAACAGCGCCACCCACAGATCCCCCTCTCCATAACAGCGCCACCCACAGATCCCCCTCTCCATAACAGAGCCACCCACAGATCCCCCTCTCCATAACAGCGCCACCCACAGATCCCCCTCTCCATAACAGAGCCACCCACAGATCCCCCCTCTCCATAACAGCGCCACCCACAGATCCCCCTCTCCATAACAGAGCCACCCACAGATCCCCCTCTCCATAACAGCGCCACCCACAGATCCCCCTCTCCATAACAGCGCCACCCACAGATCCCCCTCTCCATAACAGCGCCACCCACAGATCCCCCTCTCCATAACAGCGCCACCCACAGATCCCCCTCTCCATAACAGCGCCACCCACAGATCCCCCTCTCCATAACAGAGCCATCCACAGATCCCCCTCTCCATAACAGAGCCACCCACAGATCCCCCTCTCCATAACGGCGCCACCCACAGATCCCCCTCTCCATAACGGCGCCACCCACAGATCCCCCTCTCCATAACGGCGCCACCCACAGATCCCCCTCTCCATAACAGAGCCACCCACAGATCCCCCTCTCCATAACGGCGCCACCCACAGATCCCCCTCTCCATAACGGCGCCACCCACAGATCCCCCTCTCCATAACAGCGCCACCCACAGATATATTTTAATTCACTTTCCTTTTTTTTTTTATCTATAGCTGAGGCATAGTCCTCTTTCAGTGACTTTACAATGTCAGCGGTTTGGAAATATTTCAAAGTTTCTGATAAAGACACCAAATTTGCCATCTGCAGTCTTTGTTCAGCTAAAATTTCAAGAGTGGGTACAGAGCAGAGGCAATTTTCCACAACCGGGTTGATATACCACCTGAAAACACGACATTCAATTCAGCATGAAGAGTACAGAAAAGCAACAATGCTTAAAAGTACCCCAACTACTAGCACACAAACACCTTCTGTCGCCACAGTCTTTGAAAAAATTATGAAATTTGCAAATGATAGTGCCAAAGCAGAAGGCATTACAGAGAAAATAATGGAATTTATTGCCTTAGATGACCAGCCATTCTCTGTTGTGGAAGACATTGGATTTCGTAAGCTCATAGAACACATTGAGCCTCGTTACACACTGCCAAGCAGACGTTATTTTGCAGAAACCTGTCTACCTGAAATGTTTGACCGTGTTTCAAAACACATTCATAAGGTCTTGACCACAGACATCCCAGCTCTAAGTTTTACCACTGACATTTGGAGCTCAGACGTAAGTCCAACTAGCATGCTCAGCTTAACAGCGCAGTGGATAGACGCCGATTTTAAATTGCAAACAATTTTGCTTCAGGCACAAGAGTTTGTTGGGTCACATACTGCAGCAGCAATATCTGAGGCTTTAGTTAGCATGCTTGAAACTTGGCACATTGACAGGTCTAAAGTGCATCTGATTGTCCGAGATAATGCACGGAACATGGTAAAGGCTATGGAGGACAGTGGCCTCAATAGTATACCGTGCATGGCACACACGCTGCAGCTGGCTGTAAATGAGGGAGTGCTGAGTCAGCGCAGCATATCAGATATAACCGCATCAGGGAGAAAAATTGTGGGTCACTTTAAGCATTCTCCGCTTGCTTATTCCCGATTACAAGCTTTGCAAGTACAGTTTGGAATGCCACCCAAACGACTGCAGCAAGATGTAGCCACTCGCTGGAACAGCACGTACTATATGTTGGAAAGATTACTTGAACAAAAGCGCGTCTTAGCTGCGTACATGGCAGATTACGAACTGCCAGCAACCTTCAGTGCACATCAGTGGATCTTAATTGAAAATATTGTGTCTCTTCTTGCTCCATTTGAACAGTTAACCAAGGAAATAAGCTCAACTAATGCATCTGTTGCTGAAGTTATTCCCTTGATTGCAGCACTGAAGCGTCTGCTAGGAAAAGAGGTGCAAACAGACCATGGCATCAAAACAGCTAAAAGCACTCTATTGGAGGCTGTTAACAAACGCTTTCAAGACACTGAGTCCAACCCCCTGTACTGCATTGCAACAGTACTAGATCCTCGATTTAAAGAACATTACTTCGACATGGAGAAAAAGCAGCGTGCACGGGAAATGATACAGGCACAGTTGGAAGTGATGGAAGCATCTGGTAAGGGAGACTTGCACAGCACAGAACAAAGTGTGCCAGAGAAACGGTCATGACGTACAAGAAGTGATGGGGAGCACACTCCCTCGCTTTCTGACATGTTTGACGAGATTCTACAGGAAAGCAGGACCCCGATCCACAGCAGTGCCACAAGTGCAGCTACAAAACAGCTGGAGATTTACCTTGCTGAACTACCCATCGCCAGAAGCGACAATCCCCTTGACTACTGGCGCATGAACAAAGATCGCCTTCCATTGCTTGCACGGATTGCACGCAGATATTTATCTGCCCCAAGCACCAGCACAGAGAGCGAGAGACTATTCAGTGCAGCATCTCATGTTCTTGATGAGAAGCGGAACCGTCTCTCGTGCGAGAAAGCTGAGCAACTTTTGTTCTTGAAAAGAAACCTGCCTCTTTTACTTAAATAGAAAGCAGTCCAAGTTGTGTGTAGTTATTTTATTTACATTTAAAAAAAATTGTGTAGCCCAGCAAAAATTTGTTCTTGACCTGAGGCTACGTCTGTTTACAGTTTGAGGTTGGTTTTACAACTGTTTCTTGCACTGTTGTTTTGTACAATCACTTGTGTATGAGGAAGCACCATGTTATATAATATGATTTATTAAATTCATGAAAAAGAATTATTAATAAAATCATTTAAAAAAAAAAGTATTTTAAAAGTATTTTGGCAAAAAGGCAGTTTCGGTTTCGGTTTTCGGTCAAGGGCATCCTGAATTTTCGGTTTCGGTTTCGGACCAGAATTTTCATTTCGGTGCACCCCTAGCTCAAACGGTCAGAAACAGACTCCATGAGGGTGATATGAGGGCCCGACGTCCACAGGTGTGGGTTGTGCTTACAGCCCAACACCGTGCAGGACGTTTGGCATTTGCCAGAGAACACCAAGATTGGCAAATTCGCCACTGGCACCCTGTGCTCTTCACAGATGAAAGCAGGTTCACACTGAGCACATGTGACAGACGTGACAGAGTCTTGAGATGCCGTGGAGAACGTTCTGCTGCCTGCAACATCCTCCAGCATGACCGGTTTGGCATTGGGTCAGTAATGGTGTGGGGTGGCATTTCTTTGGAGGGCCGCACAGCCCTCCATGTGCTCGCCAGAGGTAGCCTGACTGCCATTAGGTACCGAGATGAGATCCTCAGACCCCTTGTGAGACCATATGCTGGTGCGGTTGGCCCTTGGTTCCTCCTAATGCAAGACAATGCTAGACCTCATGTGGCTGGAGTGTGTCAGCAGTTCCTTCAAGACAAAGGCATTGATGCTATGGACTGGCCTGCCCGTTCCCCAGACCTGAATCCAATTGAGCACATCTGGGACATCATGTCTCGCTCTATCCACCAACGTCACGTTGCACCACAGACTGTCCAGGAGTTGGCAGATGCTTTAGTCCAGGTCTGGGAGGAGATCCCTCAGGAGACCGTCCGCCACCTCATCAGGAGCATGCACAGGCGTTGTAGGGAGGTCATACAGGCACGTGGAGGCCCTACACACTACTTTATTTTATTTTGACTTGTTTTAAGGACATTACATCAAAGTTGGATCAGCCTGTAGTGTGTTTTTCCACTTTAATTTTGAGTGTGACTCCAAATCCAGACCTCCATGGGTTGAAAAATTTGATTTCCATTTTTAAATTTTTGTGTGATTTTGTTGTCAGCACATTCAACTATGTAAAGAACAAAGTATTTCAGAAGAATATTTAATTAATTCAGATCTAGGATGTGTTATTTTTGTGTTCCCTTTATTTTTTTGAGCAATGTATATTCCAATACAGACCTGCAGATGGCAGCTTAATTAGAATATACTGAATTCTATATTGAGTAATGGATCAACTTCCATTAGCGAATAGAAAAAAAAACATCCATACTATTAAAATATAAAAATATTTATCCCATACAGCTTAATGGATAAAAAAAATATAATAATATCTAAATTGCTGATTCACCATTGTTTCTGTTGCTTTATCCCCCCCCCCAAAAAAAATAAAAAATAAAATGTAATAACAAGTGAACAAAAAGTCCATACACACCCCAAAATGGTATCCGTAAAAACTACAGTTTTTCCCGCAAATAATAAGTACCCACACAGCTCCGTAGACTTAAAGGGGTTATCCGGTAATAAATATTGATGACTTGCGCCCGCTGATCAGCTGTTAGTCTGTCTCTCACTGAGTGTAGCAGCCGCTTCCTAGGCTATCACTGTACATCGTTCACAAGGCCTAGGTGCAGATCAGCCCCATTCACTGTGTACAGCGCTGTGCTTGGGAGAGATGCCAGGAGCCGACTGCACTCACCAGAGCTCTGGTGAGCATGGCGACTCCCTGTATTGGCTAATGGGCGGGTGTTTCTGGGACTTGGACACCTGAACATCTGATAATGATGTGAGGATACGTCATCTTTATATATTACTGGATAACCCCTATTAAAGAGGTTGTCTCACTTCAGAAAATGGCATTCATCATGTAGACAAAGTTAATACAAGCAAGGCCACCGTTGCAGGATTGTAGGTTGGTCAGAACCCCTTGATACAAGCAGTGTATAATGTGATTGAAACGTGAATCCAGTCAGCAAAGGAAGCAAAATGGATAATCACAATACATTAGTAAGTGCCTCGTATTAACTTCCTCTACATGATGAATGCCATTTACGGAAGTGAGACAAGTCCTTTTAAATATAAAAAATTGAGGGTTAAAGTTTAGTGATAAAAAGAGAAAAATCATAGAAATGCCTATTCTTGTCCACAAAATAGACAAGAATAGAACATCTTTCTTTTTTGTGAGGTTGCGGAACGGAGCAACGGATGCAAAACGCACATGGAGTTCTGTCCGCATCTTTTGTGGCCCCATTTAAGTGAGTGGGTCCGCATCCAAGCCGCAGGATGTCTCTGCTTCGTAGCTCTTTTTGATCACAATAGAAACTGTGCAGTGAGACTTTCTGGATATAATTTTTCATTTATATCTGTACAATCACATTAATGGGGTTCTCCAGGATTAGTAAAACATGATTACGGTTAGGCCTCATGCACATGACCGTATGTATTTTGCAAAATACATACGGTCGTCTGTGTGCCGTCTTTTTTTTTTTTTTTTTTTTTTTTTTTTTTTTTTTTTTCACTGACCCATTGATGGGTCCGAGGTCCGCATTTTGTAACCAATTATAAGACATGTTCTATCTTTTTGCAGAACGGATTTGCTTTCAGCATCTGTATGTCCATTCCTGCTAAAAGATAGACTATGCTCACAAAAATCTCCTGTTTGTTTTTTTGACTGGGACTACATGCTAACAAGAATAGGGATGCAAATAAGTTCTGCCTCTGATGCCACCAGATGTAAGGCAGCTATCCTGTAAGTCAATGTTCAACCCCTTAAATAGGCCTTGAGACATGACTCTGATATTAAATAAGCCAGCACCTCATCTGCAGACAGCTGTTTCAGGGTGATTGGCTCTCATCTGTGCAGACCAGAGAGTACTGACTTAACAAAACATGCAAATATCTTATTATATTATATATTTATATATCTCATTATATTTATATATATATATCATCTATAAAATATCTTATTTATTAATGTACTTATTCTTTATTCTTATGCACTTTTGTTTGCAGGCCGTGGGTTCTCCATGCAGTCTTTGGTTGTGCTCTTCGATCTCGTGGTATTTGGTTTGCTAGGTTTCTGGACTGTAAAATACTTTGAGCTACAAATAAACTTGGAAAAGTATCATGTGGAATCTAACACTGGTGAGTGCCTTGTAACACTGGGGCAAATCTACTGGTGGTTTTACTCTACATTTATGGCATAGAAAAGTTGCAAACTATGGTGCACTTTCATTTGCAGCTTTTTATTCTTCTTGCCACACGTCTTGACACATTGCTCCAATTTTTGCACTACACCTTTATTTACAATACTGAGACTCTTTAAAAAGTCTCGGTTGATAAATCTGGCTTAAGCTATCTTGACAGGCTAGCCACTTCCAATTTTCAAAACAGTTGGAATGAATATATGTTGTGGTATGCTGGATTGTGCCATAAAACAATTTAAAAAATTTGTTGAAAGTCTGACATCACACCTTTATTTCTCTATATGAATTTCTGGTTAGATATGATATGGTTTCCCTTTTTCTACAGCATTTACGTACCATGATTTCCTGAAGTGGCTCCGCATGCTCACATTTCCCTCTATTTGGCTGGGAGCTGTATCTCTTGGTTGGGAGATTCTTAAAGGCATGTACAGGTAAGCATTGCATGTGTTCTGCCTAGTACTGTTCTGAGCTACTGCAGAATATTGGCACTAGTAAGTCACTATGGTAAGTAAGGCAGTTTTCAAATTAAAGGGAACCTGTCGCTTCCCTAGACCATTGAGAATGTGTTCATATTCCCCCCCCGCCCTCCCAAAAAAAAAAAAATAATATTTTAGGCTACATGCACACGACCGTTGTGTGTTTTGCGGTCCACAAATTGCGGATCCGCAAAACACTCATAGCGTCTGTGTGTGTTCCGCAATTTGGGGAACGGCACGGACAGCCATTAATATAACTGCCTGTTCTTGTCCGCAAAACGGACTAGAATAGGACAGGTTATATTTTTTGGGCGGGCCCACGGAACGGAGCAACGGATGCGGACAGCACACAGAGTGAATTGGTCCACATCCAAGCCGCAAAAACTGCGTCTCGGATGCGGACCAAAACAACGGTTGTGTGCATGAGGCCTTTATAAATATGCAAATTTGGTTGAAAAGAGCCCATTTACCTGTACTTAAAGGGGTGGAAACGAGTAGTGTATAATATGATGGAAAAATGATTCAAGGAAGCAATATGAATAATAATACATTAGTAAGTATCTTGTATTAACTTTCTCTACATGATAAATGCCAATTGCTGAAGTGAGACAACCCCTTCCAAGGGGTTTTCTGAGATTTTCATACTGATGACCCATCTATCAGTGTGGGTCTAACACCTGGGACCCCCGCCAATCAGCTGTCCGAGAAAGCATCCGCGATCCTGTGAGTGTGGCGGCCTTTTTCGGCAGTCCCATCGAAATTTGCGGGCTGTATCACAAGGATTGGTGCGGGTCCCAGAGGTGGGACCTGCAACTATCAGTCATCCTAGCGATATTCACCCAATGTCCAAGATGAGAATTATTTTTGTATATACCATATTTTTCGCTTTATAAGATGTACCTGATAAGACGCACCCCAGGTTTTAGAGGAGGGAAAAAAAACATTTTTTAATAGTTCACACTTTTTTCAGGCATTGCGATATGTAATATGTTTATCTTTTTGTTTTTTTAATTTTATATGTAAAATTGGGAAAGGGACCAATTTTAAACTTTTTGTATTTTGGTGTTTTTATTATCTTTTTACTTTTTGTTTACTATTAGCCCCCTTAAGGGCTAGAACCCTTGCCCTATTCACCCTAATAGAGCTCTATTAGGGTGAATAGCATTAGGGAGCTTGCCAGGGCTTCAGTAGCATCCTAGCTGCCATGGTAACAGATAGGAGCCCCGCAATTAGACTGCTGGGGCTCCAATCGGAACTGCCACCAATGAAGAGGAGGGGACCCTGCCACCAATGGTTAGAATTTATAATGCTGGGGGTGGGGGGGATCGCATGCCCTGTTATTGAGGCCAGGTAGGTCATACTGCCGCCGGCACCCGCTGCCTCCTATACTTGAATTAATGTGTTGCATTCATTGGTGGCGCAGTGGCCACAGCCCCTCCCCTCCTCCTCCCTGCTATCTCCCCATTGGTGGCAGCCGAGTCACAGTGGAGAGGGAGGGACTCACTCCTTCTCCACTGTACTAGTAAAGAGAACATGGTGTGCACTGAGAACGGCACGTGCCATGTTCTTTAACTGATACTAGGCTGCGCAGCATCGCAGCCTAGTATCGTTAAATAGTAAGACCCGGTGCAACCCTAAAGCATATTAGTGAGCGCTTCCATAATGAAAGCGCTCACTAGTATTCGCTTTATAAGACGTACAGCCATTTCCCCCCCCCACACTTTTGGGGGGGGGGGGGGGGGAGTGCGTCTTATAAAGCGTAAAAATACGGTATATAACACAATGGATTTAATAAAGCATTGTGAAAGTTTTCTAGTTGGAGTGCTATAGATTCTTCATACCTCCTAATTCATGACTAGGTCTGTGCCTTCTCATAAATTAGGTGCATCCTCAAGCAGTGCAGGGGATATCAAGACCAGCGCAGAAAGTGCCATCCTTGATACATTTTCCCCCTCAGTACAATTGAATTGTACAACATTTAAACTTTAGTTTTTGTGCAGAAAAAATGCTTATTCTGCTGAATGGCTTAACCTTAAAGGTTTACTCTGGGTGGCTGCAGGAAGTACTGGGTCCCTATTCTTGTGATCGGTGGGTCCCCCCAGCGATCTAATAGCTATCCCCTATCCAGTGATTTTGTTGTGTTGACCAGTTAAGTGGTGAGGCTTGCATCTGGAGATACTTATGTGGCATGGGCTATAACTCCCATGATGGAGGCTTCTAAACAACGCTAGGAGGACTGATTACCAAAGGGAAGTTTACCGTCCAGCCCTCTACTAGATATACAATAGTATCAGGAAATAGACGCATAACCTATATGAAAATGTATATACCAAGCTCACAGCTGGTTTCAGAAGAAGCCATATGTAGATGGATGACCCATTAAACGGCATTGGCTAACACTTTAATGTTTTCTGCTTTGCGGAGAGTAGGCGATCTATAACTTTTATATTTTTTATTTTTTGTTTCCTCAGGAGTGCAGCTGTAAAAGGACTGTTCTGGAAGCTCTGGGCTACAATACAATGGGTTGTTTTCTCCATTGCTACAGTTGGGATGTTTACTATCAGCCTGGTGAGTGTAACCTCAGCAGTGAGACCTGTTTCCTGCAGTTTATTTGTAAAATTGATATAATAAACACAGTCACTTTTTAAATTCTAAATTGGCAATGGTACCTGGAGTCAGCCACCTAGTCCAAAATGGTCGCTAAAATTTCTAAAAACCTTTTGTGCAAAAAAAAAAATCCATAATTGTTTAGAAGAAAAAAAAATCACCCCACTTTCCGTAGAATAAAAAAAAAAATACATAAATAACAAAAAATATAAACATCAAGGGTATGGCCACGGCCTAAAATGCACATGCTATTAAAATATAAAAATATTTTTCAGTGAATGGTATAACAGAAAAAAGGGTCAAAATGGCCAATTTGCCATTTTTTCCATCGCTTCTCTTGCGCAAAAAAAGTCAGTCACACACTCTAAAATGGTATCAATAAAAAGTACAGATTTGTCCTGCAAAAAATGAGCCCCCACACAGCTCAGTAGATCTAACTATAGAAAAGTTATGGGGGTCAGAATATGGTGATATACATTTTTCCTCAAAGTATAAAACCTATACATATGTGATATTTTTGTAATAGTTCTGAAGCAGAGAATGAAGGGCACATGTCAGTTTTGCTGCAAACGGAACACTGTGTGAACAAAACGGTGGAGGAATTGCGTTGTTTTTTTTTGTTTTTGTTTTTTTTTTGCCATTCCAGCCCATTTGGATTTTTAAAAAAAAAAAATTTCCCCGCTTCCCAGTACATTGTATGTCATACACTGAACAAAAATATAAACGCAACACTTTCGGTTTTGCTCCCATTTTGCATGAGCTGAACTCAAAGATCTGAAACATTTTCTACATACACAAGACCCATTACTCTCAAATATTGTTAACAAATCTGTAGCAGGGTCCATTCACACATCCGTATGTGCTTTGCGGATCCGCAAAACACAGACGCCGGCATTTTGCGGACCGAACATCTCCGGCACTATAATAGAAAATGCCTAATCTTGTCCGCAATTGACAAGAATAGGACATGTTCTCGTTTTTTCGGGAACGGAAGTGCGGATCCGGACAGCACATAGTGTGGCCCCGAAGAAATGAATGGGTCCGCAATTCCGTTCCGCAAAATGTGGAACAGAATTACGGACGTGTGAATGGAGCCTAAATCTGTGTTAGTGAGCACTTCTTCTCCTTTGCCGAGATAATCCATCCCACCTCACAGGTGTGGCATATCAAGGTGCTGATTAGACAGCATGAATATTGCACAGGTGTGCCTTAGACTGCCCACAATAAAAGGCCACTCTGAAATGTGCAGTTTGATCACACAGCACAATGCCACAGATGTCGTAATGTTTGAGGGAGCGTCCAATTGGCATGCTGACTGCAGGAATGTCTACCAAAGCTGTTGCCCGTGCAATGAATGTTCATTTCTCTACCATAAGCCGTCTCCAAAGGAGTTTCAGAGAATTTGGCAGTACATCCAACCGGCCTCACAACCGCAGACCACGTGTAACCACACCAGCCCAGGACCTCCACATCCAGCATGTTCACCTCCATGATCGTCTGAGACCAGCCACCCGGACAGCTGCAGCAACAATCTGTTTGCATAACCAAAGAATTTCTGCACAAACTGTCAAAAAAACGTCACTGGGAAGCTAGTCTGCTTGCTCGTCCTCATCAGGGTCTGCACCTGACTGCAGTTCGACGTCGTAACCGACTTGAGTGGGCAAATGCTCACATTCGATGGCGTCTGGCACGTTGGAGAGACGTTCTGTTCACGGATAAGTCCTGATTTTCACTGTTCAGGGCAGATGGCAGGCAGTGTGTGTGGCGTCCTGTGGGTGAGTGGTTTGCTGACATCAACGTTGTGGATCGAGTGGCCCATGGTGGCGGTGGGGTTATGGTATGGGCAGGCATATGTTATGGACAACGAACATAGGTGCATTTTATTGATGGCATTTTGAATGCACAGAGATACCGTGACAAGATCCTGAGGCCCATTGTTGTGCCATTCATCCACGACCATCACCTGATAATGCACGGCCCCATATTGCAAGGATCTGTACACAATTCCTAGAAGCTGAAAACATCCCAGTCTTGCATGGCCAGCATACTCACCGGACATGTCACCCATTGAGCATGTTTGGGATGCTCTGGATCGGAGTATATGACAGCGTGTTCTAGTTCCTGCCAATATTCAGCAACTTCGCACAGCTATTGAAGAGGAGTGGACCAACTTTCCACAGGCCACAATCAACAACCTGATCAACTCTATGCGACGGAGATGTGTTGCACTGCTTGAGGCAAATGGGGGACCACACCAGATACTGGCGTATTTCTGGCAAAGATTTTTGTGCAACGGCTGGTTGCCCCGCAATCTGTGACTTTTCCCCGCTCACGTGAGGTCTGAAAAAAAAGTAGGCTGGAAGGAGACTGGCCAGCCGGTCTCATTCATCATTTTCTACGCTTGTTTTAGACATAGAATATATACAGTGCTGCCCATAATTATTCATACCCCTGGCAAATTTTGATTTAGTTACTTTTATTCAACCAGCAAGTAATTTTTTGACTGGAAATTACATGGGTGTCTCCCAAAAGATAATAAGATGATGTACAAGAGGCATTATTTTGAAATAAAGAAAAATTCTCGGCTTTAATTTACATTTGAGCAAAAAGTGTCCAGTCCAAAATTATTCATACCCTTCTCAATAGTCAATATAAAAGCCTTTATTGGCTAATACAGCAATCAAACGCTTCCTATAATTGCAGACCAGCTTTTTGCATGTCTCCACAGGTATTTTTGCCCATTCATCTTTAGCAATGAGCTCCAAATCTTTCAGGTTGGAGGGTCTTCTTGCCATCACCCTGATATTTAGCTCCCTCCACAGATTCTCTATTGGATTCAAGTCTGGACTCTGGCTGGGACACTCCAAAACGTTAATGTTGTTGTCTGCTAACCATTTCTTCACCACTTTTGCTGTGTGTTTTGGGTCATTGTCATGCTGAAATGTCCATTGGTGCCCAAGGCCAAGTTTCTCTGCAGACTGCCTGATGTTGTCATTTGAGAATCCTCATGTATTGCTCTTTTTTCATGATGCAGTTTACTGTGATTAGGTTACCTTGTCCATTGGCTGAAAAACACCCCCAAAGCGTTAGGTTCCCACCACCATGTTTGACAGTGGGGATGGTGTTCTTTGGGTTGAAGGCGTCTCCTTTTTTACGCCAAATGAAGGAAACATCATTGTGACCAAACAATTCAATTTTTGTTTCATCTGACCATAACACCCAGAAGTCGTCTTCTTCTTTGTCCAGATGAGCTTTTGTAAAGGCCAAGTGAGCTTTTGTGTGCCTTATCTGGAGAAGTGGCGTCCTCCTTGGTCTGCATTGTGCAGTGTCCGTTGGATTGTCTGCCTTGAGACATTGCCACCAGCAGAGCCCAGATTCACCAGGATGGCCTTGGTGGTGATCCTTGGATTCTTTTTTCACCTCTCTAACTATCCTCCTGGCCAGTACAGGTGTCGCTTTTGGCTTCCGACCACGTCCTCTGAGATTTTCCACAATGCGGAACATCTTGTATTTTTTGCTCAAATGTAAATAAAAGCTGAGAAATTTTTTGTTTTTGTTTTTTTTCCCCCCACAATAATGGCTCTTGTACATCGTCTTATTATCTTTTGGAAGACACCTATGTCATTTCCCGTCAAAAAATTACTTGCTGGTTGAATAAAAGTAACTAAGTCCAAATTTGGCAGGAGTATGAATAATTTATGGGCAGCACTGTGTATATATGTATGTATGTGTGTGTGTGTGTGTATGTATATACACTGCTCAAAAAAATAAAGGGAACACAAAAATAACACATCCTAGATCTGAATTAATTAAATATTCTTCTGAAATACTTTGTTCTTTACATAGTTGAATGTGCTGACAACAAAATCACACAAAAATATAAAAATGGAAATCAAATTTTTCAACCCATGGAGGTCTGGATTTGGAGACACACTCAAAATTAAAGTGGAAAAACACACTACAGGCTGATCCAACTTTGATGTAATGTCCTTAAAACAAGTCAAAATGAGGCTCAGTAGTGTGTGTGGCCTCCACGTGCCTGTATGACCTCCCTACAACGCCTGTGCATGCTCCTGATGAGGTGGCGGACGGTCTCCTGAGGGATCTCCTCCCAGACCTGGACTAAAGCATCTGCCAACTCCTGGACAGTCTGTGGTGCAACGTGACGTTGGTGGATAGAGCGAGACATGATGTCCCAGATGTGCTCAATTGGATTCAGGTCTGGGGAATGGGCGGGCCAGTCCATAGCATCAATGCCTTCATCTTGCAGGAACTGCTGACACACTCCAGCCACATGAGGTCTAGCATTGTCTTGCATTAGGAGGAACCAGGGCCAACCGCACCAGCATATGGTCTCACAAGGGGTCTGAGGATCTCATCTCGGTACCTAATGGCAGTCAGGCTACCTCTGGCGAGCACATGGAGGGCTGTGCGGCCCTCCAAAGAAATGCCACCCCACACCATTACTGACCCAATGCCAAACCGGTCATGCTGGAGGATGTTGCAGGCAGCAGAACGTTCTCCACGGCGTCTCAAGACTCTGTCACGTCTGTCACATGTGCTCAGTGTGAACCTGCTTTCATCTGTGAAGAGCACAGGGCGCCAGTGGCGAATTTTCCAATCTTGGTGTTCTCTGGCAAATGCCAAACGTCCTGCACGGTGTTGGGCTGTAAGCACAACCCCCACCTGTGGACGTCGGGCCCTCATATCACCCTCATGGAGTCTGTTTCTGACCGTTTGAGCAGACACATGCACATTTGTGGCCTGCTGGAGGTCATTTTGCAGGGCTCTGGCAGTGCTCCTCCTGTTCCTCCTTGCACAAAGGCGTAGGTAGCGGTCCTGCTGCTGGGTTGTTGCCCTCCTACGGCCTCCTCCACGTCTCCTGATGTACTGGCCTGTCTCCTGGTAGCGCCTCCATGCTCTGGACACTACGCTGACAGACACAGCAAACCTTCTTGCCACAGCTCACATTGATGTGCCATCCTGGATAAGCTGCACTACCTGAGCCACTTGTGTGGGTTGTAGACTCAGTCTCATGCTACCACTAGAGTGAAAGCACCGCCAGCATTCAAAAGTGACCAAAACATCAGCCAGGAAGCATAGGAACTGAGAAGAGGTCTGTGGTCACCACCTGCAGAACCACTCCTTTATTGGGGGTGTCTTGCTAATTGCCTATAATTTCCACCTGTTGTCTATCCCATTTGCACAAAAAGCATGTGAAATTGATTGTCACTCAGTGTTGCTTCCTAAGTGGACAGTTTGATTTCACAGAAGTGTGATTGATTTGGAGTTACATTGTGTTGTTTAAGTGTTCCCTTTATTTTTTTGAGCAGTGTGTGTGTGTATATATATATATATATATATAATTATATTTTTATTTTTCATGGCCTGTTTTCTGAGGCAAGATGATGCATTATAACCTCACAATCACTTGCCTAACATAAACCCTTTTATAGCAGAGTGGCAACAGTAGTGTGGCCACTAGGTGTCGCCTAGGTATTTGGTCATTTATACTAGGTATTTGAGATGTAGTGATCAGTTGTGGTATAAAGTTTAAAAATTATATGCAACCATTTAATGCTAAAAATGATTTTGCTTCTGCCACTTTTTGAGAAGTAAGATCACCTACCGTGTAAAACTCATTTATATCTTTAGTCATTCCTACGGCATGAGAACATATTATTTTTCTTGTGCATCATTTTTGCTGTTTTTTCTTCTCCCCCCTCTACTTGCAGGATAACAAGCTGATCTGGATGGACAGATGTCTCTTTTTCAGCCTTGTAAACTGTTACTAATTTACCCTGTGTTTTTTAGGTACCCTATACATACATAGATTTTGAATCGAATGGTCTACTTTGGCCATCTGTGCATCGGATGTTTAAGAAAGTGGATGATTACCAGCTGGTTAATTCCTATGGTTTATTCAGACGCATGACTGGTGTGGGAGGCCGGCCAGAGGTTGTAGTTGAAGGAAGTTATGACAAAGAGACATGGACGGTAAATATATACATACAATATATAAAAATAAAAAAATTGGTCCCTTTTTATTGCATTTTTACATTAGCCATGATTTGTCATTGCTTCAGTAGATGAGCAGTGACAAAATTGTCAGGATGTTTAAAAGTGAGTTCACAGGTCCCCAACCTTTCGTAAGTTTGGGGCCATTTTCAAATATAATAAAACCTTTTGATATGGCTTTTATCCTAGTGTTAAAGGGGTTGTCCGGGTTAATTACCCATAATTTCACCCAGGCAGCCCCCACTGATGTTAGCATCAGAGCATTTTATGCTCCAATGCTCTCCCTTGCCCTGCGCTGGATCGCGCAGGGCAAGGGCTTTTTTTATTTACAATAACACACTGCTGGGTGGAGGCTTCTGCCCAGCAGTGTGTTCGGTGACGTCAGCGGCTCTGATGGACGGGCTTTAGCGCTGCCCTAGCTGTTTTACAGGCTAGGGCAGCGCTAAAGCCCGCCCATCAGTGCCGGTGACTTCACCGATCTCACTGCTGGGCGGAAGCTTCCGCCTGGCAGCGCTATGGAGAGCTCGGTTCGTCACCAGAACTCCAGAAAATGCCTTTTGTCCTGCGCAATGTAGCGCAGGGCAAAGGAGAGCATCGGAGAATGAACTGCTACAATGCTCAAGTCACGGGGGCTGCCTGGGTGAAAATGGGGATATGTCTGGGTTTAACTGCCAGTAATACGCTTTTGCCCTAGGTATTGTGCTAAATTCTAGCATTACTATAATGGCCTTAGTGCTATAAGTACACAGTAATGTTTTCAGCTGCCACATGTGACAGCATTGGAGCTAGCCACAATGACTTAGTAGAGTTTGGATTTGAAAAGCTTTGAATCTGCTAGATAATTGTCTTCTCATGTGATGTTTCATTTGTCTCATTCAATCAGGAGATCGAGTTTATGTACAAGCCGGGAAATGTTAGTGCGCCTCCTCCAATAGTCACGCCTCATCAACCTCGGCTTGACTGGCAAATGTGGTTTGCTGCCCTTGGGCACCACACACAGAGTCCATGGTTTACCAGCTTTGTTCATCATCTTCTACAGGGAAACAAAGATGGTGAGCTATAGAAAAGGCTGTGTTGTACCTGTCGCAGCATTGGTGGAACAGTAATTGGTAACACTGCTATTAAAGGGAACCTGTCATCAACTTTATGCTGACCTCACTAAGGACAGCATAAAATATTGACTGACGCGCTGATTTCAGCGGTGTCACTCATGAGCTAAAAGTTGTTGCTGAGAACCAGCATCATAATAATTGCAGCCCATGCCTTGAAAAGAGTCAATCCTACTTAAAGGGAACCTGTCATGTGGATATTTGATTATAATCTAACTAATTATATACAATCATGAACTACTAAAAAGTGCCTTAGATGTATTCACTTACTGATGTGACAGATGGGTTACCTCATAATATACACACAAAGATGCCGCATGCTAATGAGCTGATTTGAGTCCAGCGTGCATTACTGAGTTCAGCGTTTTGTTTTTGTTTTTAATTCGGAGCTATAGCCACTCCCCTGCCCACCTGCTGCTGATTCATATGGAAAATAACTCAATCAGCAGCAGGTAGGCGGGGAGAGTCAGGAGCTCATGAATATTCAGGACTCACCATTATGAGCTGGAGCTTTTCAATACAAGATGTTGGCAGATTGACTGGGTCCATTAAAGAAAGTGAGCCAGCATTTCGCTAAGAGAATCAGTCACTTATTTATGTTGCCCTTAGTTAGGACACCATAAAACTGGTGACAGGTTCCCTTTAGGAGTCATAGTTATTCATAATCTCCTGCTCTCTCACCCATCTGTTGATGATTGACAGTTCTCTCCTAGAGAGAAAGGGAGAAAACTAGGTAGAAGCCTGTCAATCATCAGCAGGTGGGCAGGAGAGCAGGAATTCATGAGTAATCAGGACTCTTCTCAGGTGGCCGTGACTCTTTTCCAGGCCCAGTCTGCAATGATTACGGCGATCTGACTTTGTGAGCAAGGAGGAGATTGCTGGTTACAGGGGGCGGAGAAAAAAAAACCTCCCAGACTGTGAGCTCTGCGCTGCGATTGGCCAGCGCTACTGCCTGGGAGAAGAAGACTCCCAGGAGAACAAGGGCAGTCTCCTCCTACTATAACCAAGTGACCGAACATACTGGAGGGCATACCGGGAGAACGGAGCGGCGCTGTACACATCATGATACTTGGTTCACAATTTTTTACCAGATGAAAGGTCCTCTTTAAAGCATACCTGTTAATATAATTCTTTCTTCATTTAACTAATTGGTGTAAAATTATTATTTATTAGAAGACTATCCCTGAACATGACAAACCTTAAAACATAATGTTTTTCATAAAGGATAACCCAATTTAATTCTAAGGTGCCTGTTGCCCCTATCAAATGATAAGCTTACAACAGAGTTAGGGCTCTTTCAGATGAGCGCGTCCTGTGCATAAATCGCACTCCTTAAAAATCATTATACTGATTTACAATGCTCTGTGTCTCTGCACAACCTTACATCTGCTGAATTATACTGACAGCATTAGGTCAGTATAAAGCCTCTTTCACATGACCGTTTTTTTTTCTGTTTGCGTGCCGTTTTTGTGGTCCGTATACGGAACCATTCATTTTAATGGTTCAAAAAAAAAAAACTGAATGTACTCCGTATGCGTTCCATTTCCAGTTTTCCGTTCAAAGATAGAACATGTCCCATTATTGCCCGCAAATCATTTTCCGTGGCTCCATTCAAGTCAATGGGTCCGCAAAAAAAACTGAACACATACGGAAATGCATCCGTATGTCTTCCGTATCCTTTCCGTTTTTGCGGAACCATCTATAAACTGAACACATACGGAAATGCATCCGTATGTCTTCCGTATCCTTTCCGTTTTTGCGGAACCATCTATTGAAAATGTTATGCCCAGCCCAAATTTTTTCAGTGTAATTACTGTATACTGTATATGGCATACGGAAAAACGGAACATAAACGGAACAACAGATCTGTGAAAAAACTGACCGCGCAACACTGAAAAAGCAATATGGTTGTGTGTAAGAGGCCTAATTCAGTAGATACAGGACTGTGCATGGAGTAACATTAAAGCGAACTAGAAAGGTGGAATCAATGCCCCAAAAATGAATACTAGGAAACCCTATGGTGACAGACACCACTGTACGGCATCCGTCAGACATCGGTTTCATTTATATGTCAAACATAAGACAAACCTTTTTGTCTTTTGTCAGAATTATTTTTTTTTTATTTTATTTTAACAGTGATACGATTGGTGCAGAATGATGAGTCACTCTATCCTTTCAACTCGCAACCCCCTCATTATATACGAGCCCAGCTATACAAATACTGGTACACAGAGCTTGATCAGTCAGGGTGAGTATTAAATTTGGGATAGCAACTAATTAGCACCTATACATTTTTGTTATCTTTGCCGGCACATTTGCACTGATCACTATTTCTGTACCTACATTATATGGGTGAGTTTAGTACATACATTTTAGGGCAACCCACCTGCCTGGACAAGGTGACATCATCTAATGGGACACTATACAGACTTTCCTTTCGTGGACCTAGGACTCCAAAATGAATTCAGGGTAGTAGAATGTAAGTGTCTACATACAGGGTTTGGGTCAGTGGAGGTTTTATCAAAATGAAGTTTGAAGGTATGGGGTTTTCTTCTGTAGACTTCTCAGTAGAATTTGACAAATGCATATACAAAATGACACTATCAAATTGCAAAAATACCCTGTGTAAAGTAGGCCTTAAACTGTCATGTTCTGTAAACCATAGCCATTTTGGTAAAGGTGTTATCTAACTTATTGAAATGCTGTCCTCAAAACCACAAAATGTTATAAACTAATAAAAGAATGCCTACTCGACTTTCATCTCCTTACGCTTCCTGTGGATATGCCATGACTGTCCCAGATGGGAATACCCCTTTAAGAGCATAAACCAATTAAGGGGACTTTTCATATCATCTCCTGCACTATGATTGCTGGGACCCACTCACATCTCCAGGACAGAGATAGGAAAGTGAAGGGAGAGTGCATCATCCACCCTCCATTCACTTCTATGGGAGTTCTTACCGGTGGTCTCATAGAGGTGAATGAAGTGGTGGCTGTTCATTCGCGGTGCGCTCTCCATTCACTCCAGTCTCTCTCCCCTAGGAGTGAATGGACAGCATGTCACTCATGCACAGTGTGCGCTCGTTCTCTTTCGGTCACCTTTTGTGTAGAGAGGATCCCAGAAGTGAGGCCTGCACCTATCTAACATTGGTGGCATATCCTAGTGATATACCACCAGTGTCTGACATGAGACAAACCCTTTAACCTTGATGGTCTTTTCTTGATTTGGACCATTAAAGGGGTTTTCTAGGGGTAGAAAAACATGAATGCTGTCTATGGGTTGTGTCTGGTACTGCAACCTTTTTTTATTCTTTTTAAATGTTAGATCAGTGGCAACCAACCCTTTTACTAATCACGCCAATGAAAGAGCTGCAGATCAGCACAGCTATTCATCCATACGAGTGTCTGCGCCTGCAAATGCAGTCATTCATGGTAGTGCAGTTTGACCTGTGGGCTTCCTGTCCTTCCACTACACACAGGGCTTCTGACTGAAACATTTCTTCAGTATTTTGTGAACCATTGTGTATTACCTGTGGTGATGCACCGTAGTTTTTAAGCGCTAATTGGAGTCTGCAATTTGTTATTCGGATTGTACCTTATTGGAAATAACTTCTTCTGATCTCTTGCTAGGCACACACCTAGTAACTGGTGGCGGCGACGTCACGTGGAGGAATTCTTTCCAGTGGTGTTCCTAGGAGACCATACGCTGGAATCTCTTCTAACCCAGCATGGCTTAAAGGTTTGTAGTTGTATTCAGCTTTGACTCTGAAAGTGGACCTTACAACAGATAGCAGTTCTGTAGATTTTTATAGTTTTAAGGCATGCATCCTCAAACTGCGGCCCTCCAGCTGTTGCAAAACTACAACTCCCAAACAGCCTACAGGTATCGGCCTACAGCAGGGCATTGTGGGAGTTGTAGTTTTACAAAAGCTGGACGGCCGCAGTTTGAGGATGCCTGTTTTAAGGGGTTGTTGCATGAAGACAGCCCTTGTTGATATACACTAATAATGCAAAAGAACATTGTAGAGGGGGTTCACATGTTGTCTTACATGGATAATGCTGATAATTTTCATGATATGCTGAATATGATCATTAAATCATATGCTGGTATATCAAACCAGTTATGAGCCTGGGTAGCAGCGGTCAAGTTCACCTGCCGATACATGCATTATGGTTTAGTGTTTGTTGTGTGTGTGTGTGTATGGGTGGGTGTGTGTGTATATATATATATATATATATATATATATATATATATATATATATATATATATATATATATATTCAGACTTAAAGGGCTGGGATATTCCCCTGTTGTCGGAGGACTCTGGTCTGGCCACCACCAAGCAAGTGAATGAAAGCGTACTGCATATGTGTGCTTCCCCCTGCTCCCATTCATTTTCTTATAGGTGGGACCTGCACCTATAAGACAATGGGGGCATATCCTAGCGATATGCCCCCATTGTCCATGATGAAACAACCCCTTTAATAAAGCACAGATTCTTTGGTGTGCTCTGGTCCAATCTGAAACTGGGACCCACTAGGGGTCATGTACTAACATTCTATGCCAGTTTTTTGGCATAAAAACGTGCAAATGTTTTGTTATTTTGCGATTTTAAAAATTTTTGCATTTTCTAATTTGACACCGCCTCACTTTTCCAAAAGGAGGCAGGCCACAGGCGGAGCGCCGTGATCCAACCCATTTAGCATGTGCGCCTAAAAACACATTACACCAGAAATCTCCTGCAGCTCCTGGCTGGAGTAGTTTTCTGTTCTGGCACATGGACAGCAGAAGATGCAACAAGTTTATTGGTTAGATCTTCCGCTAGTGGGTGTTTTTAGTAGGACTTCAGTAAATGACCTCTACTGTGCTATGATTCTGCTTAAATTTGTGTGTCCCATACAATATCAAGTTGCCAGTTGCTTTCAGTACTATATGAATAATATATAAATCATACACTGTCAGAACCATGTAAAAAAAAGTTTCATTCTTCATTTATTTTTTTCTCCTCCAGGATAAGTCACCTCCTCGCCGTTCCTTAGATGCTCCATTTCCATCAGCGCTCCGGTTTATACGAGACAGTTTAGCGCCGTACCCTGCTCCTTTACTACTGCATTCACTGCTTATTGCAGTAGTTGTCATCTTTTCCTTGCAGGCTTTATTTGGTAGAGGTAACCGTTCAGGAGTCTCCAAGCAGCGGGGTTCTACAAAACCGCAGAGCGAGAAGAAAAAGCAGAAAGAGGGCAGCAGACAAGGAGAGTCTGGGGGCTCAGGAAAGGATTCTAGTCACAATAACAAGAGGCGTGAAAAAAGCTAATGACGGTCTCAGGCCTCTGATGCAATCTCCACAAGGCACAACCGCCCAGTAATCTACCATTTGGATATAAACACGCCATTACTCCATTTTACACTTGTGAAGTTTCATTGTGTTGACCATTCTCTGTGGTAATCATTGCAAGAATTGATCCTCATTTCTATTGGGCTTCCTCAAAAAGATCCATGACCACTGCTAAGTGAATTTACTATGCACCGCCTCTTTCACTTCTGTTTTTAAACCTGTTTTTATTAGATATATGTGCAGATTATCTAAATTCTAAACTAGTTTTTACCCCCGAGTTTATAAGTGCAAAGCTGGCCGTAGCTGAACCATTATTGCTAAAATATAGATTTAATTTTACTTGATATGTTCTGACAGAGCCAGTCCATAAATATAAGTAATTATGCGGTTGTCAGTGATAAATGTTATTATTTTGTTATTTACCTGCATCCAACGTAAGATTTATTAAACTGGTGTAAAGTAGAACTGGCTTAGTTGCCCATAGCAACCAATCAGATTGCACCTTTCTTTTTTTAAGAGCTTCATTGGAAAATAAAAGGTGGAATCTGATTGGTTGCTGTTGGCATCGAAGCCGGTTTTTCTTTGCACCAGTTTTGATAAATCCCCCCCCTCCCCCATTGGTCCATTCAAATGCACAATATTTCCCACAATGCAAATGATTTAGTAAGTAAACAATTGTCTATATGGTGGTAAATATATTTGGTGTATGCCTCTTTCCCAAGAAAAAAAAAAAGTGCATGCCCGTCATATTGTGAGGACCTCTTTATTGATTGTGCTTACCATTCTAGATGCCAGCCTCCTTACTTAAAGTGCCTTATTGATTTGTCAGTCTCTCAGTAGAAGCCTTAAGTGCCTTTATTACATATGACTTGCCTGGTCAAGCCTAAACAGTAGGTTTTTAAGTTTTTCTTTATGGAGCTGTCATGCTACTGTTCATAATATGGAAACATTCGGGGAGATTTAAGCTAATTGCACCAAAGTTCTGGGTTAATTTGCACCCAAAAAAAGAAAACATGGTTTGCACCACATGTGGGGTTTTTTTGGACCCTTTTTGCACATTGACTAGGTGTGTGCAAGAAAGGTGTGGCTTTATGAGAAATTGGTGTGGTTTAAGATTCAACATCATGTGCCAAAATCAATCATGTGCCGTAAACTTGGGCAAAAGCATCTTTCCTCTGAATGGGTCATCAGTATCTGATTGGTGTGGGTCCAACACTAGGGACCCCCACGATCATCTGTTTGAGAAGTTAAAGGCGATGCTGTGAACGCCGTAGCCTTCACAGTGTTCACCAAGTACAGCGTCGTACATTGTATAGTGGCTGTGCTTGGTATCGCGCTCAGCCCTATTCACTGCTATGGGGCTCAGCTGCCTCTAGGCCATGTTACCGATGAGCGGGTCCTCACTTGGCCAAGAAAAAGCTGGAGCGGTGCAGTAGTGCCTTCTCATACAGCTGATCGTCAGGGGTCCAGGTGTTGGGACACCCACCAATCAGATACTGCTGACACGTCCAGAGGATAGGTTATCAGTACTTGAGTCTAGGAAAACCCCCTTAGGGATACCTGAACACATGGTGGAATACATATTATTTTTTTTATTTTTATTTTTTTCTAAGCGGAAAAGCCGCAGTGTAGTACAGTAGTCGTGTGCAGTTACCCTAAAATATTTTCCACTAACGACATTTATCATCTGCCTACAGGATAGGTGATAAATGTAATTACCAGAGATCCAACCGCTGTCCCCTGTGTAAATCAAGCAGTAGTGCATGTGTGATCACTACACCGGTCACTGTCTATAGGACTGCTGGAGATAGCCAGGCACTGAACTCGACTGTCCCATGAATGGAGCAGAGGTCATGCATACACACTACCGCTTCATTCACACAGAGATGGCTCTCATGGGGCTCCCAGCGGTCAGACCTCCAGTGATCATGCATACATTGCCTATACTGTGGATTGGTTATAAAATGTTGTACGTGTGCCAACACCTTTTTTGTAGTGGGTATATTTAGTACACCATGGTGAAGAGTGTGTGCTTGTAGGTCAATGTCGATGAGGCATCTGTATGGTGCTGTAATCTACCTTTCCGTATTGATGACCAGTTCCCACTTTGCTTAGGTAAGAATAGTGAAACTAGGTTCATCTGATTTTACATGTGTCAAACATTTAAAGGCTATGTACACCTTTTTTATGATTGCATTTTACTCATTTTTGACTAAAAATAAAATTTTCAGTTGGCCTTTATTAAAAAAAAAAATATTAAACTGTTCTGTCACAAAGGGTTAAAGGCTATATACACCTTTTGGAGGCAATTTTTGTTTAGGATAGCATTTGACTTGTTTTTTGCTAAAAATCTGATTTTCAATTGGCCTTTATTAAAAATATTGAATCATTCTGTCATAAAGGATTAACTTTTTCTAGCTGTGTGACTGGTACTTTCACTGTGTGCCATCCTCTAATAAACCTTATCTCTAAATTACTGAGCGGTCCTAAACACTTATTTAAAGGGGTTCTACACTTTCATTTAACTGATGATCTATCCTCTGGATAGATCATCAGCATCTGATTGGCGGGGGTCCAACACCCGGGACCCCCGCCGATCAGCTGTTTGAGAAGGCAGCGGCGCTCCAGCAGCACCGCGGCCTTCTCACTGTTTACCGCCGGCCCACTGACGTCACGACTAGTATCAACTAGCGTGGGCGGGGCTAAGCTCTGTTCACTTGAATGGAGCTTAGCCCCCCCCCCCATGCTAGTTGATAATAGTCGTGAGTGAGAAGGCCGCGGCGCTGCTGGAGCGCCGCTGCCTTCTCAAACAGCTGATCGACGGGGGTCCTGGGTGTCAGACCCCCGCCGATCAGAAGCTGATGATCTATCCAGAGGATAGATCATCAGTTAAAACAAAGTGCAGATCTCCTTTAAGCCATATTCTTATCAGTAAGATAAGGATTGAGCTTTAATGAGTGTTTATAATGTCAGAGAGCAGAGATGAGGAGCCCGTCAGCTCCCCAACTGATGGAAAAGGCAGAAAATCCAGAGGCTGCTACTAGAGCAGCTCTGTACACAAAAAAGGATTCCATAATTTTAATAAAGACCCAATTAAAAAAAATATATATTTTAGCTCAAAATGAGTACAATGCAATAATTTAATTTTAAAAAAAATTGCCCCCAAAGGTGTACATAGTCTTTCTCTTGGATTGAGGTAGTAACTACCTCTTGTTTCTAGGAAACCTCTTAGTCCTACAATCAGGGGAGTAGCTGGGGACAACCCTGGCATGTTACCCGGTGCTGGTTGCTAGCAGGGGATGCCAACAAGCCACCTTGCCTCGTCCAGGGTATTTTGTTAAGGGGGAGGGCAATCAACAAAACTTTTGCCCTGGGTGAAGGAAAGCTCTGCCTATAATCATGAATTTGCTGTATATATGGGTCTATTTCTTGTTAAAGTGATATCTGACATTAGATTTTTTTTCTTTTGAAACTGCTCCAAGTACCATGTGGCCCTAAGGACCACAGCATGCTCAAATGAATTACCGGTAATTAGGACCGCATTGTTTATTCAGTCTTTGTTGTTTTTGGGTACCCATTAACCGTGAAGATTGCGTCACAACCACGTGTGGCTGTGCCCTAATACGGCTGAACAAAGCGTTTGCTGTATTCTGTCAGGGCTCCTCCTGGCCAAACTGCATAAAACTTTTCTGTTGCTTTAGCTACTGCATAGAAGTATGAACCTGTAGTTGTAATGTACTGTCCTTGTGTAGGGCAAGATATTCAGCTGACAGATGTGTTGTAACAGTAAAAATCTTCACGGTATACATATCTGCTTGCTGACTTAAAAGCATACAGTGGCTTAGATGTATAGATGTACAACCCTATGTGAAGCAAGCACTGAAAATCCGTGTCCAGTTTGTTAAATAAATAAATCTTGTGCTTTTCTAATGCAAAGTTGCCTTCTTGTTCTTGTCTCATTTTATGCCCAATGTCAACGTGATTTATGTTTCTTGTAATAAGTCTGTATTTGCATATCTGCTCCATCCCTTTTCTAGCAAAAGCTGCACACAGTAAATTAGTGTCATTACGTTGACTAATATACCCCATATTAGTCAACGTAAACAAAACACAGATGAGCAAGTCCAATGTGAAAAGCTGTCAGTGTGAGGTCCCGTTCTGACCTCCCCTCCTCTGACGGGATCGCCCAACATTATGGCTCGTTCACATGAATCCGTATACGGAACTATTCATTTTAAATGAATCCACAAAAGATGTGGACAGCACTCTGTGTGCTGTCCGCACCCGTTGCTCTGTTCCGTGGACCCGCAAAAATTTTGATTCCTGTCCTATTCTTGTCCGTTTTGCAGACAAGAATAGGCATTTCTATAATAGGCCTCCTTTCCGTTCCGCAAATTGCGGAAGGCACACGGGCGCCATCTGTGTTTTGCGGATCCGCAATTTGCGGACTGCAAAAAAAAAAGCAGGGTCGTGTGAAGGAGTGCTTATACTGATTTTATAATGCTGTGTGATTCAGAGTCCTGGAATCTACTGAATTAGGGCTCATGCACACGACCGTATGTATTTAGCGGTCCGCAAAAAAGACGGATGACATCCGTGTGCATTATGTATTTTGCTTAATGGAACAGCTTTTCCCTAATAGAACATGTCCTATTATTGTCCGCATTACGGACAAGGATAGGACTGTTCTATTTTTTTGCGGAACGAAAATACGGACACGGAATGCACACGGAGTAACTTCCGTTTTTATTTTGCGGACCCGTTGAAGTGAATGGTTCTGCATACAGTCCACAAAAAGAACGGACAAGGAAAGAAAATACTTTCTTTCCTTGTGTATGAGCCCTTACACTGACAGCATTATGTCAATGTAATTCAATGGATTCCAGGTCTTGCATGGGGACAGCATTGACTCGCACTGACGCACACTGCTAGTTTCTTGCATTAAACTCGCTCAGGTGTCTGGCCTTAGGGTTGATTTTATTCACTTTTGCGGTTTTAGGCCTCTTTCACACTAGCAAGTTTTCCGCCAGGGTGCAATGCGTGACGTGAATGCACAGCACCGCACTGAATCCTGACCAATTCATTTCAATGGGTCTGTGTCCATGAGCGTTTTTTTTTTTTTTTTTTTCACGCATCAGTTCTGCGTTGCGTGAAAACCTCAGCATGTTCTATATTCTGCGTTTTTCCACGCAGCCCTGGCCCCATAGAAGTGAATGGGGCTTCAGTGGAAAACGCGTTGCCAGGAGATGGTTGCCAGGAGATGTTTGTGAACCTTCTTTTATCATGCGTGTGAAAAACGCATCAAAACACATTGCGCTTGTGTCGAAAAAACTGAACACAATTGCAGAAAAAACTAACTGAACTTAGGGCTCTTTCACACTTGCGTTGTTCTTTTCCGGCATAGAGTTCCGTCGTCGGGGCTCTATGCCGGAAGAATCCTGATCAGGATTATCACCATGCATTCTGAATGGAGAGAAATCCGTTCAGGATGCATCAGGATGTCTTCAGTTCCGGAACAGAACGTTTTTTGGCCGGAGAAAATACCGCAGCATGCTGCGCTTTTTGCTCCGGTCAAAAATCCTGAACACTAGCCGCAAGGCCGGATCCGGAATTAATGCCCATTGAAAGGCGACGTTTAGCTTTTTCTGAATGGTTACCATGGCTGCCAGGACACTAAAGTCCTGTTTGCCATGGTAAAGTGTAGTGGGGAGCAGTACGGCTCCCGGGGCGCTTCAGAGATACGTCAGGGCGCCCCACGCGCATGGATGACGTGATCACATGGATCACGTCATCCATGCGCATGGGGCGCTCTGACGTCATTCTGGAGCGCCCCGGGAGCCGCACGGACGGTAAGTATACTGCTCCCCACTACTACTATGGCAACCAGGATCCTTCTTCAAATGCTTTCAGTTCACTTGCGGTGTTAAGGATCCGGCGGGCACTTCCGGCAAATGGAGTCCACGACGGATCCGGACAACGCAAGTGTGAAAGAGGCCTTACTTGCAAAATGGTGCGAGTTTGACTGAATGCATCTGGACCTAATCCATCACGCAAGTGACGGACTTGATTTTTTGGCTATTTTTTTTTTTTTGCATTGATGTTAGCTGAAAGTCCATGGGGGGTGAAATATGAGACAGGGCACACAAGCATTTTGCTACCGTCATTTTTGTTAAGTAGGTAGCCTTTAGGTGGAGTTTTTGGCAGCGTTTCGTTTTTTTTCTTCCCCCTGATGTTTTGACATCTTCTCTGTTCACGCAATTTAGAAAAACGTACACTAGAAAAACACTAAAAATCGCATGCAGTAAGGAAAAAAGCACAAGCAAGTCTCTATGACTCGTGTGTTTTTTTGTGTTTGTTTTTTTTTGGGTGGGGGGTGTTAAATGCCAGACCAAATTTGTAAAGCAGAAATGTACCCCTGTAGGTGACAGGTGGTAAACTTACATTGTACTGTATTAAATTGTCAAAGGTGCCCACTCTCCACATTTCTAGTATTAAATGCAAATATGTACAGAACATTGAATGTACCTAACCTGAAAATGCCATTTTTATTGAGATGCATTAATGTTGTCTAAAGCAGAATGTCAAACACTGCACTGTATGAACCTTTCTTGATAAAAAAAAAAAAGTTGCAAAAGGAAACCTTTGTTCTGGACCTATGAAACACTAGTGTGTCATAAGATTTCCACCTTGACTTCTCTGCTAGTCTACAAAGATCAGTAGTTAGAACTTAGCAGAAATATTTTCCACTTCACGTAGGCAATGGAAACTCAAACATCTCTGAAAGGCTGCGCTGCTTAATCAGCCCTGTATCTCTATATGTTCTGTGTTTATCCTTTTGGATCAAAATTAACTTTATCCATACGCCTATGTTCATCTGTTAGATTTGAGCAGGATACATTTTTGCTGCCACATATGTTAAGAATTATGATGTAATGCATTCTTGAACGGCGTGTGCTACTATGCTGTGTTACAGAATGGTTTCCCCTTTACAGTAACCATCAGGATTTCTCAATGTCTTCTTAGTAACTAGCTCTTTTTTCATTGGAGAATAACTACTTGCCAAATTATTATCTGTATCTATGTGGTGTTGTAAGCTGGTGCCTATACCTAAAGTTGGCTTGTTGCAAACATTTCTGCAACTAACATCAATTTTATTCATCTGAATAGGGTTGTTCTGGATTGTGTGCATTTTACTACTGCGACCACATATTATATTGTGGCTTTTGTAACAGAGGGGCAGACATTAACCCATTCACTGTCCTAGACGAGCAAGGTTAGACAATATTTCCCTATGTGCCCAAGACCCAAAGGATTTTCTCATAAAACTAACCAGCCTTGCTAATTATGGCAAATGATTTACCATGCAGCAATATTAGGCATAGGTCCACATAACTGGATCTGCTGTAGGGTGAAGTTCCTATTCCTTAACCCCTTAGCCTTTTTCTTACTGATGATCTATCACAGCAGGCTGGTGATGTGGCATTCACTTTTTCTTTTTCGACAAAGATGGTCAGGTCCATAAATATTGGGACATCTACACAATTCTAACATTTTTGGCTCTATACACCACCACAATGGATTTGAAATGAAATGAACAAGATGTGCTTTAACTGCAGACTGTCAGCTTTAATTTGAGGGTATTTGCATCCAAATCAGGTGAACGGTGTAGGAATTCCAACAGTTTGCATATGTGCCTCCCACTTGTTGAGGGACCAAAAGTAATGGGACAGTTGGCTTCTCAGCTGCTCCATGGCCAGGTGTGTGTTATTCCCTCATTATCCCAATTACAATTAGCAGCTAAAAGGTCCAGAGTTCATTTCAGGTGTGCTATTTGCATTTGGAATCTGTTGCTGTCAACTCTCAAGATGAGATCCATAGAGCTGTCACTATCAGTGAAGCAAGCCATCATTAGGCTGAAAAAACAAAACAAACCCATCAGAGAGATAGCAAAAACATTAGGCGTGGCAAAACAACTGTTTGGAACATTCTTAAAAAGAAGGAACGCATCGGTGAGCTCAGCAACACCAAAAGACCGGGAAGTCCACGGAAAACAACTGTGGTGGATGACAGAAGAATTCTTTCCCTGGTGAAGAAAACGCCCTTCACAACAGTTGGCCAGATCAAGAAAACTCTCCAGGAGGTAGGTGTATGTGTGTCAAAGTCAATAATCAAGAGAAGACTTCACCAGAGTGAATACAGAGGGTTCACCACAAGATGTAAACCATTGGTGATCCTCAAAAACAGGAAGGCCAGATTAGAGTTTGCCAAACGACATCTAAAAAAGCCTTCACAGTTCTGGAACAACATCCTATGGACAGATGAGACCAAGATCAACTTGTACCAGAGTGATGGGAAGAGAAGAGTATGGAGAAGGAAAGGAACTGCTCATGATCCTAAGCATACCACCTCATCAGTGAAGCATGGTGGTTGTAGTGTCATGGCGTGGGCATGTATGGCTGCCAATGGAACTGGTTCTCTTGTATTTGATGATGTGACTGCTGACAAAAGCAGCAGGATGACTTCTGAAGTGTTTCGGGCAATATTATCTGCTCATATTCAGCCAAATGCTTCAGAACTCATAGGACGGCGCTTCACAGTGCAGATGGACAATGACCCAAGCATACTGCAAAAGCAACCAAAGAGTTTAAGGGAAAGAAGTGGAATGTTATGCAATGGCCAAGTCAATCACCTGACCTGAATCCGATTGAGCATGCATTTCACTTGCTGAAGAAAAAACTGAAGGGAAAATGCCCCAAGAACAAGCAGGAACTACAGACACTTGCAGTAGAGGCCTGGCAGAGCATCACCAGGGATGAAACCCAGCGTCTGGTGATGTCTATGCGTTCCAGACTTCACGCTGTAATAGACTGCAAAGGATTTGCAACCAAGTATTAAAAAGTAAAAGTTTGATTTATGATTATTATTCTGTCCCATTACTTTTGGTCCCTTAACAAGTGGGAGGCACATATGCAAACTGTTGTAATTCCTACACCGTTCACCTGATTTGGATGTAAATAACCTCAAATTAAAGCTGACAGTCTGCAGTTAAAGCACATCTTGTTCATTTCATTTCAAATACATAGTGGTGGTGTATAGAGCCAAAAATGTTAGAATTGTGTCGATGTCCCAATATTTATAGACCTGACTGTATGTGAGGGATGAGTTGCCATTATTATTGGTACTAACTAATACGGGGTACATAGGACTTTTTAGCTCTTTATTTCACTTTTTGGGAAACTGGATAAAGAAATGGCAGCAATTCTGCCATTGCTTTTTGGGTTTCGTTATTGCGGTGTGCACTGTGCAGGAAATATTACAAATTAACAATATTTTGCTAGTCAGTGCGATTACAGGGATACCAATTTTATAAAGTTTTTAGGTTTGGCTACTTTTGGGGGGGGAAAAAATCATGTTTTTGTGTCAATTCTCAGCCATATTTTTATTTTTCTGGCAATGCTCTTGTTTGAGGGCTTATTTTTTGCAGGATGAGTTGACATTTTTATTGGTATGATTTTGACGTACATCAGAAAAATCTCACTTGATATTTTTTTATTTTTTGCCAAGGTAACCAAAAAATGTCTGTTCTCGCATAGCTTTTAGTTATTTTACAGCATTCACCTGACTGGGCAGGTCATGTGATATATTTTCCTATCTCCAGGGCCACGTTTCTCACAGTGGTTCAGACTGGATGGTAAATTTGGTGCATGATTAAGTTAACATCAACTACTGGTTGTCTTACTTTGCGCCAAAATTTCTGATGCAGTTTTGACACATTATTCCTACATTATGCTTAAACAACCCCTCGCAGAGTGAGAAGGGATGGGTTATTCTTTGTCATATTTGCTTATAGATAATCTAAAACTTGACATCACAAGTGTGTCAAATCTTTTAATTTGACACACAAATTCTATATGCGACATTGCAGGCCAATGTGTCTGTAGTCTGTAACCATAATGACTCATGTAGACGGGAGCTGTGTACCTAAAACGGTAGGATTTCTTCTAATCAAAACTGTTCAAAGTTGCTTCATTTTTTTATTTTTTTTTAGCCCTATTTTATCGTTTATTTCTACAGTAATGTTTGTTTCAGAAGTTACTGGCTAATGAAATAATTTTTTCTCATTTATGGATTTTGTAAACTATTAAACCAATGTACAGTATCTGGAAATATGTGTATGGACCTTACAAATTTTAGCCTCTAGGGGGCAGCATTTCCACCAGATTTTTCATAAGTATGCATGCATTAATACTGCATTCTGGATAATATGCTTATTTGCAGACATCCCATCATTGCGTCAAACACAATTAACTTTATTCATATCATTTTCATATGTGGAAAAACAGCTGGCAAAGAGATAAATTACAGTATGGGATTATGGGATGTGTATGCAGCAAGTGAGGGCTTGTGGTCTCGGCCTTAAATTATCACCAGCATAACACTCTTGGGCAATACTTGTCTATCAGACTCTGGTAATATGGCCGCAGGTTCTCCACATCAGGCAAATCTTCAGTTTTCGTGTAGAGATCAAACTTACTATGGAAAAAGATAAAGGAAATTTGAATTTGAAATGATGGCAAACTGATTAATTGAATAAAAAGGTATTTCCATAATACAATGTTATGGCATATTGCTGGCATACAACATAAACTTTTGATTGTTGGGGTCCATCTGCAACTTAAGGACCATATTAGCAGTGGCATGCCAAAGGGGTGGAGGGGGTGCCCTGAGTGCCCGCTGTCAGAGTGGTGCTGGATGCAAAGAGCGCTTCTATCAATTCAGATGGAAGTGCTCATTGCTGGAGTGACAGTCCTTTCATTTACTGACCGCTCAGCTCCCTGCGCTCCTTTTCTCCTCCAAGCCGGGGCACTGAATGGAGCCGTCTGCTCCCTGCTTCACCATTCAGCCCTGCCGACACAGATCGTGCTGCCGAACTGTTTAGGAGGAGCGTGCAGGCGCGGAACTCTGCTTGTGCACCTCTCCCACACGGTGCTGCAGGAAAGCTGATCATCAGGAATGGGACATGGTGAGTAGCTACTGTGTGTTTTTTTTGTTAGTTTTTTTTACACTGAGCGGGCACAGAGAGGAAATTACTTCTGTGTAGGGCCATAACAATTGTTATGGGGGCACACAGAGGGCATAACTACTATGAAGGGAATGTAGAGGGCATATCCATTGTGAGGGGGAGGCACAATAAAGGGATAACTACTGTGAGGTGGGACAATGTGGGCATAGCTACTGTGCCCTGCTCACATTAGTTATGCCCCCTGCTGTGAAGGGGTGAAATAAGGCTAGTACTACTGTGAGGAGGGCACAATTTGGGTATAACTATTGTGAGGGGCACAGTGTGGGTACAAGTACTATGAAGGGGTGCAATGAGGGCATTACTACTGTGAGAGGTAATTATTATTATTTTTTAAATGTGGGGTTGCTAGAGAAAGGACCCGCCCAAGGTTTCAAACTCCTTAGGCATGCCACTGCATATTAGAATATTCTCCCAGTACTGCTTGCCACCAACTACACAAGGAAATTCAGCTTCTACGGAGGGAGAGGGGCAGGTCTATACAGGGCAAGAATGCCAGTGTACCAGGAGCAAGATGTCTTGAAAGGTGGGAATCCCTACTGTGTCCCCCCCACAGTAGTTATGCCCACATTGTGTGGGGGCACAATATGGGCACAACTTCTGTGAAGTGGCGCAATGAGGTCATAACTACTTTGAAGGGGCACAAGGTATGGTGGGGTGCCAGAGAAAGGACCCATCCAGGATGTCAGACATCTTAGGCATGCCACAGCATATTAGAATATTCTCCTGGTACTGCTTGCCATCAACTACACAAGGAAATGCTTCTTCTAAAGAGGGAAGAGGGCCAGGTCTACACAGCGCAAGGATGCCAGTGTACCAGGAGGAAGGTGGCTCCAGCCCTCTCCTGCTTTCTGCTTTGTAGCTGTGGGAATCTGGCTCTGAAGTGTCCAGCCGCTGCTTTCACTCTGAACTTCCCTAGTCTTGCTGCTTAGGATAGTGAAGAGGACGTTTCCACAGCCCACTGACAGCAGTACCAGACATATTTTTTGTATTTATCTAATACAGAGTTCCAGATCTACTGTTTGAGATCACAAGACCATGCAATGAAAAAAAAAAATAATTCCTGCAGCTACCACTAGAGATATCTCACTTTTTCAGAGCTTCTATTGAGTCTAAAGTGAACCTGTCACTTGTTTTAGGGCCAGCAAACCACCAGTATACCATTATGCTGCTTGGGTTTAGGATCCCGAACATGCCCATAGCAATCCTATCCATCCCCACAAAGAATAGAAAATGAAAGTCAGACTTGGGACCCATTCAGATGGCCGTCTGAATGAGCCCTTACTGGAAGAAGTGTAAGGGCCCATTCAGACGACTGTAGTGCTTTGCGGATCCGCAAAACACAGATACCGGCCATGTGCGTTCTGCAATTCACGGGCCGCAACCATAATAGAAAATGCCTATTCTTGTCCCCGATTCCCTACCTCTGATCTACATAATTACATGTGGTTGATTTGGTGGCCCTAAACCAGATGACAGGTTCCCTTTAATAATTATAAATCAGTGAGCTTCCAGTAATAAGAATTTTTACATTTTAGGCTGAGTTCACATCAGCGTTCAGCCTTTCCGTTCTCTTGCTCCATTATAGGAGCAGAAGAACGGAAAGGATGGATTCGGCACATAACTGAGCTGAACGGGGCCTACGGAGCCCATAGACTATAATGGGGTCTGTTAGGTTTACGCTCAGAAGATGATTTTGGAGCGGAGATGAAAGTAGTACATGCAGGACTTTTGTCTCCACTCCAAAATCATCTGAGTGTAAACCTAACGGACCCCATTATAGTCTATGGGGTCCTTAGGTTCCATTCGGCTCAGCTATGTGCCGAATCCGTCCTTTCCGTTCTCCTGCTCCTATAACGGAGCAGGAAAATGGAAAGGCTGAACGGTGATGTGAACGCAGCCATACTCAATGTTTTTCCAGGAAGCCCCCTCTTCAAGTGTACCCCTGAATTTTCCTTCAGTTGTAATATATTTTGTATTAAGATATGTCAAATCTATAGATTACTATATACTTAGGGTAGTTTCACACTTGCGTTGTGAGGATCCGGCAGGCAGTTCCGTTGACGGAACTGCCTGCCGGATCCGGAAATCCGTGTGTAAACGGATAGCATTTGTAGACGGATCCGGATGCTGATCCGTCTCACAAATGCATTGCAATACGGGATCCATCTCTCAGGTGTCATCCAGAAAAACGGATCCGGTATAATTTTTTTTTAAACATTTATGAAGGTCTGCGCATGCGCAGACCGGGAAACCGGATCAGTTTTTCCGGCAAAACTTGGTGCCGGATCCGGCATTAATGCATTTCAATGGAAATTAAGTGTTCCGGAATTTTGGCCGGAGAAAATACTGCAGCATGCTGCGGTATTTTCTACGGCCAAATACCGTAAGAGTGACTGAACTGAAGACATCCTGATGCATACTGAAAGGATTACTTTCCATTCAGAATGCATTAGGATAAAACTGAAGCGTTTTTTTCCGGTATTGAGCCCCTGTGACGGAACTCAATACCAGAAAACTTAAACGCAAGTGTGAAAGTACCCTTAGCAATTTAAGATCATTCATTACAAATCATCTTAAAAAGTAATGCTTACTTGAATTCTCGCACCCAAGGTAGCATCTCAAGGTCTTTCTCATTGCTAAGGTGTCTGTAATCACCTCCTGTATGCCATGGGTAAAAGGAATGGAATCTGATCATGTACATGCCCTAAAAAAATAAAAGTATGGTATCAGTAAATTATCACTTTCAGAGCTAACAATTTTAAAGTTAAGCGGGCCTCCATTTATTAGCACAAAATAAGTATTTAACCCCTTGGATACTGGAAGTTTTTTCATTATTGCGTTTTCATCCTTTTCCCTGTCTTCCCAGAGGAATAACTTTTTAATTTTTCAGTTCACATAGCCGTATGATGGCTTGTTTTCTGCGGGACAAGTTGTACCTTTTAATGCCACCATTTAACATGGCATACAATGTAGTGGAAAGTAGAAAAAAACTCAAAATAGGGTGAAATTAGAAAAAAAACTAAATTATGCCATGCCACAGTTTTATGGGTTTTGTTCCTATGGCGTTTTTATGCTGAAAAACTGACCGGCGCCCCTCATTCTCTGGGTAAGTACAATTTTAACTATACCACATAGGTGTAGTTTTTTTTGTGTTTTAATACTGAAAAAATAAAAACCTTGAAAATATATATTTTTTTGGACATCACCATATTCTGACCACCATAACTTTTTTTTTATAGTTAGCAGTTTACTGAGCTGTGTGGGGGCTCATTTTTTTTAGGGACAATCTTTCTGATCACGTTATACAATTTTTTTGGGGTAAGAGAAATGATGAAAAAATAGCAAATCGGCCATTTTCATATATTTTTTCCATAACGCTCCCTTGTGCTGTGATTGGGAAAGCCGGTCCTTCATTCTAGAACACTATCTCTGAAGAGACCCAGCATATTAGAGCTGTAGTTCCTATAGTGGCTTGCAGGTGTCAGGTCTCCATAGGATAACCGCAAATGGAGCTTATATTGTAGTTCTATGGAACTACAATGTAAGCTAAAATAAATCTAACTAGTGTATATTGTAGCCTCCTAGAGGGGTTAAAAAATAAATAAATAGAATCACCCCCACTTTCCTTAGAATAAAAAAATAAATATATAAAACAAAAAAAAAAAAATCATGGGCATCGCCGCATCTTAAAACACCTGCACTTTTAAAATATTTATCCCATACAGCGAAAGGCGCAATTACGTTTTTAATTTTTTCTGTATTAAAACACACAAAAAAACATACAAATGTGGTATCTTTGTAATCAAACTGCTAATTGTATTCACAGGGGCAGGATTCAGTAGGGCAGCATTTCAGTTCCCATAATTTAATATTACTGTACATTTCCCTGTTGGATCACACAAAGCACACTTTTTTGAAATATTTCTTTAAACCGTTCACTTGGGTCTATTGCTGTTACATTTTTGTTGTAGGGCCCCATGGAGTTTAGAACATCCACCTTATATCTTCAGTGCTGGTGAGAAGAAGCTGCTCTAAGTGCAATGATTTTTATTGACTGGTCTACACAATAACTGGAATCACTCCATTGCCTGTATACAAAAAGATGCAGGTGAAAGGACTAAACTATTCAGAACGTGTGACCACCAGTGCTGGACACATTAGGTGGACATTCTAAGAGGAATTCAAAAGAACACTAGGATGGACCATATCATGTACTGTATGTTAACAGTATGCAAAAAATTATTCAAAAAAAAAAAATTGCTGATCTCAGTGGCGTAGCGGGGGGAGACTCGGGAGTGCCAGGCAGCAGGCATTTCAAGGAGGGCTACGGGAGCCTATGGCTCCCGTGCCCTCCATTCTGCCTCATAGGCTTCAGGCCAGGCCTGAAGCTAGGTAAAGCCTAGAATTTATTGGCTTCTTTGAGGGCATGATGTCATGAGATCATGTGACTGCTTCCTCCCGCCCCTTACAGACTGTGCCAGATGCAGGAAAAGGGCTGTAAGGAGAAGCAGAGCAGGGAGAGTGCAGGCACTTATTCTGTGGTCAGTGACTTCTGGTGAGGGGTCTGGGGGCTGTGTTTTTATGTAGTTTGTAGTGGAGTATATGAGGGTGTGAGAGCTGCTAGAAGCTTTTATAAAGTCACCCACAGCTACATTGCTCACCATACAGTACATTCCCTTACAAGGTATTTTAAATCCATAAGGTGGTTTTGCCTCCTCTGTGCGCCCTCCACACTGTGGGTTTTGTCTCCTTAGTACCCCCTCCAGACGGTGAGTTTTGTCTCCTCTGTGCCCCCTCCATACAGTGGTAGAGATGAGCGAATTTCATATTTTGAAATTCGTTTAGTGGTAAAAGCAGAATTGTGTTATGGATTCCGTTACCACGGACCATAACGCAATTCTATGATGGAATGTACACTGCTCAAAAAAATAAAGGGAACACAAAAATAACACATCCTAGATCAGAGTTTATTAAATATTCTTCTGAAATACTTTGTTCTTTACATAGTTGAATTTGCTGACAACAAAATCACACAAAAATAAAAAAATGGAAATCAAATTTTTCAACCCATGGAGGTCTGGATTTGGAGTCACCCTCAAAATTAAAGTGGAAAAACACACTACAGGCTGATCCAACTTTGATGTAATGTCCTTAAAACAAGTCAAAATGAGGCTCAGTAGTGTGTGTGGCCTCCACGTGCCTGTATGACCTCCCTACAACGCCTGTGCATGCTCCTGATGAGGTGGCGGACGGTCTCCTGAGGGATCTCCTCCCAGACCTGGACTAAAGCATCTGCCAACTCCTGGACAGTCTGTGGTGCAACGTGACGTTAGGTGGATAGAGCGAGACATGATGTCCCAGATGTGCTCAATTGGATTCAGGTCTGGGGAACGGGCGGGCCAGTCCATAGCTTCAATGCCTTCGTCTTGCAGGAACTGCTGACACACTCCAGCCACATGAGGTCTAGCATTGTCTTGCATTAGGAGGAACCCAGGGCCAAGCGCACCAGCATATGGTCTCACAAGGGGTCTGAGGATCTCATCTCGGTACCTAATGGCAGTCAGGCTACCTCTGGCGAGCACATGGAGGGCTGTGCAGCCCTCCAAAGAAATGCCACCCCACACCATTACTGACCCAATGCCAAACTGGTCATGCTGGAGGATGTTGCAGGCAGCAGAACGTTCTCCACGGCATCTCCAGACTCTGTCACGTCTGTCACATGTGCTCAGTGTGAACCTGCTTTCATCTGTGAAGAGCATAGGGCGCCAGTGGCGAATTTGCCAATCTTGGTGTTCTCTGGCAAATGCCAAACGTCCTGCACGGTGTTGGGCTGTAAGCACAACCCCCACCTGTGGACGTCGGGCCCTCATATCACCCTCATGGAGTCTGTTTCTGACCGTTTGAGCAGACACATGCACATTTGTGGCCTGCTGGAGGTCATTTTGCAGGGCTCTGGCAGTGTTCCTCCTTGCACAAAGGCGGAGGTAGCGGTCCTGCTGCTGGGTTGTTGCCCTCCTACGGCCTCCTCCACGTCTCCTGATGTACTGGCCTGTCTCCTGGTAGCGCCTCCATGCTCTGGACACTACGCTGACAGACACAGCAAACCTTCTTGCCACAGCTCGCATTGATGTGCCATCCTGGATAAGCTGCACTACCTGAGCCACTTGTGTGGGTTGTAGACTCCGTCTCATGCTACCACTAGAGTGAAAGCACCGCCAGCATTCAAAAGTGACCAAAACATCAGCCAGGAAGCATAGGAACTGAGAAGTGGTCTGTGGTCACCACCTGCAGAACCACTCCTTTATTGGGGGTGTCTTGCTAATTGCCTATAATTTCCACCTGTTGTCTATTCCATTTGCACAACAGCATGTGAAATTGATCGTCACTCAGTGTCGCTTCCTAAGTGGACAGTTTGATTTCACAGAAGTGTGATTGACTTGGAGTTACATTGTGTTGTTTAAGTGTTTCCTTTATTTTTTTGAGCAGTGTATAACGGAATGCCTTTTGAGGCATTCCGTCATAATAGAAGTCTATGGGCTGCATAATGGATTTGTCCGTTATGCAGGGGAGTCCTCTCTTATGTGTATTATTATAATATATAATGGCCCAGGTGTATTATAATATATAATGGCCCGTCTGTATTATTATAATATATAATGGCCCCTGTGTATTATAATATATAATGGCCGGTCTGTATTATTATAATATATAATGGCCCCTCTGTATTATTAGTATATATAATGGCCCCTCTGTATTATTAGTATATATAATGGCCCTCTGTATTATTAGTATATATAATGGCCCCTCTGTATTATTAGTATATATAATGGCCCCTCTGTATTATTAGTATATATAATGGCCCCTCTGTATTATTACTATATATAATGGCCCCTCTGTATTATTACTATATATTAGTGTGCCTCAACTCTGGTCCTCCTATCTGTTTGGCTCTACCACAGTATTGGGGGGCAGCAGGATGACAGTGTTGAGGCACCAGAATTTAGTGCTGTCTTCCCCATCCCTGCACGCCGGCCCAGGGAGGCTCTGCTAACCGTGAGTAAATGAACTACCACCCCCATCAGCCCATCGTAGCCTCACGTGTTGCCCCTGCGGTCCGGTTTGCTGCATGAGTTTCTAGCTTTAAAAGGCTATACTGGAGTTGATACTTGTCTGAACAACACTTACCTCATCTGGTATTGTGCACTGGTTAAACTTAAGCACTTGGTACAGATATTCTGCAGACAAAAAATCAATAGATGGAATCAGAACTCAAAAGTGTGCAAATACAAATAACACTCTGCATGGTGATAATGCAGAAAAAACATTTATGGTTTATATATTATGATGGAATCAGTTAAAGAGGTTGTCTCACAATTATATTATCATAATATTAATAGGGGTGTGTGGAGCAGCAGTCCCAGGAGCTCTGGGGTGACGTACAGTTGTCATGGCAACCAGGGGTCTAGTGAAGGCCCCCAAGCCTGCCAGTACTTCTATTACACCCCGCATAGGTAGTGTTTAGTAGAATAACGGTTAGGGTGACAATATGTCATCTTTTTCCCGCACATGTCCTCTTTCTGGGACCTAAAAAAGTTGTCTGGCCGGGATTTATAAATTAGCAAAAATGTGGGGAAACGGGAAAGGGGGGGGCAGGTGAGCACTATAATGTGCTACAGTGCAAGAGCTGAAGGACCTGTGATGATGTCACCGTCATGTGATCAGTGTGGGCCGGGGGCAGAGTTCATCAGTGGAGAGGAGAAGTGGTAAGGACCTGTGATGATGTCACCATCATGTGTTCAGGGCAGTCAGGGGCGGAGTTCAGCAGTGGAGAACCGGTGAGCCTGAGAAACCGTGGAAGTTGTAGTCCTCTCCTATTATACTGCCACTCTGAATTGTTCACTGATATCCCATAATAATGGCCTAGGTATGCTTGGAGTTATAGTCCTCTCCTATTATACTGCCTCTGTTAATTGTCCTCTGATATCCCATAATAATGGCCTAGGTATGCTTGGAGTTATAGTCCTCTCCTATTATACTGCCTCTCTGAATTGTCTTCTGATATCCCATAATAACGGCCTGGACAGGCTGGGAGTTATAATGAAAGCACTAATGTGTGTGCCGCATATGCATATCTCCATTTGACAAAGTCTTGGCCCTGCGTGGAGCGGTGTATTTTTTGACCAGTGCCTTGTAGTTGGAAAGCTCTATGATACTATTTAGACCCTGGACTAGGCGAAAATTAATGTTTGGTCATTTTGTATTATAAATTATGCTACCATAATATTTTTATGTTTTTTTTTTTAATTTCCAATAGACTAGAAAATCCAATAGACTAGAAAATCATATCAGTCTGTACATAATCCGTATAATCAACAGTGAACAATAATCCGTTTAAAAAAAAAAACTTAGGTTTATGGCCAAATATTGAGTTAAAGGGTTTCTGTCACCCCGCAAAACTCATTTTTATTTTTTTTGGATAGTTAGATTCCTCATAGTGCGATATAGGAGAATATAATGCTCTTACTTACTTTCATGCGGCCGATTCTTTATAAAACGAACTTTTATAATATGTAAATGAGGGCTCTACCAGCAAGTAGGGCGTCTACTTGCTGGTAGCTGCTGCAGCAATCCGCCCCCTCGCCGTGTTGATTGACAGGGCCAGCCGTGATCTCCTCCTCCGGCCGGCCCTGTCAGTAATTCAAAAATCGCGCGCCTCGCGTCATTCGGCGCAGGCGCTCTGAGATGAGGAGGCTCGTATCCTCAGCACTCCCTCAGTGCGCCTGCGCCGATGACATCTTCTCTTTCGGTGATGTCATCGGCGCAGGCGCACTGAGGGAGTGCTGAGGATACGAGCCTCCTCATCTCAGAGCGCCTGCGCCGAATGACGCGAGGCGCGCAATTTTTGAATTACTGACAGGGCCGGCCGGAGGAGGAGATCACGGCTGGCCCTGTCAATCAACACGGCGAGGGGGCGGATTGCTGCAGCAGCTACCAGCAAGTAGACGCCCTACTTGCTGGTAGAGCCCTCATTTACATATTATAAAAGTTCGTTTTATAAAGAATCGGCCGCATGAAAGTAAGTAAGAGCATTATATTCTCCTATATCGCACTATGAGGAATCTAACTATCCAAAAAAAAAAAAAAAGAGTTTTGCGGGGTGACAGAAACCCTTTAAGGAACAGAAAAAGTGGCAGGAAAGTAGGTGTACTTTACCATCATGACCCCAGGACATGAGTACATTTTCTAGTCCACAATTAGGCTCATAGATCCCGTATTCTGTGCTAAACAGGGAAAATATCAGATAAGTTGCACTGTTTTCTGATTACCTATATTGTACAAAGAAGAATATAATATCTGCTACTTTCAAGCCTCAAGCACACGATTTTATTTTTCATCCATGTGCTATCCAAATTTTTTGCTGATAGCACACTGACCGATTGATAGCTATGGGGCCATGCACACATACGTATTTTTTCAGGTCTATTTGGCCGTTCCTCAAATGATAGAACATGTCCTATTCTGGTTCATATTGTGAACGAGAATAGTTCTTTCTATTGGTGAGAGTGAGAAAAGTATATAGTGCACATGGTAGGTTTCCGTATTTTATGTATCCATTGTTTGTGGACTGAAATATGGACACAATCTTTAAAGTGGTTGTCTCATCACAGATGATGGGGGCATATTGCTAGGATCATCATTGTCTGATAGGTGCAGGTCCCACCACTGAGACCCACACCTATTTCGAGAACAGAGCCCTGAAAGTGTTGGAGGGTGCACTCCATTCATTTTCTATGGGGCCACTGAAAATAGCCGAGAGCTGGCTCGGCTATTTTCGTCGGGCCCATAAAAGTGAATGGGAGTGCACCCTCCAACACTTTCAGGGCTCTGTTCTCGAAATAGGTGTGGGTCTCAGCGGTGGGACCTGCACCTATCAGACAATGACGATCCTAGCAATATGCTCCTATTCACTTCTATGGGGAGAATGCTTCTTGGCGGCAGGACAGGAGTCCTCCGGCCACCACCTTGCGGGGCTCCGTTCCCGATATAGGTGCGGGTCCCAACGGTGGGACCCGCACCTATAAGACAATGGGGACATATCCTAGCGATTTGCCCCCATTGTCTGTGATGAGACAACCCCTTTAAATTGATCAAATATTTTACGATGTATATAATTGATCTCATCAGTGGCGTAGATAGAGAAGTAAGGGCCCACAGGACAGAAGGGTTGTCACCTAAACCCTTTTCAATGACCCTTGAGCTTTTTTTTCCACTGCCTCATTTGCGAAAAGTTGATCCCTTAGAGGGTAGAGTCCTGACCACGTTTTCACCTCCAGTAGAAGAGGAGATAACCCCAACTAAGACTGGGCCCCCTCCTGCCTTGGGCCCCATAGCAGCGATAGGTTATAATAGAAAGATCTGCAATTGTTCTGTGTTTTTGACCCGCACCTAGTTTTGGTTCATAATAACTGAACAGTTATTTGGTCAGTTATTTGAAGTGTGAACTCAGCCTTAGGGTACCTTCACACTAGCGTTTTTCTTTCCCGGCATAGAGTTCCGTCCTAGGGGCTCAATACCGGAAAAGAACTGATCGGTTTTATCCTAATGCATTCTGAATGGATAGCATTCCGTTCAGTATACATCAGGATGCATCAGTTCAGTCCCTCTTACGTTTTTTGGCCGGAGAAAATACCGCAGTATGCTGCATTTTTCTCTCCGGCCAAAAATCCTGAACACTTGCTGGAATGCCGGATCCGGCATTAATTTCCATTGAAATGTATTAGTGTCAGATCCGGCATTAAAATTGCCGCATTAACGGATCCGTTCTTCCGGTCCGCGCAGACCTTTAAATCTATGAAGAAAATAAATACCGGATCCGTTTTTCCGGATGACACCGAAGAGACGGATCCGGTATTTCATTGCATTTGTCAGACTGATCCCCATCTGGATCCGTCTGACAAATGCATCCGTTTGCGTCCGGATTGCCGGATCCGGCAGGCAGTTTCGGCGACGGAACTGCCTTCCGGAATCCTCTGACGCAAGTGTGAAAGTTGCCTTAGTTGTCCATAGCATATGCAAACAATCAGATTAATCTTTTCATTTTCTAAACTCACTCTGAAAAATGAAAGGTGGAATATTATTGGTTGCTATAGGCAACTAAACCAGTTTTCCTTTATGGTGGTTCTCCCCCATATAGAGCAATGATTTACCTGTATACTGGGTGCTTTGTGTCTGGATTGTTTTTAAATGTTGTGTCACTAAATACAATGGATTTTTGAAACTTGCAGCCAACTGGAAAAGTGTCCCCAACAACAGCCCACTGTAAAGAGGATTATCAATGTTATTCCCTAAATCAGAATTAGACACTGTCATATATATGCATTATTTAAACTTAAAAGGGGTTATCCAAGACTAGAAATTGTCCCCCATATGCCCGGGCCCCTCACATTGAATATACTTACCTAACTCCCTGCTTCCGGTGCCGCTCCTGGTCCCCGCACCGCCGCTGCTGCTTCTCCCCGTGCATGGATGAAAACATCCGAGTGAATCCACCCTAACTACAATATTTCTTAAAAATGTGCAAAACTGAGGTTTAAAATTGTCACAACAAAGTGTACACACTATCATGGGCACTGGCCCTGTGCACTCCACTTGCGAATGTGAACCCATTCACTTGAATGGGTCCGCAATCCGTAACATACGGCCAAAGATAGAACATTTTCTATCTTTTTGCGGTGCGGAAGCACAGATTGGAAGCCCACAGTAGAGCTTCTGATCCGTGCCCCCACAAGGTAAAAAGATAGGTGAAGCGCTATCTTCGGTCGTATCTGGCGGATGCAGAACGCATTCAAGTCAGTGGGTCCGCATCCATGATACGGAATGCACACCGCCAGTGCCCGTATATTGCGGTCTTGCTGTTTACGGTCCGCAATACGGGCACTGAGCCAGTACGCTCGGAGCATGAACCCTCATTGAGTGTTTTTTCTTTCTAGGGGTCACTTGTCTTTCCTCCACCCATGCAGATTGCACTACAGATGCCGCTTTATACCAGTGCAGATGCTGCCAATAAATGATCTTTTCTATGTCAGTATAAAAGATGTGATCAGTTGCTGATTACGTGGCGTACCTGAGGCTCATTTTCCAGGGCCAGAATCTTTCCAACATCATGCAACAAGCCAACCAAAGGGAACCAATCTGAAAGAAGCAAATGTGTTAACCTCTGAGTATAGGTAGGTTGTAGGGTGCTCCCACATTTACCATAATTTTTAGGCCAGGGTCACACGTGATAAAAAGTAGAAATAAAACCGGTTGCATTTTATGCTGTGCTTCCGCAGCAAAAAACACATGGAAAACAGCAACAAAACTGCACATATTACCTGTGGTTTTTGCTGCGTTAAAACCAGCAGACTTCATTGGAAAGGGGGAAATCTGCTGTATAAATTGACATGCCACGGATTTCAAATCCTCAATACCGAAGATTTTCTGCTGCAGTTTGTTCAGGCAGCATGTGCATGAGAATGCTGAAAATCTCATCCACTTTGATGTACAATACAACACTGCGGATTTGCTGCATGAAAATCCGTGGCAGCAAATCTGCAGCTTATCAGTCACATGTGACTCTAGCCTAATAGGACTTTATTGGTTTGTAGCAAACGCCTGGAAAATCATGCGTTTTTTTTTAACAATAATTCTTTTGTTATACCACTTTATAGCCACACAATATTTTACTTAGCGCTCATGCACACAAGCGTGTATGCCCCTTCCCTGTATTGCGGACTGCAAACAGCAGATCCCAAATATACAAGCACTGGCCGTATGCACTCCATAACACGGATACAGACCCATTGACTTGAATGGGTCCGCAATCCTCAAGATATGGAGCGCACCGCACAGATCGGAAGCACTACAAAGTGCTTCTGTGGGATTTGAGCCTGTGCCTCCGCACCGCCAAAAAATAGAACATGTGACGGTGCGGAGCGTCTCTTGCAGATTGCAGACCCATTCAAGTCAACAGGTCCGTATAAGCAAACAACGTGCACATGGACAGTGCCCGTGCATTGCGGACCACTATTTGCAGTCTGCAGCACAAGGCACACACGCTCATGTGCATGAGCCCTTAAACACACACACAGGGCATGCTGTGATTTAACAAAAATTCCAATACAGTGTTTGCATGGAATTTTATAATTTCCTATTGGCCAAAAAGTTTTGATTATGATTATGTTACATTCACACGAACTTATTTTGTTCCCCTGTCCGTTTCATATATTTTTTTTTGCAGATAGGTTGTTAACCCATTCATTTCATTGGGTCCACAAAAAATGCGGACAGCACACAGTGTGCTGTCCGCATCCGTATGTCCGTTCCGTGGCCCCGCAAAAAATATAGAGCATGTCCTATTCTTGTCCGTTTTGCGAACAAGGATAGACATTGTTACAATGGATCCACTAAAAAAACCGATGCAATACGGATGCCAAAAAGGACGTCATCTGTATTTTTTGCGGATCAGTGTTTTGCGGACTGCAAAACACATATAGTCGTGTGAATGTAGCCTTACAGAGTACAAAAAACTTTTTGTCTAATGCGACCCTGCAGTGATATAATTAATACTCCACTCCCGCTGCCCCTTCTACTGATAATAGAAAAGGGGGCAGATGGAGGAAAGTAACTCATGAATACAGGATCAGACCTTGCATACTCTTTACATAGATATGCATAGGAGCTGCATACACAAAATGGTGGGGCTTTAAAAGAAAGGCTTTTTTTTTTTTTTATCTCGACACTTCAAATTAAAGTCCAGTGGAGCCAATTTGGAAAAACTAGAACACCCAAAAGCACTTAAAAGTACACTGCTCAAAAAAATAAAGGGAACACAAAAATAACACATCCTAGATCTGAGTTAATTAAATATTCTTCTGACAAAATCACACAAAAATTAAAAAATGGAAATCAAATTTTTCAACCCATGGAGGTCTGGATTTGGAGTCACTCAAAATCAAATTGGAAAAACACACTACATGCTCATCTAACTTTGATGTAATGTCCTTAAAACAAGTCAAAATGAGGCTCAGTAGTGTGTGTGGCCTCCACGTGCCTGTATGACCTCCCTACAACGCCTGTGCATGCTCCTGATGAGGTGGCGGACGGTCTCCTGAGGGATCTCCTCCCAGACCTGGACTAAAGCATCTGCCAACTCCTGGACAGTCTGTGGTGCAACGTGACGTTGGTGGATAAAGCGAGACGTGATGTCCCAGATGTGCTCAATTGGATTCAGGTCTGTGGAACGGGCGGGCCAGTCCATAGCATCAATGCCTTCGTCTTGCAGGAACTGCTGACACACTCCAGCCACATGAGGTCTAGCATTGTCTTGCATTAGGAGGAACCCAGGGCCAACCGCACCAGCATATGGTCTCACAAGGGGTCTGAGGATCTCATCTCGGTACCTAATGGCAGTCAGGCTACCTCTGGCGAGCACATGGAGGGCTGTGCAGCCCTCCAAAGAAATGCCACCCCACACCATTACTGACCCAATGCCAAACCGGTCATGCTGGAGGATGTTGCAGGCAGCAGAACGTTCTCCACGGCGTCTCCAAACTCTGTCACATCTGTCACATGTGCTCAGTGTGAACCTGCTTTCATCTGTGAAGAGCACAGGGCGCCAGTGGCAAATTTGCCAATCTTGGTGTTCTCTGGCAAATGCCAAACGTCCTGCACGGTGTTGGGCTGCAAGCACAACCCACACCTGTGGACGTCGGGCCCTCATATCACCCTCATGGAGTCTGTTTCTGACCGTTTGAGCAGACACATGCACATTTGTGGCCTGCTGGAGGTCATCTTTTTCTCAGGGCTCTGGCAGTGCTCCTCCTGTTCCTCCTTGCACAAAGGCGGAGGTAGCGGTCCTGCTGCTGGGTTGTTGCCCTCCTACGGCCTCCTCCACATCTCCTGATGTACTAGCCTGTCTCCTGGTAGCGCCTCCATGCTCTGGACACTACGCTGACAGACACAGCAAACCTTCTTGCCACAGCTCGCATTGATGTGCCATCCTGGATAAGCTGCACTACCTGAGCCACTTGTGTGGGTTGTAGACTCCGTCTCATGCTACCACTAGAGTGAAAGCACCGCCAGCATTCAAAAGTGACCAAAACATCAGCCAGGAAGCATAGGAACTGAGAAGTGGTCTGTGGTCACCACCTGCAGAACCACTCCTTTATTGGGGGTGTCTTGCTAATTGTCTATAAATTCCACCTGTTGTCTATCCCATTTGCACAACAGCATGTGAAATTGATTGTCACTCAGTGTTGCTTCCTAAGTGGACAGTTTGATTTCACAGAAGTGTAATTGACTTGGAGTTACATTGTGTTGTTTAAGTGTTCCCTTTATTTTTTTGAGCACTGTATATGGGAACAAAGGTGTAAAATAACTAAGTATCTACACAGTAGACTCTAGTAACCTTTAGATTTGTCATATGGAGCTTCTGAGAGTTTAAAGAGGACCTTTCATGCGATTTTATTAAGGGAGATATATACCTGTACTGGCTGCCACCCTGCTTGATTTTTTTAAATATGCCTCCTATGCCCCCGCTAGCATACTGAGTGGGAGAAATCCGGCGGGGCATAGGAGGCATATTTAAAAAAATCAAGCAGGGTAGCAGCATCATCGGGGGGTACCCCGCAAGTACAGGTGTATATCTCCCTTAATAAAATCACGTGAAAGGTCCTCTTTAAAGTAAACTGCTGATATTTTATTCTTCTGGTTGTGGCACCTACCTTTGTCTGGGTGAGCCTTGCGGATGCCCTCTGCTGTTTGGTAAGCATGGAAAGAGTTTGGGAAGTCAACATCAGGATCAGATTCATCCACCAGATTATCCAGCAAACTTAGAGCCTCCATAGCACTCATCTTTTTATGCGTACAAGAACTCCAGCGTGCATGCTGAATAGAAAGTTAATGGGACATTTTATAATGGAAAAATACATAAATCATAAGCCTTGATGTTAAAACTCACATTCTGCTATAGAGGCATAATTTGAATGGTCAATATGTAATGCTACATTTACCCTGCAATGGTACCTGGAGGGAAAATATCTGGCTGGGTGTGGCTTTGATTTAAAAGAAATGCTACCTCTAAGGTTCCATTCAGACGTCCGTAGTGCATTGCGGAGCCGCAATACACCCGGCCGCCACCCCCATAGAAATGCCTATTCTTGTCCGCAATTGCGGACAAGAATAGGACATGCTCTATTTTTTTTCCGGAGCTGCAGAGCGGAAGATCGGGCCACCCTCCGGAAATGCGGATGCGGACAGCACACTGTTTGCTGTCCACATCTCTTCCGGCCCCCTAGAGAATGAATGGGTCCGCACCCGTTCCGCATAATTGCGGAATGAATGCGGGCCTATTCTACGGACGTCTGAATGGAGCCTAAGGGGGATATCTCAGGATTAATGTAAAAAATTAAAATCAGACATCATATAGTACATGACCTTCTCTTTACAATCTCTGACAAAGCTAGGACCAGTCCTGTACCTCACAAGGATCTAGAGATCTCTACATTCATTTCTCCAAGTGATCCACTAGATTGTCTTCAGGCTGGTAGCTCAGAGGGTGTGCCCTTCCTAGGGGGTGTGTGTGTCCTTTCTGCTACAGCTCTTTCCCCTTAACTGTCACAGCTACAGTAGATATGGCTGGTGGCAGTTGTAGGGTGATACTAAGCAGGTGTGTCCACCTCATTGAGGTGGACAGAGAAATAAGGAAAATAACAAACAGCAGGTGGCGCTTTACAGATACGTTTTATTGAGTAACTTGGCTATACTCATTTTTTTTTGTTATGTGCAATTAAAAACGTATGTAGGTTCAGGTGCTGGTTTTAAAAATGTTGAATTTTTTTTCTGATGCAACCATTTAAGTTATATAAGACCTACATGATAAAATAGTCCGGGATCTTTTACTTTATTTAACTGTGAAAAGTGACCCAATTGTGAAAGTAATTTAGGTTATTGGGAGGATGTATGACTTGGTGCAAATCTCATGGAAATGTACTGTCAGACATTCAATAGCTCTATTAGTGATACTTTATTATGTAACCAGTAGATGTCAATCATGCAGCACCTTTGAGCCTAAGGTATGAGATTAAAAATAAAGTCATGTTAAAGTATGTTTAATATAGATTCCTTTATAAGATACATTAGATTAGGTCTTCTACATGTGTGTGCCACTATGGAGGCAACAAGACATAAAGGCTGTAGTTAAAAAGATATTGCCCAAAACGAGCAGCGCTACTCTGGCAGCTGTGGCTGCCAAGAGACAGCAGCAAGATGGTGGCAGACACAAACCACCAAGGAAACAGGACAGGAGATCCAGTGAGTGTTTCGGCAACCATTCCCACAAGGGCAAGTGAGATGGTGTGTAATGGCGGTTGCTGACCACCGATGTTCCCCTACTTACCACTGCAGTTCAGGGCTCCGTGTTCGGCGATGATCAGCTGCCGGCGTTTCCCTCTTCACCGACGTAGTTCTGGGCTCTGTCCTTGCAGGCATTGTCCATCCTGGAATCTGCTCCACTGTTTCCTTCCAGCCATGAGCACAGCATGTTTTCCAGCCTGGTCCCTGTAGCACTTCCTTAAAGGGTTTCTATCACTTCGTATGACATAATTAGCTGTCAGACACTAGCGATCCGCTAGTGTCTGCTCTGGCCAACCATCCTAATATAACAGCTTTTGGGGCAGCCGTTTTGCTAAAAAAATAAACTTTTATAAATATGCTAATGAGCCTCTAGGTGCTATGTGGGCGTCATTAGCACCTAGAGGCTCCGTCTACCTTCATACACAGCCACCGCCCAGCGCGTCCCTCCAGCCCGCCCATCTCCTGCTGAATGCGATCCTCTGTGCGACGCAGCGGACGAATTCTCGCGCATGCGCCGTGCGCGGCTGTATTCGGCGCATGCGCAGTGAATGTCTGACCGCTTCCCTGCTCAGACATCTCCACTGCGCCTGCGCCGATGACGTCATAGTGCTCCAAGGAACAGGCGCAGTGGAGATGTCGGAGCAGGGAAGCGGTCAGACATTCACTGCGCATGCGCCGAATACAGCCGCGCACGGCGCATGCGCGAGAATTCGTCCGCTGCGTCACACGGAGGATCGCATTCAGCAGGAGATGGGCGGGCTGGAGGGACGCGCTGGGCGGCGGCTGTGTATGAAGGTAGACGGAGCCTCTAGGTGCTAATGACGCCCCCATAGCACCTAGAGGCTCATTAGCATATTTATAAAAGTTATTTTTTTTAGCAAAACAGCTGCCCCAAAAGCTGTTATATTAGGATGGTTGGCCAGAGCAGACACTAGCGGATCGCTAGTGTCTGACAGCTAATTATGTCATACGAAGTGATAGAAACCCTTTAAGGGCCGACGCACATCACTTCCTGTGATTTATGGGTTTAGTGCATGTGACCGTGCTGACCAATCCTAGCCCTCTTGCAATATATAATAAGTGGTCCAGCCCCTTTCCTAGGTGCCTGAGCATCAAAGGTTGCTGTTGTCTGTGCTGATGTTCCTGTATACCTGACCCTCGCTTGTGTTTCTGGACTCCACTACCTGTTTGATCCTTACCTGCTCTGTCTCAACTCTCCTGTTGCCGACCCGGATTCCCTGACCTTTACCTGTGCCGCCTGTCCTGAACCATTGCTTGTTTGATTTCACTTCTGCCTCATCCTTCGGTTCTGCACTGTCGCTCCTGGTTATGATTCGGCCTGCTGACTACGACTGTAAATCTGGTACCTTGCACTGGTACCCCCTGAACCAGCTGCCATGTGTGCCAATCCTCCTCAATAGGTAACAACCTGGTGTTCCCCTTGGAAAGTCTATCCCCACCATCAGGGATACTGTGAAGAAGTAGGGGTTCACTTAGACAATGCCCTTAGAGGAGGCTGGTTACGTGGCACATCCATTGGTTTGTGACCTGGTGGGGGGCACAGACCATGATGTAACACCAATATTGTGCACGTAGGTATTCCTTATGCCACCAAAACAGCTCTGACCCATCAATACATGGTCTCCAAAAGACCTCTGAAGCTCTCTGTTAGGATACCTGCTCATGGTTGCCACTACCCTGATCTCACCTGTGAGCAAGGACACAATGCTACTGACCCTGCTGCTGCCACAATGCTTCTGCCTAGTACTCCAGCCTCTTAAGGCATGCAAGTGATCTCCTTTGGCCTCTTAAAGGGCCAGTGCACACACTTCCAAATCCTTCCCGAGCCAATAGCTAGGGGTCTCTGGGTATTTAAGGTGCACTCTCCGTGCAATGCAGAGGATGCATGAGCTTAAGGTTCCTGGTGAGAAGCAAAAGTGTTGAAGTCTAGTGCTTCTGTGATTCTCCTGCGTTTACACTGCGTTTGTTCCTGTTTGTGCTCCTATACTTCCAGTTTCAATTTCAGTTCTGTTCGTGTATAAATTAACCCTGTCTGTCTGCCTTGTTCATGTTCCTTTCTAGTACCCAGCCTACCTGCCCTTGCATTGTCGTCACTACTATCTGGCCTGCCAGCTTGTTCTGTGTTTTCATTCATCTACACTACCAGTGTGAAGTCCGGATCTAATAACCTACATTTAAGCCTCAGTGACTGTTCAGACTTCTCCTGTGGTTTTCCTCTGGGTTTTGTGAATTTTCTGTATTCTGAGCTCCCGATGCCTGCAGCAAAATCCTGACCCCTAGTAGATCAGCTGCCAACTTCACCAGGTCAATTCAAGGAGGTAGAGGACCAGTGGTTTCCCTGCAGCAAAGGCCAGATCCCTGTACAGGGGTCAAAGAGTTTATACCAGGGGAGCTCCAATATAACCTCCTCAGGGTTAGCCCTACTCCAAACCGGCCATCTCAGTGAGCCGGGCAAAGAAATGAGAAAAAAAAACTAATAGCAGGTGGCACTATACAGATGCATTTTATCGAATAACTCAGTGGCTGTAAGATCCTCACCTGCTTTGCACTCCAGGGGAACCAAGAGGGGTCCTCGTGGAGTTGCGGGACAGGTTATGCGTGTCTCTGATGCACCAGCGCTGACCCCTTTGCGAACCAGTGCGGGGATGCGTTTGCGTGGACATCGGAGGGGAGGACCGTCGGAGTCCCGGGGACAGAGTGGCCAGGCGAGTGACAAGACGCCGCGGCCAGGGTTGTCTCCGGTGTCTCCTGCGACTTCCGTTTCCGCATCTGGGTCCACGCGCTCGCATACTCGCGCTGAGTCAATCATGCGTCCGTGCGTACGCACGAGGGCAGGTTCGTAAAGGGATACACGGTCGCGAGTACGCGCTTCTTATGCGCTTCGTCGACCAGTGGCGCATAATATACTGACTCACAAGAGCAAAGTGGATTAGGGAGCCAGCCATGGGTTAATCAACTTGTGATTGCCTTAGGCCATGTACTCAGGTGCAGGGCAATTTGTTCACCTATGGTAGTGGACACTTGGCACCCTGGGATTGGTCAGCAGGCATTTAAAAGGAGGTCTCTCAGGGTGATCAGTGCCCACTGTTATTTTCCCTCAACCAGGTATAGGTCACAACTGCTAGTGACTGAAGACTGCCAGGAACTTTGTCCTTTGCAACGGACCCAAGATCTGGAGTGACTCGACTGCCAAGTGCACAGCATCATTCAGCACAGGTTGGGACTATTCCTGGAATCTCCTTGCCTGGTTTTTGTTATTATTCCTTGTTACCAGCAAGTGTCCTGGACGTTTATGTTTCTGGTGAATAAACACCTTTTTGCTTTCATCACTGGTCTGTTTGTTGGTGCCTTGCATTACAGAACAGTGGGCCCAACTAACAGTTGCCATGGACAATATCCAGCAGCAGCTGAGTGAATTAACGGGAGCCGTTAACCTGCTGTTCCAACGACGCCCAAATATACCAGCAGCCGCTGCAGCGCAAATCCAAGAGCAACTGACAACTGTGATGGAGGAGGTTCAGCAGCTTATCCAGGGAGCCTCAGCACTACCCGTCACTATCGCAAGGCATCAAACAGAACCTAAGATCCCTCTGCCTGACCCCTTCACAGGAGAGCGACAGGAGTTCTTAAACTTCAGGGACTCCTGTCTCCTTTATTTCCAGTTGTGTCCGATGGCTTCTGGCACTCTCAGGCAGAGAATTGGGATTGTAATGTCACTGCTACGTGGAGACCCCCAACGTTGGGCATTTAATTTGCCTCAAGACCATACAGCTTTTTCGTCAGTGGACGCCTTCTTCGAGGCTATGGCTGTGATTTACGATGACCCGGATCGTACTCGCACCGCAGAGACCAATCTTGAGCATATTCAACAAGGCCGCCGCCCAGCTGAAGAATACGCTGCAGAATTCAGGCGATGGGCAGCTTTCACCACCTGGGGCGACGCAGCCCTACGCCATCGCTTCCGTTTGGGACTTTCGGATGCGGTCCGGGATCTTCTTTTGGCCTTGCCTACCCCCTTCTCGTTGGAAATGGCTATCTCTCAGGCAATCGATGCCGACAGGCGAATCCGTGAGAGGCGAGTGGAACGGTCGTCTCGGTTTTCATCCTCTCGACCACATCCAGGGCCTCTTAAATCGGCCGAAGAGCCAATGGAGGTTGGATCCTCCCATCTCACACAGGCAGAACGAGCTCGTCGCCAACAGAAAGGCCTGTGCCTATATTGCGGAAAGTCTGGACACCTCGTTAAAACCTGTCCCCTCCTGCCGGCGGGAAACGAATGAACCTAGGGGGCATAGAGGAGAACCCCCTAGGTGCTATTATCCCTCCTCCAAGCCGGGTAATGGTATCCATATCCTTACGGTGGCAAGACAAGGTCCATGAGTTTTCAGCACTAATCGATTCTGGGGCCGCTGGGAATTTTGTGGACTCAACCTTGGTTCGTCGACTTGGCATCCCGTTGATCCAGCCGAAAACCACCATGTCAGTGACCGCGATTGATGGTTCCCCTCTTCAAGATGGTCGTGCAGTGTGGATGACTCCGGGAATACAGGTAACGGTGGGGGCTGATCATCGGGAGACCTTAAGCCTTTTTGTCCTTGACATGCCATCCAGTCCCGTGATTTTGGGTCTCCCTTGGTTAAGGCTCCATAATCCAGTAGTGGACTGGCGCTCGGGTCTTATTTGTCAGTGGAGTACGGAATGCCTTACTAAGTGCATTCGTCCCGACCTGTCACTAGCCTCCATGGAAGTATTAAGTACTTTACCACAGCAGTATCATAATTTCCGAGATGTGTTCAGTCCTCAGGGGGCTGATGTGTTACCTCCCCACAGGTCATATGATTGTCCTATAGACCTGTTGCCAGGTACCATGCCACCACGAGGGCATCTTTATAATCTCACTGGGCCTGAGGTTCAGGCTCAGCGGGAGTATATTAAAGAGAACCTTGAGAAGAATTTCATTCGTCCATCCACTTCCCCTGCTGGAGCTGGATTCTTCTTTGTGAAGAAGAAGGATGGAGGCTTGAGACCTTGCATCGATTATCGTACCCTTAATCGGATTACGGTGAAGAATTGGTATCCACTGCCTCTGATTGATGATCTGTTCTCTCAGGTGGCAGGGGCCCGAGTCTTCACCAAACTCGATTTAAGGGGTGCTTATAATTTAGTTCGCATTAGAGAGGGTGACGAATGGAAGACCGCATTTAATACCAGAGACGGGCATTACGAGTATCTCGTGATGCCTTTCGGTCTCTGTAATGCTCCCGCGGTCTTCCAGGAGTTCATCAACGATGTTCTCAGAGATTTCTTGGATAGATGTGTTGTTGTCTATCTAGATGACATACTAATCTACTCTTCGGATCTGGTCTCTCATCGGAGACACGTGTGTCAGGTTTTCCAGAAGCTGAGGGAGAACCGCCTCTATGCCAAACTTGAGAAGTGTCTGTTTGAGGTGAAGGAATTGCCTTTCCTGGGGTACATTATCTCAGAAAAGGGATTGGCTATGGACCCATCCAAACTTTCTGCTGTCTTGGATTGGCCTCAGCCTAGGGATCTTAAGGGGTTGCAGCGTTTCTTAGGCTTTGCCAACTTCTACCGCAAGTTTATTAAGAATTTTTCTGCGATAGTAGTACCTCTCACCAACCTCACTAAGAAGGGAGCTAATCCTTCTAAGTGGACGAGAGAGGCAGTCAGAGCCTTTGAGACGCTGAAACAGGCCTTTTGCACGGCACCAATTCTTACTCATCCAGACACCTCCAGACCTTTTGTTCTCGAGGTCGATGCCTCAGAGGTCGGTGTAGGGGCAGTTCTCTCACAGTATTCTGGGGACCCTGAGAGGTTACATCCCTGTGCCTTCTTCTCTCGGAAGCTCTCTCCAGCCGAGTGTAATTATGATATCGGCAATAGAGAGCTTCTGGGAGTAAAATTGGCTTTTCAAGAGTGGAGACATTGGCTAGAGGGTGCAGAACATCCCATCACGGTTTACACTGACCACAAAAATTTGGAGTATCTAGAGAGTGCCAAAAGACTCAACTCCCGACAAGCCCGGTGGGCATTGTTTTTCACCCGCTTCAATTTCCGCCTCACTTATAAACCAGGTTCCAAAAACGTGAAGGCAGATGCCCTGTCCCGCTGCTTCCCTGAGGTTGCTTCCGTCCTGGACTCTGAGCCAGAAACCATTCTCCCAACTAAATGTTTTCTTGCTGCCCTGGGGGCCGCAGAAGTAATGGAGGACTTGTCCTCTCTTCTTGAGCCTTCACAGGCAGAGAGTCCACCTGACAAACCCGAGGGTCGATGGTTTGTACCCATTAACCTTCGATTGAAGGTCATCCAACAGCTTCATGACTCAAAGTCTGCCGGGCATTTGGGTGTTAAGAAAACACTTGCCCTTGTTAAACGTCACGTGTGGTGGCCCAACATGTCCGTGGATGTTAAGGCCTATATCCAGGCATGTACTGTTTGTGCCAGATGTAAACCGTCCCGGTCTGCCCCTTCTGGGACTTTACTCCCACTGCCAATTCCCCAGGCTCCATGGACTCACATTTCCATGGATTTCATCACAGATTTGCCAAGGTCCTCTGGAAGTACGGTAATCTGGGTAGTGGTGGACCGTTTTAGTAAAATGGCCCATTTTATCCCACTCCCTGGATTGCCCTCGGCCAGAGAATTGGCAGATCTGTTCTTGAATCATGTCTTTCGATTACACGGAGCGCCGGATGACATTGTTTCAGACAGAGGAGTGCAATTCATCTCTCGCTTCTGGCGTTCTTTCTGCTCCCGATTGGGTATTAATTTGTCTTTTTCTTCTGGTTTTCACCCAGAGACCAACGGTCAGACGGAAAGGACTAACCAGACCCTGGAGCAATATCTCCGGTGCTTCGTGTCAGACTGCCAGGAGGAATGGGCAGCGTATCTACCCTTTGCGGAGGTGGCTTATAACAACTCTGAGCATGCTTCCACTAAGATGTCTCCGTTCAGGTGCGTGGGGGGCAGGGATCCAAGACTCTCTTCTTTGGCCGGACCCTCCACTGACTCACCGGTGGTGGATCAATGGTTCGAGGATAGACGTCCCATTTGGTCGTCGGCCCAGCGGAATCTCCGCAGTGCGGTGGCGCAACAGAAGAAATTTGCTGATCGTCATCGCACCGTAGAGCAAAAATTTAAGGTGGGAGATCAGGTGTGGGTCTCCACCCGGAACATTCCGCTGCGTCAGCCATCTTCCAAGTTGGGTCCTCGATTCATTGGCCCATACCCAGTGACACAAAAGATCAACCGAGTTACGTACAAGGTTGCTCTTCCACCGTCGATCCGAGGAGTGAACACCTTTCATGTTTCACTTCTCAAATCGGCAGCCGACTCCGCTCCCTTCATTCAGACCCCATCCCCGCTGGAGGTGCAAGGGGTACCGGAGTTCGAGGTGAACAGAATTTTGGACTCTCGTTTTGTCCAAAGGTCTCTTCAATACTTGGTGGACTGGAAGGGTTTTGGTCCAGAGGAGAGATGTTGGATACCTGCTCGCCAGGTGCATGCGGATGAGTTGGTGGCAGCCTTTCACCGGGATAATCCGGGGAAAGCTTGCTTGGAGTCTTCAGAGCCGCCTCCTCGAGGGGGGGGTAATGTAAGATCCTCACCTGCTTTGCACTCCAGGGGAACCAAGAGGGGTCCTCGTGGAGTTGCGGGACAGGTTATGCGTGTCTCTGATGCACCAGCGCTGACCCCTTTGCGAACCAGTGCGGGGATGCGTTTGCGTGGACATCGGAGGGGAGGACCGTCGGAGTCCCGGGGACAGAGTGGCCAGGCGAGTGACAAGACGCCGCGGCCAGGGTTGTCTCCGGTGTCTCCTGCGACTTCCGTTTCCGCATCTGGGTCCACGCGCTCGCATACTCGCGCTGAGTCAATCATGCGTCCGTGCGTACGCACGAGGGCAGGTTCGCAAAGGGATACACGGTCGCGAGTACGCGCTTCTTATGCGCTTCGTCGACCAGTGGCGCATAATATACTGACTCACAAGAGCAAAGTGGATTAGGGAGCCAGCCATGGGTTAATCAACTTGTGATTGCCTTAGGCCATGTACTCAGGTGCAGGGCAATTTGTTCACCTATGGTAGTGGACACTTGGCACCCTGGGATTGGTCAGCAGGCATTTAAAAGGAGGTCTCTCAGGGTGATCAGTGCCCACTGTTATTTTCCCTCAACCAGGTATAGGTCACAACTGCTAGTGACTGAAGACTGCCAGGAACTTTGTCCTTTGCAACGGACCCAAGATCTGGAGTGACTCGACTGCCAAGTGCACAGCATCATTCAGCACAGGTTGGGACTATTCCTGGAATCTCCTTGCCTGGTTTTTGTTATTATTCCTTGTTACCAGCAAGTGTCCTAGACGTTTATGTTTCTGGTGAATAAACACCTTTTTGCTTTCATCACTGGTCTGTTTGTTGGTGCCTTGCATTACAGTGGCTATGCCAAATTTCTAATTAAATGCAATTACAAATAAATTCAGATCCAGGTACTAGTTTGAAAACTGTACAATATTTTTGTGCGACAACCCCTGCAATAAATTCTAACTCTTTGTATGATGCCAAGAAGGTCAGATGACCTTCAAAAATTAATCCCTTCCCAATCATATATGCAGCATCTATGTAAGTGTAATCGTGTGTGTATGTGTGTATGTTGAACCCACCTTTTTCTTGACAAAGTCCACAGTTTGGTATGTGTGCATAAGAGTGTAGGTCATTTTCACTCTGTCCACCAGTGGGCCATCCTAAAACAAGTGGAGAGATAAATCTTTATTTTACAGTTTCTGGAAATGTAGCACAAGTATACAACTGGTACTACTATGCTTCTTAAGATGTCTAATCTTAACTAATAACCGATAGCCACATGAATTATGCAGGAAGTAAGTTAAAATCAGACCATGTGGTTGATGTGATATATATCTAGAGTTTAATCCATGTAGCAGCTCAAGCTTCATGCTTAGTATGGGGTTTTGAATGCTAGTTTCTCAAGACACCCACCACTGCGCTAACAGGTAAGCTCCCACTGCTATCTTTGTGTTGTGTTGTACTTACTTTGTAATTCCTGTATTGATCATTTTCAGGCTCTGGCCGGTAAGTCAAAGATGGATCCTGCAAAGAAATTTTTTTTTTGCATTACATTATGCACATTGTATGTAATTTTATGTAATTGGATGCACCTTTATAATAGGTAGCATTAGGCTGTGCTCACATTTTACACTGTATTAAGCACTATTTCTACTGCCAAACGAATAGACACCACAGTGGCACCCTATAGACCCAATAGTAAGTCAGTGGGGTCTGTTGGGCACCAGTGGTATCCATCATAAGGTAAATTTGGTATTGCATGTGGTTTTCATTATGAGTGGAAACCACAATGCAGGTGTGAACAAAGCCTATCTCAATTTATCCTGCTCTATTTTTATTTTTATTTTTAGTAAATAAAAGTAAATCATAGCTGTTTGATTTTTTTAAGTATAAATACAATGCTGGTCTGGGGGTCAGACTGCTGATTATTACCTTATTACAAAATGCTAGATAGACACCTTATTACCAAAAATGGATGGCACTCAAGAAATCTGCCCCCACCAGAGATTTATCTATAAAAGATCTTATGAGCAGATGATGTTGACATTGTCCGATATCCCACAAAAATAGAAATCAGGACAGCATTCCATGAAAAACAATGATAAATGTTGGTGCACGCCCAATGGAGCCAGGTACACTGTGACTCCCAATGTACAGCCCAAAAGGCGAGGAAGGCATCAAATGATCTTAATTGCCAAATGGAGAGGAACTTTGATCCATAGAGATCTGCATCTCTGGATATGATCCCAATGGATTAAAGTTCTTCTCCACTTGGTGATCAAGATCGTGTGCTGCCTTACTTACTTTTTGGATTGCTTATATCCAATTAGAAATGCTGTAGGTATGCAAATATACAGAATTTTATAGAATAGATCTAGTGAGCTATTCGATTTGTTACTCACTAGCTGAAATCTCTTTAACCACCTCCCGTCCGCACGTTGACTATAAACGTCCGGGAGGTGGTTCTCTATTTCTGAATGGACGTTCCAGAACGTCTGTTCAGAAACTGCAGCTGCACGCTAATCGTGCAGCTGCTGATCGGGTTGCCCGCTGTCAGTGACAGCAGGGCAACCCAGAGAGAAGACAGGGACAGTGCCCAGGTGTCCTTGCCTTCTGGATCACAGCATAGACAGCGCTCACCGAGCGCTGTGCGCTTCCTGTTCCGGCCCGGCGGTCATGTGACCGCCGGGACCGGAGAGTGCAGGAGCTGTGAGGTCTTTCAGAGACCTCGATCAGCTCTGCACTGAGGCTGTATAGCACTGTATTGCGCTGTACAGCCTCTCTGGGGAGGGGGGGGTGTATTTCTCCTGTAACTGGGGCTACTATGTCAGCCCCAGTTACAGGAGAAATCAACAGTGAAAAGAAAAAGTTAGGTAAATGTCCCCCAGAGGTCTTGTATGACCTTATGGGGGACGAAAAGTGTAAAATAAAAAATAAAGTGTTAAAAAAATAAATAAATAAATAAAAAAAAAGGTTTCACATGTAAAAAAAAAAAATTCCCCAAGTAAGGAATATTTTTTTTTTCTTCTAAAAATAGAAAAAATAAAATAGACATATTTGGTATTGCCGCGTCCGTGACGGTCGGTTCTATAAATATATCACATAATCGACCCAGTCCAATAAACACCATAAAAAATTAATAAAAATAACTGTCAAAAAAAGCCATTTTTGTCACCTTACATCACAAAAAGTGCAACACCAAGTGATCAAAAAGGCGTATGTCCCACAAAATGGTACCAATAAAACCGTCACCTCATCCTGCAAAAAATGAGCCCCTACATAAGAAAATCTCTCAAAAAATAAAAAAAAACTATAGCTCTCAGAACATGGACACATTAAAACATAATTTTTTTGTTTCAAAAATGCCATTATTGTGTAAAACTTTAATAAATAAGAAAAAGTATACATATTAGGTATCGCCACGTCCGTAACAATCTGCTCTATAAAAATTTCACTTGACCGAACCCCTCAGGTGAACGCTGTAAAAATAAATAAATAAAAACTGTGCTAAAACAACCAATTTTTTGGTCACCTTGCCCCATAAAGTTTTATAATGAATGATCAAAAAAATCATATGTACCCAAAAATAGTACCAATAAAACTGGCACCTTATCCCTAGTTTCCAAAATGGGATCACTTCTTGGGAGTTTCTACTGTAAAGGTGCATCAGGGGGGCTTCAAATGGGACATGGTATCTAAAAACCATGTGGAGTTCCTTTTCTTCTGTGCCCTGCCGTGTGCCTATACAGCAGTTTATGACCACATGTGGGGTGTTTCTGTAAACCACAGAATCTGGGTAATAAATATTGAGTTTTGTTTGGCTGTTAACCATCGATGTGTTAAAGAAAAAATTGGATTAAAATGGAAAATCTGCCAAAAAAGTGAAATTAAAAAATTTGATCTCCATTTTCCTTTAATTCTTGTGGAACGCCCTAAAGGGTTAACAAAGTTTGTAAAAATCGGTTTTAAGTAACTTGAGGGGTGTAGTTTCTACAATGGGGTCATTTATGGGGGTATCCACTATGTAGGCCCCACAAAGTGAGTTCAGACCTGAACTGGTCCTTAAAAAGTGGGTTTTGGCAATTTTCTTAAAAATTTTAAGAATTGCTTCTAAACTTAAAATGGCATTTCCAAAATGATGCCAACATAAAGTAGACATATCGGGAATGTTAAGTGATAAATATTTTATGAGGTATCACTTTCTGTTTTAAAAGCAGAGAAATTGAAATTTAGAAAATTGCAAATTTTTTAAAATGTTTGGTAAATTTGGGATTTTTTCATAAATAAAGGTGAAATATATTGACTCAAATTTATAACTATCATGAAGTACAATGTGTCACGAGAAAACAGTCTCTGAATGACTTGGATAAGTAAAGACGTTCCAAAGTTATTACCACATAAAGTGAGATATGTCAGTTTTGCAAAATTAGGCCTGGTCAGGAAGGGGGCAAATGGCCCAGATGGGAAGTGGTTAAGGCTAGGGTCACACAACAGCTGGAACGGGCATTGCAAAGTAGCAATGATCCCATAGAAATTAATAGGATTGCAGGGCGAGTAGTAAAAAAAACATACAACACTGCTGAATTTTTTGCAACTTGCCCTGCGATTCTATTCATTTCTATGAGATCATCTTTACTCTGTGATCCTAGCTGCGACCACTGTCACGTGGCCAACCTAAAATATCATCACACTACGTACATAACAAACTAATAGAAAATTTAAATAATTGTATAATTATTCATCCCCAAAAATTTATTTTTATGTATTTGGGTAAATAGTATGTTGAATTTCACATTGGCATAGAAGTTTAGCAGAGTTAACAAAATTTGGTCGTGCAATGTTTTAATTGCACAACTTCAGTACTAAATACTAAAATAAGATTGATTACAACACCATTGAGATTGAGTTATTAACCAATGGTGTCAACAAACAGTGCAAATTATTGATCTTAGTTTTACGTTTCTTTTCATTTCATAACAAACACGGATTCCTGTATTTCATGGCAGTAATTCTATCAGTTCACTAAGTGCATGCCTGGATTCAAGCTATTGCCTTATGTTGTGCAAACAGCAATAATAACTTGCCCATTTAATACATTTTTGGACACTTGGAAAATATTTTCACAGGTTGGAATGTATTGTTTTGTTACCATAGAAGCACCATTATTGCCACAAACTTTCACACTGTCACCTGTTCTATATTCTTCAGTATACATTACAGACGGAGCTGCTGGAATATTTCCAATAATCATATTCCAACAATATATTCCACAGCACTATATTGACATACACTATAGAAGGGTGAATTCACATGTAATTTATTGTGGCATCACTTGTGCATATTTTTTTTTACATATATTACACACTTGTGTTTTTGGCATTTAAAAAAAATGCAGCATGTTGAAGCAATGACGCTTTCTTCAGGCAAGTGGTTTCTAGGGCATGTTTTTAGTGGTAAAAAATGGTGGAGAAAATTTGTCTATGAACTTAGCCTTTTAGAGCTAAATGCACAAGATGGTGCCATAGTTTCCTGACCCCAGTGCTGACTGCTAAACCAGTGAACCTACTACCAAAAAACAATCAGAACTGCAAAATGATATGAATTTAACACAACATATCAACAATCAGTGGTGAAGGACAAGGACAGTAACCCATTATCTCCATTAATTCCGTAAAATAACCTTCAATATTAGATCTTGCATACGTATAAGAAATATCTATCACCAAATGTATCCCTTCCCTACAGCATTAATTTTTGAATGTAGATCTGGAGGTACTCACCAGCTGAAGTACCTTCATCCTTTGAGCTACCTGTGATGGAAATAATGCTCTGGAGAAGTCAGGGGATCACAGAGTAGCAACAAGAGAGAGTTCTCCCACTTTATTGGAATTATTATGTAAGAGTGGCAATGACCAGGCAATAAGTGACCCTTTAACCAGAGAATAGGGCAGAGGTTAGAGGTGTTTCTGCTGAGTCTTCCAAGCCTGTCTGGATCAGCGGTTTGTAGTATAACCCTTTCAGGTCATTAATAGTGAGTAATATCATGTGCTATCATTGCATAACATCTCCTAAAAAATGAGAATAGCAATTTGTTTGGTTTTTCTCCCTCCCAATAATTGATAATGATCTATATCATCTCTACCTTTCTAACTCATTCTTTCATTCAAAATATTACCTTACGACTTCATATATACAGGACCCAGGGGCGTAGCTACAGGGGAAGCGGCTGCTTTGGGGCCCTGACCCAGAAGAGGCCCATCCAGGAGGAGAAGGACTAAAAGACTTTGTCAGGGCCCCCTCAACAGTATTACACAATGAAATTATATACAGTGACAGTATAGATAGTGTATAAAACGAATGGAACAGCTGCCGGGCCTGGTCTGAGAGAGCGATCTTTACTAGCCACAGCAATGGGGGCGGCATAAAAGGAAGGGGTTGCGAAAAAATTACTGGGGGAGGGGGGACCCTATTCAAAAATTTGCACTGGGGCCCAGTCATTTCTAGCTACGCCACTGACAGGACCATTCTTTTATTGAGTGAAAGGCTGAAGGTCATATTTTGCAAAATCTAAAATTGTGCTTGGGAAGAAGGACTTCCAGCCTTCACAGAGCCATAGCTCCCAGTTGCATGGGGTTTACCTTACCTGCGGTACATTTAGTAAATTGCTGCCCACCCTATATATCTTAATACCCCATAACCCCCCCCCCCCCACAGTAATGCCCCTGCATTTTAACTTGTGTTAGGCCTCATGCACACGACCGTTCCGTTTTTTTTTGCGGTCCGCAAACCGTGTGCCTTCCGCAATTTATGGAACGGGCGGCCCATTGTAGAAATGCCTATTCTTGTCCGCAAAACGGACAAGAATAGGACATGTTATATTTTTTTTGCGGGGCTATGGAACAGAGCAACGGATGCAGACAGCACATGAAGTGTTGTCCGCATCTTTTGCGGCCCCATTGAAGTGAATGGGTCCGCATCCGAGCCGCAAAAACTACGGCTCGGATGCGGACCACAACAACGGTTGTGTGCATGAGGCCTTATTTGAATGGACATGATTTTAAATTAACTATATGTAATACTTGAAAACAGCCCAGGTGGCATCAACTGCTTGTAGTGCAGTTATCAGTAGTAAAGCTCTCTGGATCAACTTGCAGGATGACAGGCCGAAAAGGATGGACAAATGTCTTTTTTCGGCCTTATGTACTATGTTACTACTATGTTACATTCTGACTACTATTGATTTGGAGCAGACCGAATTGTATATTTGCTTATCTTTTATTTGCTGGTTTTCTTGGCAGCTGTATAGCAAACATTTCAATTTATTTGACCATTTTCATTGAAGAATGTTGATACATAGATATGTGAAATCATTTCATTTTATGCATTTTCTAGGTCTGTAAATTAATAATGTAAAACAAAATACAGTATAACACATTTCAAGTGACAATGGGGGATTTATCAATAGTAATAATATGGATCCAAAAAATGCTGCACAGCTTTTTTTTAATTTGGATGATCTGTGTACTTCCATAGTCACATAGTATGGTTGAAAAAAGACATCCATCCATCAAGTTCAAGGAATGATGTGAGGGGATGTGAGTTAACAGAAGGAGACTTCTACATATTTACATAAGTGTTAATATTATTTAGTTCTAATAATTCATCTAAGCCTTTTTTCTTAAATCATCTACTGTTCTTGATGGAACGTGTTCTGAGGTAGACTATTCCACGGATTTACAGTGCTCATGGTGAAGAAGCCTTGTCGCCTCCGAAGAGGAAACTTTTTTTTGTCCAGTCAGGGAAAATTCAAGATAGATTGATACACAGAAATTATGGGGGAAGACAACTGCAACAGTGATGTCCAGTAGTTATAATTTCATATAATGGATAATAGTATCATACAAGAATTGTGCCAGTACATATAAAGATACCCACACAGGCCCCTATGTTTTAAACTAACATTACATCATGGACCTAACAGTTACAAAATATCCGGACAGAAGTTGATACCAATGAAAATGATCCAGAACAAAATAACAATTATAATAACTGTGACAGAGCATTAGGCTTCGTTCCCATCACCGTTCAGCCTTGTTTCCGTTCTCCTGCTCCGTTTTGGAGCAGGAGAATGGAAAGGACGGATTCAGCACATAACTGAGCCGAACGGAACCTAAGCACCCCATAGACTACAGTCGTGTCCATAAATATTGGGACATCGACACAATTCTAACATTTTTGGCTCTATACACCACCATAATGGATTTGAAATGAAACAAACAAGATGTGCTTTAACTGCAGACTGTTAGCTTTAATTTTATTTTTATATATTTTTAATTGATGCATCATCAGGTAGAAAGATTACATTTGTATCCAAAATCATACATTTAATGATACAGGATGCATTTAGTTTTCAAGTAAATATTAAAAAAATATTTAAAAAAATGTAATACATGGCAAATTCAAAATAAAGAACAAAATTCCCACCCTCCCTATCACTTCAAAACTTCCCAAAAGGATATCTGCTCAAGTTCCTCCCTCCCCAACTTTAGAATCGTATATAAGTAACATCACAATGAAGATACCATTGGACAAGAACCCAGAGTCCTCATTTCAAATTTTCCCAAGTTCCCCTTCAACACCTTTCTGTGTATTGGAAAGCTGACATGAGCCTATTGATGTCTGTCCGTGTAAGGTGTTTTTTTTAAAAAAAAGGTCTTCCATTTACGAAACAAGCCTTTTGTTTTTTTTTTCCTTCTGGAGTTCCGTGTCTAGTTTATCAATGTACATAATGTGAGACATCTGGGATATTAGATCCTGTAACTGTGGGATATTTGGCTTCAGCCAATTATTTAGAAGGCCACTGTTAAGGAAATTATCTAGCTTTTCTGAAAGTGGATATAAAATTCATAAGATGTTTTCATTTTCTCTGTATACGTGATATAATGTGGTGACATTTGAAAAAAAACAAGCATATAACAAGCGTAAGCTAAAAAAAAAAACTATAGAAGTGAACTGTGTGTGTTAAGATAAGGTTTGTACGTACTACTAACCAAAATTAGCATCTCTTGCTAAAACACCTAAACTCATTAGTTAACACATTTTTGCTAAAGTGAAACTGGTAAAATACTAACTGTTCTGTCCCCACATGAAGGCGAATGAAGGTGTAACTGATAATGACTTTGTGACTATCCTACTTTCGTATCCAAGCAGTGGAGCAGACCAGACCGGCAGATGTTCAGGTTAGATGGATCCAGATGTAGACATGAGGATGCAATCAAACGTGGGTTTATTTGATCCAAAGCAGCGACATACGGTGATGCAATACAGTGATGCAGTAGCAGAGTAGATGCTGTCATGTGGATGTCTTTCCTGAGGCTAACTGCTGGTCAAAAACTGATGCCTTCACAAGCCAAGCACTGAAAAATGGCTACAGGAAGTGACAAGGACCAAGGCTGCAAAAACCACGCCCAGCAGAGAAAAACTTTATTTAACAAGAACAAGGCGTGCAGCATACGAATTCCGGGCAGCAGAGAACAATACATTGAAACAACATAGTAAGAGAAGAGATAATAATACAGTGTATGAACTAAATTTGAAAGAACAGCACACTAACCAATCAATAGATGGATTCAAAAGCCATTATTGAAATGTCTGTAAACCAATCATGTTTTACTTTGTGGGGTTACACCCTTTGAACTGTGTATAAATAAAGGGTTCAGGACACTTTCATGTTGGGTTCCTGACAAGGTTTTGAACTATACTCAGACTTCTGTCATTTTCCTCCGTCGACGTCATTCACCTGAACACGAGGCAACGATCATCACGTGGCTGACCCTTGGCCTGCCACAACATTTTCTGGTGGAGAATTGCGGACACCACAACAACGCTCCTAGCTGCAGATCGCGATACGGAGACCAGGACCCAGGAAGACCACGGTAAGTAACCCATTGTGTTACTACCTGTCTCCTGAGCTCTGCTTGCTGTTCTGCAGTGTGGTGTGTGAACGTGGTGCCTGTACCGTGTTCTGGTGAATGTATTATTTCCCCTATATGTGCAAAACTGTCTTTAGGCGTATGAATGCACGAATGTGTGAGTGGCTGAGATAAGCTGAATCTTGGAGGGGTCTGGCCCTGCTCCTCCTGAGCCAAGCTGAAAGTCTAGAGCTCGCTGACTGGCTTGTCTGGTCCCTGACTCTGGAGGCCTCTGGTTCTGGTGGAGAAAGGGTTGACGGACCTATCCTGGAGGAGGCTGTGAGAAGTGGCAGTGTATAAAGCTGTCCAGTAAGATTGGATAGGGGCCCTGCAGTTCCTTGTTGGTACCTGAAAAGGCGCCTGAGGTCAGGGGTTGTTTCAATGTTATGTCATACTGTGTGGTTTCACATGTACTGAGTGCCTGCTGATATTGTGTGAGGAAGAATTACTGCATAGTTGCCAATTCCTGTGCTGTACAGTGTATACATGCGTGGGTATTATGATACCAGTTTGGATTGGGTGGTTGCAGTTATAATTATTTGGATTGCAGTATTTGTTTGCTTCCTGTGCCATAGAAAGAACGTAGAGGGGTTTAAGGGGTTTCCAGCGAGTAACCCCAGAGAGGACGTGTGAATTACTCTGTGTGAGGGCAAGACTATATTGTAGTATCGCCAGACCAGTGGATCAGTGCTGCCTCGGAAGTGTGCTCACGGCACCACTGGTAGTAGAAAAAGTGGTGCCGCCTCGGAAGTGTGTCTATGGCACTACTGATAGTGCTGCCTCGGAAGTGTGTCCACAGCACTGTTGTAATTCACCAGGTGTGTGAGTACCTGGATAGTGAATTACAAGGAGCCACCCACGGGATGGGGGCTACACAGAGTAAGCGTTCCTCTGAGAAGGGAGCAGAGAAATGGGTCTCTGCAATTGATATTATGCAATGCGCAAAGGGCACTGAAGCAACCAATGACTGTAGACAAATGCTAAAGAAATTGGGAGCAGGTGTGAATGGAACATTGGATGAGCCAGTATGGCAGAAATTTCTCACTAATTTTAAGGGGTGGTTGGAAGACCATAACAAATATGACCAGGCCACAATGTGGTATGATGTAGCCCAGGGAATGACTTTGACTGCCCATAAGGCAAAAGACACTGACAAAAGGGACTATGTATGAAATATGGGATGAAATTAAATTGCCAACAAAAGAATTAAACATCCCTTCTGAAGTATGGTGTATTATCCCCCATAAACCACAAAAATCTCTCCCTCCCACAGCACCACCTCCATATAATGGCCCGGAGGGGTGGACTTGTCCTAATTGTGGACAACAGAACCCAGACTCAAGAGAGAGATGCTCAGCCTGTGGGGGGCCCAAGCCACACTCTCGTGTGGGCTTATACCCATTAGTCAATAAGACCCTCCCCACAGTAAAAGCTGGGCAACTGGAAACACGTGATTATGAGGTTTATAGGCCATAGACTCCTAGTGAGTTGCTGGCTATGTGCAACACTTTGCCAGACCCCGTACTGTCCCCAGTACTTTCCTTCGTAAATTGGAAAGTATCCAGACCGTATATAAAGCCACTTGGGCGGATCTGGAGAGTCTTCTAGAGACTAAAGGAGGGGAAGTACTTAAGAATCAAATGATGGCAAAGGCCCCTGGTGCTGTCCCTGTGGATAAGGCCACAGACCAGTCAGGCCAGGAATTTATCATGGCCCTTAAACCCTGGGTAAAAGAGCAACAGGACAATCAGACTGACAATTTTATGATGCAAACACAAGACGCTAAGCAGACTGTAGCTGACTATGCCACAGCTTTAGAACAGCTCTGGCTTGACTATGGGTATGAGACAGGAGACAGTAAGGACATGAGACTACTAAAACATATATTCATGTCTGGATTAAAAGCACCCATACAGGATGCTATAAAGAAGGCTCGCCCTGATTGGCGGACCTGCCAGTTCCCTGACCTAGTGGCCATAGCAAAGGGAGCTGAGCTAGACTAACCAACCCTTTAAACCTAAGGGCAGGTTCCAGGAAAGGGTACCAGGTGGGGATCAGTCTCCACGTAACTGGGACCAAGTAACATGCTGGAATTGTGGGAAAAAGGGGCATTACTCAGTCAAATGTCCCCCGAGAGGTCAGGCTACTGCCCGGACCTCTCAATGAAGTGACGGCAATCCTGTGAGTTCCCTCAACATTAACTACCCCCTTGATGCAACCCCAGGTCCACAACTAATCATCACATCCACATGTGAGGACACGGCGAATTCAATTGAATTTTTGGTATACACAGGAGCAGCCCATACCCTAATACAAGAAAAATATGTGCTGAGGAGCTTATCTCCTCAGATTACATTTATATGTCAAGGGGTTGAGGGAATGTCTGTTAAACTCCCACTAACAAAGCCTGTTAAACTTAACATTCATGATGCCTTATCTATTTTCACACGTGTGTTGGTAAGCTCAGATATATTTTCTCTACTGCTTTACACTCTGTGTTGCAGTCCTGGCAGCCGGCCTATCCGGACATTGTTCTTTTGCAATATATTGATGATCTGTTGCTTTGTTGCCACAGCTCTGAACAGTTTAATGAAAAAACTTTATCTTTGCTTATTTTCCTTGCTGAAAATGGTTGTAAAGCCTCCAAGGAGAAGCTGCAACTTTGTAAATCTACTGTGATTTTCCTAGGTCACTGTATTTCTCCAGGTACCAAACACCTCACAACTGAGAGGGTTACTGCTATACAGCAGCACCCCCTGCCAAGTACTCCAAGGGCTCTGCGTGCCTTTATTGGACTTGTCAGTTACTGTCGCCCCTGAATTAAGGATTGCTCTCAGTTGATGCAGCCACTATATGACTGCCTCAAAGGAGAGACCTTTGAACTCACCAGAAGCTGTGAGTGCATTTCATGCATTAAAACTCACTCTCACCACAACACCAGCATTGGGCATCCCCAATTAATTACAAACAAACTTTCACATTGTATTGTCATGAGCAAGGGGGATTTGCCTCAGGTGTACTGACGCAGAAACACGGGGACCGCATGCGGCCCATTGCATACTATTCTACCAGTTTGGATTGTATTGACACATCACCAAACTGAAACATTTGTACAGAATCACAAAAAAAATGAGATGACACTACTCAGTCCCCACATTACCTTACAGCGCTGTACTCTTCTAAATCCAGCTACTTTGATGTCAGTGGATTTAGAAGAGGGGGGGGGAGAGTGGGAGTAGTAGAAATGTCTGATCCAGTTGCAAATCATAACTGTCATGAATTGATTGCAGAAACAAAAGGGTTACCAAATGTTACTGAAACACCATTAACTAATCCTGATGCTGAGTATTTTGTAGATGGCTCCAGATGGTGGAATGACGAACAAGGACACTTTGTCACCGGGTATGCGGTAATCCAGGATGGTAAGGTAATCATACAAAAGCCACTCCCATCTTGTGCGTCTGCACAGGAGGCGGAGTTGAAGGCACTCACTGACGCATGTACAATGGGTAAAGGACTGAGAATAAATTGGTACACTGATTCAAGGTATGCTTTCGGGGTAGCACATGACTTTGGTGTTATCTGGAAAACTAGGGGATTTCTGACTTCATCGGGCAAACCAATTAAAAATTCAGAAGCAGTACAGAGCCTCATAGAGGCCCTAGAGCTGCCCACAGAGGTAGCCATTGTTAAAGTGCCAGCCCATGTGAAGCAAGATGATCCGCTAGCTGTGGGAAATGCTCAAGCAGACCAAGCAGCCGGTCTGCCGCTCCTGACATTGTTTTTTCCAACTATGCCAGATTTGTCGCTCTTGCAGGAATTACAGGCCCAGATAACGCCTCAAGACAAAAAGGTATGGATGGAGGCGGGGGCCACGAAGACAGGAGAGCTCTGGCAGGTAAATGGCAGAACATGTTTGCCTCGGAGTTTGTATCCGATGATGGCCAATTTAGCACATGGCCCTACTCATTTGTCGAAAGGAGCTATGAGCGCACTAGTGTTAGAACATTGGCTTGCATCTGGAATTCAGACCCTCTTTGAAAAGTTTGTTCAGGGTTGTCTTACAAGTGCCAGACATAACCCTGGGAGGTTTGTAAAGACCCCCAAGAAACACACTCCCAAACCCTTGTACCCGTTTCAAAGAGTTCAGGTGGATTACATACAGCTACCCAAGGTGAGCACATATGAGTACTGCTAAGAAAATATTGTCAGAGGTAGTCTGCAGATATGGGATTCCAGATGTGATAGAGTCAGACAGAGGTACACACTTCACTGGTGAGATAAATGGGACACATACTGAAGACCCTAGGGATCACACAAGCTCTACACTCTCAACAGTATGGAGTCACTATAGTGGTGGTCCCAGATGGAATCACTCAGGTTGTACGGTTACTGCGTTTATTACTTTCTGTTCTGTATTAAGTAGCTCTAGAACCTAAGTGGAAGTTCGGATGGAGACTCTTCTTTGTCAGGAAGGAAGTGTCCATCCCAGGTTTCCCATCACCGAAGTGTCCATAATGTTGACTAGAGGAGGATGGAGGTGGACTTTCAAGGCGGTTCCAGGCCTACTCACCACAGGGCTGCCCATTATGATTTACCCATGAAAACTGCACAGACCTTCTGAGCTGTGCCACAATTATTAGCTGTTGTTATTATTATTGTCAATTATATGTTCCCATCTATCATTCCTCATCTACATGTCAAAGTATTTATTCTGAGTGGTTCCATGTCAGTGGAGCCCATGCCAGTAGGGTTACTAGATGATCACATTTCTCAATCCTACTGACAGGAACAGAGCTGGGTCACAAAAGGACAAGAATATTGACCTAAACCAGATGAAAGAAAGCCTTACAGTGGCTGTGAGTGAGTCGTATTCAAAATTAGCCAATCACATTTAAAGAGGACCTGCCCCCTCTCCTGATGTCTCTGTTTTTTTTTACTTGCATTCCCCATGTGATAACAATTTTGGAACATCTATTACTATGATGTGCCATTTCTTTGTTATTTCTACTAGTAGTTTATGACTGAATTGTCAGCAGCATGCAGCAAAGGTACAGCTGGGTGTTACCAGTCGGGGGTGTGCCCCTGCACAGTCAGACACACCCACTACTGGTAACATCCAGCATTACCTTTACTATAGACTGCTGGCAATTTATTTGTAAACGTCTAGCAGGAATAATATTGGAATGGCACCACATTTACACCTATTCACATTGGTGTGATTTTTTTACCCTCTTCTTTTTTCACTTTCTTGTGGATTGAAGATGTATTAAGTACATGGGAAAAGTGCTATAAGACATAACAAGATTAGTGTTGAACGAAGCAAGCTTCGGATCATAGATCCAAAGTCACTTCGGTCAAGACTTTGCTTGAATGCTGTATGGAGATCTGTCTCCATACAGCATTCAAATGTATGGGCTCCGCTGAGGTGAAATTTGTTATCTCCGAGCGACACTTCGGTGAATAAATTCGGACATCGATTATTCAACTTGAAAACAATTTTAAAACTGGGATCTAAAGTTTGTTTCGGTACCCAGGTACCATAGGTTCCGAAGGCGACTTCGGATCCCAGTTTTAAAATGGTTTTTAAGTTGAAAAATTGAAGTCTGAAGTTTTTCACCGAAGCTTGCTTTGCTCAACACGAGAACAAGATACAGGTTATTTGAATACTGTACGGCAAAGGAATCATAGGAAAATATTAGTAAATAAATATTGATATGTAAAGGCACAGAATAAATGGGTAAAAATATTTGATAAGGGGACAAATAAATGCTGACTGTGTGCACTTAAGAAGTTGAATGTATTATATGTAATTTTTTAAATGTATTTAAAGGTTAAACATGTTAGTTAAATAGGAGACAGAGGCTGATATGCCCCAGAGGAAGCTGGAAACTGATGAAATCCAGGGTCAGATGGACTGATTGTGGCATGCTGTATGGAATGAGATTTTATATATGCCTTTTTAATCTTCTGTTTGTGGGTATATTAGAATGCCTTTATTCATTTTACCAAGAGAGGTGCTGCTCTATGTCTTTGTACCATTTAGGGCTCATGCGCACAAACGTATTTTCTTTCTATGTCCGTTCTGTTTCTTTGTGGACCATATGCGGACCCATTCATTTCAATGGGTCCACAAAAAAACAGAGGTTACTCCGTGTGCATTCCATTTCCGTATGTCCGTTCCACAACAGATAAAACATATCCTATTATTGTCCGCATCACGGACAACGATAGGACTATTCTGTTAGGGGACAGCTGTGCCGTTCTGTAAAATACGGATTGCACACGGATGTCATCCCTATTTTTTGCGGACTGCAAAATACATACGGCCGTGTGCATGAGCCCTTAGGGGGAGTTCACATCACCATTAGTTTTTCATTCTTCTGATCTGGCAGAACAACAGAAAAATAAAGAAAAAAACGGATCCTGTGCATCACTTATGCACATTTGGTATCCGTTTGAGCCATTTCCACCTAAGGTCAGTTATTTCAGAAGGATAAAAAAAAGTCCTCCATGCATCAAACCGTTGCGAAATGTGCTGTAATGCAAGGCACCAGAGAAACAAACCAGTGAGGATGAAGTCAAAGGGGTTTATTAACAAAATAAACAAAGTCGAGGTAAACTTCACTGGGCAAATATCAGGCAAACAAAAAACAACGGAAAGCCAGGAGTAGTCCCGATCCATGCATAAGTGTATGTGCAACTTGCCAGGTAAACGGATTCGTCACGGAAAGTCCCGGGTCCTGGGTCCCACTGGAACGGACGGAGTCCCAGCAATCTTCAGTCAGTAGCTAGCAGTACTGACCTGCACCTGGATAAGGAAGGATAACAGTGGGCACTGACCGACCTGGGAGGCCACCTTTTATGTGCCTGCTAACAAATCCCAGGGCACCAAGTGTCCACTCCCCATAGGCCATGATCCTGCCCTACACCTGTGTACAAGGCTTTAATCAGTCATTAGTCAATTAGACCAACGCCAGCCCCCTAATTTACTTTGGACTTGTGGCCAGGTGCTATTCCCTTTGCTGGTCGGCGAAGCGCATAAGATGCGCGTACGCGCTACCGCGTATCCCCTTGCAAACCCGTTTTCGAACATACACGCGGATGCACAACAGGCTCTGCGAGAGTGCGCGAGCGCGTCAACATGGACACCGGAATGGAATCCGCAATAGGCACCGGAGACAAGCTCAGCTGCAGCGTACTGCCACTAGCCCCGCCAAGCTGTCCCCGAAAGCCATGTGGTCTTCCCCTCTGGTGCACATGCAAACGCATCCCTGCGTCGGTTCGCAAAGGGGTTAGAGCTGGTGCATCAATGGAGACACGCATAACCTGTCACGCAGCTCCACGAGGAGTGCGAGACAGGTGAGGATCTTACATGTGCACAACTGATGCACAGGATCTGTTTTTTATAGGATCCTTTTTTTCTTTATTTTTCTGTTCTTCTGACAGATCAGAACGGAAAAATAACGGTGATGTGAACTCCCCCTTAGTTCTAACATCCAGGAACAAATCCACAAGAGATTTTGGCTGCATGGAATAACAGAACCTAGTGCTAGGAACATGAAGTAGGATTTGTGAAGATTGAACAAGCTGGAACAATGGACACCTAACTTGTATAGTAATGTGTCAGGCTATGTGATCTGATACATGACTGGTCTGATGATGCTGTAGGGCACGTAGAGATGTAGTATGAAACAGGTGACGCCGCAAGGTATGATAATAAATCACAGAAAAAAAAATTATATGATAATAATGCACTAACAAAAAAGATGCAGGCATTACAGTCAAATCCATAAATATTGGGACATCAACACAATTCTAAATTTTTTGGCTCTATACACCACCACAATGGATTTGAATTAAATGCGGACTGTCAGCTTTAATTTGAGGGTATTTACATCCAAATCAGGTGAACGGTGCAGGAATTCCAACAGTTTGCATATGTGCCTCCCACTTGTTACGGGACCAAAAGTAATGGGACAATTGGCTTTTCAGCTGTTCCATGGCCAGGTGTGTGTTATTCCCTCATTATCCCAATTACAATAAGCAGATAAAGGGTCCAGAGTTCATTTCAAGTGTGCTATTTGCATTTGGAATCTGTTGCTGTCAACTCTCAAGATGAGATCCAAAGAGCTGTCACTATCAGTGAAGCAAGCCATCATTAGGCTGAAAAAACTAAACAAACCCATCAGAGAGATAGCAAAAACATTAGGCGTGGCCAAAACTACTGTTTGGAACATTCTTAAAAAGAAGGAACGCACCGGCGAGCTCAGCAACACCAAAAGACCCGGAAGACCACGGAAAACAACTGTGGTAGATGACCGAAGAATTATCTCCCTGGTGAAGAAAACACCCTTCACAACAGTTGGCCAGATCAAGAACACTCTCCAGGATTTAGTTGTATGTGTGCCAAAGTCAATAATCAAGAGAAGACTTCACCAGAGTGAATACAGAGGGTTCACCACAAGATGTAAACCATTGGTGAGCCTTTAAAAACAGGAAGGCCAGATAAGAGTTTGCCAAACGACATCTAAACAAGCCTTCACAGTTCTGGAACAACATCCTATGGAGAGATAAGACCAAGATCAACTTGTACCAGAGTGATGGGAAGAGAAGAGTATGGAAAAGGAAAGGAACTGCTCATGATCCTAAGCATACCACCTCATCAGTGAAGCATGGTGGTTGTAGCGTTATGGCATGGGCATGTATAGCTGCCAATGGAACTGGTTCTCTTGTATTTATTGATGATGTGACTGCTGACAAAAGCAGCAGGATGAATTCTGAAGTGTTTCGGGCAATATTATCTGCTTATATTCAGCCAAATGCTTCAGAACTCATTGGACGGCGCTTCACAGTGCAGATGGACAATGACCCAAAGCATACTGCAAAAGCAACCAAAGAGTTTTTTAAGGGAAAGAAGTGGAATGTTATGCAATGGCCAAGTTAATCACCTGACCTGAATTCGATTGAGCATGAATTTCACTTGCTGAAGACAAAACTGAAGGGAAAATGCCCCAAGAACAATCAGGAACTGAAGACAGTTGCAGTAGAGGTCTGGCAGAGCATCACCAGGGATGAAACCCAGCGTCTGGTGATGTCTATGCGTTCCAGACTTCAGGCTGTAATTGACTGCAAAGGATTTGCAACCAAGTATTAAAAAGTGAAAGTTTGATTTATGATTATAATTATGTCCCATTACTTTTGGTCCCTTAACAAGTGGGAGGCACATATGCAAACTGTTGTAATTCCTACACAGTTCACCTGATTTGGATGTAAATACCCTCAAATTAAAGCTGACAGTCTGCAGTTAAAGCACATCTTGTTTGTTTCATTTCAAATCCATTGTGGTGGTGTATAGAGCCAAAAATGTTAGAATTGTGTCGATGTCGCAATATTTATGGACCTGACTGTATATATGGACTAAGCCCTCACTCTGATGTGATAAAATCTGAGACACTTAGCCAATACATTTTGATCAAAACACATCTGTGTCCACCTACCCCCGCCAAGGTGGGGCAGGTCCTACGCTAAACCTACCTAAGCCATTGGGCATCTATGTTCAGGAGCGCAGACTCTGCATATATGGTGTGCTGCTCCTAGTCACCTCCATGTGCATCAAGCAACCAATGAGAGGAGGAGCACACACACCTATATGTACCTCCTAATCAAGGCTGTCTGATAGGAAGTGCAAAAGTGCACATGAATGCTACTCCCAAGATAAAATAGGAGCGCATTTAAGCTTGAAGGTGCCACTCCCTCAAGCATATACTACATAATAAACAAAAATCACAGAAAAGAGAAAAAACAAAGATAAAAACATCCTGCACAATATGATAAATAAACATGCGGATGTCCCTGGCTACATTTATGAAAATAAATCACAAGAAAAAAAAGATAATAATGCACTTGCAAAATAGATGCAAGCATTATATATGGACTAAGCCCTCAATGTAATAAAATATGGTGGTCTCAGGCCAGGCAGGTCCTACACTAAACCTACCTATGCCATTGGGCATCTATGTTCAGGAGAGCCGACCCTGCACATATAGTGTGCTGCTCCTAGTCACCTCCATGTGCATCAGGAGGAGCTCACACCTATGTGTACCATCTAATCAAGGCGGTCTGTTTGATAGGAGGGGCAAAAAGTGTTCAGGACTGCTACTCTGCCAATGACATTTATGATACTAGTGGGGTTATTATATAGCTCTATGTGGGACATTATATAAAATGGATCAGTGCATTGATTATGTTACCCCAGGAGGGTGTTCTCACATGTAGCACATTTATCATAACTGAAGAACACTGTCCATACATCAGATTTGTTTCGCAAATCTACGGGCCAGTCACGTTAATCCAAATTGACTTTGCAATCAAAGTGAACAAGGTTGTGTTCTGACCTCCAAGTTTTCTAGCATGTTTGGATTTCTTGTTACCGTTGTCGCATGCCAACCTATGGATTGCAAGGCGCCCGCTTTACTTTCATTAGCTGTGATGTAGGCAGCGATTGACTGCAATCTTTGGCTTTGTGGCATGTGTCGCATTCAAATCCGCCATGTAGCCCCAGCCTAAAGATATTATGACAGCTATTAATGTACATCTAGCAGACAGATATAACTAAGCAACATTTCAATTATAGATTTAATAATTAGATTAAATAGTTGGCAAGAAAATCTCAAGGATCTATATCTACTGGGTTTTTTTAGTTTAAGAAAAGTATCCCTACTTCTAATGTGAAACAGAATACAGCAAGCAAAGTCAGAGCAGAGTTCAGGACATGCAGTGGGGTAGACTGTTAAGCAATACTGGAAACAAAAGTCACAAATATAATTTACGGTAATTAGATTATTACAGATAGGATCATTTGCATGCACGCCATGTTCAGGCTGCCAGCAGTGCGACTATGGCTCGGGCACAGGTAAAGGACTGAAGAGCAGGTGCTGGCTGCATGTCAGTTTAGAGGTCATAAATAAATAGGATTGAGTTATTGTGGGTTACATCCTTTGGGAAATTGCACAACATTAGTGGTAAACAGCATCAATGTTATAAAAACGTATGTAAGTTTATTGGCATACAAATTCCGAATACCATGTGCAAGAGATAGGACAGTGTCCAAGTCCTTCAAATCCGAATAAAATGTTTTGTCACACTCCAATAGTATCAAACAGGAGTTTGTCAATGAACACACTCCACTCCAATTCCAATGTAACCAGCGACCATTCCAGTTGTAAAAACGTTCAGTCAGATGTGCATTTCTTCACTTTAATTGGTGCCTTGTTATTGCTGAGTATGCCTTTTTTTTTTAATTAAAAAGTAACTTTTAATAAAGGTCAGGTAGTAGTGAATGATTCAGAGCACTGAGAGGAATATAACGGTCCGCTGAATACTGCGGTCTCCTATCTAATATATTAGCCTAATAGAGCTTTCCCTAAGGCTGGTTTCACACGGGCGTTGCGGGAAAAGGTGCGGGTGCGTTGCGGGAACATGCGCAATTTTTCCGCGCGAGTGCAAAACATTGTAATGCGTTTTGCATGCGCGTGAGAAAAATCGGCATGTTTGGTACCCAGACCCGAACTTCTTCACAGAAGTTCGGGTTTGGGTTAGGCTACTTTCACACTAGCGTTCGGAGCGGATCCGTCTGATGTTTCATCAGACTGATCTGCTCCGATAATGCAGACGTTCACATCCGTTCAGAACGGATCCGTCTGCATTAAAACTTAGAAAATTTTCTAAGTATGAAAGTAGCCTGAGCGGATCCGTTCAGACTTTACATTGTAAGTCAATGGGGAACGGATCCGCTTGAAGATTGAGCCATATGGTGTCATCTTCAAGCGGATCCGTCCCCATTGACTTACATTGTAAGTCTGGACGGATCCGCACGGCCAGGCGTACACCCGAACGCTGCAAGCAGCGTTCAGGTGTCCGCTCACTGAGCGGAGCGGAGGCTGAGCTCTGGCAGACGGATGCATTCTCATTGGATCCGCCTCCACTGAGAATGCATTGGGGCCAGACGGATGCGTTCGGGGCCGCTCGTGAGCCCCTTCAAACGGAGCGCACGAGCGGACACCCGAACGCTAGTGTGAAAGTAGCCTTAGGTGTTCTGTAGATTATTATTTTCCCTTATAACCATGTTATAAGGGAAAATAATAGCATTCTGAATACAGAATGCATAGTACAATAGCGCTGGAGGGGTTAAAAAAAATAAAAATAATAATTTAACTCACCTTAATCCACTTGATCGCGCAGCCGGCCCGGCATCTCTTCTGTCTTCTTTGCTGTGTACAGGAATAGGACCTTTGATGACATCACTGTGCTCATCACATGGTCCAATCACATGGTTCATCACCATGGTGAGGGACCATGTGATTGGATCATGTGATGTGACGTCACCACAGGTCCTTAGCCGGCAGCTCAACATTACAGAAGACAGAGATCCGCAACTACGCGATCAAGTGGACTCTGAGTAAATATATATATTTTTTTTAACCCCTCCATCACTATTTTACTTTGCATTCTGTATTCAGAATGCTATTATTTTCCCTTATAATCATGTTATAAGGGAAAATAATAATGATTGGGTCCCCAGCCCGATCGTCACCTAGCAACCATGCGTGAAAATCGCACCGCATCCGCACTTGCTTGCGATTTTCACTTCTATGGGGCCTGCGTTGCGTGAAAAACGCAGAATATAGAGCTTGCTGCAATTTTCACGCAACGCACAAGTGATGCGTGAAAATCACAGCTCATGTGCACAGCCCCATAGAAGTGAATGGGTCAGGATTCAGTGCGGGTGCAATGCGTTCAACTCATGCATTGCACCCGCGCGGAATACTCGCCCGTGTGAAAGGGGCCTAACAGCCCTAGTCTTCAGGCGGGGAATAGCTAGCTGGCTGTATGTCGGAGCACCCGCCCTGAAAAGAGCGACCCCCAGCTTCAGGATACCTCGGACCTAACTTCAATTCCCTTATCTCCTGCTCATTAAATTGCCCTAGATAGCTAGTGCTCTGAATCATTCACTACTACCTGACCTTTATTGAATTTTAATCTAAGACTAATAAAAGTTACTTTTTAATTTAAAAAGAGGCATACTCAGCAATAACACTAATACTAAGCCTCTGAGTTGGAGACAAGCAGTGGTGTTAAAGGGGTTGTCCCATCTTAGACAATGGGGGCATATCACTAGGATATGCCCCCATTGTCTGATAGGTGCGGGTCCCACCTCTGGGACCTGCCCCTACAAGGAGAACGGAGCCGGGGAGAGTTGTGGCTGGAGGACCCCGGGTTGTCCGTCCACCACCAGGCGCAGCTCCCCGCCTCTCCCATTGAAGTGAATGGGAGCGCACCGCTCATGCGCGGCCACGGCTCTCATTCATTTCTATGGGGCTGACGGAAATAGCCGAGCCAGCGCGCGGCTATTTTCGGCAGCTCCATAGAAATTAATGAAGGGCGGCTGCGAATGTGCAGTGCGCCCTCTACTTTCTCCGCTCCGTTCTCCTTGTAGGTGCGGGTCCTAGAGGTGGGACCCGCACCTATCAGACAATGGGGGCATATCCTAGCAATAGGCCCCCATTGTCTAAGATGGGATAACCCCTTTAAGTAACCAACACTATTTCTGTCAACATTAATTCACATTAATTGGTACCTTCTGGTAACATATTAGATAGTATAAGTATTCAAGATAAAAATAAAGATAGATAGAAGATGTAATAACGTCACAAATCATTCTTAGAGCTAATAATTTTAGCCAAAAATTCATAATTAAAGCCAAATCACAGATTTGTAGAGTAGGCAAATTTAAACTCCATAGGAATACATGGGGAACTGTTTATGATGCAGACTGTGTGGAATAGTATAATGGATCATACAGTTGTGGTCGGATCGGCTATCAGAAAGGTGAACCTAACCTATCTAACCCTATCTACAACAAGCAGTAGAATTATGCCATAACTGCTGTGGTAGGGCAGCCTAAAGTGGCCAAAAAGAGCAGACCTTAGTTTAGAGTAAATATATACATATCGTTACGACACCCACTTTTGAACGTAAAAGACGTTTCACGATGAAGGTGCGGAATATACCGTATATAACAGTGACTTCCATCTACCTTACCTCTTTGTCTTGTGCACCGGCACATCGTTCTTGGAGATGGTTAATGCTGATGCGATTGAAAGAGTGAATAGGAGACGATTTACTCCTATGTCGACTAACAACATATGAACATATTACGAGAAGGTCTGAATCCTGAGAGCTGCAGACTGAAACAATCAATGGTAAATCTGTTGGAAGGGCCTAAATGAACTCCAACCATCCACCAAGGGCCCTGATCGGGCATCGACTGTTCCTGGTGGCAAAATACTTCACCTCTACTTATTCCCCAGGCCACACTTTATTTTATTTTTTATAAAGGACCCAAAAGTTAGAACATGGCGTATGCGGGCTTACTCTAGTAGTAGATTAAGTGAAATGTGTAAACCCACCAGGCTTATGGAACCATAAACAGGTATATATGTTCTATTTCGATTAACGAGCTAATGTTGCCTGTAATCAGGACAGAACGTACACATAATACCTACAGTTGTGACAGAAAATAAGCTTAAGGTCGTGATAAACTATGTATGCTGCGCCTGTAGTCGTGATAGGATTTTTCGTGACTGTAGACGTGACAGACTTCGTAAATTGCGCCTTATTACTGTACCTCCTACTGGAAGATAGACAGATACCCAGGGCTTAGGCCGGACACCAACACCCTTAGCCCGAGTTTGTAGATGAAGTAAGCATGCCTGGGAGAAGGTGATGTCCGCAAAGGCAGGCTTGGGATGACTGCTTATAAAGAAAACAATGATTTTCCTTTTAGACCCAACAACCTAGAAAAATAAAAAGTTAGAGAAAAACAATAATGTGAGTGAGCCACACGTGAGAGACTAATGGCGGGGCCACACGTGAGAGACTAATGGCGGGGCCACACGTGAGAGACTAATGGCGGGGCCACACGTGAGAGACTAATGGCGGGGCCACACGTGAGAGACTAATGGCGGGGCCACACGTGAGAGACTAATGGCGGGGCCACACGTGAGAGACTAATGGCGGGGCCACACGTGAGAGACTAATGGCGGGGCCACACGTGAGAGACTAATGGCGGGGCCACACGTGAGAGACTAATGGCGGGGCCACACGTGAGAGACTAATGGCGGAGTCCTGTGTGTAAAACTTAAACGGAGAAGCCATGCGTGAGCGACTCTAATGGCGGATTCCCCTTTTTTTTTTATATATAAACCACTTATGCAGCACCAGTATGACTTGTGAACTCGCATAACCATGACCCTCTCCGACAATAAACCTAGGACGCTAACCAGCCTACAACCATATTGTACACATAACGAACATGAACGGTCATCGGGCCCCCGAAGTCATGAGGCCCCCCGAAGCCAAGAGATTGAACTGGATGACCTTACAGTGACGATAAGTAATTAAAACGTGAGCCAGACCTAATGAAAAATGCATAGACATTAGTGATCCGAACCACGCGCATAAACAAAACATTAAACCAACTGCCAAACTGAAACAGATAGGAGAAAAACAAGAGCCAGAGGCATTGCAGTTCGCTAAGAGAAGACCCTTGTCGTGACAAACGAATGAACAACTGTGAAAACATAGTAGGAACTTACTCCTATTGGCCCACTGTCCGCTAGGGAGCTATTTGGTTAATATCACGGTCGGCGTGGCTATCACATACATGACACAGAGGGAGGGAACGAGGAAGGCCCTGCCCAAGTGAGAGGGAAGGTGGTGACCCCTGACTCACCTGGCGGCTGGCACCTGGCTGCCCTGACGTCCCTAGACGGGTTCCTCACCCGTACGCCGATCACGTGCCTAAAGCCCTGGCTTTCCCTGAGCTGAGCCCTAGATAGTGAACAGGGCGATGGGAACACTAGTCCGCACCACTAGCTCTAAGGGAAAACACCAAGGGGAGGACAGACAACACAGACTCAACATATAATCCCAGGTGGGCGACAACAGGAGACAACAATAAGCCCAACAGGGATCCGGAGGGTAGCACTCTGGAACGACAACCAGGATTCACAACTCCAGTGGGTCAGTATAGATGTCCAGGCAGGAAGCTCTATAACTGGCAACTAGAGAAGTGTGAGGGGAGAATATAAGGAGGTTGGGAGTGGCAGACAAGAAACAGCTGAGGAGGAGAAGCTACGGATCCCTGAGTGAGACAAAAAGGATAGCAAGGCAAACACAGAAAACAATCACTAAGAAACAACGTGATCTTTAGATATAGAGCGCACAGCCACCCGCTGCGACTTCCTGACCCCGGGTATAACGGAGTCAGACGTGGCTCTTGATACCCTCGTGACAGTACCCCCCCTTTCACGAGGGGCCTCCGGACACTCAGGACCAGGTCTCTCTGGATGAGAGGCATGGAAAGTCTGAATTAACCTGTTGGCGTTTACCTCTGACGCTGGAACCCACATTCTTTCCTCGGGACCGTAACCCCTCCAATGCACCAGATACTGAAGAGAGCGGCGGACCCGACGAGAATTAACAATTCTGGCTATTTGAAACTCCAGATTACCAGCCACAATGACAGGAGGAGGTGGCAGCGGCGATGGTTCTAGAGGTGGAACATACTTCTTGAGTAACGATTTATGGAAGACGTTATGGATCTTAAAAGTCTGAGGTAGCTCCAGGCGAAAAGCCACAGGGTTAATGACGGCTACTATTTTATAGGGACCAATGAACCTAGGACCCAGTTTCCAAGAAGGAACCTTCAACTTAATATTCCTAGTAGACAACCACACAGTCATTCACTCCTAGGTCCGGACCTGGCGACCGTTTCTTATCGGCCATGCATTTATATTTACCACTCATCTTTTTCAAGTTAACTTGCACCTTCTGCCATACCGATGAAAGAGATGAAGAAAACCTTTCCTCTTCGGGAACCCCAGAAGACCCCCCCTCTTTGAAAGTACAAAATTGGGGATGAAAACCGTATGCACCAAGGAATGGTGACTTGCCAGTGGACTCCTGATAATGATTATTTATGGCAAACTCAGCTAAAGGTAAATATGATGACCACAACTCTTGGTTTTCAGACACAAAACACCTTAAATATGTTTCTAGGTTTTGGTTGGTACGCTCAGTCTGTCCATTCGACTGAGGATGGAAAGCTGAGGAAAAGGACAAGTGAACCCCCAAACGGGAACAAAAAGCTTTCCAAAACTTAGAAATAAACTGGGTTCCCCGATCCGAAACCACATCGGAAGGGACCCCGTGAAGCTTCACGATTTCACTGATAAACACCTGAGCGAGAGTTTTAGCATTAGGAAGTGCGGGTAGCGCAATAAAGTGTACCATTTTGCTAAACCTGTCTACTACTACCAAGATAACTGTTTTACCCGCCGACAACGGTAAGTCAGTGATGAAATCCATTGACAGATGTGTCCATGGCCTATTGGGGATGAAAAGTGGCAATAAAGACCCTGCTGGACGTGTATGAGAGACTTTCGCGCGTGCACAAGTAGAACAAGTAGACACGAAATCCATTACATCCTGACGCAACCTTGGCCACCAAAAACGACGAGATAAAAGCTCCAAGGTTGCTTTACTACCCGGGTGTCCAGCAAGTGCCGAATTATGATGTTCTTTTAATAATTCAAGACGCAGGTTTAACGGTACAAACAATTTCTCTGAGGGGCAAGAGGCTGGGGCGTCCCCCTGAGCCTCTAACACCTTTCCCTCTAGAACAGAGTGTACAGCAGAGACAACCACTCCTCTTTGTAAAATAGGTACCGGATCACAAACATTACCCCCTCCAGGGAAACTACGAGATAATGCGTCTGCCTTGGTATTTTTTGCCCCAGGACGATAGGTGATTACAAAGTTAAATCTGGTAAAGAATAGCGACCACCTAGCTTGTCTAGGGGTGAGACGCTTAGCCGATTCTAGGTACAGAAGGTTCTTGTGATCCGTAATCACCGTGACGGGGTGGATTGCTCCCTCTAAGAAGTGACGCCACTCTTCAAGCGCCAGTTTAATCGCCAACAGTTCCCTATTTCCAATATCATAATTCTTCTCCGCAGAAGATAATTTTTTGGAAAAGAAAGCGCAAGGACGCCATTTGCCAGGAGACGGACCCTGAGACAATACAGCTCCCACTCCCACCTCTGACGCATCTACCTCGACAATAAAAGGCTGGGAGACATCAGGTTGAATTAGAACAGGTGCCGAGGTAAACCTCTCCTTTAGATAGGAAAATGCATCTTTAGCGGCGTCAGACCATTTGGAAAAATCCGTCCCCTTCCTAGTCATGTCGGTAAGGGGTTTAACGATCACTGAATAATTTTTAATGAACTTTCTATAGAAATTAGCGAAACCCAAAAACCGTTGTAGGGCTTTAAGGTTCTCAGGAAGATCCCAATCTAAAATTGCCTGGACCTTCCCAGGATCCATGCGGAAACCTGAAGCAGATAATAGATATCCCAGGAACTGTAATTCCTGAACGGCGAAGACACATTTTTCAATTTTCGCATATAATTTATTCGTCCGTAGGACCTGCAGTACTTGCCTGACATGCACCTCATGTGTTTTCAGATCAGCCGAATAAATTAAGATATCATCTAGGTATATGACTACAAACCTGCCGATGAGATGACTAAAAATATCATTAACGAAATGTTGGAAGACAGCAGGGGCATTGGTCAGACCGAAAGGCATAACTAGATTTTCATAATGCCCCTCAGGGGTGTTAAAAGCTGTCTTCCACTCATCCCCTTCCTTGATACGAATCAGATTGTAGGCCCCCCTAAGATCAAGTTTGGAGAACCACTTAGCACCCGCAATCTGATTAAAAAGGTCAGGAATGAGAGGAAGAGGGTATGGGTCACGGACGGTTATCTGGTTTAACTCACGGAAATCTAAGCAAGGACGCAGGCCCCCATCTTTCTTTTTAACAAAGAAAAACCCTGCAGCCACGGGTGAAGAAGAGGGTCTGATGTGTCCCTTAGCCAGACTCTCGGAGATATAATCTTTCATGGCTTGTCTCTCGGGACCCGAAAGATTATACAACCTGGACTTGGGTAATTTTGCCCCGGGAATCAGGTTAACCGGGCAATCATAAGGACGATGAGGTGGTAGTTTCTGACAACCCTTTTCAGAAAAAACGTCCTCAAAGTCCGAAATAAATGTAGGTAGGGAAGCTATGGAGGCGATTAAGCAATTGTTATTTAAGCAATTCTCTCTGCAATGCTCACTCCACTCCAATATCTCCCTGGCCTGCCAATCCACCACTGGATTGTGCGCTACCAACCAGGGAAGACCCAATACCACCGGAGAGGGAAGGCCCTCCAGAACGTAACATGAAAGACACTCATTATGGTGGTCCCCTACCCGAAGGTGTAAATTATGAACAATGTGGGTGAGGTTTCTCTGAGACAGAGGAGCAGAATCTATAGCGAATACGGGAATAGGTCTCTGCAGCGTACAGAGAGACAAACCCATAGTGCGGGCAAAATGGGCATCAATCAAGTTTACCCCTGCTCCACTGTCTAGAAAAAAATAAATAGACTCCGTCTTAACACCAAAAACAATGACCGCTGGTAACACAAATTGAGATGTTCGTATGGAGGAAACGTATACCCCCCGGCTGACATCCTCCGCACAGCCCGGGGTTGGTAGTTTTCCGACGGTCTTTTGTTTTTGAGAAAGGAGGGACAGACATTAATGAAATGACCCTTCCCCCCACAGAAAAAACAAGCCCCCCCCCTACGGCGAACCTCGGGAGGGCGGACCTGACGAGAAGTTCCGCCTAGCTGCATAGGCTCATCTAAGTCAGTACAGGCTGACTGTTGCTTGGGAGAGGTAACCAATTGCTCCGGAATTTTCGATCTCTCCCTAAGACGTCTATCTATTCTGATAGAGAGGGACATAACAGCATCAAGGGAAAGGGGGGTCTCATACAGCGCCAGTGCATCCTTAACCCTTTCAGATAACCCAGAGCAGAACTGACTCCTGAGAGCCGGGTCGTTCCACTGAGTATCCGTAGCCCACCTACGGAACTCTGAGCAATATTCCTCTGCTGACCGATCTCCCTGTAGGAGTCTCCGTAACTTCGACTCAGCCAGGGCAACTCGGTCAGGGTCATCATATATGAGACCCAAAGCCCCAAAAAATCCCTCCACTGACCGAAGAGCCTGAGAACCAGGGGGTAACGAGAACGCCCAGGATTGCGGATCCCCCTGAAGCAGGGAAATGACAATCCCTACCCGCTGTTCTTCATGACCTGAGGAGTAAGGGCGCAACTTAAAATATAATTTGCAGGCCTCACGGAACGTCGCAAATTTGTCCCTTCCCCCAGAAAATCTGTCGGGAAGAGCAACCTTGGGTTCTGTGACAACCTGGTTACCCATAGCAACCGCTGGGGGTGCGGTCTGCTGCATTTGCTGCTGTTGTTGGAGAACAGACGCCTTCAATCCTGCCATCTCCAAAGACAGGCTTTGAAGCTGTTCTGCCAAGGCATCAATAGGATCCATATTGGATTCTAAGTAGAGAAAAAAAAAAAAAAAATTATATAATTTTTTATTTTATTTTTTTCTCAAAAAGTAATGGCCAGTTATAATATCACGGTCGGCGTGGCTATCACATACGTGACACAGAGGGAGGGAACGAGGAAGGCCCTGCCCAAGTGAGAGGGAAGGTGGTGACCCCTGACTCACCTGGCGGCTGGCACCTGGCTGCCCTGACGTCCCTAGACGGGTTCCTCACCCGTACGCCGATCACGTGCCTAAAGCCCTGGATTTCCCTGAGCTGAGCCCTAGATAGTGAACAGGGCGATGGGAACACTAGTCCGCACCACTAGCTCTAAGGGAAAACACCAAGGGGAGGACAGACAACACAGACTCAACATATAATCCCAGGTGGGCGACAACAGGAGACAACAATAAGCCCAACAGGGATCCGGAGGGTAGCACTCTGGAACGACAACCAGGATTCACAACTCCAGTGGGTCAGTATAGATGTCCAGGCAGGAAGCTCTATAACTGGCAACTAGAGAAGTGTGAGGGGAGAATATAAGGAGGTTGGGAGTGGCAGACAAGAAACAGCTGAGGAGGAGAAGCTACGGATCCCTGAGTGAGACAAAAAGGATAGCAAGGCAAACACAGAAAACAATCACTAAGAAACAACGTGATCTTTAGATATAGAGCGCGCAGCCACCCGCTGCGACTTCCTGACCCCGGGTATAACGGAGTCAGACGTGGCTCTTGATACCCTCGTGACAGTTAACTGGGACAGGAGACCAATCTGAGTGAATACGAACCAGAAGTAAAGGAGACCAGTCTGAGTGAATGCAAACCAGGACTAAAGAACACCACAAAACTTTTTTTTTTTTTTTTTATCGAAGTGAACAGAAAGGTAGACCTACTGAAAGAAACGTAAGTCTGAAAAGAAAGCAGCTATGTTTATTGGAAGAGCAGTATCAGAGCGGTGTGCTGATTGCCCTAGTAAGAATACTGAGTAACCATAATGTAGCAATGAAAAGAAATGCAGCTTTAAGTGGAAGCAGAGTATAACACATAATGTAAGAACAAGTGGGTGAATGCAGCTCTGGATGTGAGTGGTGCCTAAAACATGGTATGGGCACAGCTCTGAGTATGAGCATGAAGAGCATGGTATAAAGCAGCCGTATGAATGTAATCTGTAAGGGAGCAGATTATTGACGTAATGCAACAGCGGACGCATGAACGCAGCTCTAGTAGTGAATGGTGTATAGGACAAAAATGTAAATGCAGACACACAGACGTAGCTTTGAAGGTAACAATCCTAACCACAATCATTCGACCATTAGCCCCCAACCCCCTTCGCCCCAGAGCGCTACAAGTCACGGACCGTGTAACCAAGTCCGATCCTACCGTGAATGCCAGCACTCGCCTGGCACCATAACTTAAACACAGCGTGCACACGCATCCCGTATGTAACAGGTATCAGAAAACATGCGACCATACCTATTCTAGGCACATGCTTACACCAATAATAATATGCAATAGCCCCCAACAAGCCCCTAAACAGCCGGACAAAAATATACTAACAACAGTCATTTGATCATTAGCGTCCAACTCTGCTTCGTCCCAGCGTATGCGCAGACCGCAATGTGGGTCTCGTGCAAACAAGTCTGATTCTACCGTGAACACCAGCATTCGCCTGGCACTTACTGCCGCTGCCCAGGCGTGAACGAGCCTCTGCACGATGCTGCTGCATTTTTTTTTTTAAATCCACATTTACCATCACTTAAACACAGCATGCATAGCTTGAGCCAACTGCAGACACGCACCCCGCATGTAAACCAGGTATCAGAAAACATACCAGGCCTCTGAATAGCTGGACAAACAATACAAACAACCATCGTTCGACCATTAGCGCCCAAACTCTGCTTCAACCCAGAGCGCTACATGTGTTGGACCGCAGCTTGGGTCCCGTGCAAACAACTCCGATCCTACCATGAATACCAGCGCCCTCCTGAGACATTCTGCCGTCGCCCAGCCGTAAGGAGCCTCCACACCATGCTGCTGTATCCTAGCGCTGACTCAGAGGTAGTGAAATCAGCTGAACCGGTGTTAGCCTGGGCCCACAGGTGCCTATAAATAGCCTAGTAATCAGCCAGCCTGAGCCCACAGGTGCCTATAAATAGCCTAGTAATCAGCCAGCCTGAGCCCACAGGTGCCTATAAATAGCCTAGTAATCGGCCAGCCTGAGCCCACAGGTGCCTATAAATAGCCTAGTAATCGGCCAGCCTGAGGCCACAGGTGCCTATGAATAGCCTTGCAATCAGCCTCCCCTCCCACAAATTCAGCAATATCTTGCTTATACTTGTCACAATCTTTATTTATGTCAAATAATGCCCTTTCTATGCAGCCAGATATAATTAAATGAGTTGTAGAAAATATAGTTGATTGTTATGGGTCTGGTAGCTGCAGCAACATACAGGAAGCTGTCTAATTCCCCTCAGTGCCTAGAACACCTGGAATATACCATATCAGGCTGAAATCACTCTTTGTAGCAGTTTTTGTGGCCTTTATACTTCTTCTACCTGTTGGATCCTCTTTTGGCTTTGGCCCAAAACTGCATTAAGAACTGCATACTTAATTCCAGCCATGTCTGGAATATAGGTAGGGCACCTGGGGCATGTGCCATGCAGCCTCCGTCAATTTAGAGACCTAGGGGTCCTCCACCACACACACACTCCTGGATGACCATTCAGTGATCCTGTGGTGATCTGTGGTGCTCATGCATGTATGTGGCTTTCTTTTCAATGCCTAAGGCAGTCACTGGTTTGAATGTCTTGATAATTTTCATAGACATCAGTGAAAAAGGCTCCCGTATGTGGTTGAAATATGGCATTAGTGCCTAGACACTTGAAACAACCTAAACGGTGGTGGCAGTGGGAGTAGCTCTTTGTTCCACTCGGAAGACCCCTTATGGCATCCATATGTCCTGATATAGCATTTCTGAGGGAAGAGGAAAAACACAGGGCTCCACCAACAGTGGAGAATCAACAGTTACAACAGAGAGTTAGGCTACTTTCACAGTTGCGGACAAGAATAGGACATGTTCTATTTTTTTACAGACACAAGCCAGTAAACTAGGTATCGTAGGGACAGTTTAGGGACGTATTTAGTTAGGTAGATTGAATAAATAGGTAAAGTTTTATCAGGGGAAGTATAGGTTGCGTTTCATACTGAGAGCAGCTTCTGGCAAGCTCATATACAGTACAGACCAAAAGTTTGGACACACCTTCTCATTCAAAGAGTTTTCTTTATTTTCATGACTATGAGAATTGTAGATTCACACTGAAGGCATCAAAACTATGAGTTAACACATGTGGAATTATATACATAACAAACAAGTGTGAAACAACTGAAAATATGTCATATTCTAGGTTCTTCAAAGTTGCCACCTTTTGCTTTGATTACTGCTTTGCGCACTCTTGGCATTCTCTTGATGAGCTTCAAGAGGTAGTCCCCTGAAATGGTTTTCACTTCACAGATGTGCCCTGTCAGGTTTAATAAGTGGTATTTCTTGCCTTATAAATGGGGTTGGGACCATCAGTGGCGTTGAGGAGAAGTCAGGTGGATACACAGCTGATAGTCCTACTGAATAGACTGTTAGAATTTGTATTATGGCAAGAAGAAAGCAGCAAAGTAAAGAAAAACGAGTGGCCATCATTACTTTAAGAAATGAAGGTCAGTCAGTCAGCCGAAAAATTGGGAAAACTTTGAAAGTAAGGGCTATTTGACCATGAAGGAGAGTGATGGGGTGCTGCGCCAGATGACCTGGCCTCCACAATCACCGGACCTGAACCCAATCGAGATGGTTTGGGGTGAGATGGACCGCAGAGTGAAGGCAAAAGGGCCAACAAGTGCTAAGCATCTCTGGGAACTCCTTCAAGACTGTTGGAAGACCATTTCAGGGGACTACCTCTTGAAGCTCATCAAGAGAATGCCAAGAGTGTGCAAAGCAGTAATCAAAGCAAAAGGTGGCTACTTTGAAGAACCTAGAATATGACATATTTTCAGTTGTTTCACACTTGTTTGTTATGTATATAATTCAACATGTGTTAATTCATAGTTTTGATGCCTATATAGTCATGAAAATAAAGAAAACTCTTTGAATGAGAAGGTGTGTCCAAACTTTTGGTCTGTACTGTATATACAGAAAATTTAGCAATCACCAAAATCCAGTACCAACCTATTTTTTTTCTGTACATAAACACCCAGCCTTAGGCCTCTTGCACACGACCATATGGCTTTTTCAGTATTTTGTGGTCTGTTTTTTTAACGGATCTGTTGTTCCATTGTTTTTTGTTTCCGTTCCGTATTTCTGCAAAAAAATCTCCGTATGGTTTCCGTATGCGATCCGTTGTTTGCGGATGGCAAACAGAAACATAAATTTTTTAATCATTAAAGTAATGTACAGTAATGTATTTTAATAGTATATATGTGGGCAAAGTGGGCATGGATCCGCAAAAAAACGATGACATACGGATGTGTTCCGTATGCATTCCGTATTTTTTGCGACTTGAATTGAGCCACAGATCGTTATTTGTGGGCAATAATAGGACAAGTTTTAATTTTGAATGGAAATACGGAAACGGAAGACATATGGAGTACATTCCGTTTTTTTTTGCAGATCCATTGAAATGAATGGTTCCGTATACGGTCCGTATACGGAACGCAAAAAACGGAACGGAAACGGAAAAAAAAAACATTTGTATGCAGGAGTTTTTACAGTTCATAAGTGTTTTATAGGCCTTTTCCTAGTGTGAGAGAAATCATTATGAACTTCATCATGTCTCTCTATCTTAACGCTTTCACATATAACACTTTTTGTAGAAAGATCACCCAACGCATGTACTTCCTTTGGAAAGTGTTATCTCAGTAAAGAGCATCCTTTGGTTTGTTGCCAACTGGGATAAAGGTAATGGGCAACTTGCTTGAAGATGTACTTCTCTACTGAGTTTGCGCAGCTGGCACTGTCCACATGACCCCCCTAAAACTTATGCCATCTCGTCCGGCTCAACAGCACGCTTCACCTCTGAATACAGGGGAGCCGACTGCCGAACCAGAGGTACCGCTCTCCCCCTCCTTGCTCGCCGAGCACACGGAACCCTCTGCCGCAGCGCAACACCACGAGGCAGCCACCATCTTGGGAAGCAGAACAGACCTCCAGTTCTTGTCCAGGTACCGCTCGGACCCCAGACAACACAAACATGGCAGAAGGGGGAAGCCCAAATGAACAATGGGACTGGAGAGAGCATATGAAGCTATTACCCACTAAGCAAGAAATGGAGAAGTTTGTGGAAAGGCTGGAAAACTCATACAAACAGGAGTTATCCACGATTTAGGCCAATGTACAAGCAATAGAGGAGAAAGTGGAAGAGGTGGCTTCTATGCATGACCACACGGCAGCCAAGGTAGAAGAGTTGGTGACAGAAGTGGAACATAGGGATCGCCATATAAGTCATCTACACCGCTTACATGATGATATAGAAAACCGTAACAGGAGAAACAATATAAGAGTACGCAGACTCCCTGAATCCACCAAAACGGAGGACTTGATTCCCACTTTGCAGGGCTTGTTTAGGACTATTTTAGGGAAACTAATCTCAGAACGGCTAGAGCTAGACAGGGCTCACAGAGCCTTAGCCCCCATCAACCCAGACCCTTTCAAATCAAGAGACATCTTCATCATTATGCAGTAAAGGAGAAGATTATGAAGAAAGCTCGCAACTTCTCTACCATTGATTTTGACGGAGCTACCTTGAAAATTTCACAAGATCTATCACAAGCTACCCTGACCCAGAGAAGAGCCCTCAAACCACTACTAGACCTCCTAAGAATAAAAGACATCACCTACTCCTGGGGGGGTTCCCATTTCAACTAATAGTCAGGAAGAATGGACATCGTATAGAACTGCGAGACCCTGAAGACCTCGACTTGTTTCTTTCAGCACTTGACCTACCACCAATTCAGCTACCTGACTGGCAAAGCATGCCTTCTTTTTCTTCACGCGCAACAATTAGAAGACCTAGGAGCATTCCCCAAAAACAAAGTAGAACGGGTCATTCCACCTGAACTTTCTACCGATCTAGGAAAATGAAGGTGAATATTTTGGACTCTAGATCCTTTCTAGACAGGATGAGTCGGACTAAATAATGTTCAATATGAATATAAGAGGTTCTTCTGTGTCTACTTGTTCTATTTAGTAGAGTTAAATGTTTCCTCGGGTCATACCTGCTAATTAAGGTTAACTAACCAGAGCAACATTACCCAGTTCATTAATGTACCACCAATCTGATGGTTTTGACCTGAAAGAGTTGATATTAGTTTACAGCTATGCAGAGATTCAGCTAGGCTTCTCAGCCTTGGGGCGGTTTCCTTGTTCTGTCGTTGGAAGACCGTTTCACACTAAACTTCTTGTCTACATTTTGCTACAGACGAGACGCCCTTCTCTACCAAAGTTTTTATTTTTTTATCTGCTGTATTTATTTATTTATTTTTTTCGTTTCTCTCTTTTTCCTCTTTTCACTTTTTCTTTTTCCATTTCCCTTCCCCTTTCCCCCTTTTTTTTTATTTTCCTGTCTCTCCCCAGTCAAACCTTTCCTGGTCAGCTCTCTGGCTTGGAGGTCCTCAGTCCATTGCATAGAAACCACAAAGGTCCATAGCACTTGTCTAAGTTCCAGTAAACCTACTCTGAACATCCTTTTTTTTCCCCTTCTCCACTTCCCTTTCCTTGGCTTACTCGGGGTTAGGATAGTTGTGGAAAACACGGAATACTGTGTACCATTTTTCATTCTCCCCTTTGCTTCCTATTCCTCAGACAAGACACACTAACACTTTATCTGCGCAAGATACCTCAGGTAATGAGTCCACCAAGCATTAAGATTGCCTCATTAAATGTTAGGGGCTTTAATACTACTGAAAAACGATCTGGGGTCCTCTACAGTATGCACAGAGAGAGGGTGCCAATTCTCTTATTACAGGAAACGCACTTTAAGCAGAACCATGTACCAAGAATTTGCTCCAAACACTATACTTATTGGCCTCACAGCACTAATACTGAGTCTAAGTCTAAAGGAGTATAAGTTGTTCTACATAAATCTTTGCCTTATACGTTTTTTAGAGTCGCAGAGGGACCCATCCGGACGGTTCCTATTCCTAAAGCTGAGGATCCATGGGAGAACGTACATCATCGGGAACTTATATCTACCAAATACCAGGCAAAGTAAAGCAGTTCCTAGGTCAACAATTCTCAGAGCAAAACAGGCACTACACTCTAGACAACTTCTAGATGTTTGGCGTATACTACACCCTACAGATAGGGATTATACCTATTATTCTCCAGCTCACCAATCTTACAGTAGACTAGATAGGTCAAGTCACCCAAACCCAGCCTGCCCAAGCCACCAACCAATATAGCCTGACAAAGGGCAAAATCCAGAGGACAATAAACAAGTACAAAGAAGAGTATATTAGCGTGTGGAGGAGCGACATATGAACATCATAGAAGCTGACAGTATACAAGAGCCTGCAGAGGGAGTACAAACTGGCCCCATAACTGGAGAAACTCCCCAATCCAAGAGACCGACAGATCCTGAGCTGGTACAAACTGAGCACCCACAGCCTGCTCATTGAATCCGGGCATCACCGACAGAGGTACATGCCCAGGGAGAGCAGACTGTGCCAGCAGTGCGACCAGGAGGCTGTGGAGGATGAGGCTCATTTCCTGCCGCGGTGCCCCAAATACTCAGCAGTGAGGGAGACTCACTTCAGGAGACTGTCTGATCTCTGCCCAGACTTTACCTCCATGGAGGAGGAAGAGAGACTCTCCTTACTGCTGGGGGAAGAGGAGAACACAGCGGTCACAGCAGCACAATATATTATTGCCTGCCATGGACTGAGAGGAGTCTGATATACCATGAACTCTTTTATCCCCACCCCGGACGTGTCCCCACCACCAACCCTACCCAATTATTTCCCACTTGCTTTGGCAATGATAAAATGTATTTAGTCCTGCTAATAAAGCTTATTTGATTTGATTGGTTCTTGATATCTCACCACGCATTATCCTTTCATCCAAGCACGCATATAAGAACGCTAGTCTGGTCAGATCATTCTCCAATTTTTATGTCACTAGAGTTACCAGGACTGACAGCTAAGGAATGGACATGGGGACTAAACAGAACTCTTATATGTGACAGTGTGTGCAGATCTGACATAGAAAACACAATCAAAGAGTTCATTGAAAATCACTCAACTGATAATACAGTCTTTAAAATGTGTGCTGCGTGGAGTATTCGTGGACCACGGATCTAGGCTCAAGAAAGAAAGGGGAGCTAAAGTGCAACAACTGCTAATTCACATACAGTCAGATCCATAAATATTGGGACATCGACGCAATTCTAACATTTTTGGCTATATACACCACCACAATGGATTTGAAATGAAACTAACAAGATGTGCTTTAACTACAGACTGTCAGCTTTAATTTGAGGGTATTTACATCCAAATCAGGTGAACGGTGTAGGAATTACAACAGTAACCGCACTGCCCCTATATCTGAAAAGGCGAGTCGGGAGATGGAATAAGATTCTTCTGATAGTGAGGCAAGAGTCTGGGTCTGGACGGCTTCACTGAACCCTTTTTTAAGATCTTCTAGTACCTTTTCTTTCCATTCTTTGAGAATGTTCAATAGCATATCACCTAGCTGCCCCTTTCCTAAACAAGCACTAGAGGCGCATATAATTGTGATCCCGAAACCCAAAAAAGATCCAACTATTTGTAACAACTACCGTCCCATATCACTAATCAACTGTGACATTAAAATGTATTCTAAGTTATTAGCGAATCGCCTCAATAAAGTGCTTCCTGGGATTATTCATGGGGATCAGGTTAGGTTTGTACCAGGCAGGGAAGCTAGAGACAATACCATACAACAATCAATCTTATCTCCAGAGCAAAGAGCATCAAGGATCCTATATGTCTATTTGCAGTCAATGCTGAAAAAGCTTTTGATAGGGTGCATTGGAGATTCATGATATCTGCATTGAGACAGATAGACCTGGGTTCCAACTTTGTAGAGAAGATATGCACTCTCTATACCAATCCCACAGCCAGAGTTAGAACCAATGGTATACTCGCTCCCTCCTTTGCTATTAAAAATGGGACTTCACCCCTACTCTATGTATTGGTAATGGAACACCTAGATAACGCATTGAGGAAAAATCCAGATATTAATGGTATTAAAATAGGGGTTTAACATCACAAATTGGCGCTTTATGCTGATGATCTCCTCATGTATGTTTCAAATCCGCACGTCACTATCCCTTACATTCTTAAGGAATTCCAAAAGTTTGGGCACCTCAGTAATTTTAAAATCAATCCCACCAAATGCGAGATGTTAAATATCTCACTTCCATCAGCAGTTGCTCTGCAGGTTCAGAGTAACTTTCCTTTTAAATGGCAGACCACAAGCATAACCTATTTAGGATCACAAATCCCAAACCAGTTGCATTTATTATACCCACTTAATTATCTTCCCCTGCAGAAGAAAACCTTAGAGGACGTTCAGAAATATTCCCTGTAACATTTGTCATGGTTTAATAGGATGGGTGTTATCAAAATAGATATCCTACCGAGATTTTTATATTTTTTTCAGATGGTTCCTATATGCGTGCCCGGCAGGTTCTTTGTGGCTCTCCATAGGGCCTTGGCTTGCTTTGTATGGGGATCTAGTAGAGCGAGGATAAACATCAAAGTATTGACCAAACCTAGAAACAGAGGGGGATTAGGGCTACCTGACCTAAAATTATACCATACATCAGCGATACTAATGAGGGTATTAATTTGGTCAAATAGAAGGTCTCCAAGGCTGTGTATTCAGATGGAACAAGAACTCTCCCCATTGGACTTGCTAATAGCTCCGTGGGTGAACCTGACTAATAGATCTCCACTGGAGGAATGGCCCTTTCTGGTGCGTCACACCCTTACTCAATGGGACAACTGGGTTGCGAGGTTTCAGATCTCACAAAGACCGGGCCTCATGACTCCTATCATGGGTAATCCTGCTTTTTTACCAGGTTTTGAAACTGACAATTTCTTTATCTGGCACAAAACCGCCTGCTGCGGTATTATGTCCGTCCAAAATGCCTGATCAGTCGCCGGAATGCCGGATCCGGCATTAATTCCCATTGACTTGCATTAGTGCCGGATCCAGCATTGCAAAACAACTGAAGGACGGATCCGTCCTTCCGGTCTGCATGCGCAGCCCGGGAAAACTGTGAAAAAGACTGCAAGACGGATCCATCTACAAATGCTGTCAGTTGTCACACTGATCGGCGGATCCGGCAGGCAGCTCCGACGACGGAACTGCCTGCCGGATCACACTAACGCTCGTGTGAAAAGTACCCTAAATTATAGAAAAGCACATTCAATTTTGCTGTGATCTGTGTACTAAACCTGTGACTTTTCAGTTATAGACCTCATAATAAAATGTCTGGTAAACGACAAAGTGGAAAATTAAAGACCCGTGCATTGTGATCCTCGAGTCAGAATGTGAGTGTCTGTAGTAGTGCAAACAGCATTATCAGCACAGTAGGCAGCACATGTGTGGCCAGTAGCATTAATAGCAGCAAGCCATAGTTCTCCCTCACTTCTGGTAGGCAACAGATTATTATTGAGGACAAAGAGGATGACATTGTTGATTGAATGGCTCACTCCTTCTCTCAGTCATATCAGGATGATGTCCATATCACCTCTGAGTATAACATCATGCCTTTAAGCCAAGACTCAATGCCTTTCTCCTCCTCCTTGCAGCCCTAGAGAAGTCTTTCACTTAAATTATCTATCTTTACTGCCCATTTCTAGAGGGGTGCCTTCTTTTTTTAAGAAGAGCCAACACCTCATGTGCTATGGAAGATATCAAGATATTCTCCCTGTCGATGACTTTTGTGAGAACAGTCAGTGTTTAGACTGCCATGAGAAGAGAGTTCAGGTGGAAGCGGATGACTGACACGTAAGTGATGTGGGAGGGAACACCACACCGACAACAGGAGGGAAGGGAAAAGGAACTAGGCCTCAAAGCTAGGCAAAGAGAAACGGACACCACCTATGGAAACCCTACTCCTAGCCCTGACTCCTATCCATATGAACAGACCTTGAGGGTAGGAATGTTCATACACTGGAACCTATGACCCTGGAAACTTTGAACTGCCCTGGAATGATGTCAGGGCTTGAGACGACCTGTTCCTTCCAATATGAAGGAGCCAGTGTCTCCCTGAGGCCTAATAACAAAAGACAGAGGGGAAACAACAAAATGTAAAAGGGAAGTAACACTTAACTTCTGAAGTAAATGGATGAGCAGGAACTCAGAAGAGGTCCACACACAAGCACTTCCAATACCAAACTGAAGCTATCAACCGCATAGCATGATGGGTGAAGTCAGACTAAATAGGGGAGTGGGAATGACCACTAAGCTACACCTGAGGCAAGAGGTGTGACCATACCAGCAACCACACTGAAATCAGTGAAACCAAAGAGGCTGTCAGATCACATCCAGTCATCCAGTGCAGTCAGTCTCTTAGATCTTCTGACACCTGTCACGATAGAGACCGTGACAATGACCTATTGTGTAGCTGTGATGGTGGTAGTAGTAGTGGCAGTTGTAGCTATGGTGGCAATGGTGGTAGAGACAGTGGTAGCCAAGACAACAGTGTCACATGGGGCAAATACAGAGAAGGGTATCTGGAGGGGAGCCAGGGAGCCAACAATTACATGTCATCATCTGATAAAAGTGGTAATGATGATAGTGTGTTAGATGGGACCTGGGAGCTGGACTGGGGTGCAGAGGAGGAGATGAGATCAGAGGAGTAGAGTGGTGACTGTAGCGGCAGTAAAGAGCAGAGGCAGCATACAGCCAGAATCTCCCCAAAAATTCCCAGGGCCAGATCTGCTTCTATAGTGGACAGCTTGGGAACTGGTGATGCCGCTGATACTGTGTGCACAGACTCAAATGATGCCAGACCTATGCCAAGCACAGCTGCCGCTGGCTCTGTGTGAGTATTTCCCATCTGGCAGTTTTTCTCCACAGTACCAGCAGACAAAAACACTGCAGCATGCAAGATCGGGCATTCAAACACAAACATAGGCACAACTGCTCTACTGCAGCATATGTAGCAGTATCACCAGATCCTGTAGAAAAATAGAACTGGCCCCCAGCTATTGGAACAAGACTGTCCTCTTTCTCCCAGTGTCTTTTGTGGCAGCCAGGTCACATCCACATGAAGTACAGTGTCCTTGTCATCATCATCGTCAGTTACTGCTTCTCCCGCTGAGACTGCTACGTTGCTGTGTTGTCAGTCATCAATAACAGAATGCATGCCCAGGAAACAACTATATGTGTCTAGCAATCCACTGGTGTGCAAGATGAACTCCCACTTGACCAAGTTGTTGGCGGTGCAGTTGCTGCTTTACCGCTGCCTTGAAGGAACTTATGGCATGCGCTTAGGCTTGATGGAAGATGCCTGTCCACCATTATTTCTCAAAAAAATCTGCCCCTGCATTGTACTCTCTTGTAGCGGAGAACGTGGACTACTCCTTACAATTGTCACTGTATGGCAAGGTGCATGCTCTTAAGGACACTTGGAACAGTTGTTATGGGCAAGGACAGTACATGTCTTTCATGGCCCACTGGGTCAATGTTCTGTGCAACAGTGGCGATGCAGCACTGCAGCAACAAGGCCCGGTCCTATTGACACCTCCACGTTTGTGTTGATCTGGTTCCCATTCCAAGCACTTATCCACCTCCTCCACATCCTCCTCAATGGACATCCTTCCATGCCTAACAGAAGCACGGCAGAATGTTGCTTCCATTCCCCTTAATGTGCAGCATTTCTATGCTGTCTTAAAACTAAGCCTGGGCAAGAGTAAGCCATACAGTGGATTAGTTGCTAAACTCCAACTGGGCAAGCTGGTTAGAGACAATGGGAAGAACATCGTGGCAATGCTGCATTTCTGGGAAATTACACAAGCTCCCTTCCTGGCGCACGTGATAAAGTTAGTGCTGCAACACTTTTTGAAAAAGTACTCTGGTTTGCAGAATGTGCTGGCCATGTCCAGGAGACCGTCCTAGCATTTCAGCCAGGGGTGTTGCTAGGGTCTCAAAGAATCTGGAGCCCAAGCCCCAATGAATATGGCCCAGTTCTCTAAGTCGCCACCCTTCCCTCCCCCCACACACCGTATTTTTCTGTACTTGCTATACAGCAGCACATACCTGTCACATCTAGAGCCTCCGAGGTTACGTCTCCTCTGATGTAGATCTTCTCTGTCATCATCTTCTCCATTTGGTCCGTACAACTTCTTTCAGTCGTTCCTCATCTCTGCAGAGTGTGACACACAGACATCTTAGCTTCCTCACTTTTCTATCATCATCCCCCAACCTGGAGCCCCCACAGTGTTATCCTGCTGCTCACTGTGCTCCCCAATACCCCCAAATACTATCCTGAAGAAATATAAGTACCCCCCATAGTAATAGTTCTCCTCCAAGTCCCCTCAATAGTAATTCCTATCCAGAATGCCCCCATTAGTAATAATGCCCCCTATAGTCCCCCCAACAGTGATAATGCTCCCCAAGAGTGCCCCTATTTGTAGAAGAGCTCTCCAGTATTAATAATGCCCTCAGAGCCCCGTGTATAAATTAACCCCCCCTATTGTTCCCCAGTGGTAATAAAGCTCTCTACAGACCCCTCAGTAGTAATAAGGCCCCCATAATGCTCTTAGTAAAAATAAGGAGGATCTATAAGTCCCTCCTATAGAGCCCCCAGTAGTAATAAGAATGCTTATAATGTCCAGTGGATTTGCAGTACCTTCTGTAGTTATATTCCTCCCTCCACCATACAGTCCCATGTAAATAACATCACTCCATCTCTCCTGCCCTCTCCAAAATACAGTCCTATGTAAAGAACATCACTACTCTCCCTTCAGCCCCTCCAACATACATTCCCATGTAAATAACACTATTTCCCTCCCTCCCATAGAGTCCCATGTAAATAACATCCTACCATCTCCCTAGCCCCTCCAATTTACAGTCCCATGTAAATAACATCCCTCTCTATCTACAGCCCCCTCACAAATACAGCCCCATGTAAATAACATCACCTCCTCCCCAGCCGCCTTCAACATACAGTCCCAAATAAATAATATCACCCCCTCCCCAGCCGCCTCCAACATGCAATCCCATGTAAACATCACCCCCTCAACATTCAGTCCCATGTAAATTACATCATTCCCCCCACCAGCCACCTTCAACATTCAGTCCCATGTAAATAACATTGCCTCCTCAACATTCAGTCCCATGTAAATAACATCACTCCCTCCCCCAGCCCCCTCTGTCATACAGTCCCATGTAAATAACATCCCTTCCTTCCACAGCCACGATCAACATACAGTCCCATGTAAATAACATCCCACCCTCCCCCAGCCCCATGCAACATACTGTCCCCTGTAAATAACATCACTTCCTCTTACAGCCACAATCAACATACAGTCCCATGTAAATAACATGACCCCCTCCCCAGCCACCTTCAACACACAGTCCCATGTAAATAACATCACTCCCTTCAGTCCTAACTTACAGTCCTAGTTAAATAACCACAACTTCCAGCTTTGCTCTGCCTCTTCCTTCACTAACCTCTCCTCCTGTAGCAGACATTACCACAGCTTCTTCCCCCAAGACTTCTCCTCTTCACTGCCATCCTTCTCAACTACTGCCTGCTTTACTGGTCACATGACCTGTGATGTCACCACAGGTCCTTCAGCTCTTCCACTGCATTAGATTCAATTGTATTGTCGTCCTGAGGATGGCAGTACAGTTGTATCTAGCTTGCAGGCAGGACATTCGGGGCCTGGGACAAAATATCAGGGGCCCAGGCCCTGAATGTTTTGACCTAGCAATGCCCCTGATTTCAGCTATTCTTATGTGGAAAATAACTACCTGCTGGACCCACATGGACAAAGTCCCTTTGAGGAGGAAGTGGAGGAGGAGGTACTACCACTGGAGAAGGAGTCGTGGTGGACAAGGCTAGTGAACAACACTGGCCATGACTACCAATGATTGCACTGGGGGGCAGACCCAGAAAAAACTGGGTCCTCAGGCACGCTGGCAAGCATGGCATGCTGTATGCTTGCTTGCTTATGTACTAACAGGAGTATAATTAGTATCAAGCAAACTGATAATTAATGGATAGCAATGCTTTTAGACCCTCGCTATCAACGTAAAATGGGTGAATGTTTTCCTGATGCCAAAAGAGGGGTCAAAATGCTGTATTACCAGGATACACTGTGTACACAGCTTGCGCAAGCTTTTGGTGAGCAGGTGTCTGCTACTCACATGTCTGACTAGGTTGCCCCTCTCTGCCCCACCAAGTCACCCACTTCCCACAATATCTGCTGCCACAAGTAGCAGAAGCCGCATCAGCCAGTTCAGTCTCTTTAAGCTGATGGAGCAGTTTTTGCAGGTGCCGCATTAGACTGACGCCAATCAGCAAGCGCAGATGTACTGCCTGAAGATCCAGGTTCAGTCCTACCTGGACTGTGGCCTTTCTCCATCACATACTCTGTTCCCTGACCCCATTGACTTCTTGGCAGGCAGATTGAAACAGTGGGGTTACCAATAAGAACGTCCCGACATAATAACGAAAATAGAAGGGCCTAACAAAACATTACAGTGAACCTACAAAGCATGGAAATAACCCCAATCAAATATCACATATACAATGTATATAAAAAAAATAGTTTATTGAAATGCTTAAACAGATAACAGACAAGTGAAACAAAAGGGACAAGATGGACATAACCCCTACATTACTTCTGCAGATAAAGAAGCCTTACAAATGGGCACCTGGACCATATATTCACAAATGCCTGTTCATGTATACAGAGATGTGCCACTTTGAAGGAAATAACCCAATAGGTATATATCGAATATATAGAAATATAAAGTGGTGCAAATGGCCACCGCTGCACAGTAAAAATACTGTAAATATAACTCAGGAAGGTAAAACTCGTCCCTGGAAGCCACAAAAAAAATTAATCACAAGAAAAAGGATTAAACATAGAGGCCGCAAAACAAAAAAATATCAAGATAAGTAACAACCGAACAGTGTGTGGTACAATAATAATATAGCAGCTGTAGCATAGGTCAATGCCACAGATAAAAATTCTCACACGGTGCTGGATAGCAGAGCAGCTAGACAATATTGAGGGTAAAAAATAAAATATGCTAGCCTGACAGTGTGCAGTAAGAGATGCAATACAAAGCTGTGTAGAAAACCGCCCTGGTTTTAAAAGGTCAAATAAATGTGCAACAGGCACCAAAGATATAATAAGAGAGACAGGCAATAACAATTAAGATATACCCATAATGGAGATGGTCAGTCCACTTGGTAAGAAAGCAAAAACCCTCGCTGGCTTCGTCAGGAGGCAGTAAAATTGTGGTGAGAGGGGTATTATACTGAAAGTACAATAAGGCACACCTAAGGCAAATTATGGTCACACACCTGTCATGATGTGGCTCAATACATTGCCGCTGCGCTCAAGCTCACCCCAGGGTGACATCTCGCGAGACGCTTCCCACATGACGACGTTGATGTGTCATTACATGGCCACACGTCGCCCTATATCATGGAAACCGGCCTGATAGAGCACAGCGCAATGTAGAACCACAGAGCATGCACAGGGTGCGTCCTGCCTGTGATGTGGACGAACTGTTACAACATGGATAGAGCCAAAAACAAGGAAGTAGCTACAATAAGACCACAGAAGGACATATCAAATATACAGTCGTGGCCAAAAGTTTTGAGAATTACATAAATATTGGAAATTGGAAAAGTTGCTGCTTAAGTTTTTATAATAGCAATTTGCATATACTCCAGAATGTTATGAAGAGTGATCAGATGAATTGCATAGTCCTTCTTTGCCATGAAAATTAACTTAATCCCCCAAAAAACTTTCCACTGCATTTCATTGCTGTCATTAAAGGACCTGCTGAGATCATTTCAGTAATCGTCTTGTTAACTCAGGTGAGAATGTTGACGAGCGGAGGCTGGAGATCATTATGCCAGGCTGATTGGGTTAAAATGCAGACTTGACATGTTAAAAGGAGGGTGATGCTTGAAATCATTGTTCTTCCATTGTTAACCATGGTGACCTGCAAAGAAACGCGTGCAGCCATCATTGCGTTGCATAAAAATGGCTTCACAGGCAAGGATATTGTGGCTACTAAGATTGCACCTCAATCAACAATTTATAGGATCATCAAGAACTTCAAGGAAAGAGGTTCAATTCTTGTTAAGAAGGCTTCAGGGCGTCCAAGAAAGTCCAGCAAGTGTCAGGATCGTCTCCTAAAGAGGATTCAGCTGCGGGATCGGAGTGCCACCAGTGCAGAGCTTGCTCAGGAATGGCAGCAGGCAGGTGTCAGCGCATCTGCACGCACAGTGAGGCGAAGACTTTTGGAAGATGGCCTGGTGTCAAGAAGAGCAGCAAAGAAGCCACTTCTCTCCAAAAAAAACATCAGGGACAGATTGATCTTCTGCAGAAAGTATGGTGAATGGACTGCTGAGGACTGGGGCAACGTCATATTCTCCAATGAAGCCTCTTTCCGATTGTTTGGGGCATCTGGAAAAAGGCTTGTCCGGAGAAGAAAAGGTGAGCGCTACCATCAGTCCTGTGTCATGCCAACAGTAAAGCATCCTGAGACTATTCATGTGTGGGGTTGCTTGTCATCCAAGGGAGTGGGCTCACTCACAATTTTGCCCAAAAACACAGCCATGAATAAAGAATGGTACCAAAACACCCTCCAACAGCAACTTCTTCCAACAATCCAACAACAGTTTGGTGAAGAACAATGCATTTTCCAGCACGATGGAGCACCGTGCCATAAGGCAAAAGTGATAACTAAGTGGCTCGGGGACCAAAACTTCGATATAAAACTTTTGGCCACGACTGTATGTAGTAGATGACCCTAATTCTTCACTGAAGAAGACACTAACTCCATAGAAACCTAAAGCGACAAGTGCAAAATAAAATAATTATTTGTATTAATTTATGTTGTTCTCTTTTTTATTTTGTATTCTTTTCATAGTCTGTATAAAGGCACACCTATGTATTCCTACTGATAAGGATTGATTTCTGATAATGGAAGATCTCCAAAACTGATATGTTGAAGTTCAGGATGTATACGGTATATTTCATGCTTTTGTGTGGTTTTATTTTACATGTAATTATGATATATTTATGCACTTTGAATTATGTTTGTGATATTGCAATGAAATGTAATGTAGTTACATTTTGCTAAATTTATATGAATTATGCACATTTTAGTGTTTGTATTTTTATTTTGCACTTGTCACTTTAACTTTGTATGGAGATGGTGGGTTCTTTGGTGATGAATTAGGGTAATCTACTACATATATTTGATATGTCCTTCTGTGGGCTTATTGTCTGCCCAATGCATATATCGATGCTTGTATTGTAAGAACTTTGGAATAAAGAAACCCATCTTTGGTGAGTGCCGCTTATGTGTTTTTCTTCTATGGGACATTTGTAAAAGGCTTGAAGGCAGAGCACCACCTATAGTGGGAACAAGGAGCCGATCTGGGAGATCTGCTATCCTGAATGTGGAACTCGGGCAGTGCCACCCTGTCTGTATTCTAAAGAATGTTTGTGTTTTAGTGGACTTTGCTATTGTTTTGCGTTTTTTTTTAGGTTGAGCACACTGTTTATGTGTTCCTAGGATGTATGAAAATACAGACACAAATATGGATTCAGCTCCAGAAGAAGTAAGACCAGGTCTAATAGAGGGCAGAGAAGGGGCGGATGCATATTTTACGCAGTGCAATCAGAGGGATATGCTACAAACCATGAGTACAAAAGCCCTAGAAATAAGGGTGTCACAGTTGGCGGAAAAAGAGGTCCGTCTGTTTTGGACTCTTAACTCTTTAAAGTCCTATAAAGAAAGCAATCGGGTCCCAAAAGGACTGCGGATATACAAAGATATACTACAATACCAAGAGGATGCTGAATTTGTAGCCGAGTGACATGATATGCATTCAGAGTTTTCTATTCGTATTCTGGAATTGGTGTTGAAGATAAATGAAAAAGAATATGGGATAATAAAAGAGGAATTATTTAAAGCAAGAACGGAGCAACTAATCAAAGATTAGACAACAAATTAACAATAGTTCAAACAGATATAAAGGAAAAGAAAAGAGATAAGTTCTTGAGGGACAAACAGGACTACGACCTGGGCAGAGTCTTTGATTGGAATAATTAACAGACAGAAAAGGAAGCGGTACCCACGCCGTACGAAAAGCGATTATTGGACTACAGACTCTGATTTCAGTATATCGGATGATTCTTCAATTCATCATTCCACAGATGCTGTAGGAAAAAGGGATGACAAACCCCCTTTAGGAGTGGTATCCGGAGGGGCAGAGGAAAAAAAAATAAAAAATACAAAACAGGGTTACAAAAGGAAACAGGTCTCTTGGAGATGATTTTTGAGGAAGATGAAAATTATACAGAGCAGAACACAGTGGTAAATCTAACTGGATGTGAGCTACCACTAGACTGTGTGAAAGTCCTCAATCGGGGACTGAACTTCAGTCTAGTGGAACAATTTGATCCAGTTATGTTTGAGATTGATTTGTTTAAAGCAGTAAGGAAACCTAATTTAAACAGGTTATTCAAGGATGTGCCAGAGGCAGAAAGTGAAATACGAGAAGGAGAGGAGTGGTGCTGATGACAAGAGATTATTATGTAGTAGAAGAGGAGAGACAATTGGGGGATAGTAATGTTTATGAGGTGTTGAAAGCAGATCCCATGGTAAAGATTCAGAATCAACTAAGGAGCTTTTTACACAAACAGGTGGAATGTAATGTTTTATCTAGAAAAAAAGCAGAGAAATTATTACCCCTGTCCCCGCAAAAACAGTCATGGTATTTTCTTTCGAAGATACACAAGTCACTGATCCAACCCCCTGGGAGACCTATAGTTTCGTGGGTTAGTTTAGTGACGGAACCTTTGTCTAGGTACATGGACTGGCCGCTTCAACCTTTACTCAACCAAGTACCATCTTACCTTAGAGACACTGGGGACCTGTTACTGGCACTGGAATCTTTCCAGTGACAGGAATGGTTCCAATTAGTCTCTTTAGATGTAGAGAGTTTGTACATCCGTATCCCACAAGATGAAGGCATTAATGCAGGTTTTGAAATATTAAGTGGTACCAATAAAAGTGAGAAGTTTGTTGACTTCGTAGAGGAAGATTTAGGTTTGATTTTGAAGAATAATGCCTTCAAATTTGGGGACAGGTGGTAAAAACAGAAATTTGGGACGGCAATGGGTACGCCAGTCGCATGTACCTTTGCAAATCTATATCTAACTAGGTTTGAAGATAAATATATATTTTTGGTAGAAAACCCCTATGTGTCTTGTATACAGCTGTACCTAAGATTTATAGATAATGTCTTCATAATTTGGTCAGGCACTGAACCCCTGTTTAAAGAGTTTGTAGAATATCTGAATTTAGTGAACAAAATTAATATGAGGTTTACCCATAATTTTGGAGGTTCTAAGTTGGAATTTTTGGATGTAGTAATATTGGTGAAAGAAGGTGAGCTGGTTACCGAGGGTTATCGCAAACCAACGGCAACCAACTCATTATTACATTATTCAAGCTATCATCAAGTTAGTGTGACGAAAACAGTTCCATAGGGACAATTTGTCAGATTGAGAAGGTTAAATAAGACAGATGAGAGTTTTAGGAAACAGTCTTCAGATCTAAAAAGGCGTTTATTAGCCAGAGACTATCCCATGGATTTGCTGAATAAAGCGATGCAAAAAGCTGTATCCATTCATAGGGACACAGCAATTTCAGGCAATTTAAAAGCCAGGAACAGAGTGGATAATCAGAAACGGTTTGTCTTTTCTTTTAGATTTAGTCCTATGGCAGATCAAATTATAAGAGTGATAAGAGAAACTTGGGATATAGTGGAAAATGATGACAGCTTAAAAGCGATAAAAGGATCAATCCCATTAGTGACCTTTAGGAAATGTCACACTTTAAAAGATTAATTGGTTAGGAGTCGTTTTGTAAAACCAAAATCGGATACATGGTTGAGGGATTGGGTACCCATGGGGAATCGCTGATGCAGAAATTGCTCTAAATATAATCCACAATGGGACTCACTAGCTTTTGGTGGTTTGCACCATAGAGTGAATACATTAATAAACTGTAAGAGTAGATATGTGGTATACCTTATTTCATGTATATGTGGTAGGTTCTATTTAGGTAAGACCATTAGGCACCTGAATGAGAGATTTAGGGAACATTTAAATTCCATTAATACAGGGAGAGGTTGTCCACGTTTAATAGAACATGTAAAATCAAAAAATAATAGTGACAGCAAGGTTTTAAGGTTTGCAGGGATTGAGTTAGTATGTAATCCACCACAAGGGAGAGATAGACATTGAGAGCTCTTGAGAAGGGAAGCAAGATGGATTATACGATTCGGGACTATGGGTCCTTTAGGTCTCAATGATAAAAATGACTTGGGACAATTTTTTAAAATAGCGTACCTATCTGTTTTTTCAGTTTGTTTTATCCTATATATTTAGGAATGTGTTTTTATGTATTGGGCCGACTCCTCCGTGAAGGAATTTGCATGCGCCGCACGGGGACGCCGGCACATAAAGAAGACGTATGCACGTCAGAACGTCAGTGGCCTATAAGGAAGAGAAACGGCCATCGCCACGAGCTATATGCCTGCGCTATGCTGGTCTGCCCAATGCATATATCGATGCTTGTATTGTGAGAACTTTGGAATAAAGAAACCCATCTTTGGTGGGTGCCGCTTATGTGTTTTTCTTCTATGGGACATATGCACATTTTAGTGTTTGTATTTTTATTTTGCACTTGTCACTTTAACTTTGTATGGAGATGGTGGGTTCTTTGGTGATGAATTAGGGTCATCTACTACATATATTTGATATGTCCTTCTGTGGTCTTATTGTAGCTACTTCCTTGTTTTGGCTCTATCCATGTTGTGACAGTTCGTCCACATCACAGGCGGGACGCAGCCTGTGCATGCTCTGTGGTTCTACATTGCGCTCCTCTATCAGGCTGGTTTTTATGGTGACGGGTGACGCGCACCCATGTGATGACATGTGAACGTCATCATGTGGGGTGCGTATCATGCAATGTCACCCCGGGGCGGACTTGAGAGCAGCAGCGATGTACTGAGTCACATCCTGACAGGCGCGCAACCATAATTTGCCTCAGGTGTGCCTTATTGTACTTCCTATATAATACCCTTCTCACCACAATTTTACTGCCTCCTGACGAAGCCAGCTCGGTGGCGAAACGCACGTCGAGGGTTCTTGCTTTCTTACCAAGTGGACTGCACCATCTCCATTATGGGTATATCTTACAATAATTGTTATTGCCTGTCTCTCTTATTATATTTTTGGTGCCTGCTGCACATTTACTTGACATTTGAAAACCAGGATGGTTTTCTGCCATTTCCTTCTGGATGCCACTGTCTTACTGCCACTTTATAGCCATACTGTGTGCTTATTAGATGCTATGGGTTTTAATTGCATTGCTGCTCGACACAGCTTAATTTGTATTGCATCTTTTATTGCACACTGTCAGGCTAGCATATTTTATTTTTTACCCTCAATATTGTCTAGCTGCTCTGCTATCCAGCACCGTGTGAGAATTTTTATCTGTGGCATTGACCTATGCTACAGCTGCTATATTATCATTGTACCACACACTGTTGGTTGTTATCTTGATATATCTTTGTTTTGCGGCCTCTATATTTACTCCTTTTCTTGTGATGAATTATTTTTTGTGGCTTCAAAGGACGAGTTTTACCTTCCTGAGTTATGTTTACAGTGTTTTTTTTTACTGTGCAGCGGATGCCATTTGCACCACTTTATATTTCCATATATTCAATATATACCTATTAGGTTATTTCCTTCGAAAGTGGCACATCTCTGTATACATGAACAGGCATTTGTGAATATGTGGTCCAGGTGGCCCATTTGGTATGCTTCGTTATCTGCAGCAGTAATGTGGGGCTTATGTCCATCTTGTCCCTTTTGTTTCACTTGTCTGTTATCTGTTTAAGCATTTTAATAAACTATTTATTTTTATATACATTCTGTATGTGATATTTGATAGAGGTTATTTGCATGCTTTGTAGGTTCATAGATTGAAACAGTGGCCAAAACTGGCCTAGTTTTCTATTGCTATATACTGTTATGTCCATCCTCAAGCGTCATCTGAGAGAGAGTTTTCAGTGCATGCTTTGTAGGTTCATAGATTGAAACAGTGGCCAAAACTGGCCTAGTTTTCTATTGCTATATACTGTTATGTCCATCCTCAAGAGTCATCTCAGAGAGAGTTTTCAGTGCGGCAGTGGTGTTGTCACACCCGAATAAATAAGGTTGTCCTCTACAAGTGTAAAAAACATCACAAAATCAATGAGACATGGATCCATGAGAATTTTCACACTCCTCCCACTGAGGTCGATGAATAGATCTGCCATTTCTGACGATGGCTATTTATCGCCTACCTCATCATGCCACTGCTGCTGTCTGCCTGTCTGCCATCAAGTTTCCTACTGTATGACTGCTGCTGCCACTGCTGCAGCTGTTACTACCCCTACTGCCATTACCATTACCCCTACACAACCTCCACTACTACTACTATCACTACACAGCCACACACACATCTACTGCCTTGTCTTTTCCATGCTGTGCTGCTACTGCTGTTGCTACCTTTGCTGTCACATGCCACTATTTCCCCTAGACACCTTAGAACAGGGGTGCACAATCCGCGGGCCGCATGTGTCCCCTAGAATCAAGTTTTGCGTCCCCCAGTCTTGCTGGGCAGAAACACAGCTGATCATGTAATCAGCTGTGTTTCTGTCACGGCTGTGTCATGGTTTGGTGTAGTGGACCATGACACTTTTGCCGTGCATGCTTGTTGCTGGTGGCAACATGTTGTTTTGCATGTTTTGACACTTCCCCTTTAAGTTGTGTGTCCCTTCCCATCCTGGTGTGTTCGGGGTTAAGATGTGTGCTTGATTGAGCTGGGTGTGGCCTCTGGCTCTTCTTATACAGTGTTGTGAACCTAAAAGATATTTGCAGCCTTGCCTGGAGCCACCTTGCATCGGTGTCCGCATGGGGGTCCAGGTTGTTTTGGTGTTTTTCCATCTTTGCTGCGGCAGGTAAGTGTTTGATGTTCTGGTGTGCTGTTGTTTCTCCAGGTGCTTACCTGCCATTCAGTTGCTGCTGACTCTATCTTTTCCCTTCTGTTACTAGGCCGCTGGAGACTCCGGTTTGTCTGTTTCCTTGAGGAACCGGTTGTCTCCTATCCCTGACCTCTATGCAAGGGACCGTTAGGGTCAATAGGATCCAGGTTCGAGTGTATGAGCACTCCCACCTTTAGGGGGCGCTCATACGGTCAGGAGATCAGGGTCAGGATTAGGGCGACTGTAGGAGGTGATCTGCTCCCTATCCCTGTTTTCGGGCTTAGTAACAGCTCGAATTATACGGTGGGGGTTTCCCCCACTCCCAACCTTGACAGTTTCTGCCCGCAGTTCCGCACGACGATGGATAACAGCTCCTGCTACTGCACTGTAGCAGGAGCAGGTCGGGCCCGCCACTGGAAGTAATAGTGAGGGAGCTGAGGAGAAGGCAGAATCGCTTTAGTTTCAATAGTTTTTATTGGATTATAGACATTTCGTAGGACGCTGAGTATATGTATGCATAAAGATTTGCACATATCAAGGATTAACAAGATCAAGCATGTGTGTTGCACAAAGAACATAAAAATAAAAGTACAACACTATCAAAGGCATGTTCAGAAAATTGTCCCGGCAATGACTAACATTAAATGGTGAATCCAGTTAGACGGCAGTAGATAAACATTTGCTCAAAACATAGAACTTAGTGGACAGGAAACATCTAGCATTGCCCAGTTTGAGTATTACAGCATATTCTGTTTCTTATCTATGACTCACATAATTGCCTCTGGTAAGGGGTGGCGTGTGAGCTGGAGATCCAGGACATCCAATGATTCAAAACCCAGGTCCTTAATTGTAGTGGGGAGCAAAGACAACTTCATGTTTCATATGAAGATTAACTAAATCTTTAACTTCTGATATTGAAGGGGTGAGTCCCTGCTTCCAGTGTCTGGCCAAAACTTTACGAGTAGCAGTGAGGATGTGGGCCACCACCCATCTGTGATTGATATGGATATGAGCTAGGCCAAGGCATAGTATGGCTAACTCAGGGGTTAAGGAAAAGGGTACATCCACGATTTCTAGTATCAGATTTTGCTTTTCTTGCCACAATGGAGAGATTTTTGGGCCAAAACCACCACATGTGGGATGGAGTTCCTATTTGTCCACAGCCTCTCCAGCAACTAGCTGAATATCCTACATTTACATGTGCTATCTTGTCAGGAGTCAGATACCATCTTAATTGAATTTTCCTGTTCTGTTGTGGGTGGTTTATACAGTGAGATGGCTTAATAGCCCAAAATAATGCTTTTTGCCATTCTAAGAGCGAAAAATCGTCTTTTAGTTCCTCTTCCCATCTAAGCATGAAAGGGAGTTTAGCTGTTGTATGAGATGGGAACAGAAAAGAGTAGATAGTAGAGAGACCTTTTTTGGCACCCAATTTAAGGTTGTAAAATGTAGATAAACTCGTTTAAGTGAGATGGAATTCAAAAAGAGTTTTAATTGGAGGTATTGGTAAAAGACTGAGTTCGGGAGGCCAAACCTAATATGTAGTGTTTCAAAAGATAATAAGGTCGGGCCGTCATAAAGCTGTCCAATGGTGTCAATACCTTGCTTTTTCCAAATGTTCAAGTATATGGTGGGGATATGGTATTCTAAGGAATTCAGTGGGAAGTAATTTTTATTAAATTCTCCTATGACAGAATCGCTTTATCAGCTCAAAAATATATTTTAAAAAATAAGTAATAAACCAATCATAAAAAAAATATTACAATAAAATATTAATAAAATACAAATAAAAGTCAAAAAGAAAAAGAAAAGATGGACATTTTTTTAAAAAAAGGGTCAGTGTCCCCCAAAGGTCTTTTTATGACCTATCTCACGTAAAAAATTGTTGCAAAAATTATTTTGGTAGTTCAACAAATAAGATAGTTACAGCTGTTTGAACCACGTGTGCTAAATCACAAAAAAGTGTCTGGTCATTAAGGCCTTTTTAAGCCTGGTCATTAAAGGGTTAACCAATGAGCAAGTTTCCCACTAGTAAGTTAAAGTACTTACTGGTTATTGCAGGGCCCCTATATTGGCAGGAGGCGGTAATAACCAGTGAGCTCCTTCCTCTGCAGTGAAAGAAAGTGCTTACTGGTTATTGCAGGGCTCCTATAACTAGGGGCAGGAGGCGGTAATAACCAGTGCTACCTTTTAATGGCTAACTGAAAAGATGATGGCACAACTGCAAGCTTTAAAGGCAAACTTACCTGTAAGGGTTTCATCGGCGCGTTCTGGAACTCAGACACGGATGTGCCAAGGCAGACGCGCTGCCGGTGGTGACGAACTTTCTAGGCCACGCCCTCTGGTGACTCGAATTAGTTCATAGTATCAGAGGACTAGCAGTGTTCTTCCCCGCAGTTATACACGCTGGGGGAGAATTAGTGAATATTGGTGTTAGGTGGCATGTGTGGTTTGGCAGGCTGAGTGACTGTTAAGCCTGCCTATGGTAGACTTAATTATGTTCAGGGAGTCGGTGCTCAATTTAAATCACCTTCTGGCAGACCACCCTTGCCAGTTATAGGTCTTATTAATTTGGCTTGGCTATTTTGACTACCCTCCGAACTCCTATTTTGTACCATAATCTCCTACCAGCTTTTGACCTTTTTCCGTAAGACCCTTCTCTGTGTGGTTGTGTTCCATGTCTGTCTGTCTGTTTTTGACTTTTATAAGTAGAGAGAACGTGGACCAGTTGCAGACTTGCAGGGTTTACACTGCAAGTAGGCAGGGAAAGCAGGTTGGGTTCAGTCAGGACTTAATGTGCGTGTGAGTTTCCCTGACTACTATGCTGACAGCACTTTGGTGTATAAATATGTGACTCTTCAGATACAGTTTTAAAATACACCTGAGGAAGAGGCCCTAGTATAGCCTCGAAAGCCTGCAATCATGCCATCATCTTCTCAGTTAGCCATTAAAAGGTATCAACACATGAGAAATCCCTCATTTTTTTATCTTCTGAATATGGGCAGGCATCTACCCCCTTTAATGTATCATTGTCCAAAAAGGGACAATTTTTAGAACTTTTCTAATTTAAAAAGCATAAGAAATGCAACAAACCAGTGTGTTTTTTAATGTGTGGTTTGTTATCACAATCAACCATGCATTTACCCATAGCTACATATGTTAGTGTCACTCTGTGTGTAATAATTATTGCTATCATTGTGTTAAAGGGGACCTGTCACCGGGATTTTGTGTATAGAGCTTAGGACATGGGTTGCTAGATCGCCGCTAGCACATCCGCAATACCCAGTCCCCATAGCTCTGTGTGCTTTTATTGTGTAAAAGAAATGATTTGATACATATGCAAATTAACTGACTCATCTCAGGGACAGGACTCATCTCAGGTTAATTTGCATATGTATAAAATCGTTTTTTTACACAATAAAAGCAAACAGAGCTATGGGGACTGGGTATTGCGGATGTGTTAGCAGCGATCTAGCAACCCATGTCCTCAGCTCAATACCCAAAATCCAGATGACTGGTTCCCTTTAAAGAACTTAAAGGGGGGAAGGATAGAGAGAGAAAGACAACAAAGAACACAAATGAGTAGCAGAACTCAGAGTGCCATACAACAACTTTCAGAGAAATTGGGGCACTTCGTACCGAAAAAAAAAAATTTGGAACTAAATATTAGAATTGGTCCTAAAAACTCATTTGAAAAATTCGCTCATCTCGAATCGTTATGCCAGAATTCCGAAGTAAGTTGTACATTCTTTTTGGTGCAAATCAAGTTAGAAAAATGTATTACTGATTTGGTAATCTGGAATTAACCAGATTTATTACAGCAATGCTCCAAGGAGTGGATTGGGAGCTTTTAAAGGAGTTGTCCAGAATTAGAAAAGCATGGCTGCTTTCTTCCAAAAACAGCACCACTCCTCGCCACAGGTTGTGTGTGGTATTGAAGCTCTGCCTCATTGACTCCAATTGAGCCAAGCTGCAATACCAGACACAATTCATGGACAGAGGAAGTGCTGTTTTTGGAAAAAAAAGAGCCATGTTTTCCAATATTGGACAAACCCTTTAAAGGGGTATTACAGTTTTTTGTATTTGTTTATATAATAGGATATAAGCGCTGATAATAAATGTATAGCTTCTTATAAAGCTCCCAATAATGACTAATACTAACAAAAACCCCAGCAGGGGCAAGAGGGAGATAAAACTTAACTTTTACTTGGGATCAATAAAATGAATGCACTGCACCAGAAAGACATAATGTCACTGTGGGAAGTGGGGGAAACCCCCCACCATACAATGAGGCGCAGATGGGATAGCAAAAAGGCCAGAGACTGGCATAAAGGAGCAGGTCACCTCCTAAAGCATCACTAATCCTCTCCCTAACACCTCACCGTATGAGCGGACCTGGATGGTAGGACGGCTCATACCCAGGAAACCTAGGACCCTGAGTCACCCTGATAATCCCTCAAATAAGGAAAGGGCAGAGACGACCTGTTCATCCCAGACATGGATGAACAGGAGTCTACACCGGCCTAGCTGCAAGGAAAAGGAGAAGACTGTATACAGTAACTGGATCGGCAGTTAAGCACACCATGCAACACACTTACCTGCCGCAGCAACACCGACTGGAACTCGAGCATGAGTACTGGTGCCCACACACTATACAGGACACAGTACAAACAACCACACCCAGGTATCCAGCACACCAGTTACTGCCTGGAAACCGCCATGCAAAACAGACGCATGGTGGCCCCAGGCAGAGCAGAATCCAGACTTGTAATTTCCCCTCCTGGGAACCCTGAGACCCCCTTCAAGTGGCACACACTCAGGGAAAATGTCTAGCAACATGCTGGACTATGGAGACCAACAGACCAGACATGTAACAACCACTAGACAAGACAACAACTACCCATACATAAACAACACCAAACATATGCAATTGTAGAGAAGGGAAGGTGAACAATGGGAACATAGGGGAGACATCATGGTGACCTTGATGTTCCACAAGGTGTCCCTCAAGCACTGGGCAGATAGTAGAGGCCTGGCAAGAGCACAGCTTCAGCACACAGCAAGGCTGGAGGAACACTGAACCCAGCAAACCGGCCACAGGCAATATAAACCTTGTGGCCACACCCAGGACACACCTAAATCCCCACCAGCAAGATAATTAACCCCTCTGGCACCAGACAAGGAAGGCTCCAGGAGAAAGGAGGAGGAACCTACATGCTGCAACCAAAACACATTGCTGCTGGCAACAGCATGCACGGCAACCGTGTCACAGCGCACACCATAGGCCGTGATACATTTATAAACAAATTCAAATGGCATACTGTACAACCCCCTGAATTGTGATGTAGCAAGCCCATAAACCGTCACCGGGCACATTAGACACGTTATAAAGAAATTGGAACGTTCTCACCAATCTTGAGGTGCCTTGATGTGATTCAGTAGATGCGATTCAAACACATATTCAGGTGGCTATTGATCTTTTGTATAGATCAGGCAGCAGGAACAACTGACCCTAGAAAACCCTGGATGAAAGGAAGGGACTAGGAATGACCTGCCTATCTATACAGAGCACTCGCCCAGAAAGGGGCGACCCCGGATACCTGACCCTACACCCGGGCCACGTGGGGCGGAACATCCACAGTGGGGAGAGGCGGGCCTGAAGCCTAGCAACGAGGACGCCCGGAGCCACCCAGAGGTGTCCCAGTTTCTGCGAATGGGCATAAGTAAAATATGCCCTTTGGTATCCAAAATAACCTCAAAAGAAGGTAAAGAAAAAAAATAAGCTTTTAGGTAGTACACAGACTACAGTCAATTGCTGATAGGGCTGAAAGAGACAACACATATACCGAACAATTCAGATCTAATAAGAGACTACAGATAACAATTATGGGAAGTGTACATAAAGAAAAAAATAAATAAGTGTAATAAGAGAGGAGGAAGGAGTTATAAAATAGAACTGAAAACATACAGGGGGACAAGTTAGAACCCAAAACAAAGGATACAGGGGGTCAGATTGGAAGAGACACATCGTACCACTATCCTCAATATGGTAATATATACTTCAAAAGAGAAAGAGAGTAAGGCCTAGATGGTGCCATTAAATAAAGCAACTAAAACTAAGCTGCTAATTCAGTCCCAATGGAGCTGTAGTTTTAAGATAATAAATCCATCGGGCCTCTCTCTGAAGAATGTCCCTGTCCAAGTTGCCTCCCCTCCGAGGTGGATTAACTTTATCAATACCCATGAAAGAAACACAAGCTCTGCCATTGTGAAGGCAGTGAATGTGTTTGGCTACGGGTGTATCCTTCATATTAGCAATATCATTCAGATGTTCACCCACTCTTCTGCGAAATTCACGGGTGGTTTTGCCAATATATTCTTTTCCAGATTCACATGCAAGATGATAGATGACTCCCCGTGTTTTGCAGTTAATATAGTCACGAATGACATATTCCCTTCCAGTTATGTTGCTTTTAAAAGTCTTACCAGTCTGGATATGTTTACATGCTATGCACCCCCTACACCTGTAGCAGCCCTTGGTCCTTATTTGTAGCCAAGAGCTGCCTGAGGGTGCTGGTGGTGCAAATTCACTGTGTACTAGTCTGTCTTTTAAACTCCTACCCCGACGGTAAGTAATATGCGGGTAATCGCCCACAACTTCTTTCAAATCGGGATCCATAATGAGAATTTCCCAATGTTTGTTTTGTTTATAACCTCCCATATCTGTGTGGAAGTCTTATCATACAGGTGAAACTCAAAAAATTTGAATATTGTGCAAAGTTCATTTATTTCAGTAATGCAACTTAAAAGGTGAAACTACTATATGAGATAGACTCATTACATGCAAAGCGAGATATTTCAAGCCTTTATTTGTTATAATTTGGATGATTATGGCTTACAGCTTATGAAAAGCCCAAAGTCTCAAATTTGAGGTACCCTTTGCTCAGGGGGTATGGATTAATTAGCTGACTAGAGTGTGACACTTTGAGCCTAGAATATTGAACCTTTTCACAAAATTGAAATTTTAAGCTGCATTAATGCAATTCCTTTTAATTTGCATTACTGAAATAAATAGACTTTTGCACGATATTCTAATTTTTCGAGTTTCACCTGTATGTAGTGATGAGGCCAATCAGCTTCCCATCCCGGTTCCCCACTGGCCTGGGGGTAAGGAGAGTAGATCTCTCCTCCTGTAATGCCGACCTGAACGCTGGTCTAAGAACCTTGTTTGGATAACAATGCTGTAGAAATCTCTGACGTAGATCCGAGGCCTGGGATATAAATTCCTGTTTGGTGGAATAGTTTCTCCTAAGCCGGAGGTACTGTCCCTTGGGAATTCCTCTTGGGAGTAGATGTCCACTCTCTCCCACCTCAGAAGGGAATTGGTAGAGTTTGGTTTCCTGTAGACGGAGATGTCCAACTTACCCCTCCTATTTCTAGTGATCAACACATCTAGGAAAGGTAGGGACATCTCATCAGACTGACAGGTAAAGCGTAGACCAATGTGGTTGTCATTCAGGTCCTTCACAAAGGATTCAAAAGCTACCCTGTTTCAATTCCACATAATGAAAATGTCATCTATGTACCATGCCCACAGCCATATAGAGTCAGTCACTTCCGTCCACTCCTCTGTTAAGACCATATTCTCTTCCCACCAGCCCAGGAAAAAATTTGCATACGATGGGGCACACGGACTCCCCATCGCCCTTGAGTTGATGGTAAAGCTTGTTGTTAAACGAAAAGACCTTCTTGGTCAAAGTAAATAGCAAAATACGGAGGACAAATAGGCTGTGGGCACAGTACTGGCACCCACGAGTTTGTAAGAAATGGTCTACAGCTTTGCTCCCTAGAGTATGTGGGATGCTAGAATACAGAGCCTCCACATCAATACTGGAGAGCAGACGTTTCAATGAATCTGTTGTATCCCGTATGTAGAGATGGTAAAACTGTCACGAAGGGGGCCAACACTTGATCTATATAAATGCCCACATTCTGGCACAAATTCCCCACTTCTGATACAATGGGCCGACCTTTAAGAGGTGATACCCCCTTGTGTAATTTCGGAAGGCAATTGAAAGTAGACATATGTGGGAATGGGGGTAACAGGAAGTTATATTCATCCTGAGTAAGGTGTCGGTTGGATCCTGAGTCAATACTTCATAAGTCTCACGGTCTTTAAGTAGAGATTCACACATGGTCCTGTATTGTTCATTATTCATGACCACCGTATTGCCACCCTTATCTGATGGCTTAATGACCACTGAAGAATCATTCTCTAAACTAGAGATCGCGGTGGTCATGGCATGATCACAATTGGACTGATAGGCAGAAGGTTTTAATTCCTCAATCTGTTTAGATACCAACTTTAAAAAAGCATCAATGCAAGAAATTTCTCCTGTTTCCGGAGGCATCTTGTTAATTTTAGGCTTAAGGTTAGTAAATGGGCTCAACCCCTCTTTACGATCAGTTTCTGACTCAAGGTCATATAGAAGACGTACGTCAGACAAAATATCCAGTTGGATGCCCAGTTCTCGACATTGCCTTCTCTCCTGGTGCCTAAAATGTTTATGCCGAACAAATTCAGATCCTTAATAATATTGAATCTGTTGAAATTCAGTGTAGGCACAAAGGAGAGACCCAGCTCGAGAACCTGGGTTTCAGTAATGCTTAAAGGTCGTGAAGACAAACTAACGACCTGTGGACCTGTTGCTAATTTGGGGGTGGTTGGGTACAATTGGGCAGTGGATAAATTGGAGCTTGATTGAGTTGTCCCTGATTGGAATGCCCTAAAAAACGCTGATTGCGTCCCCTGTATAGACGCAGATAGACGCATAGCAGCCCATACCCACTGGCGGGCATGTGTGTTTTTTGACATTGTAGCCCATATCCACTGATGGGCACATTTTTGATGAGGGGTGCATTGTCTCTTCCTTTTTTGGTCCATTGATTCTAAGGAAGGCTCCCACGCATTGATTTATGCATACTTTTGTTTCAGCCTAATAGGCTTGACCAGATGTACAGTACAGACCAAAAGTTTGGACACACTCATTCAAAGAGTTTTCTTTATTTTCATGACTATGAAGTTATCAAAACTATGAATTAACACATGTGGAATTATATACATAACAAACAAGTGTGAAACAACTGAAAATATGTCATATTCTAGGTTCTTCAAAGTAGCCACCTTTTGCTTTGATTACTGCTTTGCACACTCTTGGCATTCTCTTGATGAGCTTCAAGAGGTAGTCCCCTGAAATGGTCTTCCAACAGTCTTGAAGGAGTTCCCAGAGATGCTTAGCACTTGTTGGCCCTTTTGCCTTCACTCTGCGGTCCAGCTCACCCCAAACCATCTTGATTGGGTTCAGGTCCGGTGACTGTCGAGGCCAGATCATCTGGCGCAGCACCCCATCACTCTCCTTCATGGTCAAATAGCCCTTACTTTCAAAGTTTTCCCAATTTTTTGGCTGACTGACTGACCTTCATTTCTTAAAGTAGTGATGGCCACTCGTTTTTCTTTACTTAGCTGCTTTTTTCTTGCCATAATACAAATTCTATTCAGTAGGACTATCAGCTGTGTATCCACCTGACTTCTCCTCAATGCCACTGATGGTCCCAACCCCATTTATAAGGCAAGAAATCCCACTTATTAAACCTGACAGGGCACACCTGTGAAGTGAAAACCATTTCAGGGGACTACCTCTTGAAGCTCATCAAGAGAATGCCAAGAGTGTGCAAAGCAGTAATCAAAGCAAAAGGTGGCTACTTTGAAGAACCTAGAATATGACATATTTTCAGTTGTTTCACACTTGTTTGTTATGTATATAATTCCACATGTGTTAATTCATAGTTTTGATGCCTTCAGTGTGAATCTATAATTTTCATAGTCATAAAAATAAAGAAAACTCTTTGAATGAGAAGGTGTGTCCAAACTTTTGGTCTGTACTATATATTATTTTTATACTCTGTATCTAACTTAGCAAAGGTTAAATAGGATACCCTATTTTTTTATGCTTAAACTGACGAGTTATTTAACAAGAGGTCAATAGCCACCTGAATATGTGTTTGAATCACATCTACTGAAGCACATCGAGGCACCTCAAGATTGGTGAGAACTTTCCAATTTCTTTATAACGTGTCTAATGTGCCCGGTCCATGGGCTTGCTACATCACAATTCATTGGGTTGTACAGTATGCCATTTGAGTTTGTTTATATATGTCTTTCTGGTGCAGTGCATTAATTTTATTGATCACAAGTAAAAGTTAAGTTTTATCTCCCTTTTGCCCCTGCTGGGGTTTTTGTTAGTATTTATATAATAGGAGATTATACTGTACAATTTAACAATGGACATCGATTTAAAATTCTGCATGTATACCTTTCTTATATCAGACCCCTATATGCATAGTCTCATATGCCCATAGATAGGCATAGTCTATGTATCAGTCCTGTGTAATGTATCTATGGTCTAACTGAAACATGGCATCAGTCAAGTGACCCTCTTAACATCATATAATCTCAGACATTTAGTAAGCAGCAGTGTTACATGACATACATGTGCTGGGTCAGCACACAGGAAACATTCATGTGACAAGCAAATGTGTAAACTAGTGTTGAAATAATGATTTTATTGCAGTTATTACAGTAATTACCTTACTCTGAGTATTTACATGACTGCCTGCCTCTAGGTGATGTAAAATGGCTGCCTTTCTCTAGGTGATCTTGTCATGTTGTTAATAACATTTAATATAAAGAAAAAAAACACAACACACACACAGATGTGCTTCTGCACAGACACTGACTGGCATAAGATATTGTTGCAGGTAATAATAGTGTATAAAATGTACATGTTCTGCTCCCCAATACACTACTATTAGATATCTGGGCAGTCATATGATACTTGTGAGGGTCACATGACAGCTGACATGTCTGGCGTCATGTTTAGTCCTATATAGCTCTCATGGGTGCATTTTAAATGGGGGATATTTATCGATGTATTCATGCACTCGTGCGGTGTAAATACATTGAGAAATATGGAGTTGAAAAAGAGCGCCATATTTATGAAGCACCTGTTCCACTCTTTTCGATATAGAAATCTAGAAAAAAATATATATATTTATTAAAGAGCAACTACACTTTTTGATCAGTTTTGACCCCTGGCAATCACTTACAGTACATGAGTCAGAAGCACTTAGCTGAGTTCTGTCTCCACCCGCTGCTGAAGACGGAAATGAAGACTGCCTCAGTAGAAAGTCTATAAGTAGTCTTCATTTCCGTCTTAAGCAGTTGAGGGCTTCTAACTCACTTTAGCTATCAGTGTGGGTTTCGGCACTTGGATCCCCACCAATTAAAAGTTTTAACATGTCACTATGGCATATCAAAAGTTTTGAAAATTGTAAATCCTTCAGAAATCTCACAGTTAGAAGGGAAGACGCATACTAGGTTTTGCTATGGGGATCTATGAGATCAGTGAACACCCCTGCGTGTATGGATCCAGAACTTCAGGTACTGCGGTCCAGCTTTGTTTATCTTGAATAGGAGCATTAGCAGCAGTTCTTGAGAACATCCTCTGTCTACACCATGTATAGAGCTTTGGTATTCCGGCTCCATTCACTGTTTACTTCTGAAACCAACGGCTGCTCCTAACAGCTGACTGGAGGGAGTGCTGGGTGTCAGACCCAAACCAATCTCATATTTATGATTTATCCTATGGACAGCTCTTAGTGAATGGGAGCTGGGCTGCAGAACAATGGCGCCGGAAACGACACAATGTACAAAGCATTCTGCATCCGCTCTGTCCACTGTATACTTTCCAACACTTGCAGCTACTGGAAACAGTTAATCGGTGGGGGTGCCAGGTGTCAGACCCCACAACCTACGGATAGGTCATCAATATCTGTAAGCCGCACAACCCCTTTCACACTCTTCTTAAGAGGCTAATCATGTCAGAGCCCAGCTTTTGCTGTATTATGTACCTTGTGTGTGGTTGAAACCTGTGTACTGTATATACATATGACTGTATAATAATTTTATTTTATCAATTTTGGCTTAGAGATTGCAGAAAGATTGTTGAGTAGCTGCTGGACTGTACCATTTCAAGTCTATTTATCCCAGCCCGGTATCCGATTTTACAGTACTACTTATTGGAGTGCTCTTGTGTTTATTTCCTACCCCTTCCAAAATCACCAACATCAGCATCATGTGGGCTACATACAGGTCAGATGGGTCAGATGTGACGCACAGAACGTTCAAAACTGAGACGCTACAATGACAAGTAGGCTACAGAAGTCATTGGCTGTTGTACAAGGTCAGTGATCAACAAGGCTTTCCATGTTATATCTGAATGAGAAGTTGCTGGAAATATGTGCACTCTCTGTTTCAATGCACCCTATCAATATGTTATTCTCCTAATTCTGCAAATATTTGACAACTGTGATTTTAGCCAATGTCTTCTGCATGTGGTGTGCCAGTCATCAAGCAATAACCTAGATGCTCAGTAAAACATATCTGAATACAAAAAAGGAAATTCAGGCTAATGTTGTCTTTAGACCATATGTTTTTTATGGATTTTGTTTTAGGGATTTGTACAACTGTTGCATTTTCTATTGCTTTTCAGATCTGTTTTCCATTTACTTAAATGTGAAATAAACATAGGGAAAGGCATATTCCTTAATTTCCCTTAAAAAAATAAATAAAAGTGAAGCAAAAATAGTCTTGGTTACAAATAATGAACCATTTTGTGTACAATGTTGGAATGGAGACGAACAGAAGGGAGTAACACATGACTACAGGATCCAAAGACAGGGATTATTGTTAACTTCTTTGTGTGATATGACGGATATATCCATCATGCATGCGCAGATTATTATGAAGTAGACCCACAAGCTTTTCCCGCTCCATTGACAACGGGTGATGGCTATATAATGAAGCTGACATCCATTAGCAATGTCTGGATCCTGGTCATTTAACCCCAGCAGCTGAGTGGTCAGACTCAGGCTTTTTTCACATTTGAAGTAAACAGATCAAGGCTGGAACAACCTTCTGGATCCGTCCCTGCCAGGTGCAGCCGTGTGCTGCCGGCATTCCGTCTGGCCCCATTCACTATACTAGGGATCGTCAGAGATTCGCCTGCAATTATAATGAATGGGGCTGGACAGAATGCCGGCAGCTCCTGGCTGCGCCTGGCAGGGACGAATCCGACAGGCTATTCCCGGCTGGAACTGTTTACAGCAAATGTGAAAAAGGCCATAGAGTGGGAGCTCCCTCTGTCCTCCAATCTGTATAAGCGATCAATGAAAGGTTTTTAAAAATATAATAAAAAAAACTCAAAAATATTACACATTCAAATCATTACCCTTTCCAAACTGCATATACAAATAAACAACAAAATATAAACAGAATGGCTATTTATGAAAATATACAAACTATTACATTAGAAAAAGTATTTAACTGAATAGCCTTTTTTGGTCACTTTGCTGCCCCTTCCCCACAAAAAAAAATTGAATAAAAAGTAATAAAAAAAGTTATATGTAGCGAAAAATGGTACCAATTAAAACTACAGCTTGCCCAGCAAACAAAATACAAGCCCTCATAGAAACTGTCCATGAAAATTGATGTAACAGTATGGTAATGCAACAAATTCTTTTTATCAAAAGTTTTTTTTTAAGTAGTAAAACATGACAAAAACTATATAAATTTGGTATGTCCTTTTTAGTATATAGGTAGCGCCATAAAAACAAACCCATAACACAAAAGCGGAATTTTATGTTTTTTCAACTTAATTTTTGTTTTCTGTTTTCAATACATGATATGCTAAATTAAATGAAAAGGGGGGCCCTTGATTGCTGTTCAGAGATCCTATCCAGCTAAGTAAAGATAGATGAGTAGTTAAGCTCACTCTCTTTGGAAATCTAAATGATAAGCCCCCTATCAGGAGTTTAGGCTACTTTCACAATAGCGGCAGCCTTCTCCAGCAGGCTATTCCAGTGGGTGAATAGCCTGCCGGAACCGTGATGCTAATGCACAAAGTCTGCTCCGGCCCCATTCACTATAATGGGGGCTTGCTGGAGGACCCGCCGCAGCACGGCAAACATGCCGAGAGGAGGCCGGAATAAAACTACGATATGACACTACCTCACACAGCAGGACAAGTTACTTCAGAACACTGACAGGACAGGACAGACTGTGGTAATGTGCGGATGTGGTAATGGAGACTGCATACAAGTGCTGCTGCTCATTATCCACATCCCTACCTCCTCTTTGTACTTTGTCTCCTCATGATCTCCATTCCTACAGGGATGCAGCTGAAGATCTTATCAGCTGTATTCAGGATCATAATCCCTGACAAACAGAGCAAAGAGGAGGATGAGGCAGCTCTTTAGCTCAGTGTCATGAAGTTACTTGTCCTCCTGTGTGATTAGGACAGGTTGTGTGCACTAATAGGACGGCGGCCATTTAATTTCTCCTTATGATTGCTCCCTAGAGAAAACAAGCCATTATAACTAATGAAAGGTATTTGGGAACATATTTATAATAAAGTAATATTTCAAGGGGTTTTCCGAGATTTAAATACTGATGACCTATCCTCAGGACAGCTCATCAGTATCTGATCGTTGGGGGTCTGACACCTAGGAGTTCCACCAATCAGCTGTTTGAGAAGGCATCGGTGCTCCTGTGAGCGCTGCAGCCTTCTCTCTGCTTTTCCTAGGTCAGTGACGATAAGTTCATGTGTCACGTGGTCTAGTAGCAGCTCAGCCCCATTCACTTGAATGGGGCTGAGCGCGATACCAAGCACAGCCGATATGCAATGTACAGCACTGTGCTTGGTAAGATGCAAGAAGGCAGCAGTGCTCACAGGATGTGACAGCATTTGCTGACTGCCGATGTTCCCCTACTCACTGCTGCGGTCCCAGGCTCCGTGTTCAGGCAAGCACTGTCCTTCCTGTTACATTGTCTGTTTCTGCATTATTGGACTCTGGGTCAGCTAGTAACTTTATTCAGCAAGCTCTTGTCCAACAGTACCAGCTTCCAACCATCCATCTTGAAAGACCTCTGTCAGTGGCTTCCGTAAATGGGTTGCCACTTTGGAAACCCGTGCTTTGTGTCACTAAGCCCCTTAAGTTGTAAATAAGGGTTCTACATTCTGAGACTATCCCCTTCTATGTACTGCCAGCTTCCATAAATCCTGTTATCTTTGGTCTCTCCTGGGAGCATCAGCACATTCCAGTCCTGGACTAACACTCTGGTTAGATCCTACATTGGGGATCCTCCTGTCAGTCCGCCTGCTTATCGGAAGCCCGACCTGTTTCCTTGTCTCCCATACCTGAAGTTCTGTCAGGGCTTCCCCCACAGTATATACGCTTTGCTGATGTCTTTAGCAAGAAGGAGGCTGAGACTCTTCCTCATCACTGATCCTATAGCTGTCCGATAGATCTTCTGCCAAGTGTCACTCCCTCTCGTGGTTGAGTCTCCCGCTCATCATCTCGACATGCCCTTTGGACTATGCAATGCTCCCGCGGTGTTACAGGAGTTTGTAAACAATATGTCTGTGTGATTGTCTACCTCGATGACATCCTAATCTATTCTCTCGATTTTGTCTCTTGCCGTAGTCATGTACGTTTAATTTTTATGGTTGAGAATAAAATCGACTTTATGCCAAACTCGAAACATGCATCTTTGACAAGTGTTCTCTGCTGTTTCTGGGGTACATCATATTTAATACAGGGTTGTAGATGGACCCTGAAAAGCTGAATGCAGTGATGAAGTTGCCATGCCCTCAGGTCTTTGAACTATACAGCAGTTCCTAATTTTTATCACCAGTTCATTCCTAATTGTTCTTCTCTTACAATTTGGCCCCTTTCACATGGGCAAGTTTTCCGCGCGGGTGCAATGCGTGAGTTGAACGCATTGCACCCGCACTGAATCCGGACCCATTTATTTCTATGGGGCTGTGCACATGAGCGGTGATTTTCACACATCCCTTGTGCGTTGCGTGAAAATCGCAGCATGCTCCTCTTTGTGCGTTTTCCACGCAACGCAGGCCCCATAGAAGTGAATAGGGCTGCGTGAAAATCGCAAGCATCTGCAAGCAAGTGCGGATGCGGTGCGATTTTCACGCACGGTTGGTAGGAGACAATCGGGATGGGGACCCGATCATTATTATTTTCTCTTATAACATGGTTACAAGGGAAAATAATAGCATTCTGAATACAAAATGCATAGTACAATAGGGCTGGAGGGGTTAAAAATTTTTTTTTAACTCACCTTAATCCACTTGTTCGCGCAGCCGGCATCTCTTCTGTCTTGTTCTGTGAGGAATAGGACCTTTGATGACGTGACTACCTTCATCACATGGTCCGTCACATGATCCATCACCATGTTATAAGGGAAAATAATACAATCTACACAACCTTGAACCCAAACCTGAACTTCTGTGAAGATGTTTGGGTCTGGGTACCACATTCAGTTTTTTATCACGCGCGTGCAAAACGCATTACACCTGCGCGATAAAAACGAAACAACGGAACGCAATCGCAGTCAAAACTGACTGCAATTGCGTACCTACTCGCGCGGGTTTGCCGCAACGTATCCGGACCTTATCGGGACACGCTCGTGTGAAAGAGTCCTTTCAGCTCTTACTAAAAAAGGGATAAATGCCCATGCTTGGGCTCCTGAGGCTGAAGCCGCTTTTGTCCTGATGAAGAGGTCCTTTGCCTTGTCTCCTGTTCTGTACCATCCAGATGTCTCCAGACAATTCTTTTTAGAAGTGTATGCTTTCTCCATAGGAGCCAGTGCTGTTTAATTACAGAAAGGTTCCAAGGGCAAGATGTTTTCCTGCAGGTTCTTTTTCAAGCTCTTCTCCCCTGCCGAGAGGAATTACTGTATAGGGGAACTTCTGGCCATAAAACTAGCCTTGGAGAAATGGCGTAACCTGTTGGAAGGGGCCCAACATCCGGTGGTAATCTTCACTGACCACAAAAACCTTACTTATCTGCAGATGGCCCAATGTCTGAATCCACTCCCAGCCTGATGAGCACTCTTCTTTTCCAGTTTCAACTGTGAGCTTTATTTTCACCCAGCCAAGAAGAACATCAAGGTGGATACTCTGTGTCGATCATTTGATTCCTCCGACCAGCAAGAGGAATCTCAGTACATTGTTGATCCTGCTCACATACCTCCTGGGAAGACATTTGTGCCTCCTGCCAAGAGGAGACGTATACTAGCCTGGGGTCACGTCTCCAAACTGGCTGGTCATCCAGGAGTTCACAAGACCTAAGCATTTTTATTACACCACTACTGGTGGACCACACTTCCAAAAGATGTGCGTGATTACGTGTCTGCTTGCACTCGGGGTGTTGTTACCTCTTCCTATTCCCGATGCCCTCTGGCAACACATTGCCATGGACTTTGTTACTGACATTCCATCCTCTGCTGGATGTACAGCTATCTGGGTGGGTGTGGACTGGTTCTCAAGGATGGCTCCCTTTATCAGGATTGCCCTTAGTCGCTAAACTTGCTAAATTATTTGTAGAGCACATATTCCGGTTGCATGTACTTCCTCTACACATAGTTTCCGATCGCGGAGTCCAGTTTACCTCTAAACTCTGGTGGCTTTGTGCTAGCTGCTTGAAATTAAATTAGACTTTTCTTCAGGATATCATTCCCAGACCAACAGGCAGTAAGAGGGTGTCAATCAGATATTAGATAACTCTCTCCAGCACTTTGTCTCTGCCCAACACGCCAGCTGGGTACAATTACTACCTTGGGCACAGTTTTCCTATAACAACCATTCTAGTGAGTCTACTGGGTCCTCCCCATAGCACAAAAGGATGGGGCCCCCATCACCTAGTGTAAAAATTAAAATTAAAAAGAATGAAAACAGCAGCATAAATAGCAATAATTAAAGGTACGTATAATTGCACAATTTATCCAAAACCCACATCCTACAAATAAAACTTGGCTTTATTGCAAAGGTTTTTTCAGATACGTCAAACATCCATATAACATGTGTTCATACGTTTTGCCAGATAAAACTTTTCATAACTTGTAACACTACCTTTTCTATGAATCAATACATAAACTGCAATTCCCAATAGTTTAGTTTATGTGGTACTTTGCATGGATTGTGACCTTATGTACTGTAGTATTGGCAATACTACCAGGAAATTCAATACTTAAATCTTTTAAATTACATAACAATCCTAATCAATACAACATTTCCAGTGCAGCCAAACATTTTATTCAACAGCATAACAGATTAATAAAAATAAGCCTAGCCAAGCCCCATCAATCTGCCCTCAATCCCCCATAATGAGAAAGTGAAAACAGAATGTTCGAAATCTTTACTAATTTATTTAAAAGAAAAAACGTAAATATTGCATTGACATAAGTATTCAGACCCATTACACAGTACCTTTGGCAGTGATTACAGTCTCTAGTCTTATTGGTACGATGCCACAAGGTTTGCACACCTGGGTTTGGAGATTTTCTGCCATTTCTTCTCTGCAGGTTGAATGGGGACTCTTGGTAGACAGCTATTTTCAGGTCTCAACAGAGATGTTCGGTTGGGTTCAAATCATGGCTGTGGTTGGGCCACTCAAGGTTGTCCCTAATTCACTCCTGTGTTGTCTTCGCTGTGTGCTTAGGGTCATTCTCTTGTTGGAAGGTGAACCTTTGGCCCAGTCTGAGGTCCAGAACACTTTGAATCAGGTTTTCATTAAGAATATCGGTATACTTTGCTCCTTCAGCTTTCAGTTAATCCATGTATCAGCCACTGAAAAACAATCCTCCCTCCCCACAGCATGATGCTGCCACCACCATGCTTCAATTTAAGGGTGGTATGGGACAGGTGATGAGCAGTGCCTGGTTTAAATGACATGACGCTTATAATTGAGGCCAACAAGTTCAGTCTTGGTTTCAACAGAACAGAGGATCTTGTTTCTCACAGTCTAAGAGTCCTTTAGGTGCTATTTTTTCTAATTCCAGGCAGGCTTTTATGTGTCTTTTACTGAGGAGAGGCTGCTTTCTGCCCACTTTGCCAAAAAGCCTAGATTGGTGGAGTGCTACATTGATGGTTGACCTTCTGCAAGTTTCTGCAAATTCCTATGCACTGAGCTCTCCCTAGTGGTGGTTGAAGGCAGCCATCTTTGTAATAGAAGGGAAGTAGGAGATTTATCAATGTATACACTACTCACAAAAAGTTAGGGATATTTGGCTTGTGGGTGAAATCTCAGGATGAACCTAAAATGTACTCTAACCTTTACAGGAGAACTTAATGTGACCATGTATGTGGTGACTGTGTGTATGAATGCATCCATGTATGTGGAGAGTGTGTGTATGAGTGCGCCCATGTATGTGGAGAGTGCGTCCATGTATGTAGTGAGTGTGTATTTGAGTGCATCTATGTACTGTATATGTGAGCACATGTATGTGTGCGTCCATGTATGTGGAGAGTGCATGTATGAGTGCATCTATGTATAAAGTGAGCGCATGTATGAGTGCGTCAATGTATGTGGAGAGTGTGTGTATGAGTGCATCTATGTATATGGTGAGCACATGTATGAGTGCATCCATGTATGTGGAGAGTGCATGTATGAGTGCATATACACTGCTCAAAAAAATAAAGGGAACACAAAAATAACACATCCTAGATCTGAATTAATTAAATATTCTTCTGAAATACTTTATTCTTTACATAGTTGAATGTGCTGACAACAAAATCACACAAAAAAAAAATGGAAATCAAATTTTTTAACCCATGGAGGTCTGGATTTGGAGTCACACTCAAAATTAAAGTGGAAAAACACACTACAGGCTGATCCAACTTTGATGTAATGTCCTTAAAACAAGTCAAAATGAGGCTCAGTAGTGTGTGTGGCCTCCACGTGCCTGTGTGACCTCCCTACAACGCCTGCGCATGCTCCTGATGAGGTGGCGGACGGTCTCCTGAGGGATCTCCTCCCAGACCTGGACTAAAGCATCTGCCAACTCCTGGACAGTCTGTGGTGCAACGTGACGTTGGTGGATAGAGCGAGATGTGATGTCCCAGATGTGCTCAATTGGATTCAGGTCTGGGGAACGGGCGGGCCAGTCTATAGCATAAATGCCTTTGTCTTGCAGGAACTGCTGCTCCAGCCACATGAGGTCTAGCATTGTCTTGCATTAGAAGGAACCCAGGGCCAACCGCACCAGCATATGGTCTCACAAGGGGTCTGAGGATCTCATCTCGGTACCTAATGGAAGTCAGGCTACCTCTGGCGAGCACATGGAGGGCTGTGCGGCCCTCCAAAGAAATGCCACCCCACACCATTACTGACCCAATGCCAAACCGGTCATGCTGGAGGATGTTGCAGGCAGCAGAACGTTCTCCACGGCGTCTCCAGACTCTGTCACGTCTGTCACGTGCTCAGTGTAAACCTGCTTTCATCTGTGAAGAGCACAGGGCGCCAGTGGCGAATTTGCCAATCTTGGTGTTTTCTGGCAAATGCCAAACGTCCTGCACGGTGTTGGGCTGTAAGCACAACCCCCACCTGTGTACGTCGGTCCCTCATATCACCCTCATGGAGTCTGTTTCTGACCGTTTGAGCAGACACATGCACCTTTGTGGCCTGCTGGAGGTCATTTTGCAGGGCTCTGGCAGTGCTCCTCCTGTTCCTCCTTGCACAAAGGCGGAGGTAGCGGTCCTGCTGCTGGGTTGTTGCCCTCATACGGCCTCCTCCACGTCTCCTGATGTACTGGCCTGTCTCCTGGTAGCACCTCCATGCTCTGGACACTACGCTGCCAGACACAGCAAACCTTCTTGCCACAGCTCGCATTGATGTGCCATCCTGGTTAAGCTGCACTACCTGAGCCACTTGTGTGGGTTGTAGACTCCGTCTCATGCTACCACTAGAGTGAAAGCACCGGCAGCATTCAAAAGTGATCAAAACATCAGCCAGGAAGCATAGGAACTGAGAAAAGGTCTGTGGTCACCACCTGCAGAACCAATCCTTTATTGGGGGTGTCTTGCTAATTGCCTATAATTTCCACCTGTTGTCTATCCCATTTGCACAACAGCATGTGAAATTGATTGTCACTCAGTGTTGCTTCCTAAGTGGACAGTTTGATTTCACAGAAGTGTGATTGACTTGGAGTTACATTGTGTTGTTTAAGTGTTCCCTTTATTTTTTTGAGCAGTGTATATACACTCACCTAAAGAATTATTAGGAACACCATACTAATACGGTGTTGGGCCCCCTTTTGCCTTCAGAACTGCCTTAATTCTACGTGGCATTGATTCAACAAGGTGCTGATAGCATTCTTTAGAAATGTTGGCCCATATTGATAGGATAGCATCTTGCAGTTGATGGAGATTTGAGGGATGCACATCCAGGGCACGAAGCTCCCGTTCCACCACATCCCAAAGATGCTCTATTGGGTTGAGATCTGGTGACTGTGGGGGCCATTTTAGTACAGTGAACTCATTGTCATGTTCAAGAAACCAATTTGAAATGATTCGAGCTTTGTGACATGGTGCATTATCCTGCTGGAAGTAGCCATCAGAGGATGGATACATGTTCTCATTCTGTTTACGCCAAATTCGAATGTCATTTGAATGTCTCAACAGAAATCGAGACTCATCAGACCAGGCAACATTTTTCCAGTCTTCAACAGTCCAATTTTGGTGAGCTCGTGCAAATTGTAGCCTCTTTTTCCTATTTGTAGTGGAGATGAGTGGTACCTGGTGGGGTCTTCTGCTGTTGTAGCCCATCCGCCTCAAGGTTGTGCGTGTTGTGGCTTCACAAATGCTTTGCTGCATACCTCGGTTGTAACGAGTGGTTATTTCAGTCAACGTTGCTCTTCTATCAGCTTGAATCAGTCGGCCCATTCTCCTCTGACCTCTAGCATCCACAAGGCATTTTTGCCCACAGGACTGCCGCATACTGGATGTTTTTCCCTTTTCACACCATTCTTTTTAAACCCTAGAAATTGTTGTGCGTGAAAATCCCAGTAACTGAGCAGATTGTGAAATACTCAGACCGGCCCGTCTGGCACCAACAACCATGCCACGCTCAAAATTGCTTAAATCATCTTTCTTTCCCATTCTGACATTCAGTTTGGAGTTCAGGAGATTGTCTTGACCAGGACCACCCCCCTAAATGCATTGAAGCAACTGCCATGTGATTGGTTGACTAGATAATTGCATTAATGAGAAATAGAACAGGTGTTCCTAATAATTCTTTAGGTGAGTGTATGTGTTGAGTGAGTGTATGAGTGCATCCATGTATGTGGAGAGTGCGTGTATAACTGCGTCCATGGCTGCAGTATGAAAGGTACAGAGGCTAAAATACTTGTGGATATGTAGAGGTAAATCAGACATGTCTATTACAATTGCAGCACAAGTTTTAAAGGGGTTGAGTTGAATATAAACTCTGTCAGCAACTGTAAATGTTAAAAAACAATAAAGTTGTTCTAAAAATGACAGTAAATACAGTAAATAAAAAGTCACAAAACAGCCATATGAGAGAGGTTTGCACAGGGGGAGGGGGTTTGTGAAGAAGTGTGTAAGTGTGTGTGGGGGGGCCCTGTACAAAAATTTGCTGTGGGGCCCAGTCAGTTCTAGCTACACCTCTGCTGTAACTTTATATGCCAGTTGTCTGGAGTGAATACTCTGAGAAATATGGTGGTGAGAAATTAAATGAGCGCCTTATTTATGTAGCACCTGTTCCACTTTTTCTGACATAGAAGTCTGATAAAATGGGTGAGGCTGAAGGTGACTTTTTTTTTTCATTAAAATTTATTTTGCTTAATAAAAAAATAAATTCATCATAAATCCAGGGCATTGCACTATGAATTCTTAATTGACTGGGAGTGATTTACGCATGCACACTGGGAAACTTCATAGGGCTCATACTTTTGCTATGGCCCCTATAAGATCTGTTCTCAGTCCCACTGTTCCCACACTGCTACCCTGTTTCTGGCCACTTTGGGTCCCCACCAAAAAGAAGTGCCTTGGACCCATGACCGCTCTGGCTAGTCACTGGTCTCAGTGGTCACACGTGCTACCACAGCACGTCACTTGACGGTTGAGGATAGTGACTGGCCGCAGCAGTCACAGGACCAAGAGACTTCTGTTGTGGAGGGAACCGGAAGTGGACGGAAACAGGGAAGCAATGTGGGAACAACCGGATTGAGGACAGGTGAATGTTTTTTTTCTTAATTAGGTACAGGTTCCAAGGACTGGGTTGGTCAACTTTTTAAATGTGTCTATGTAGTCTAAACTAATATTTGGACCACTCCAGGACCTTATGTATCATTTATCAAAGTGCTTGTGTACACATAGCAGCATTTAGCCCCTTGCTTATCAGACCAATTTTTCAGTTTTCGCAATGGGCCTATCTAACTGCAAATAACGAATTCATTTCGGAACTTACGGGTATTTGATATTTTTCACAAGAAACCTTACACCTTTCTTTTGCTTCAGGTAAAACTGTCAAGTATATTTTTCCATTCTTATCAATTATTTTCTGTTACAAAAGATTTCAAGACAAAACATGTCTAAAACCATTATCGCATGTTTGTACTGTGAAAGTAGATGCTGTCTGTGTAATTTATCTACTGGCTGGGCTCACTACGAGACCTTAAATGAGTGGAACGTATACTATATTTTGGAGGCCTACTTTTCTATTGTTGGTTTTATGGCAACATGCTGCCAGAACACATGTTATACAGTACCAAAACAGTAGAAACACCCACAAAGGAGCTACTTTTTAAAATGTCAACCGCCTAAGGCAGGGATGCTCAGCCTGCGGCCCTCCAGCAGTTGCAAAACGACAGCTCCCAGCATGCTCTAATAGCTGCAGGCCAGCCAGGCATGCTGGGAATTGTAGTTTTGCAACAGCTGGATGGCCGCAGGTTGGGCATCCCTGGCCTAAGGCATTGCCAGAACAGAAATTGTTAGTTGCCAAAACATAAATAGCACCTCAAAATAATAACCATAATAACCCACACACACACCCCTTCTCACCCACCCACTCTTCTTTGTGGAAAAGAGATCTATTTACTGTGATTGTGTTTAGGCACAGAAAGAAAAAAAATTCCATCGTAATGACCATACCGGACATTAAGGTGTCCGGGTACTGAACCCGAACATGGATTTTGGTGCCAAAGTCCCTGTCTGGGTTTGTTGTTCGTAGTTTAAATGAAGTTTGTTGAAAGGCTGCAGAGCAGCTAAACAACAAGCGTTTAAGCTGTGGGCACTTGGAAGCCATCACAGTCATGACTAGTGACTGGCATAGCTGTGATTGGCCGGCGCACCATGCGACCATGCATGCATAAATGCTGGATCACATGGTGAGCTGCCATTCTGCTCTGACTAGTGTAGGGACAGGACGCTGCTGCAGGCAGGGAGAGTGTTAGCCTTTTAGGCCCCTTTCACCTGGGCAAGGACTCTGCACGGGTTTAAAGCGTGAGGTGAACACATTGCACCCGCACTGAATCCGGACCCATTCACTTCAATGGGGCTGTTCAGATGAGCAGTGATTTTCACGCATCACTTGTGCGTTGCGTGAAAATCACAGCATGTTCTATATTCTCGTTTTTCACGCAATGCCTGCCCCATAGAAATGAATGGGTCTTCGTTAAAAATCGCAAGCATCCGCAAGCAAGTGCGGGTGCGGAGCGATCTTTACACATGGTTGCTAGGAGATGATGTAAGTAAATTGATAACAGTCAATTTGCTGTATTATTTTCCCTTATAACATGGTTATAAAGGAAAATAATAACATTCTTAATACAGAATGCTTACTAAAATGTAGTTAACAAATAAATAAAAAATTAACTCACCTCATCCTGTTGTTCGCGCCGCCAGCATCATCTTCTTTCTTCTTTTTTCAGGACCTGCAAAAGGACCTTTGAAGACGTAATCGCGCTCACCACGTGGTGAGCGCGATGACGTCACCGAAGGTCCTTTTCCAGCCAGGTCCTGCAAGAAGAAGTGAGTTACAATTTATTTAATTTTTAACCCCACAATGGACCTTTTATTTAGCATTCTGAATTAAAGAATGCTATTATTTTCCATTATAACCATGTTATAATGGAAAATAATAAAATATACAGAACACCTAACCCAAACCCGAACTTCAGTGAAGAATTCCGGGTTCGGGTCTGGGTACCACAGTCAGTTTTTTATCACGCGCATGCAAAATGCATTGCACCCGCGCAATAAAAAGCGAACATCGGAACTCAATCGCAGTCAAAACTGACTGCAATTGCGTACCTACTTGCACGATTTTCCCTGATCGCAGACGCAACGTTGACCTGTAGGCATTATTGATGAGTGCAATACAGCTCCTTTGCACCAGTGAGACAGAATTCAGTCTGAGAGTGACCTGTTGGCATTTTTGTTCGGCGCAATCCTACTTTTTTGGTTAAAAAACCTTTACTTGCCACCGTCACAGGGAAATATAATAGTAAATCAGCCGGTAAATTGGGTCGGTGAGACCTACCTATTTTTTGGGTGAAAAAACCTTTACTTGCCACTGTCACAGGGAGCCCTGCGACAAGTATATTGTCCAAACGTGCTTTTAGCACGGCAGGTGCAGCAGGTGGACAAGCTCACGTTCATTAAAATGAACCAGGCATGGATCCACAGGACTTGTCTGTACCTTGGACAGAGTAGAGAGGTATACTGGCTGCACCCAGCCATTGTTATACTCCAGCACAGTATATGCATTCTCTTTGCTATTTTTTCAATGTTTTGGGGCTTCCGCAAACAAACAAAAAACTAAAAAAATATAAGAAAAATTTAAAACAAAACAGAGTGTTGACTTCTTCCTCTACCTCTTCCACCTACATCGCCACGTCCACAGCCTCCTCAACTTCCTACTCCACTTCTACCTCTTGGTTCAAGATTGTTATTTTTAATTTTTATGTATTTTATGTTATTTTAAGTCATTTCCTTATCCACATTTTTTTGCAAGGCAATTGTATTGCTCTTACGCCCACTTTGGAGCCTTTTGCAGCCCTCTAGCCCTTTGACTTTTTTACTCCCAAAGTTCGGAAACCCTATTGACTTCAATGGGGTTCATTGTTCGGGGTCAAGTTAGGAACCCAAACCGAACTTTGAAACGAAGTTCGGCGGAACCCCTCGAACCCAGACATCCAGCGGTCCGCTCATCCCTACTCACAGGAATATCACCTGTTAGGTACAGTAGTGATATTACAATTTCCTTTTGAAAATTGAGGAAAGAACCCTGATTTTCAGATTCTTTGTATACCACATAGGAATTGTATACTGCTAACTGCAGCAGATACAGAGAAACCTTTTTGTACCAGTGATTGGATTTTCGTAGTGCCAGGTATGGTTTCATCATTTGGTTATTGAAATCTACTGCCCCCCATGTACTTATCATATTCAACCATGCAGAGGTTCAGTATGTGCGTGTCTTCGACTAAGAGATGTACTGGGACTATGGAATTGTCATAAATTGTGCATAGTAAGAAAACATTTCTCTTATCTCTGTATTTTACAGCCAGCAATTCTGAGCTGGACAGAGACGCTGATTCTCCACTCTCTAGATTTTTATTGAGTAATGACTCTGGAAAGCCCCTCTTGTTTTTTCTAATTGACCGACAGGGCATTGTACCCCTCTCATACATAGTCTGAAGAGTGAAATATTTGTATAGTAGTTGTCCACATACAGATGATAGCCTTGTCTTAGTAGTGGATTTATTAGATCTAAGAAAATTTTCCTGTTCATGCCAGTATGCGATGGGAAAACAGGGGGATCCAACTGGTTGTCCTTTCCTTCATACACCCTAAATGTATAAATGTAGCCAGTACCACTTTAAATTAACTTATACATCATGACACCACATCTACTGTAGAATACTTACTTGGGTTTTACTGTTTGAGCTACGGTCAGCCAGTAAAGTGAATCGGGTATTCATTGACTGCACCGTTTTTCTTGGGGGTATACATTTTCCATCAAGTTATGAGATAAGGAGCCTCAGTATATAAAGTCTGTCTTGCTCAGTTGGATTGTCTCTGCTACAAAAAATCTCAACTAAGCTGACCTGGCCATTGCAGATGTAAAAATTGGTACATGATGTATGGGATGTGTAGACCAGTAGAATGTCAGCTCAGATTTTTTGGTCAATCCCATGCTGATTTCTGCCATATAAGTTGGCTTCAAAAATATTACCAGGCATATAAATTTGTTTGACACACAATTTTCTGTAAATGTTCCTCACTAATAATAAAACGTTTTTTTTTAAATCAAGTAGGGAAAATTTTTCAGTTTGCACAACAAAATGGTAATTGGTAGAACGTTTGGTTTGGTACTGCATTTGAGGAGGCTCATACTATATTTAAAAATGTGGGGGATTGAGTCAGCACAACCTGTATGTAGGTGCACATCACTATGACGAAATACATATACAAACGGAAAATACAAATGTGATAGCACTCTATATCCAGCATTCTGCCCTGCCTCCATGCCTGATGAGGCATTGGTGTACATTTTGGCCAAAGCGTAATAAGCCACTCACCACGTCAAGGTCGCCTCTAATGAGTGGTCCCTAACACTAGTTCCTACCTGTTCATGGGCCATGACAGCCACACAAAATCCAGGGAATGCAGGTCAGCATACACGCCAAGCACACTCTGCTTTTAACCCCGTCCGGTGCCATTACAGCTTTCATCGGATCCAGGGATGCAGGTACCAACATGCATGCTGAGCCCACCATATACTTCTCTTATATAGAACCTATACTACCATATAGGTTCTATATAAGCAGACTCAGTTTTATACTGACTTTAAAACCAGCCTCCAGGACAGATTGACTGGTCAGGTGTGCATGACTCCACATTTTTTCTTTGTAGTATATATTGGAGGCGTGGCGATCTCCTTGGAGTCATGCACACCTGACCAGTCAATCTGTCCTGGAGGCTGGTTTTAAAGTCAGTATAAAACTGAGCCTGCTTATATAGAACCTACCAGTAGCCATTTGGCTCCAGGAGAAGTATATGGTGGGCTCAGCATGCATGTTGGTACTTGCATCCCTGGATCCGATGAAAGCTGTAATGGCACCGGACGGGGTTAAAAGCAGAGTGTGCTTGGCGTGTATGCTGACCTGCATTCCCTGGATTTTGTGTGGCTGTCATGGCCCATGAACAGGTAGGAACTAGTGTTAGGGACCACTCATTAGAGGCGACCTTGACGTGGTGAGTGGCTTATTACGCTTTGGCCAAAATGTACACCAATGCCTCATCCAGCATGGAGGCAGGGCAGAATGCTGGATTTAGGCTACTTTCACACTAGCGTTTGGGGCTCCGCTTGTGAGTTCCGTTTGAAGGCTCTCACAAGCGGCCCCGAACGGATCCGTCCAGTCCTAATGCATTCTGAGTGGAGGCGGATCCGCTCAGAATGCATCAGTCTGGCACCGTTTTTCCTCCGCTCCGCTCAGCAGACGGACACCTGAACGCTGCTTGCAGCGTTCGGGTGTCCGCCTGGCCGTGCGGAGGCAAACGGATCCGTCCAGACTTACAATGTAAGTCAATGGGGACGGATCCGTTTGAAGTTGACACAGTATGGCTCAATTTTCAAACGGATCCGTCCCCCATTGACTTTCAATGTAAAGTCAAAACGGATCCGTTTGCATTATCATAAAAAAAAAAAAAAAAAAAAATTTTTTTATTTTTTTTGTTCATGGTAATGCAAACGGATCCGTTCTGAACGGATCTAAGCGTTTTCATTATAGGAGCGGATCCGTCTGTGCAGATACCAGACGGACCCGCTCTGAACGCAAGTAGTGCTATCACATTCATACTATATTTAATATGTCAGATGAGGGGCATTGTGTTTGATGCTGACTATGTAACTCAGCACTGGTAGCTCCATGCCCAGGTTCACCACTTTCAGGGGCGTAGCTATAGGGGAAGCAGGGGAAGCGGCTGCTTTGGGGCCCTGACCCAGAAGGGGCCCATTCAGGAGGAGGAGGACTAAAAGATTTTGTCAGGGTCCCCTCAACAGTATTACACAATGAAATTATATACAGTGACAGTATAGACAGTGTAGCAAACGGATGGAACAGCTGCCCTGGTCTGAGAGAGCGATCTTTACTAGCCACAGAAATAGGGGCGGCATGAAAGGAAGAGGTTGCAAAAAAATTACTGGGTGAGGGGGGCCCCATTCAAAAATTTGCTGTGGGGCCCAGTCATTTCTAGCTACGCCACTGACCACTTTGCTTGCCACTGCTATGACTTGCTCTTTGTGCCACATGGCTTGTAGATGGCCTTGGCATTTCACTGCCTGTACTCGCCAAGCATTCCTCATCACTGGTAACTAAACTGCCTTCTCTGGATTTTTTGTGGCATGTTGTTGTCACAATCAGAGCCACCAGAGCTTGCAGTTATTGTGTTGCTGTCTTCACTGGGTTTATACTTAGGACCTGAAGTCTTACACACAACTTTTATTCACTGGAGGAAGAAAGAAGGCATATGCCTCTTCAGCGATAAAACATCTGCGCACCATTTTATTTTATACGAATGACCAAATATATATATATTCACACATATTCAAATAAAGATGTGTTCAGATATACTGTGTCTGTGGTTATATATATAAGTTTCTGTACCTATGTACTTTTATTATGAAAAAGAACACCTATGTGTACATGAAATACCGAGGGTCATTCACATTTGGCTCTGATCTGAGGTCGGCTTGGGGGGTCATTCACATTGGGGGTCTGATTTGAGGTTTGCTTGGGGGTCATATTCACATGGGGCTCTGATCTGAGGTCTGCTTGTGGGTCATTTACATTGGGGGGTCTGATCTGAGGTCTTATTCTGGGTCTTATGAACATTGGAGGTCTGAGCTGAGGTCTAAATGAGGTCTTATTAACATTGGGGATCTGAGCTGAGGTCTGATTGTGGCTCTGAGCTGAGGTCTGATTAACATTGTGGGTCTGATTGGATCTCTAAGCTGAGGTCTGATTAACATTGGGGGTCTGATTTGAGCTCTAAGCTGAGGTCTGATTAACATTGGGGGTCTGATTCTGACTCTGAGCTGACGTCTGATTTACACTGGGGGTCTGATTGGAGCTCTAAGCTGAGGTCTGATTAACATTGGGGGTCTTATTGGGGCTCTAAGCTGAGGTGTGATTAACACTGGGGGTCTGATTGGAGCTCTAAGCTGAGGTCTGATTAACATTGGGGGTCTGATTCTGACTCTGAGCTGATGTCTGATTTACACTGTGGGTCTGATTGGAGCTCTAAGCTGAGGTCTGATTAACATTGGGGGTCTGATTGGGGCTCTATGCTGAGGTGTGATTAACACTGGGGGTCTGATTGGGGCTCTAATCTGAGGTGTGATTAACAATGGGGGTCTTATTGGGGGTCTAAACTGAGGTGTGATTAACACTGGGGGTCTGATTGGGGCTCTAAGCTGAGGTGTAATTAACATTGGGGGTCTGATTGAGGCTCTGATCTGAGATTTGCTGAAAAATATTTTTTCTTATTTTCTTCCTCTAAACCTAGATGCATCTTATGGGCAGATGTATCTTATAGGGCGAAAAATACGGTATACAAATGTCCATTTTTCTATTAGTAAAAGTAAGAATACCTTTGTTTGTTTTTGTTTTTTTTACCATAGAAATATGTGCAGATAAAATATGCTTTGAAAAGATTTCTGCAAATACTTTTTTAGGAAAAAAGTAAAGAAAATATATACAGTACAGACCAAAAGTTTGGACACACCTTCTCATTCAAAGAGTTTTCTTTATTTTCATGACTATGAAAATCGTAGATTCACACTGAAGGCATCAAAACTATGAATTAACACATGTGGAATTATATACATAACAAACAAGTGTGAAACAACTGAAAATATGTCATATTCTAGGTTCTTCAAAGTAGCCACCTTTTGCTTTGATTACTGCTTTGCACACTCTTGGCATTCTCTTGAGGAGCTTCAAGAGGTAGTCCCCTGAAATGGTTTTCACTTCACAGGTGTGCCCTGTCAGGTTTAATAAGTGGGATTTCTTGCCTTATAAATGGGGTTGGGACCATCAGTTGCATTGAGGAGAAGTCAGGTGGATACACAGCTGATAGTCCTACTGAATAGACTGTTAGAATTTGTATTATGGCAAGAAAAAAGCAGCTAAGTAAAGAAAAACGAGTGGCCATCATTACTTTAAGAAATGAAGGTCAGTCAGTCAGCCGAAAAATTGGGAAAACTTTGAAAGTAAGGGCTATTTGACCATGAAGGAGAGTGATGGGGTGCTGCGCCAGATGACCTGGCCTCCACAGTCACCGGACCTGAACCCAATCGAGATGGTTTGGGGTGAGCTGGACCGCAGAGTGAAGGCAAAAGGGCCAACAAGGGCTAAGCATCTCTGGGAACTCCTTCAAGACTGTTGGAAGACCATTTCCGGGGACTACCTCTTGAAGCTCATCAAGAGAATGCCAAGAGTGTGCAAAGCAGTAATCAAAGCAAAAGGTGGCTACTTTGAAGAACCTAGAATATGACATATTTACAGTTCTTTCACACTTGTTTGTTATGTATATAATTCCACATGTGTTAATTCATAGTTTTGATGCCTTCATAGTCATGAAAATAAAGAAAACTCTTTGAATGAGAAGGTGTGTCCAAACTTTTGGTCTGTACTGTATGTGTATACACACAGAAAAGATGTATAGATGGTTATATAGTGTACGCAAATGACCCCTATAGACTAACGATACTATAGAAACAATACTAAGAAAATGCAAAACACTTAAAGATGACCTTTCATCGGTCCAAGCATTGTAAGATAATTATCGGGCTACATAGAGAGGCGCCCAGGGATCCCACTGCACTTACTATTATCCCTGGGCGCAGCTCCGTTCGCCCGCTGTGTCCTCCGGTATCGTCACTGAATTGGTTCTACTAGGCGGAGTCTTCCCTGTTTCACCCTGAGCGTTCCTTCTCCCAGGCTGTAGCGCTGTCTAGTAGAACCAATTCAGTGAAGATACCAGAGGACACAGCGGGCGAACGGAGCGGCGCCCAGGGATAATAGTAAGTGCAGTGAGATCCTGGGGCGCCGCTCTATGTAGCCTGATAATTATCTTACAATGTTTGGACCGATGAAAGGTCATCTTTAAGGACTTATACTAACTACAGCTAAAACTAACAACTATAACTACTTTTATTTTTTTATATATGAGAAATAATGTGCGTGCATTATTATATTTTACTCACACAAAAGGACACCAACACTAACTAATAACTTTTTTTTATTTTTTTACATTTTCAATGTTTTTAGATTTTGTATATATATTTTTTTATTCTATTTTTTTGGAAAAGAAAAAACAGGGGATGGGTATTTATTTTATAGTCAGGGCACGAGGGGGTTAAATGACTGTTACAGCAGGAATCTATGTGTGAAAATGATGTCTCATGCTCCCTGAGCCACTCTTTCACAATTTGAGCTCAATGAATCCTGGCATTGTCATCTTGGAATATGCCCGTGCCATCAGGGAAGAAAACATCCATTGATGGAATAACCTGGTCATTCAGTATGTTCAGGTAGTCAGCTGACCTCATTCTTAGAGCACATACTGTTGCTGAACCTAGACCTGACCAATTGCAGCAACCCCAGATCATAGCACTGCCCCCACAGGCTTGTACAGTAGACACTAGGCATGATGGGTGCATCACTTCATCTGCCTCTCTTCTTACCCTGATGTGCCCATCACTCTGGAACAGGGTAAATCTGCACTCATCAGACCACATGACCTTCTTCCATTGCTCCAGAGTCCAATCTTTTTGCTCCCTAGCAAATTGAAGCCTTTATTTCTGGTTTGCCTCACTGATTAGTGGTTTTCTTACGGCTACACAGCTGTTCAGTCCCAATCCCTTGAGTTCCCTTCGCATTGTGCGTGTGGAAATGCTCTTACTTTCACTATTAAACATAGCCCTGAGTTCTACTGTTGTTTTTCTTCGATTTGATATCACCAAACATTTAAGTGATCACCGATCACGATCATTCAGGATTTTTTTCCGGCCACATTTCTTCCTCGAATACGATGGGTCCCCACTATCCTTCCAGTTTTTAATAATGCGTTGGACAGTTCTTAACCCAATTTTAGTAGTTTCTGCATTCTCCTTAGATGTTTTCTCTGCTTGATGCATGCCAATGATTTGACCCTTCTCAAACAGACTAACATCTTTTCCACGACCACGAGATGTGTCTTTTGACATGGTTGTTTAAGAAATGAGAAGCAGCTCATTGCACCAGTTGGGGTTAAATAACTTGTTGCCAGCTGAAAGATAATCGCCCATGCAGTAATTATCCAATAGGAGGCTCATACCTATTTGCTTAGTTAAATCAAGGTGGCGACTTTTGTTTGGGACAGGCAGTGTATATGTCAGGTAACATTTAATAGCCTATCGCCACAACGTATATAATCATACAGCGGAAGGCAAGGGGTAAAAAAAGAACATATGATCACATAATGCAGTGTAGTCTGCAGGCAGCAAGTTATAGAGCAGAAAGAGCTGAGCAGAATGATATAAAGTTTTGTGGGAAAAGATTCAGTATAACTTGTAGTTTTATACATTTAAAGCTCTGCTATTTCTGAGCTCAAGACTAGGCTTGAGCGAATCGAGCTTCGGATCATAGATCTGAAGTCGATTTGTTTTTTAAAACTTTGGGGGTCATTTATTATCCTAAAATATGCCTACATTAGACGTATTTCAGGCGAAGATTGCAGCACAACTTTTCCCCACTCACGCCAGGTCCAAAAAAGTGGGCGTGGGCAGGCCCATCTCATTCATGATTTTCTACGCCTGTTTTAGACGTAGAAAATGGTCTAAATTTAAGACAGCTAGGAAGCTGGCTTACATTTCCACTGGTGCTGGATGCATGGAAGTTATGTAGAGGCCTGCGAGTCTTCATAATCTCTGCGGATCCACTGCCAGATATAGGGATTATTAAGACCAGTGTCTAAAACGCTGGTCTTAATAAATGACCCCCTTTGTTGTCAATGCTGTATTTGTACAGCATTAAAATGTATTAGCTCCATGTGGCCAAACTTCGTCTCGCCCGAAGTTGCACGAGACTTCGGTGAAATACTATGGTATTCCTATCTGCGTATTTAAAAACAATTTAAAATAGGAATCTGAAGTGGGCTTTGGTACCAAAGAGCCAATGAATCAACTTTAGATATATGATCTGAAGCTCAGTTCGCTCAAGCCTACTCAAGACATTTGGCTGTGATGAGTGATTGATGGTATTCACTGTGTAAGTGTGTATACAGAGATATCTGTTAGTCATTGATAACACCTCCCATTGATAACACTTCCCCTGTGAACAATTGAATTCAGAAAGAGCAGAGACCTAAAGCATACCTGAGTTTTAAGAAAAAGTTTGCATAATGGCTGTGCTATATTGTGGAATCATAACAGGTTTTCTTTTGGGCTTCCTTAAAGGGGTTGGCCACCCTAAGTATCAAAAATCCAAAGTGCCCCAGACAATAGCCAAAACTATGAAGTATTAATCTCTAAAGCTAAAAGTACTGGCTATATATAGGAGGAGCTCCTCAGACCGGACGTGCCCCAGTCTCAGCAGTAAGCTGTACAGACATAGTAATAGAAGGAATGCCCCAGTCCCAGCAGTAAGCTGTACAGACATAGTAATAAAAGGAACGCCCCAATCCCAGCAGTAAGCTGTACAGACATAGCAGTAGAAAGAACACCCCAGTCCCAGCAGTAAGCTGTACAGACACAGTAATAGAAGGAACGCCCCAGTCCCAGCAGTAAGCTGTACAGACATAGCAATAGAAAGAATGCCCCAGTCCCAGCAGTAATCTGTACAGACATAGTAATAGATAGTAATAGAAAGAACGCCCCAGTCCCAGCAGTAAAGAGAGTTTACTACCTGTTCCACACATATGTTTCGGGGAGGGGGGGAATTAAGCCATGAACAGAATGAATAGAGAGGGAGATTTATAATTTCCCTTGTTTCTGAAAAGTGGCGTTAAAAACTTGCAAACTATGTGCTTGCGACTTTTTAACTGCGCCTTTAAAAATAAAAAAAGGGCTGGACAATGGAAGGGAGGGGGCGTGACCAGTCTCCCCAACAAATTTATGTTAATTTCGCCAGTTTTCTGACTCAAATGAAGCCAGAAATCTATGGCGGTTCTGAGCTGTCATAGATTTCTGTTTAGGTGCACGGACTGCCGGAGGAGGGGGGCTGTTGAGTGGGGGGACAGATCTGTTGCACAAGAACTCGGATGAATACATTTGTACAAATCGATCTTCTCACATAGAAAGGAGCCTCCTGTCTATCATCACACGACTTACTCCCAGTTGACAGCCAAGAAATCATCTATGAAAATATGACTGCCCTTCACCTGGGGAAAAAGGGGGAACGAGTGTAGTCAGACATCTGTATATACAGTGTACAGGGGGTCACGGATCTCTATATGTAGTGGTGGGGGTCATATATCACCATATACAGAGTGCAGGAAGGAGAGGGCACACATCAGTATATACAGTGTACAGTGTGGGGGGGTCACACATCAGTATATACAGTGTACAGTGGGGGGGGTCACATATCCCTATATACAGAGTGCAGGAAGGAGAGGGCACACATCAGTATATACAGTGTACAGTGTGGGGGGGTCACACATCAGTATATACAGTGTACAGTGGGGGGGGGTCACATATCCCTATATACAGAGTGCAGGAAGGAGAGGGCACACATTTATAGATGGTGAGACCAGTGACTGCTGCTATCCCTGACCTCAGCCATACTGACAGCTCACAAGGGGTTAAAGCTCCTGAACTGTTGGTCTGGCTGTAATAAACATGTCTGTGATAAGAACACAGTGCAGAGGGGCCATAAACTGGACAGACACTGGGATTGCTCACAGTTTGTGGTCCACAGCACCATTTTGGCTCTGCTACATCCTCAGATACAGCAGGATCCTCTCAGTACAGGAGAGACAGAGGGGGCAGAGTCTGCAGACAGTGAGCTCTGCATCTGCCATCACAGCTTCTCCTCAGTCTCCCTTCCTCCTGCAAAAGTTTCTTTATTTCAGCTTTTAACAAGTGTCCCTGCTAAGCCCCGCCAGCCCTGCACAGCCAGGAGTGTCGGTCACAGTAGGAAAGCACCTCTGATACAAGCAGGGTGCTTTAGGACCCAGACAACAGCACTCCTTCAGGCATGGATGAGGTAGCTCCTCCATGGCAGCAGGGATGAAGGAGACAGGCAGCAGTGAGAGCAGAGGGGGGGGCGTGGTGAGAGCAGGACAGGAGGGGGCGTGGTGAGAGCAGGATGGGGGGGCGTGGTGAGAGCAGGACAGGAGGGGGCGTGGTGAGAGCAGGACAGGAGGGGGCGTGGTGAGAACAGGACAGGGGGGGCGTGGTGAGAGCAGGACAGGAGGGGGCGTGGTGAGAGCAGGACGGGGGGGCGTGGTGAGAGCAGGACAGGAGGGGGCGTGGTGAGAGCAGGACAGGAGGGGGCGTGGTGAGAGCAGGACAGGGGGGGCGTGGTGAGAGCAGGACAGGAGGGGGCGTTGTGAGAGCAGGACAGGAGGGGACGTGGTGAGAGCAGGACAGGAGGGGCGTGGTGAGAGCAGGACAGGAGGGGGCGTGGTGAGAGCAGGACAGGAGGGGGTGTGGTGAGAGCAGGACAGGGGGGCGTGGCGAGAGCAGGACAGGAGGGGGCGTGGTGAGAGCAGGACAGGAGGGGGCGTGGTAAGAGCAGGACAGGAGGGGGCGTGGTGAGAGCAGGACAGGAGGGAGCGTGGTGAGAGCAGGACAGGAGGGGGCGTGGTGAGAGCAGGACAGGAGGGGGCGTAGTGAGAGCAGGAGAGGAGGGGGCTGGCCAGGAAAACCAGGCAGATCTTCTTAAGAATAAGTAAGTGTAATATCTCCCTACTTTCTTTCCCGTTTTAATAAGTGCTAACAGAGTGGCCAACCCCTTTAAAGTCCTCCTCATCCATATTATTCCCTATTTCAGCTGCACAGCTCTTCGTGCTCTATAACATCCTGCTTGCAGATTAAACTGTATTTTCATGATGACAGGTTCCCTTTAAATGTATAAATAACAAGTTTTGCTAAAGCTCTCACAAAACTATATGTGTATTAATCTTCTCAGCTTCTTCGGTTCCATAAAATGTTGTCTGCAAATTGCATTGCATTTCATAATGACCGGTCCTCTTTAATACTTTCCCGACTTGCACAGTACATGTATGGCACAAGTCTGGCCTTTATTCACAAAGCATGCACCCGGGGCTAATGTCTGCAATAGTCAATAATGCCGATCGCAGACATTAAACCCATCAGAATCCATGGTCAATTAAACCTTAGGTGGCTTTCCCAGAGAGCACTGTGCTCCCGGGGCTCAAACAGTTTCCCCCGTGCAGAGCTCAGGGACACCATTCTTTGGTTGTAATAGTCTGGAGCCTGTATAAGGCTACCAGGCCTATCATAGGTATATTCCAATGTAGGCCTGCAGGTGGCACAGCACCTTCTGCTCCATAACATGCTGCCTGCAGACTGTATTGCATTTCACGGTGACAGGTCCTCTTTGATTGCTTCCCAATGTAGTCCTACAGGTGGCAGCACTGCATTTGAATATACTGAATTACATACAGTATATACAATTGTATTAATTCACAGTAGTTTATGTATGAAGCAATCTAATGATTGAGTGTTTATGTCCTCTGGGGGGGGGCTAAAAAAAGTTTTTTTAAATATTAAACTAATAAAAAATATAGAAAATCAAATCCCTCACCCCTTGCCTGCCCCATGATAAAAGTAAAAATAAAGAATAAAAAAATACACTGCTGTGTCCCCAAATGCCAGAGCTATTAAAGTATAAATATATTTATCCCATACAGTGAATGCCATAATGGAAAAAAGACAAAATGGCCAATCGGGTGTTTTTTTTTTATCACTTTACTTCCCAAAAAAAAAGGAATAAAAAAGTGACCAAAAAGCCATACACACTTTAAAATGGTAACAATAAAAGCTACAGATCATCCTGCAAAAAAATGAGCCCTCATAAAGCATCGTAGATGGAAATATTTTAAAAAAGTTACGTCGGTAATAATATTTAGATGAAAAAAATATAATTTTTCTCTGTCTTAGAACACAAGAAAAACTATATAAATGTGGTATCGCTGTAATTGTACTGACCGGATCTGAGAATGAAGGGAACAGGCTCTGGGAAGGCAGTGAGGCAGGGAATAAACAAAAACACAAAAAATTGCTGTGTCAGGAAAGGGTTAAATCAATTTCAGACATTATACTGTCTGAATTACAGTATTAAGGCAGAGGCATAGCTTGAAGATGTTGGCCCATGGTAGGAAAAATGGTAGGAAAAATAAACCTTAGATCACACTATGTACTGTATGTTCTAAGAGTGAAGTATTATATATAAAATGTAAATTTAGATAGCGCTGTCTTGGTGTGTATCTTATGGCACCTATGAATTTTATTTCTTTTTAGGTGCAGGGGAACCTCCTGCCTCTCCTCTACCAGCTACCCCTACCTTGGCAACTTCACTGTCCTCAGTTTGTTATGCCAACAAGTTACAGATTCCCTGGCAAAGTCTACTTAGAAGGGAATAAAGGAGGTGCTGTTTAAAAAATTACCTCAAAATCTCCTTAAGGTCATACTGAATTTATTATTAGATATAACAAATACATTAATGGAAAAAAAATATTAAACAACATTAACAGCAGCAATAATAATAAATAAACAAGTAATAAATAGAAAATAATTAGGGTGCTTAACAATGTCACTCTTCTCTACGAAAAGACTATTGTATTATACAATATGGGTACAAGTGAAATATGGATATCCAGAGACTTTGCCTTGCCCAGCTAGCCTTTCATTTCTAGGTTATGGTCAACGAGAATCAGAATTGACCATTTTAACAAAAATCTGTGTATATTTTTCATGGTATATATATTGTGTGTGTGTGGACACTATTAATGAAGAGACAATGTGGAGCATATGCATATACTCTTCCCCCCGGTAGCCATGCCAATTCATAACCACCATGTTAAATAAAACGTTTTAAGAAAAGACTGATTTATGGCAAGAAAATGCCATTTCTATATCTCAGAGTTCGCGGCAGCTCCTAAACATGCCCTCCTATGCTGCACTGTGAAAAAGACGGCTCAAAGTGAGTCACATTGCCACGGCCATGGAAAAAGGGAGATTTGATAGTAGCCCTTTCTATAAATCTATCTCAACTAACATGGAGCCAGCAGTACTTGAATTTGGGGTCAGCAACCTTTAGCACTCAGCTGTTCTGAAACTACAACTCCAGGAATCCTCTTTTCACTTCTATGAGAGTTATACGAATAGCATAATACTTGTGCATGATGGGAGTGGTAGTTTTACAGCAGCTGGAGTGCCAACGGTTGCTGAACCTTGTGCTAGAGTTTGTTCCCCAAATGCTGTTTTTGGCACAGCTCTGTCCATTGTGCAGCGGATGGAGCTTATAACCCATGGACAGTGGAAAATGGACGGAGTTGTGTAGTTCTGGCACCATAGCTACTCTGAAACAGATGATCAGCAGAGTGTAGGGAGTCGGAGATATTGATGGTCAGGATAGGCCATCAATAGTAAAGGGGTGGACAACCCCTTAAGCCTGCTAAAACGTTTGACTCATCCATGATCTGGAGGATAACCACCATTTTATACTTTCACATATGCTTACACTATTAATTGCTGATCCTCAGAATGAATAGCAAAATTCAGTGCAAGTTTTTTTTATATAGAGGTCACACTGGTAAGTGCTGAAGACTACAAAATATGGTAGGAGTATTTAGGGTACTTTTACACAAGCATTTTTCTTTTCCGGTATTGAGTTCCGTCCTAGGGGCTCTATACCGGTAAAGAACTGATCAGTTTTATCCTAATGCATTCTGAATGGAGAGTAATCCGTTCAGGATGCATCAGGATGTCTTCAGTTCAGTCGTTTTGACTGATCAGGACGGAGATAATACCGCAGAATGCTACGGCTTTATCTCCGGCCAAAAAAACTGAACACTTGCCTGAATGCCGGCAATGCTGATCCGGGATTTTTTTCCATAGGAATGTATTAGTACCAGATCCGGCATTCAAATTGCCGCATTGACGGGTCCGGTATTCCGGTCTGCGGTATGCTGGATCCGTTTTGCCTGATGACACTGGAAAAACGGATCCGGTATTGCAATGCATTTTTCTGACTGATCAGGCATTTTTCAGACTGATCAGGATCCCGATCAGTCTGAAAAAATGACATGCGTTTTGCATACAGTTTGCTTGATCAGGCAGGCAGTTCAGGCAACAGAACTGCCTGCCGGAATCAAACAACGCAAGTGTGAAAGTACCATTCGGTGTATCCTACAGGATAGAAACTTTCTATATGTTCACATGAGTGGTTGCAGAAATGTATATGACTGAAAACCCATTCTGTGCATGAATGGGGCTGTTTCTGCAGTATTTACATAGTGCAAGCCCTATCAAGATGAATGGGACAGTTGCAGAAGTTTATTAAACAAATATGCTGCGTGTGAACATAGCTTAATACATCTTTACCAAGTAAAAAAAAAAAATAACACATGGCTCTTGCCCTTAGGCTGCATTCACACGTCCGTGGAACACGGACCGTGAGATACCGGACTGGCATCCTGCTTACTGCAGGAGCGCACGGTGTCATTGGTTGCTATGATATAGATCATACGAGTGCATAACTGTACAGCGGCGGCAGCAGGATACCAGTCCTGTATCTCATGGTCCGTGTTCCACGGACGTGTGAATACAGCCTTAAACAGTAAACAGTAGTGCCCACCATCACCTTTAGGGTCCATTCACGCATCCGTATGTGTTTTGCGGATCCACAGATCCGCGGATCCGCAAAACACGGACAGCGGCAAGGTGCGTTCCGCATTTTGCGGACCGCACATTGCCGGCACTAAGAGAATATGCAATAGCGGACAAGAATAGAAATGTATGGGTCCGCAATTCCGTTCCGCAAAATGCGGAACGGAATTGCGGATGTGTGAATGGAGCCTTAAATGAAGATAGCAGTGCTTCCTACTTTCTATTAGACTGCTAATGCTTCATATGACTCATAATTACTGGTGGATTGTGATCCACCATAGAAAGTGGCACTTTCATGGTGGATCTGCTAGAGAGCTAAGACAATGATGCTCTATGACACAGAGGTCTTCTGCTTTCTATGTCTGTCCTTGGTTAATTTGCATTGACTGAAGGCAGAAAGGTGATTATGGCTAAATGGTGCAGCCCTGAGAAGCATGCCAAAATATTTCAGCTCGTTTAGGTATAATTTATAGAATATTAAAGGTGAACACAGTTAAAATTATTGCCATGGTTTACAATGATTCAGAGTAATATGACCTGCAATGGGTAAGCATTTGTGCTCTGTGTGAGGCAGCAGGTTCCCATAATGTATATAATGTATGGTATAATGCAATAAGAATATATGAACAATGACTATGTCCTAAGTAAATTGCCGTAAGCTATATATGATTATGACCTCCTATTTTATATTACTGTTTGATTTCCACACTGAATATGCAGTTTCTGCAGTATGTATGTGACTATGCTGCCTCAGGCCCACATGACAGATATGCTTCAACTTGCTTAGGATAGTTTTCAAGTTTTTTCATGGTAGAAAGTCTTTACTGGTTGAAGGCTACAAATGCTGAGATCACAGTATAAATGACCCAGACACACTATGAGTCAGAAGCGGTCTATTTACTAAGCAGCAGAAGAGACACTGTTTGGTAAGCTGATAAGCATGGCTTTTGTGGATTTGTGGCCTACAAAAATCAACCAAAGCTATGAGGGTTGCTCAACTGGATTGGTGAGTCCTCTTTCCCCATTTGTCCCATCAGTTGAAATAGTCGATGGTTCAGATTCTGCACTTGGCATGTGCCCAGAGAACAGCCAACACGCATTAGACGGGGTGGATGCAACCGCCGAGCACGTCTTCGTTTCCTCCGCAGGGTTCGAAGATGTAGCATCAAGTCCATCGTTGGTGTGGATAATAAAGGCAGTCTTACGGTGGTCAGCTCCTTCAAATGTTCTTCCCCATCAGGAGATTCCCTGAAAGAGACATTAAATACTGTTGTTAAGCCTGCAGATGGATAAGGGAACACATCATAACCTGGTAAATAGGCCTTGGGTATACACATCTGTACACACCTCTCCTGTATAGTTTTCTGGCCTATCTCCCACCCAATGGATGGAGCTTGTAACTGCATCATGGATCCTATTCAGTTCAGCGTGAGCAGTACTGCAGTAACTGGACAATACCAGTTATAATAGGCCGTGCAAAGTTGAGCTGCACCTTATGATGTTGAAAGGGCTAGCTGATAATCTAATGTGTATGAGGATGGGGGTGGTCCAACTTTCCACTGATGGCATATGTCATGGGAAAAAAGGACTGGGCTGACAACAATCTGTCTTAGCTTCCCCCATGCACATACATGCTCAGGTTGTCTAAGCATGTATTTGTTTTAAATGGGAAGAGAGGAGAAAGACGAGAAAAAAACTCATGTGGGCCAATGAAACCATCAAGCACTATTTATATGATACAAGTTAAAGAAGGTGAATCACTTGCAGGAAATCACACCATTTTCCTACCCATAACCACATCAATATTTGCTATCAGGTTTACCAGAAACCTATTTCTACATCACTGGAATTAGCAGGAACATACTCAGAACTTCATTACATTGTTTTGGAACATAACTGAGTGAGAACATGTTTGTGACTTTGAGAGCACATCAGGACATTTATTCATGCATGACTGTGGGTCCAATGTCCAGTTCTCATTTTAGGCAGTCAGCAGCACATAGCTGATCAACCATGATGTAAGCGAAAATATAGTTGTGCTACAGAGGGTAAACATTTATATGCTCACACTAATAATTACCATGCAAGATATTGCTATGTAGAAAACTAGAACTCAATTTTTCAAAGGAACTAACAAGAACGCATAAGTACTCTACTACCAATCGGATGCCTTCTCAGTCTGAAGTATCAGGTAAGGGTTCAATCACTGTGAAGCCTCATCTCTCAGCATAAAGTAACTGCTGGAGGTGAGCAAATCGATTCAAAAATTCTGAAACTTGACCTGAATTATCCAAAAAGTTCTGTTGTTGATAACTAACCCAAATTTTGTATGATTTGAGAGAGAGAAGAGGGTTTTCAAGGCAATTGGGGCACTTTCAGCTGGGGTTGAATTTATTTGAACCCATATGGAATCAATTGCCCAATTTAACCGAATCAGACCCAAGTTGAATTTTAATAAATTCTCTCGTATTTGTCTCGTATTTGCCAGTCTGCAGATGACATATTGTCATCTATACAACTCTAATAGTGCTGATATTTCTAGTGCCGCCACAGGTGAGCCAAAGGGTGCTTTCTTTTCACATTTTCTTGACTCGGTGACGGGCAGATTGTTTGACTGGTAAATGTATCATCACTTTCATTCCCATTTCATCAACCCCATATTTATGCCTGTGGTTTCAAACCAAACATGACACTCATTTTTAGCCTGTGACATATATTGGTAGTAACCTTATAAATATTAGGGGATAATTATTAAAACCAGTGTACGCCCCCGTGCTGTATCTTGTCAGGTCTATGTGCCAGAACTGAAATCTATGGAAGCTAGGAGTTAGTTTAGATTTCTGGTATAAATTATAATAAATGTGCTAGGCTGACTAGGTCTAGCTCTGTGCCAACCACTTTTTTCAAAAGTGTTGAGCATGGCACAAACACCCTAAAAAGTTATAAATTTTAGAACAAGTGATGGCTTACACAGATATTTGCAACTTTTTGAGATCAGAAGACAGGGATTTACACATGTGCCCCAATGACTCGATGACGTGACAAGCAGATGAAACCTCCTCTTATACATACTTAAATCAATTTAAACCTGTTGTCATATAGTGCTGGTCCAAAGGAAAGCAAAAACAAAACTCTATCTTAGGTTGTCCTTCCTGATATCAAAATATTCTATTCTATAAATCAGATAAATAGAATCTTTTTCTCAGTGTGGTAATGTCCATAGACAGTTTACTGTCCTGCCAGCAATACAAATGTCTTTCTTAGGGCTCATGCACACGAACGTATTTTCTTTCCGTGTCGTTCCGTTTTTTTGGCGGACCATATATGGAACCATTCATTTCAATGAGTCCGCACAAAAAAACTGAAGTTACTCCATGTGCATTGCGTTTCCGTATTTCCGTTCCGCAAAAAAATAGAACATGTCCTATTATTGTCCGCATTACGGACAAGGATAGGACTGTCCTATTAGGGGCCAGCTGTTCCGTTCCGCAAAATACGGAATGCACACGGATGTCATCCATATTTTTTGCAGACCGCAAAATACACTACGGTCGTGTGCATGAGCCCTAATCTGTAGCGTAGGTCTTCTATTCTGCCTGGTGGGCCAAATCACAGACTCCCAAGTGTTAAATTCCCATAATCTGGCAGCCAAGAAATTCTGTCCCTTCTGCACTGACATTGACAGCAATAGAGTTTAATGCAAATCAGAACGCACCAAGCAACACTTGTTTTGGACAGTGATGTGAAGAAATATTTGCTGATTGCTTCGGCTTTGCATCCACCACACAGCACTTCACTTTCATAAACCACAAGAGGAAACAGAAAATCTTACATCTGCCCTCCTATACTATTAAGAACTTGGTTGCATTTGTTGTACTGATATCAATGGAATGATATAATGAAAAACAGTGTCTGCATCTATCCTCTTGTATTACAGCTTTAGTATTTCTGGATTGCCAGATAGAATATGTCTGGTTTGCAGGAACATTCGGGATATTATTGTCCTTTGTAAATATAAAGAAGTTGGGCAACAGCTATGCTGCATATCTGAGTGCCCATTCACTTTAGAAAGCTTCTGGCTGAACAGTCATTTTGAGGACAGCTATTCTTTCCATTTTGGACCTCTGGCAATGTCCTATATTCCTATGGAAGAAAGGATCAAGTATTTCTGCTGTTAGAGAAGAGCTGGGAGACCCCCATACACATTAGATGATCTGCTGATGATGCTGAAATCAGGGGATTAGGCCAATGTTTATCTATTTTGCATAATCAATTTAAAGAGGTTGTCCAGTTTTTAGACACTTTTCACTGTGGGCAGCAGCATGTTATACCAGTTGAAAAATCATAATCCCCTGTTCCCGGCGCTCTGTTCTAGCTCCCTCTATCAGACTTCCAGCCCCTGGCATGTAAACTTCCAGAACGACAGGATGACAGGTGTCACTGCAGCCAATGACTGGTCTCACTGTCATCAGTGGAGAAAGCTAAGGGACCTGTGATGATGTCATCACTAGTGATGAGCGGCAGGGGCAATATTCGAATTCGCGATATTTCGCAAATATTTGTGCGAATATTCGCCATATATTTGAAAATTCGCGAATTCATGATCTCCAGGCATTATTCTCTTGACTGCGAAAATTCGCATAAAATTCGCATAACATTTTCGCATAAAAATTCGCATGAACTGGTATTCTTAAAAAAATCAAATATTCGCGATTACGAATATATTTAGCGATATTCTAAATATTCGCGAATTCTCGAAGTGCCGATATTCGCGATTAAAATTTGCAATTCGAATATTCGTGATCAACACTAGTCATCACAGGTCCTGTACATCTAGTAAAATAACTTCACAAAGAATGGTGTAGTTCCCAAGTTAGATAGGAGCATCTGCCAGGATCTGTGATGATATCATCTTCAGCATCACAGGTCCTGTACATCTGGTAAAGGAAATGCACAGAGCATCATCACAGGTTCTTTAACCCCCAACAACATGGAGAAGAACTGCAGGATGAGCTCTCCGGAGAGATAAGAATGGAGTCGTAAGAGGAGGTCCTCCTCCTTTCTCTTCATTTGCACCCCATTCCCTATTTTTATTCATATTTCATATATATAGTACTGCCGACAGTTACAACCACTATTACCTCATGTACCTTACACAATAACCATAATATATAACTGACTACATATATCTGTTTACAATATATATACAGTATAATAGAAGCAGTGTGTTAAGATATATAGTATATACAGCAGTGTACTGATATGTGAGGTACGGGGTATAATAGATGAAGTGTGTATAGGTATATAGTATATACAGCAGTGTACTGATATGTGAGGTACGAGGTATAATAAATGCAGTGTGTACAGATATATAGTATATACAGCAGTGTACTGATATGTGAGGTACAAGGTATAATAAATGCAGTGTGTACAGATATATAGTCTATACAGCAGTGCACTGATATGTGAGGTACAAGGTATAATAAATGCAGTGTGTACAGATATATAGTATAAACAGCAGTGTACTGATATGTGAGGTATGATGTATAATAAATGCAGTGTGTACAGATATATAGTATATACAGCAGTGTACTGATATGTGAGGTATGATGTATAATAAATGCAGTGTGTACAGATATATAGTATAAACAGCAGTGTACTGATATGTGAGGTATGATGTATAATAAATGCAGTGTGTACAGATATATAGTATATACAGCAGTGTACTGATATGTGAGGTACGAGGTATAATACATACAGTGTGTACAGGTATATAGTAGATACAGCAGTGGGCTGATATGTGGGGTATGAGGTATAAATTACACCTCGCATCTCACATGAGTACACTGCAATATATACTAGCCAGGAATGGGTAGTGGGAGGGGCTATAAATGGGGCATGAGGGCCCTATTTAGATTCTTGCTATGGGGCCCAGTGATTTTTATGTATGCCCCTGAGCATAGGCAAAAACTTGACAGAGAATTGAAAGTGCTCATCCTCCCATTATGGATGATATGGTGTACTTACTACTACTGTGTAGTAAAAAAGACTAACTTACAGCCCAGAAATAGCTGTGGAAGACAGGTAGTGTGTGCACAGAGAGACATTATGTTTGTGTATAGACTGGATGTCTCATTTTCTAACTGAGATCTGTTATAGTCTTCAGGACATGAGAGAGTGCAAGTCGACACGTTCCCACTCTAACAGCCAAATCCTCCACCACAGGGATTTCATCCAATACATACTCTCATGCCATACACTCATATACTTGTCTTTTTAGAAATCCGCTTCTCCTTATCCTAGTAGTGCAAGCAATGATGCTTTACTCAATAAAAATTATTGATAAATCAATACTGATACTGAATTTTCTACTTTTAATTTTTTGCAATAGCAGGCCTCCGTTTTTTGTATATTACAGTATATTTTATGGTCAATAACATAGTACCAAGACAGGTTGTTTCCTTCTCCACATTGTTATAGCGGATAAACTACTTTGTCATACTTGTATTTTCCTATTTTATTCCTGATTTTGAGGGTTACAGTGTCACACCAAGTGGGCCCTGAGTTGTACCTGGACTGTTTACTCTGTTCTGTAGTTTTTGCATTTGTGTGTGTTGTTTCTTTTACCTCCTATTTTTAAAAATCAAAACCATTACTTAATAAAAAGGTTTTTGAAAATCAATAAATATTGACTAAAATATTGAATATTTACATTTAGAATTTTTTTTTTTATAAAGTAATGTATACAATGACAATTAGTGGTTGGAGACAACTGACAAGAAAAGTCAAAGCTCTTCAAATCATTAAAGGGTTGTCTCACAAGAACAACCCCTCTGTATATCCTTGCTTGAGATCCCCCAAGGATATACAGAGAGTAGCTTCGGCATTGGTTGACCCAGCACATCCATGCATTACGTGGTCATTAATTCATTTGAATCAACATCATTTAGTATTGCATTTCCTCTTGAATCTATCAATCTATTAAAAGGGTTATCCGAGAATCAATATTGATGACCCATCCACAAGTTAGATCATCGATATCAAATTGTCAGGGGTACAAGTCCCCGCACCCCTGCTGTTCAGCTGTTTCGGGAACCTAGGGTGCTCACTGGAGCTCTGGTGAATGCAGCGGCCTCCTCGGCACTAACAAAGTACGGCACTGTACGTCATATAGCGGCAGTACTTCGTATTGTAGTTCAGCCCCATTGACTTGAATGGGGCTGAGCTACAACTAGGCCATGTGACTGATAGGAAAAGGCCGCAACTCTCATGGAGCACCCCGCCTCTTCTAACAGCTGATTAGCAGGGGGTCCCAGGTGTTGTATATATTAATTACCGGAAAACCCCTTTAATAAAGTTAATCGTGATTCAAGTCATCATTAACAGTGTATCTGTAAATGGTGCCTAACATCACATTATGCAGCACACACACTAATATGCGGCTTCATAAGATCTAAGCACACAGTTTTCTCATTTACATGAGTCCTACACTTTCTTTTCCCATTTACATGATATGAACATAATTTTCAGAACATGCTTTGTTTCTTCTAGAACCACAATACACTGTAACCAAAGCAAGCCCTATGTTCTAAAGTGTCACATGCCCTATACATAATAATACAATATACCCCGGAGTTAAACAACCACATTTAAGAAATTTTAGCTTTTCTGTAAAAGTACCCAGAAACTCAGCTTGAATAGGTTTTCTATTGAGACACTTTACTTATCTACACCTGTTCGCTTAACTCTCGCCTTTTCTTATTATGTGCCACAGAACACTGCACTTTCTCATACCTCAAGAGGAAACTGAAAATGTTGCATCCGGTCCTTGTGACTGTCAGGAAAGTTCATATGACTGTCAGGAAAGTGTATGTTGTAAGATGAAATCAAGCGAGACAGTAAATACATGCAGTGAGGTCAGAACATGGAAATATACATTTCCCAGCCAGATTATTTCAGCCTAATACGGTCTGGAATAGGACAAAATCAGTATCTTACTTTTGTTTAAATCTATATACATTATCACCTTCTTTGATTGTCTTCCTTGTTCCTTGCCCCATGTTAGCAATCTCTTGAATTCAATGAAAAGTTGGCTTTGTGCACATTGGCAGTTGTAGGAATTATCCACACAGTGGCGCTATGATGGCTATGAATGTTATGTTGATTAATTATTACACCATGCAGAACTGAGTCCAATGCGAGTCTGCTCACGGAGCTTTATTAGTTTTTCTTACAGAGCATTAAAACTACTAAATGACATATTAAATATTATGGGATTGTTACATTATTATTGTGTCTTAATGACTCTGCTGCAGGGCAAGAAGACTGTCGTCATGGGCTAGTTACAGGGACAGGGTTGCTCTAGAGGCAAAGTGAGAACTACGCAAATTTTTTGGCAAAAAAGTCACACACGCTGTGTTTGCGCCTTTTTTAACACAACTGCAACAAAATTTAGTGGCATGTGTACGCTGCCTTCGTGGCTTTCTGAAAAGGGGTTGGGGAAGGGTGAGCCCACCACATTTATCTTCCTTTACACCAGTTTTCTGACGTAAATGAAGACTGAAATCTATGACAGCTATGGGCTGCCTTAGATTTCTGTTTAGGCACAAGGACTACCGGAGGATGCGCCTAATTTAGGTGCATCCTCCAGCAGCACAGGGGATATAAAGACCAATGTCCCAATACATTTCCCCCTATGTCTCATACTGCAATGCTCCTTAACTGCAGTCTACTTTGAAATGGAATCAGATGCTGCCAGTGAATACATTAGAAGTACTGTATTGAACTCTCTGGTTCACAGCAAATGTATATTTCAGTAATTTGATGCTGTGGAGCACCGAACACTTCATTTCCAGGGGTGACTGACTATTTGACCATCAGGGTAATGTCCGAAAGCCCAGTGCCAGAAGGACTCCCTGAGGCATTTGCCTTAAGATGTAAGTGCAGGGTTTGTAAAAAGAAAAAATGTTTCCCCTATAACAGCAGGTGGCAAAGCAATATTTTTAATGTGGTTTGACTAAGTTCCTGCCTGAATGCTACAAATCTGTCCCATAAATTAATCTACATATAAGAAAGAAGGAAACGGAAGCATATTATTCAATATGTTGAAATATGACCACTGGCAATGTTGTGGTTTTCTTTACCTAAAAATGTCATTGCCTTTGCCAGTAAAGTTAATAAACTGTTATTTTCACCCCCCTGTTTTCCCATATACAGGGGCATAGCTGAAGGTTCATGGGACCTGGTGCAAGAGTTTAGCTTGGGGACCCCCCCCCCCCCCCTTACCTCAGTCCTTTGTGGCCAGAGGCAGAGAAGCACATAGCCTTCTTGCTGCCTGAGGCAAAAATTCGAACGGCACCCTGCCATGCCAAGTTCTTGACCTAACCCCTTCCCTCCAGCCAGAGGTGTAGCTTGACCAGCATACACTTTCTATAATACCGGTGTTTTCTTATGTGGAACAGGGGTCTTTGGGCTCCCTCAGGCATCTGGGCCCAGTAGCGACATCTATCTTTGCACCCCTGCCCATATAATATATACTCTACATACTCAATTTTGAGATGTTATCATCAAAAAAGGAAAAATATGAATAATTAATGCATAGATGAGCTGGGTCTGCAAAGGGGTCTGTAACAGCAGTTCTGTGCTCAGGCTAATAAGAAGGTGGAGATCGGAGAACTGCCCTGTATAATGTTCATATGCTCTTACAACAGGCAACCCCTTTAAAATATGAGCAAGTCATACACATTGATAAGTCCAAATATCATCTTAAAAATTCTGTATAATCTGCAGGCAGCAGGTTATAGAGCATGAAGAGTTGAGTAGATTGATGTATAGCTTTATGGGAAAAGGTTCCGTAAACATATGACTTATACATTTATAGTTTTGCATTTTCTGACTTTACTTGTACACGGGGAAGGTGTTGTCAGTGATTGATAGCATTCTCTGTGTAAGTGTATATACATAGATAGCTGTCAGTCACTGATAGCTGTACACAGGGGAGGTGTTATCCGTGATTGATGACATTCTCTGTGTTAGTGTGTATACATAGCTGTCAGTCACTGATAGATTTTCACGGGAGAGATGTTATCAGTAATTGATAGCACTGTGTAAGTGTGTATACAGAGATAGATGTCAGTCACTGATAACTGTACAGAGGGGGAGGTATTATCAGTGATTGATTGCATTCTCTGTGTAAGTGTGTATACATAGACAACGGTCAGTCACTGATAGCTGTACACGTGGGAGGTGTTAGTGATTGATAGCATTCTCTGTGTAGGTGTGTATATAGAGATAACTGTCAGTCAGTAATAACTGTACAGAGGGGGAGATGTTATCAGTGATTGATAGCATTCTCTGTGTAAGTGTGTAGATAGAGATAGCTGTCAGTCACTGATAGTTGTACACAGGGTAAGCGTTATCAGTGATTGATAGCATTCTCTGTGTAGGTGTGTATACAGAGATAGCTGTCAGTCACTAATAGTTGTACACAGGTTAGGTGTTATCAGTGATTGATAGCACTCTCTATGTAAGTGTGTATACAGAGATAGCTGTCAGTCACTGATAGCTGTACACGGGGGAGGTGTTATCAGTGATATGCCCGCCTCCTTGACTAAAAAGGCCAAAATGAGCAGGAATTGAGATTAATGAAATAAAAGGTTTTATTGAATCTATTTCCTAAAAACGGTATACCAATCTACTCTGTCCATCCAGCTCCAAAACCTGCTGCCTGCAAATTATACTGCATTTTCATTGTGACAGGTTCCCTTTAAGTTCAGAAAGAGCAGAAGTTTAAATGTATAAATTGCAATTTTTGCTGAATCTTTACCCAGAAAACTATATATCAATCTACTCAGCTTCTCTTGCCTTATAACATGCTGCCTGCATATTAGACTGCATTTCATGATGACAGGTTCTCTTTAAAGGAAATGTGTCACCAAAAATGTTATCTGCCAGTTATAACCTGATAGCAACACATTTTTTTTTTCTTTTTGTTTTTCTTTTCTGATTGCAGATTTATTTTTCCTGAACATGATTATGGGGGCGGCCATCTTGCTTGAGCTGTTCGTAACATATTTTGAAATCATTAAGAACATTTTTTACATGGGCCATAGACACAATTGTCTCATTGATTTCTATGAGATATTGACCTGTGCAGAGGTCATTGTACAAAGAAGGGATAGATAAGCTTTTACAGTTACCTACTGCTAATGGTGGATCCGGTCTTATCTATAAACAGAGGTGAAATCATTACAGGCAGGATTAAAATTACAGATAAGAAGGTAACAGCAGTAAAGTGATATGTACAGCTCAAGAAGTGGCGCTTATTATTTTACCTTGTGGCCGGTGCTAAAACTATAGGATTTTATGGTTTTTGTTTAAATATAAATATTGACATGGAAAATTAAATATAACATCTCCAAAACTTCATTAAAAATATGTTAAACATAAAAAGGCAATTTAAACAATAGGTCATTTATGATGACACAATCCCCTTAAGGATCGCATATACGTAGTTTAAGAATAATATAAATAACCAGTCCATATATCTATATACACTGCTCAAAAAAAAAAAGGGAACACACAAATAAGGCCTCTTTCACACTTGCGTTGTCCGGATCCGGCATGTACTCCACTTGCCGGAATTACACTCCGGATCCGGAAAAACGCAAGTGTACTGAAAGCATTTGAAGACGGAACCGTCTTCCAAATGCGTTCAGTGTTACTATGGCACCCAGGACGCTATTAAAGTCCTGGTTGCCATAGTAGTAGTGGGGAGCGGGGGAGCAGTATACTTACAGTCCGTGCGGCTCCCGGGGCGCTCCAGAGTGACGTCAGAGCGCCCCATGCGCATGGATGACGTGATCCATGTGATCACGTGATCCATGCGCTTGGGGCGCCCTGACGTCACTCTGGAGCGCCCGGGAGCCGCACGGACGGTAAGTACACTGCTCCCCGCTCCCCACTACACTTTACCATGGCTGCCAGGACTTTAGCGTCCCGGCAGCCATGGTAACCACTCTGAAAAAGCTAAATGTCGGATGCGGCAATGCGCCGAAACGACGTTTAGCTTAAGGCCGGATCCGGATTGATGCCTTTCAATGGGCATTAATTCCGGATCCGGCCTTGCGGCAAGTGTTCCGGATTTTTGGCCGGAGCAAAAAGCGCAGCATGCTGCGGTATTTTCTCCGGCCAAAAAACGTTCCGTTCCGGAACTGAAGACATCCTGATGCATCCTGAACGGATTTCTCTCCATTCAGAATGCATTAGGATAACCCTGATCAGGATTCTTCCGGCATAGAGCCCCGACGACGGAACTCTATGCCGGAAGACAACAACGCAGGTGTGAAAGAGCCCTAACACATCCTAGATCTGAATAAATTAAAAATTCTTCTGAAATACTTTGTTCTTTACATAGTTAAATGTGCTGACAACAAAATCACACAAAAAAAAAATATGGAAATCAAATTTTTTAACCCATGGAGGTCTGGATTTGGAGTCACCCTCAAAATTAAAGTGGAAAAACACACTACAGGCTGATCCAACTTTGATGTAATGTCCTTAAAACAAGTCAAAATGAGGCTCAGTAGTGTGTGTGGCCTCCACGTGCCTGTATGACCTCCCTTCCTTCCCTGTGCATGCTCCTGATGAGGTGGTGGACGGTCTCCTGAGGGATCTCCTCCCAGACCTGGACTAAAGCATCTGCCAACTCCTGGACAGTCTGTGGTGCAACGTGACGCTGGTGGATAGAGCGAGACGTGATGTCCCAGATGTGCTCAATTGGATTCAGGTCTGGGGAACGGGCGGGCCAGTCCATAGCATCAATGCCTTCGTCTTGCAGGAACTGCTGACACACTCCAGCCACATGAGGTCTAGCATTGTCTTGCATTAGGAGGAACCCAGGGCCAACCGCACCAGCATATGGTCTCACAAGGGGTCTGAGGATCTCATCTCGGTACCTAATGGCAGTCAGGTTACCTCTGGCGAGCACATGGAGGGCGGTGCGGCCCTCCAAAGAAATGCCACCCCACACCATTACTGACCCAATGCCAAACCGGTCATGCTGGAGGATGTTGCAGGCAGCAGAACGTTCTCCACTGCGTCTCCAGACTCTGTCACGTCTGTCACATGTGCTCAGTGTGAACCTGCTTTCATCTGTAAAGAGCACAGGGCGCCAGTGGCAAATTTGCCAATCTTGGTGTTTTCTGGCAAATGCCAAACGTCCTGCACGGTGTTGGGCTGTAAGCACAACTCCCACCTGTGGACGTCGGGCCCTCATATCACCCTCATGGAGTCTGTTTCTGACCGTTTGAGCAGACACATGCACATTTGTGGCCTGCTGGAGGTCATTTTGCAGGGCTCTGGCAGTGCTCCTCCTGTTCCTCCTTGCACAAAGGCAGAGGTAGCAGTCCTGCTGCTGGGTTGTTGCCCTCCTACGGCCTCCTCCACATCTCCTGATGTACTGGCCTGTCTCCTGGTAGCGCCTCCATGCTCTGGACACTACGCTGACAGACACAGCAAACCTTCTTGCCACAGCTCGCATTGATGTGCCATCCTGGATAAGCTGCACTACCTGAGCCACTTGTGTGGGTTGTAGACTCCGTCTCATGCTACCACTAGAGTGAAAGCACCGCCAGCATTCAAAAGTGACCAAAACATCAGCCAGGAAGCATAGGAACTGAGAAGTGGTCAGGTCCCCACCTGCAGAACCACTCCTTTATTGGGGGTGTCTTGCTAATTGCCTATAATTTCCACCTGTTGTCTATCCCATTTGCACAACAGCATGTGAAATTGATTGTCACTCAGTGTTGCTTCCTAAGTGGACAGTTTGATTTCACAGAAGTGTGATTGACTTGGAGTTACATTGTGTTGTTAAAGTGTTCCCTTTATTTTTTTGAGCAGTGTATATATAGACTGTATATGGCTATCAGTTCTCCAAGTTCACTGTCTATTGAACCTATTTGTTGAAGAGTATATGAATGCCGTACAGGTGAGTCCGACGAACAAGGGACCCTCTGTGAGCCAGATCGGAGACTTGCCCTTACAGGGTTCCTGGCAAACTAAGCCCATTCATGTGTCCATTCATTTAAGCTGATCACTGGAGTTAGAGTAGCTCTCCACATCAGCTTTTATTTAAAAAGTAGCCACTTTAAATTTCCTTGTGTTTAACCTGTAGTCTTTCTCCACTTATCTAATCAAAACCTTCGAAAAATGTGCCCTAAACTTGGCCTAATTTTATAGTAAACCTATAGATTAGGTATAGATAGAGGGTGAAGGAAAGAACACAGTCAGGTAGATCTTGTGATTCCCAAACTAATTGCAATAGAGAAACCCCTACTTCCATTTCTACTGTAATGAAGATTGGCGAAGGAGCAGTTAATGCATCCTCAAATTTTTTATAAAAGCAGTTTACCATCACTCTAAAAGTAAGGGGTCTTGCTGCTGATATAACCCCAAACTGGGATTAAGGGGACCATGGCATGAAAATACTGGTTTAGGTGGTTTTGTGTGGTTAACTCGAGACTGAGGTAAAGTAACTGGAACTGCTATAGCTGTTTAGGGAAAACTGTCCATACAAGAAAAGCACTTCCATGGTGTATAAACAAAAAATAGCTGAACCTTTTCCTTGGGACTGTTACTTTTCTCTTTGTCTTGGACTTTTTACAAAAGTAATAAATGTCAATTGTATAAGTAAGTCTTGCAGTCCAGTTTCTAAATTTGTAATACTATACATTTTGATTTGGGGACCATTTATGTGGCTATCCTTTTTTCTCTGCTACTATACGGGTGCAAACAACGTTATTTAGAAACTGACAAAATACAAATGTGCAAGTCTAACAATCTGACTGTGAGGAAAAGAAAAGAAAATACAAGGTCACTGTGACCAGGACCATTGTCACTGCAGTCCTCTGATTTATGTAAGACACTACTGTGCTGCAAAATAACTAAAAGAAAATGTATTACTGACCCCTATGATAATGCAGAAAACTCAAATTACATTAAGAGGAGAAATCAAAGAAGGGGAAAGGTGAAAGGGGGAGGGAAAGAGGAGAATGAAGAGATGTGGAGGAGGGGAGAGGGAAAGATGACTGCCTGCAGTTTCACACGTACTCCTTGTGCTGGGGTAGTGATTCATGTCTATGTGTACAGGAGAGTGCGTTAGTACATATACTCAGATACTCAGCTTTTTCTGTGTCTGAATATTTAAATACATGTGTGTATTTGGAAATTGTTTATTTCACTCAATTTATTCATTTCTTCCCCATGTAAGGGGACTTTTAAACCAAATAAATATTTATGAAAGATAAATTGCATGTAAGTTGTGGGGTAATTAAAAATGATGCATCGAAGCCCAGGGACTTCAAATTACACCTCTACTAACAGTATTCAGTAGATTGGCTATATTCAAAAGGGACACTTCTATATAAAAAATATTATTCCATATTAACAGCCTATAGGTGAATATTCTATGTAATTTTTAAAATAAAAACGGGTGAATGTTTACTGGATATATCAATTTAAGTCACTCAATGTATTCTACTTCCTTTCCTGGCTCTTTAACTCCCTTTTGTTTTGTGCTTTACTTTTTCAGTGAAAATCAGTAACAGTAACAGACTCAGAAGAGCTTAAAGGAGTTGGCCACTTCTTTTATATTGATGGCCTATCCTCAGAATATGCTATCAATAACTGATCAGCAGAGTTATGACACCCTACACCCCAGCTGATCAGTGCAGCAGTAACCAGCTTCCTTCAATACGTATATGGTTTTTTTAACGGACTGTATTCTTTTTTTTTCTAACGTATAGTTCAAACGGAGGCATAAAACGTGATGTGAACTCACCCTAAGCACTTTATCACATACAAACAATCCCTTCTCAATTTCAAGTTTGTACTTGCTCCGTCAAAACAGGTCTACTTTACATCTCTTATAGCTTTCCTGTCTCACAACCCTAAAGAACTATTCAACACTTTTAACTCTCTTCTCTGTCAAGCAGTACCCCCTTCCTCAACTATCATACTCAGCTGAGGACTTTGTCACATACTTCAAACAAAGTATTGACAACATCAGAGAAAGTTTCAGTCTGCAGTCCTCAGAGTTGATCTCCACTACTTTTTATTCCTCTTCCCTCAAAAACCTGCTTCTCCACCATTACAGAAGAAAAACTTTCCACACTATTCTCCAGATCACATCTCACCACCTGTGCACTTGACCTAATCCCATCCCACTTCATCCCTGTCTCATCCCCTCTCTGTTAGTGTCCCTCAAGGCTCTGACCTAGGACATCTGCTCTTCTCAATCTACACCTTCAGCCTGGGATAGCTCATAGACTTCCATGACTTTTAGTATCACTTCTACGCTGATGACACACAAATTTACCTGTCTGGTTCAGATGTCACCTTCTTACTATCCAGAATGTATATCTGCTACATATTTCTTCTTCTCCTCTCCTTTCTAAAACTTAATATGGAGAAAACAGAATTTATCATCTTTCCCCCATCTCACTCAGCCTCCCCAACAGACCAATCTATCACAGTCAATGGCTGCACACTCTCCCCGGTCCCACAAGTCCACTGCCTTGGGTTAACCTTTGATTCTACTCTGTCCTTAAAACTGCAAATCCAATTCTTTTCCACTTCCTGCCGCCTCCAAATAAAAAATATCTCTCAGATCCACACATTCCGCAACCGGGAGTCTGCAAAAATATTTGCACATGTCCTCATCCTCTCCCACCTGGACTACTGCAACATTCTCCTCTGTGGCTTCACATCTGGCACGCTCACTCTCCTCCAATCTATACTCAACTATGCTGCCAGACTAATCCACTACTCCCTCTGTTACTCATCTGCCCCCCCCCCCCCTCTGCCAATCCCCTCACTTGCTCCCAACTGCCCAGAGAATCCAGTACAAAACACAAGCTATGACATACAAGGCCATATACAACCTGTTCCCTGCATACATCTGTGACTTGATCTCCCGTTACCTTCTCATATGCATCTAACAAGACTACAGATACAGCAAACAATCATAACATATAGGACATGTATTACCTCCCAGTGATTTTGATGATTTTGTTGTTTAATACCCTTAGAAAGTATTATCATAGCATAAGCTTTGTACATACTGTGGGGTTTCGCTCTGGTAGATAGGGTAAACGGGCGCAGTACAGAGGCAAAATACAAGTTCTTAACTCAAAACGTCAGTGTTTATTCACACTTAAGGCAATTGCAAAAAACAGCACGTAACTTTGCAGTCTTGGTGTTAATTCACACACAATGGAAAGTTCATATAACATAAGTCACCTTGCTGGCAGTTCTGCCTCCAGTAGTCCACAGCAGGCTTTAGGGGGCCTGTTTCCCCAGCGTGCGACTCTTAGCTCTCCAGCATGGCACAAAGCCTCAGATCCCCAAAAACAGAGACATCTCTGCTGAGCCCAGCTGCCTATTTAAGGACAGCCAGGTGCTGCCAAAACCCGGAACGGCAATTAAACTTCGGTCCGGTATTTGACCTCACCTGGCTGGAAACCAACCCATCCGCACATGCTGGGAGGAAAATACCTGCCTTGCCAGACACAACCCCTCACTGTGTCACATACCCCCCTTTGTTCAACCCTGAGGGGGTGGACACACGTCAGACAATTTACCCAGGACAGGGCATCCATGTTTCCCTGCAACCGGCCTGCTCTGTGTTCTACGAAGAACTTAAAACTCTGCAGAGACAAAAACCATCCGGTGTCCCGGGCATTCCTGTCTTTGGCCTGGCTCATCCACTTGAGAGGGGAGTGGTCAGTCACCAGGCAGAACTTTCTCCCTAACAAATGATAGCAGAGAGACTCGAGTGCCCACTTGATAGCCAGGCACTCTTTCTCCACTATACTGTACCTGATTTCGGCTGGGGTGAGCTTGCGGCTTAGGAAGACAATGGGATGCTCCTCCCCGTTGACTTCCTCAGACAGGAAAGCACCGAGGCTTACTTCGGAGGCATCCGTTTGTACCACGAACTACCTCTTGAAGTCAGGTGTCACCAAAACCTGTGACCCACACAGGGCCGACTTCAAAGCGGCAAAAGCCTCTTCCGCCTGATCATCCCAGCGAACCATCACTGATTTTTGTCCCTTCAAGAGCCCTGTCAAGGGCGCGGCTAGAGTAGCAAAGTGGAGAACAAACCTCATGTAATAGCCCACCATTCCCAGGAATGGCTTTATTTGCCTAGTGGTGACAGGTCAGGCCAATTCTGTATCACCTCTATTTTATTCACCTGGGGTTTGATGACTCCGCACCCAATGACATACCTCAGGTACTTAGTCTCTTCTAACCCTATCGCACATTTTTTTGGGTTAGCGGTTAGGCCAGTTTTCCGAAGAGAGTCCACTACAGCCTGCACTTTGGGTAGGTGACTTTCCCAGTCGGTACTATGGATGACAATATCGTCCAGGTAAGCCGAAGCGTACCGACAATGTGGACGAAGCACAATGTCCATTAGTCGCTGAAAAGTTGCAGGGGCGCCATGCAGACCAAAGGGTAAGACCTTATATTGATACAGCCCCTCAGGCGTGATGAAGGCAGTTTTCTCTTTGGCAGCCTCCATTAAGGGAACCTGCCAGTTCCTTTTCATGAGGTCCCAAAAAAAAAATTTGGAAACCTCGTTAAGTTTTCGAAAGTCGTTACAAAACCGCAACGTCCCGTCCGGCTTGGGTATTGTTGTAGAAATATTAAAAGTAGAAATCCGCTCTCATCAGACTTTGATTAAGGACAGGCAAATCTCTCAACCGCAGTCAGACAAAGTTCATGTTCAGTTCTGCTGAGCAACTGCCCTGCTCCGCCCAGTCTGTACACTTTTATTGTTTACTCACAAAAGGTGTAACAATAGAAAAGGGGCTGGCCCATCACCCGACCACTTACTTCATGTAACAAGGATGCAGGAAGTGATGACATACAGGAAGTGATGACATAGGAAGACAAGACACCATCATTTAGAATAACAGCCAGATAACAAACACATGTATCCTATAACCACTGGAGTTAACTTTATCCAGCCTTGCTCAGTGATCAATGCCAGATAAAGTTACTATGATCCTCATGCATGTTTATTTACAGGACAACGTCATTATCTCCAGCGGCTGATCAGGCGCACTAAAGACAACAAACGCACATTCCTTTCATATATTGTTCTCTTAACAAATGCATCCACGCCAAGCCAATAAATCCACATCATGCGCGGGGGCCCTAGCCGGCGTCCATAAATCAGCCAACAAAACACTGCTCTGCTGAACACATCAGTCTCCCCTGGCCCACATCCCAGTGCATAGCACATGGACCATTCGCCGAAGGAAACTTCTGCGCCCTACATCTCGAATTTTCTTGAGTACCTCGTAGGGGCCCGGCCACCTAGCTAGGTACTTACTGTCCACGGTCGGCACCAGAACCAAAACCCGATCACCCAGGTTAAATATCCGGACCCGAGCCTGCCGATTATAGATCCGACTCTGGGCTCGCAGCGCTGCCTCCATATGCTCCCTAACAAGAGGCAACACTGTCTCTATCCGATCTTGCATCTTAGTAACGTACTCAATGACACTTTTATGTGGAGAGGGTTGTTGTTCCCACGCCTCTTTGGCCACGTCGAAGAGACCATGAGGGTGTCTGCCATATAGCAGTTCGAAGGACGAGAACCCAGTAGGGGCCTGGGGTACTTCTCGCACGGCAAACATGAGATAGGGCAGAAGGAGGTCCCAGTCCTTCCCATCTTTAGACACTACCTTTTTCAACATATTTTTTAATGTTTGGTTAAACCGTTCTACCAGATCGTCTGTTTGCGGATGGTAAACGGACGTCTGTACTTGTTTTATGTGCAGCAATTTACAGAGTTCTCTCATCACCTTGGACACAAAAGGGGTCCTTTGGTCGGTCAGAACCTCTTTAGGTAGTCCTACTCAGGAAAACATCTCCATTAACTCCTTAGCTATGAGTTTGGCCGAGGTATGTCATAGTGGCACCGCCTCCGGGTACCGAGTGGCGTAGTCTAGAATGACTAAGATTTGTTGATACCCTCTGGCGGACTTCGGTACTGGGCCTATGAGGTCCATAGCTATTTGGTAAAATAGGACTTCGATAATCGGGAAAGGTACTAGGGGACTATGGAAATGTGTCTGGGGGCTTAAACTTTGGTCCGGTATTTGACCTTACCTGGATGGAAGCCAACCCAGCCGCACATGCTGGGAGAAGAATACTTGCCTTGCCAGACACAACCCCTCAGTGTGTCACAATAACTTTAGGAGTAAAGGCGGGTTTACACTGCACAATGTAACAGCTGATTGTTGGGAAGAAAACGTTCCTTCTGGATGGTCGGCTGCTCATTCAGGGAACGAGACTGCTGCATTTACATGCAGCAATCTCCTTCATAGTATGAGGATGAAGGATCGCTATCGCTCATCCCCATACAGAATCATTGTTTCTGGGCAGCAGATCGCTGTTCAGACAGCACGAACGACAGGATCACCCAATGAATGAGTGTTTCGATCGGCGGCACACTTCAATGGGCAGATTGTTGGGAATCAGCGTTCCCAATAATCTGCTAAATTATCAGGCAGTGTAAATCCGCCTTAAGTGAACTGGGAGACAGAAACTGATTTGCAGTGCTCATCTGCTATGGGAATCAATATCACATGGTCCATCAAAACTTCATTCATGTAGATTCATTCCATAAAATAATAAACTGCTCAAGTTCCGTATTTGCGAAATAATTTACTTATTGAGGAAATTGCTTTGCAAATTCCTTTATCTCTTAAAAAGTTAATTTCTCACATTGACAACCAGAATGCCTGGACTTTAGTAAGCTAGAACTACCTGACTATTTATTACTGAGACAACCCCAGGGTGCAACAAGATATGAAAATCAGTGTTTGCACTTCATTATCTATTTGAGTAAACAAGGTGAGAAGAATGCTTCAGACAGTATCTGGAAGGGCATAAATATATCCTTATAATTAACAGGAAAGAAATTGCTAAAAACCCAATGATGCAGTCTATAATTATTATTCACAGTACAAAAAGGAACAATAGCTCTAAATTTGTATACAGCAACATAACAGTTTATCTACATCTACAGCTGTGACACTGGGTTAGCACTTTTTTTTTTTTCTTGTTCAGATTTTTAGTTGAAAGGAAAAGTAACAGGAAAGACAAGATGAAAAAAAGTCTGTCTGAATGTCTTCTTTAACTTTCTTCTGTGAGTAGTAAGCAAAGAACTATAGCTCAGCTCCATTTAAGAAAAGCTGCACTTACCTGAACAGCTCTTAAAGGGCTGTCTCAGAATGACAACTTATCACGTATCCATAGGACAGGTGATAAGTGTCTGATTGGTATAGTCTTACTGCTGCAACCCCCACTTATTATGAGAATGGGGTTTCTGTGTACCTGTCTGAATAGGATGGCAGTTAAGGATGCACACTGCCGATCTATTTAAACTATCTTTGTTCGTCTCACTAGAAGTGAATGGGGTTATAATACACATTTACTTATGTTCCATTTAAATGGGGAATGTGGGACCCCTGTTGTCATAGCAGTAATAGTGGACAACACAGTGGCTTAGCGGTGGGGTCTCGGTTTTGAATCTGACCAAGGAAAACATTTGTATAGTGTTTGTATATTCTCCCCATGTTTGTGTGGGTTTCCTTCTAGTTTCCTCCCACACTCCAAAGATATGCTGATAGGGAACTTAGATTGTGAGCTCCAATAGGGACAGCAAGTGATAATAATGTCTGTAAAGAACTGCGCAACATGTCAGCGCTATATAAGTGAGTAAAAAAAATTGCAGTAGCAGTCCCAGTGATAGGAGCCCCACTGATCAGGCACATATAATCTTGTGGATAAGTGGTAAAATGTTAATCTGGGACAAAATTATCATCTGCTAAAGATACCCTTGAAACGTTTTCTACTTATTTTTCTCCACTGGTATAAGATTTAAAAATAAAGTTTTTAAGTAACGGCTTCTACATCCACACTTTGTTTGCTTGCTTTGTAGAAGTACATATAACACTTCAAATATCTCACATAATTCATTTTAAATTCCAGATCCTTCAGGGGTCACTTTCTTTCCACAGCAGTAAAAAGAAAGCTTTTACTATTGCCTAATTTGTCGACTTCAGAAAGGAGCACAGCAGTTAACTGAAAATAATGTATTTTAATCTATAATGGAAAAAAATAAATACTTTTTGTATAACTTGAATGCTCATTTGTCCTTTTATAGAATGATTTAAAGCGTAAATGTAATTTCACTTTTTTAATGAGTAAGGACAGTGATATTTATGTTAAGTGATATTGTAGTATACTTTATTAAGGAAATATGTAAGCTTTTATTAAAAAAAAAACCTATAAAGTGTCCCCTTAGAAACACTGTAAATGAGCACTGCTAAAATCCATCTATGATGAGGTTGGATAAGTATAAGATGCAGAGGCAGGCATTTAAGCCTGCATCTTCCCTCCCTGCCCCAGCCACTGCCTCCACAAGTCTATATGATAGATAAAAATAAATAACAAGTATGGATATTACTAAGATTCCTAACTTGCTTGCAGTGCTGATCACTGCCAGTCCCATTCCCTTCTATCTGCCTGTAAGTCCCTGGTTTCTAAGTGCCAGAAGATAGAGGGGGCAGAAATACAATTGATCAGCACTGGCAGCAAATCAAACAGGCAAGGGAACATAGTAAAATCTATCATTTTTAATAAGATATATTATATACACATATGGAGACAGCGGCTGTGGCAGGAACAGAAGAGGCAGGCTAAGAAGCCTGTCATTGCATCTTACTATTATCCATCTTCAATGTACAGCAGACACTGAAGATGCATTCTACTTACCAATGCTCATTTAGAATGTTCCTAAGGGGACAGTTTACAGGCTGTTTTTTTTAAAGAGTTTACATAATTCTCTGGTAACATATATTAGAAAATCACTTCAAGGGGTTTCCTGGGACTTAGCTATTGATGACATGTCCTCAAGATAGGTCATGAATATCAGACACTCAGCACCCTCACTGATCAGTTTTTAAGGAAGATTCTGATCCCAGAAATTATACAGTGGGCAAAAGGCTTCACTGTGTAGTTTCTGGCGCTGGTGTACTGCAGCTCAACTCACAATGGATGGAACCTTGTGCTTCTGACTTCATCCACTACATATTTTCCAGTGTCAATGCCAGCTGCCAACAGTAGATGTAGGTGGTGGTGTCAGATATTGGACCTATCCTGGACCGGAACCTATCCTGAGGATGGGTAATTAATATCATAGTACTGGAAAACCCACAGTCGTGGCCAAAGGTTTTGAGACTAACACAAATTTTGGTTTTCACAAAGTTTGTTGCTCCAGTGTTTTTAGATCTTAATGTCAGATGGTTCTGTGGTATATTGAAGTACAATTTTATGCATTTTAATACATTTTTATTGATAAATATATCAACTTTATGCAAAGACTCAGTATTTCCAGCATTGACCCTTCTTTTTCAAGACTTCTAAAAGTCACCCTGGCAAGCTGCATATCAGCTTCTAGGCCAAATCCTGACTGATGCTTGAGTTTATAATAATTTCTGTGTTATTGTTTGTACACTTGCTTTTTGAGGATTGATCACATGTTCTCAATTGGATTGAGATCAGGGAAGTTTCCTGGCCATGGACCCAAAATTACAATGTTTTGTTCATCAAGTCACTTAGTTATCACTTTTGTCTTGTGACATGGTGCTCCATCATGTTGAAAAATGCATTGTTATGACCACATGTTAATAACATTTGGGTGTATCACTCTGGGGACCTCAGTAGCATGTCCCATTCTATCATGAGTAAGCATCATTGGGGGCCTAGGGGCCTTTTTAGGATGATTATGTACTATGGAATCATCCTCCTTGACCCCTGGCTCTTCACTTTCAGACTCGGGCTCCATCACAACTATTTCTTCATCTGGTGGCTCAATTTCCTCCGAATTCTCCCCTGACTGAGGACAGGTCGAGCTGAAATCTGTACTGTAGTTTTCCGAATAGTCCACATCAAGCGACTGGTCCAGACTGTCCTGAACGAAGGGCCTGAGGTTATTTTCCCATCCATAGTCTAGACCACATTCATCACTTTAATCACTGTAACTTTCTTCAGGCGGAACACTTGGACTGATCCCTTGGTGGTGATGGCGACTCTTCCTCGGAGGCTGGAGGGTTGACTTAGAGCCCTCTGGTTGTGACCATCGCCATTGGACAGTCTGACTCACAGGTAACAAGTGCTTCAGTTGAAGCCTCTAAGAATCTGACAAAGCCATGTTTGGGGTTAGCCTTAGCTTGAGGTCGGCAACACATAGATTTCACTTCAGGGGCTGGGACCCCTACCCATGCCTCCGCCTCATCACACAGTAGGACCCAGGGCATCCAGAATATTACATCTGCATTGATGTTATTTGAGCTGGGACGGTGCTTCAAGCTGAAATCATACACCACAAGAGAGGCAAGCCACCAGTGCCCCCGTAGTCCTGTACTGGCCTTCATGGATAATGGGGGTCCAGTACAGGACTCTACAGGCCCTCTTTTCTTATAGCATATCCTTCAGACAGGGAGTAAAGTCTCCCCACCCCCTGCAGCCCTCAATGCAATCCCGCTATATAGTGTACTATAGTGTATTATATTGGCATCAGACCCACTGGATCTTCAAGAACCAAGTGGGTCTGGGACAAAAAAAAGTAAAAGAAAAGTAAAAATAAAAACAAATTAATTTCTTCTTATAGCCGCACATTTATCACAGATTAAAAATTAAAAAAAATAAAGTACACTACACATGTTTGATATCACCGCGTCCATAATGACCTGATCTATGAAAGGGTCATGTTACTTTCACTGCACAGTGAACGCCATAAAAAATAATAAAAAAGATGATGAAGTTAAAATTTTGCCCACCTTACTTCCCAAAAAAGGTAATAAAAGTACACCAAAATGGTAAACTGTCACCTCATCCTGCAAAAAATGAGCCCCTACATGAAACTATCACCCAAAAAAAAAAAATGGCTCTTACTATGGAGACACATTTTTTTTCCTTCTAAAATGCTTTTATTCTGTTAAAGTAAAATAAATAACTAAAAGTATACATATTAGGTATTGCCGCATCCGTAAGAACCTTCTGTATAAAAATACCACATGACCTAACCCCTCAGATGAACACCGTAAAAAAAAAACTTTGCCAAAATAGCCATTTTTTTGTCACCTTACATCACAAAAAGTGCAATACCAAGCGATCATAAAGTCATAATCACCCTAAAATAGTACCATTCAAACCGCCATCTCATCCTGCAAAAAATGAGACCCTACCTAAGACAATCGGTCAAAAAATAAAAAAGCTATCACTCTCAGACAATGGAAACACTAAAATATGATTTTTTTTTTGCTTCAAAACTGCTATTATTGTGCTAAAGTGAAACAAATTAAATAAAGTAGACATATTAGGTATTGCCGTGTCCGTAAGAACCTGCTCTATAAAAATACCACATGACCTAACCCCTCAGGTGAACACTGTAAAAAAAAAAAAAAAAATTAACTGTGCCAAAATAGCCATTTTTTGTCACCTTACAACACAAAAAGTAAGTAATCAAAAAGGCGTATGCCCCCCAAAATAGTACCATCAAACAAACCGTCATCTCATCCCGCAACAAATATATGCAGTGCGGACTCTGTATCGAGCTGCGCATAGAGGGGCTGTGCATTGGAGCAACTGAGATCGGAGGAGAGTGGAGGGACAATGGAGGATAATTTTATTTAGTGGCAGATGTAGCAGAGCTGTTTTGAAAGCTGTTGAGCCACAGTGCTTGTGGGGGAGGGGAAGACAGCTGTAGCAGAGCTGTATATGAAGCTGGTCAGCCACAGTGCTGGTAGTGGAGAGGAAGACTTATGTAGCAGAGCTGTAAAGAAAGCTGGTAAGCTACAATGCTAGAGGGGACTGGGGAAGACAGATGTAGCAGAGCTGTATATGCATCTATACAGATACATGGTCAAAGGTGTATACACAACTGTTGTAGCTCTAATGGAAACAAATCTGCATCAGTGCTGGTGGGTGGGGGATGGTAATATTTTAGGGGAGGCAAAAGCACAGATCATTTGGCTACTAGCTAACATGCTTTTGGGCTGTAGTGAATTATTGTTTTGCTGCTCAGAATAGGGTTTGTGTGTAAAACTGTATTAGACTACAGGACAGAACATGTTAGCTCACTTACTACAGCGCTTTGAGTGACGATTCCCCAGCAGGGGGGAGGGGCCTCACAGACACTGCAGGCTGCCAGACTGATGACTCAAACTCTCCACATGAACCAGCACGCAAGGACTGAGTTCTCAGTGTGATGTCATAAGGAGGCGTGGCGGCCTTCACTCAAACTGCCTAAGCCCGCCCAGCCTCCAAGCAGGAAACCAGGAAGTGAACAGCAGAGCTGGCTGCAGGTAAGGGTGAAATAGCAAGATTGGAATACCACTTTAAGGGGTGTGAAATCTGCTCTCCCTACTCAAGCTCCCTGGCTGCCAAAGTAGCTTCCTCTTGCACTTCCTTCAAGGGGTTATCCGATTTCTGAAACATCCCCCCCGGGCCCCTCACAGGTAATATACTTACCCCGCTCCCCGCGCCACTCCTGGTCCCCGCACCGCCTCTGCTGTTTCTCCCTGCACACGGATGAAAACATCCGGTGTCGGGGGGGGGGGGGGGAGCAGCCAATTGCAGGCGGGGACGAGCCTCCCATCTCCAGGGCTAATTGCTCCTTTGGATACTATCCTGTGAACCAGTTTGTCTAGCCTGTAATGATAGTCAGACATCTTCTTGCCAGGATCTTGATAAGTAGTATGAAGATTGTAGAGCAGGTCCACGGCATCCTCTGGGGACCCAAAAGCATCCTTAAGCACAGTCATAAAGTCTTGGGAAGTTGATTGGGCCTTACTTCGCCATGCAGCCTGGATCTATTCCATAGCCAGATCCTTCAAACTCTCCACTATTCTCTGCTTCTTCACATCAATAGATTGACAGTCTTCTAGATACTGCAGGGCAACATCTCTCCATGTGTCATATTTTTCTTCTCCTACTGGGGTAGGGGTGACACCTGAGAAGGTTCTCAGATGGCGGTATCTTCCCTCAGGCTACATATTTGCAGGCTGACTAACCTCTCCATGGCTGCCATAAGTCCATCAGCAGTAGTAGGGATCTCTTCTGACTTGGCATGAGGTGCAGTAGGAGGTAAACATCTATTGGGCCTCCTCTCCTGAACGCATGGATCCTGTAAAATTGCTGCAGGCCTCATAGGCCATATGATCTTCCACTTCTGGGAAGTGTTCTCTCTATAAAGCCTGATGAGCACACACATACTCTCCGTTACCAGACAAATACAGTATAACCTCCCTTTATTTGTTATAATTTGGATGATTACAGGGAGTGCAGAATTATTAGGCAAGTTGTATTTTTGAGGATTAATTTTATTATTGAACAACAACCATGTTCTCAATGAACCCAAAAAACTCATTAATATCAAAGCTGAATATTTTTGGAAGTAGTTTTTAGTTTGTTTTTAGTTTTAGCTATTTTAGGGGGATATCTGTGTGTGCAGGTGACTATTACTGTGCATAATTATTAGGCAACTTAACAAAAAACAAATATATACCCATTTCAATTATTTATTCTTACCAGTGAAACCAATATAACATCTCAACATTCACAAATATACATTTCTGACATTCAAAAACAAAACAAAAACAAATCAGTGACCAATATAGCCATCTTTCTTTGCAAGGACACTGAAAAGCCTGCCATCCATGGATTCTGTCAGTGTTTTGATCTGTTCACCATCAACATTGCGTGCAGCAGCAACCACAGCCTCCCAGACACTGTTCAGAGAGGTGTACTGTTTTCCCTCCTTGTAAATCTCACATTTGATGATGGACCACAGGTTCTCAATGGGGTTCAGATCAGGTGAACAAGGAGGCCATGTCATTAGGTTTTCTTCTTTTATACCCTTTCTTGCCAGCCACGCTGTGGAGTACTTGGACGCGTGTGATGGAGCATTGTCCTGCATGAAAATCATGTTTTTCTTGAAGGATGCAGACTTCTTCCTGTACCACTGCTTGAAGAAGGTGTCTTCCAGAAACTGGCAGTAGGACTGGGAGTTGAGCTTGACTCCATCCTCAACCCGAAAAGGCCCCACAAGCTCATCTTTGATGATACCAGCCCAAACCAGTACTCCACCTCCACCTTGCTGGCGTCTGAGTCAGACTGGAGCTCTCTGCCCTTTACCAATCCAGCCACGGGCCCATCCATCTGGCCCATCAAGGCTCACTCTCATTTCATCAGTCCATAAAACCTTAGAAAAGTCAGTCTTGAGATATTTCTTGGCCCAGTCTTGAAGTTTCAGCTTGTGTGTCTTGTTCAGTGGTGGTCGTCTTTCAGCCTTTCTTACCTTGGCCATGTCTCTGAGTATTGCACACCTTGTGCTTTTGGGCACTCCAGTGATGTTGCAGCTCTGAAATATGGTCAAACTGGTGGCAAGTGGCATCTTGGCAGCTGCACGCCTGACTTTTCTCAGTTCATGGGCAGTTATTTTGCGCCTTGGTTTTTCCACACGCTTCTTGCAACCCTGTTGACTATTTTGAATGAAACGCTTGATTGTTCGATGATCACGCTTCAGAAGCTTTGCAATTTTAAGAGTGCTGCATCCCTCTGCAAGATATCTCACTATTTTTGACTTTTCTGAGCCTGTCAAGTCCTTCTTTTGACCCATTTTGCCAAAGGAAAGGAAGTTGCCTAATAATTATGCACACCTAATATAGGGTGTTGATGTCATTAGACCACACCCCTTCTCATTACAGAGATGCACATCACCTAATATGCTTAATTGGTAGTAGGCTTTCGAGCCTATACAGCTTGGAGTAAGACAACATGCATAAAGAGGATGATGTGGTCAAAATACTCATTTGCCTAATAATTCTGCACACAGTGTATGGCTTACAGCTTATGAAACCCCAAAGTCACAATTTTGAGGTCCCCTTTGCTCAGGGGGTATGGATTAATTAGCTGACTAGAGTGTCACACTCTGAGCCTAGAATATTGAACCTTTTCAGAAAATTCTAATATTAAGCTGCATTAATGCAATTCCTTTTAAGTTGCATTACTGAAATAAATGGACTTTTGCGCGATATTCAAATTTTTTCGAGTTTCACCTGTATATGCTGTGCATCACCGGATGTACCACTAGATCTCCTTTGTGTCTTGTACTCCCAGTGGCGAACATATCTTAAGCTCAGCTGTGCCAGTCAGTTTATATCTTTGGTTCTTTTTATCTCCTACCTATCGTTTGTGAAAATCGCTGACAGAATATGGAGACCAACCATCAGTGGTTTGGTCTGCATCACAGACCAAAGTATCACATATTTCTGTGGTTTTTCCGCTTACTCACAGTCAGTGGAAAATCACTGATCTGTAAATAAACACATTGAAATCAATGAGTATGTGTGCTGTCCGTGGAGAACACATACAGCCCACGTCCATGATTTACTGACATGTGAAAGAGGCCTAACCCTGAAATTTTTAGCATATTCACAAAAGTTTAAATCCTAGCTAGCCTGCATGTTATCTGTATTATGAAGCATAACTGTAGGATTAAATGTCTATAAACTAAAGTTTGTTACAGTGTAATTATAATAAACATGTGGAGGTCTATAATTATGGCGAGAATATCATATGTCATTATGATGTAACCTACAAAATTGTATGTTTGCCCCTTAGTGACATGATTTGTTGCAAATACAAATACATTTATGAGATGCATGAAGTTTTAAAGGGCTTCTCTGGTAATAATGACATTTTACTAGGTGCCAGCAGCCTGCCCCACTATGCTAAGGATTTATACTTACCAGCTGCCCACTCCTCTGTTCCTCCATGCTGCCTCTGGTGTCTCCATGTTCTTTAGTGTTAACATCCAGCGCAGCATACGCATGGTCACTTGCTTCACTGTAGCCAATGACGGGCTTCAGTGGTGACATGACTGTTGTGGCCATGTCACTGCTGAAGCCAGTCATTGGATACAGCAGAGCATGTGATGTGATTATGCAAACCTTTGATAAGTATACAGTACAGACCAAAAGTTTGGACACACCTTCTCATTCAAAGAGTTTTCTTTATTTTCATGACTATGAAGGCATCAAAACTATGAATTAACACATGTGGAATTATATACATAACAAACAAGTGTGAAACAACTGAAAATATGTCATATTCTAGGTTCTTCAAAGTAGCCACCTTTTGCTTTGATTACTGCTTTGCACACTCTTGGCATTCTCTTGATGAGCTTCAAGAGGTAGTCCCCTGAAATGGTCTTCTAACAGTCTTGAAGGAGTTCCCAGAGATGCTTAGCACTTGTTGGCCCTTTTGCCTTCACTCTGCGGTCCAGCTCACCCAAAACCATCTCGATTGGGTTCAGGTCCGGTGACTGTGGAGGCCAGGTCATCTGGCGCAGCACCCCATCACTCTCCTTCATGGTCAAATAGCCCTTACTTTCAAAGTTTTCCCAATTTTTCGGCTGACTGACTGACCTTCATTTCTTAAAGTAATGATGGCCACTCGTTTTTCTTTACTTAGCTGCTTTTTTCTTGCCATAATACAAATTCTAACAGTCTATTCAGTAGGACTATCAGTTGTGTATCCACCTGACTTCTCCTCAACGCAACTGATGGTCCCAACCCCATTTATAAGGCAAGAAATCCCACTTATTAAACCTGACAGGGCATACCTGTGAAGTGAAAACCATTTCAGGGGACTACCTCTTGAAGCTCATCAAGAGAATGCCAAGAGTGTGCAAAGCAGTAATCAAAGCAAAAGGTGGCTACTTTGAAGAACCTAGAATATGACATATTTTCTGTTGTATCACACTTGTTTGTTATGTATATTATTCCACATGTGTTAATTCATAGTTTTGATGCCTTCAGTGTGAATCTACAATTTTCATAGTCATGAAAATAAAGAAAACTCTTTGAATGAGAAGGTGTGTCCAAACTTTTGGTCTGTACTGTATATCTCTTATCTCTTATATATATATATAAAAACGAGTTTCTGTCTGGATATCTGTCTGTCTGTTCTTTATGCGCGACTAAACTACTGGACCGATCTTCACCAAATTCACCACACAGGTACATCAGGTGTCCGTCTCAGCTATCTAGGATGTACCATTCCTGAGAAATTCCAAAAAAATGACCTGCATTAGCCAATAGAAGCCTGCAAGTCTTTCACTCATATCCCAACTGCCATACACACGGTCACATGTCCCTTATCAGCCAATAGAAGATCGCCACAGTACCCCGTTCCCTTACAGTGACCTCCACAGTACCCCACTCCCTTTAATAGTGGCCCCCTGCCCTCTTAACAGTGACTTTCACAGTGCCCGTCCCTTTAACAGTGTGCTCCACAGCGGCCTGCCCCCTTAACAGTAACATCCACAGTGAATGCCCCTTTAACAGTGACCTCCACAGTGCTCGCCCCTTTAACAGTGACCTCCACAACAGCTGCCCCTTTAATAGTGGCCCCTGCCCCATTAACAGTGACCTTCATAGCTCCCTGCTTCTTTAAGGCCAGGGCTACATGACGACATGTGTCGAGCGACATTTTGTCGTACCAATGTCGCGCAACAATTTTTATAATGATAGGCTATGGTGTTGCACTGCGACATGTGACATGCTGTGACTGCGATACAACAGTCATAAAAAATCCATCCAAGATGGATGCATGAAGCAGTGTAGTTGTGCCCTATGTGTCGTGCGACTTATTGTCGTCATGTAGCCCTAGCCTAAAGCTGACCTACAGCATTGAAGAAAAATGGCCAGGTTGTTATGTAAACCTGGAGTAAAACTGTGTGTATGTAGAGACTAAGGGCCTACGAGCTTCTATTGTCTGATAAGGGACATGTGACCGTGTACATGGCAGTTGGGGGCTTGTATTGCAGGTATGTCCTAGAGATCTTAGACCCGCTCTAAAACCTTTAGATATATATATAATCCGTTTTGCAGAATACTGCAAGCAATCCAGATTTTGGAGTTATTTGGGTTTATCGATAATATTCTACAACCCATCACATATGGAACCTGAAAATGTTTATTTTTTGAATTGATATTATCAAAGAAGTAGTAAAACAAACACTACTGTGTGTGAAGGTGTTAACCAACCCACAAAATAAAATCAGGGTTGTCTGTTTCTTTTGGGATGCAGTTGTATGTGAATATACTTTATAACTTGATAACTTTATGATACATTTCGTATTTGGTTCCCTGTATACCAGGGGGAGGTACAGGGTACATACCACTGATGTAAATGAGTTTTAACTTATAACATTCCATGTCATACCTGTTGATCCCATTCAACAAGTTTGTGAATGAAATTTACGCCCTCCCTCCCTTACCTTATGTTATCATATTACAGAATGTGTGGGAACACTTGAAGTAATGGCATGCTCTGTCAGTGTGTCATGTATTTTGTGGTTAGGGCTTTCAATTTGTTAAGAAAAGATTTAACATTGCATGAATGTTGCATCAGACTCTGAAGATGGCCAGCACTCAAAAAGCAGTGCGGGGAGGAAGGGGGGGGGGGGGGGGGGGGGGGGTAATGTACGTGTCAAGCATTACCTGCCAAATATATCTTGTAAAGGCAGTTAAAATGACAGACTATGAGAGATGAAGCATTATCTTCAAAAAACGGGTAGAGGAAGGTCAATGTTAAGCATTTTACAAAAAAAGATAATGATGAAATTCACAAAATCCTTTGTAATACATCATTAAACAGCCCCTAACAGCAATATATGTTTATATATATTTATAGAGAGAGAGAGAGAAAGAAAGGGAGAATTCTACATTTTACTGTTTCTTATAGTTTTATTATGTTCGACAAGCAGTTTTCGGTTTAAACTACTTTGTGATTATACAGTATAATAATTCTATGTTATCCTCTTTTATACTGTGATGCCTCCAAAAGACTTCCTTTCCTTTATGGGGTGTTTGTAGCTGTTACTCAAGCAGACCCACATTCAAAAGCTCAGCATACAAAGATATGAAATATATAAAGAACAAATGCAGTACACAACAATGCAATCTATATAAGGTATACACATGCAGTTTATGTAGTCAGGAACATATCAATTTTGGTAGCTATTCCCAGCTTTCTATGATATATATATAAAAAAAGACAAAAGTGGCAGCACCGTCTGATACAGAGACAGGGGGGTGCAGCTGGCCCAATTGGGAATAAGCAAACCCAGTATATAAAAATAGAAAAACGGGCAGCACTCCACCATAAGGTAAAATGCAAAAAAAAGTTTATTCACCCATACAGGCAATGCGACATTTCGGCTCAATGCTGGAGCCTTCCTCAATATATATATATATATATATATATATATATATATATATATATAATTTATTTATTTTTGCATTCTTTTTAACATTAGCCTCCTGTTCTTTATGCCTCTTAAATATTATTTTTACAATCTACTTAATTTTAAATTTTATGTATTTCATGGTGTTAATAGGCCCCATAGAAAACTGGAGCAGTTGACTATGGAAACCAGTTCAAATCACTGCTTTTCTGTTACAAATCAGATGTGAATCTGCTGTGTCACCTGAAAAGATTTGGCTTCGGGTTACTCCCAATGGTTTTATCTAAGTGGCTTCCTGGTCTTTACCCTATAAACCCTATACAGGGATCTGGATTCCACTGTGGAGAACTACCAAATAGCTAACTTTTGGAGTAGTCCCTGTTCAAGTGACTACTGACCCCAGCAGTCAATAGACACCTATGTGGAACACCTAAGGATCAGGCAAAACTGTAGTCAGGCGCAGACCGAGGTCAGAGCAGGCAGAGTACGTGCAACCCAATAAACAGTTCAAGGTCAGGTTATGCAGCAAAGCATCAAATCCGGGAAACAGAAAGAAGTCGGTACATGAGCAGACAAATGTTTAAACAGCACAATATTACAGGAACCTAGTAAAGTATTGCTCAGGCACCTTCCTAAAGGGGAAGGTGTTTTAAGTACTACTAGGTGGCCAGCCTTTAGGGAGCCAGAGGGGTAACCATGCCAGTGCCCTAGAGGCACAGTAGAAGCAAGCAAACAAGCCTTCAAGGAGAAGAGGAATTCCAGCAAGAAGCAGGTAAAAACCTGTGAGGGACAAATGATTTACCCCAGCACAGAAAGACACTAGAACCTGGCAACAGGGTTGATGGTGAGCAGATTAGAGGTGGGTGCGGACCACCGCAATAACACTAACTTGCTTTAGAAATCATAATAAAAATTGAATCTGATTTTTCTTATAGCAACAACACACTAACTCTAACCCTAACTCTCACTAACAAATATACACACACAAAAACATATGCAAGATCACACTGACCAAAAGTGCATGTGTTCTCAGTGAGGAGAGAGGAGTAAGCCGCTGCCAGACTCTTCTGGGGATGGCTTAAATCCAGCATGCCTAATCCTTCCTTTCTGCTACATCTGTCAACAGGGGAAATTTAGGACACCTCATATACATTAGATGGAAGGCCAGTTGGGTATGGCTGACATTCATCTAATGTCCACCTTAAAGGACTGTCCAGGATTTTACTATTGATCGCCTATCCTCAGGACAGGCCATCAATATCTAACTAGCTGGGATCCAACACCCTGCACTCCTGCAAATCAGCTGTTCTGCTGTAGCTCCAGCAGGAAATTGGTGTCGAAGCTACACAACTGTCCATTGTGTAGTGGACATAGCTGGCAACTACAGTGCTACTCTCACTGAATGGAAGCAGTCCTGCAGGATGGGCAGCTCAGTGGTTAGCACTCATGCCTTGCAGCGCTGGGGTCCTAGGTTCAAATCCGACCAAGGACAACATCTGCATGGAGTTTGTATGTTCTCCCCGTGTTTGCGTGGGTTTTCTCCGGTTTCCTACCACACTCCAAAGACATACTGATGGGAACCTACATTGTGAGCCCCATTGTGAACAGTTGGATGGAGCTAATATCTGTAAAGCGCTGTGGAATATAGTAGCACTATATAAGTGTAAAAAAAGAAATAATAAATAAAATAGGCCATCAATAGTAAATTCCTGGACAACTCCTTTAAGCAATTTCTATTCCATATAGTCATAACTTGAATAGATAGTTGCATCATTGTTTAAAGAGCATCTGTCAGCAGATTTGTACCTATGAAACTGACTGACCTGTTGCATGTGCACTTGGCATCTGTGCCCGCCCACACCATGCCCTTTTTTCGTGAGCAGGGAAAAGTTGCAGCAAAAAGTGACATATTTCTGTTAGTAAATGACCCCCTATGTATTTAAACAGAATTGATTGCTGTTCTGCATGTCATTGTCTGTAGCAAACTCTGCAGCTGTTCTGTAGTTTGCTAAACTATTATTTTCACATCATTGAAGATGAATGCACTTTACAATGTGAACAAGTAACAAAATGTACTATAATTGACAGCAAAAAAATGAATACAACACATTAAAAGGACATGCCTATTGGTATTGGTAGCATATCAAAAAGAATTTTAGGTGTGTGAAATAAGAAAAGTGGGTGTGTTGTATTGCGTCACACGTCTTTGTGTGTAATATTATGTCATAAATTAGTATTTACCTGGGAGCTGGTAACTGTGGCAGCTGGGGGGAGGGCAGAGCCAAAGAACTTTGCAGCTGTTGCACACACAAGAGGCTGATACAACTCAAAGACACTACCATCCAGGACCTCATGGCAAGAACCTTTACACTCTGCCAGGGACAAGTGACCTGTGTAAAAGAGAAGGCAATAAGTGAAATGCACACAATGTCCATATGCTACTTCTATGAGGTCTAAAAGAAAGCAAAATGTAAAAAGATACATAAACAAATAGTAGAACTTACTCAAAATGCTAAACCAGACATGTAATCCCATTCATAAGCACAAAGATTCTCTGAATTCTTTACCGTCTCATAATAATACATCTATGCATGACTATTCCCCACTCCAATTACTTGTCCTATTCCAAAATACACTCTAAAATTTCTGATCATATGAATATAATGTAAAACATTAACATACAATAGCTATACATTTTGAATGAGACACCCTGTAAGTTATTAAAGTTATTAAAGGAGACCACTTTGAAGTGTTCAGTGCATTCATATAACTATAAAGACCTTGACTCTAATGTCTAACCAAGCATAGTCTTCAGTTTAGCTTTATAGTACCACTAATACAGTTCCTATAGAAGTTTCATCCATAGTCAAAGTTTTGTCCCTTGCCAGCTCTGGCATGATTTACAAATCCTGTCTTCCAGATAAAGGCTTTTTTAAATGTGCAAGCTCAGCTCAAGTTTAAGACTCAGATCCCAACCTGTTTCAGTGAAGCTTGTCCTTCTGCCGGCTCTCCTGCACTGTGTCTAATAGTGGACAGGTACAAGCTCCTGAATATTGGGGGCGGGTCTATACGTACTGGGATGGGAGGGTTGTACAGCTTAACCATTTGTAGAGAGCATTTACAGCTAACATAGACTGAGGATTACTATAAATGTCTTATTTAAGTCCGAATGTATGAGTGAGCTATTTAAAAATGTGCACAGTAAGAAGTCATTATAGTTAGTATTTTATGTTATACTATAACATTGATAGACCTTGTACAAAAGTGACAAATTTGCACCAGTCACAGACCACAGTCTATTGTACCACAGGTCTGACGGCTCCATTCGCAGATGTCGCTTTGTTCCAGCACTTGCAATGGCAATGCTTCTCTTGAGGCATCTGGCTGAGCAGTCACCCTGATTTCACCTCTTGAGTAGGTTACATGCATCTTCCTATATTTTACAATGTGAGCAGCTATTCTAGCGGCATGAGTGACCCAAGATTGCATGAACCTACCACATGAGGCGCTATCCACTTTCTTTTTGCCCTACAGTATCCACAAATCAGATTTCAGAACAAGCTGTGATTTTTTTTCTAGTTCTACATGTTCCTTATGTTGAGAAATCGTCAAATACGGTACTTTACCTCATTAAAATCCACAAATAACACATGCAGAATTTGCTGTAGATGTGTGGCAAATTCTGTGGAATAATATATTCATCAGTGGTAATATACACTGTCCAAAAAAAAGTTGCCACCTGGATTTAACTAAGCAAATAGTTATGAGCCTCCTATTGGATAATTACTGCATGGGCGATTATCTTTCAGCTGGCAACAAGTTATGTAACCCCAACTGGTGCAATGAGTTGCTTCTCATTTCTTAAACAACCATGTCGAAAGACACATCTCGTGGTTATGGAAAAGATGTTAGTCAGTTTAAGAAGGGTCAAATCATTGGCATGCATCAAGCAGAGAAAACATCTAAGGAGATTGCAGAAACTACTAAAATTGGGTTAAGAACTGTCCAACGCATTAATAAAAACTGGAAGGATAGTGGGGACCCATCGTATTCGAGGAAGAAATGTGGCTGGAAAAAAATCCTGAATGATCATGATCGGCGATCACTTAAACGTGGAAGAAGGTCATGTGGTCTGATGAGTCCAGATTTACCCGGTTCCAGAGTGATGGGCGCATCAGGGTAAGAAGAGAGGCAGATGAAGTGATGCACCCATCATGCCTAGTGCCTACTGTACAAGCCTGTGGGGGCAGTGCTATGATCTGGGGTTGCTGCAGTTGGTCAGGTCTAGGTTCAGCAACAGTATGTGCTCCAAGAATGAGGTCAGCTGACTATATGAACATACTGAATGTTCTTCCCTGATGGCACGGGCATTTTCCAAGATGACAATGCCAGGATTCATCGGGCTCAAATTGTGAGTGATCAAGAGTGGTTCAGGGAGTATGAGACATCATTTTCACACATGGATTGGCCACCACAGAGTCCAGACCTTAACCCCATTGAGAATCTTTGGGATGTGCTGGAGAAGGCTTTGCGCAGCAGTCAGACTCTACCATCATCAATGCAAGATCTTGGTGAAAAATGAATGCAACACTGGATGGAAAGAAATCTTGTGACATTGCAGAAGCTTATCGAAACAATGCCACAGCAAATGCGTGCCGTTATCAAAGCTAAAAGCGATCCAACGAAATATTAGAGCGTGTGACTTTTTTTTTTTGGTGGCGACTTTTTTTTGGACAGGCAATGTATGATATTTGTCTACAGCCCTGCTTCCATAAAAGAACCCTTTGTCATTGAGATTCAATTATACAGTATCAGCTAGTATAAGCCTAATGCATACCATTGAAGATATTTGGCATACTGCAGGACACACGTCATAAGTGTCGTAAAATTTCTTTAATCAGTCTATACAAACAGAGTGCTGTTGTCCCACAACTCAGTGCTGGGAGTATTAGTATTGTTGCCAAAAATCTACCACATGTAATTTCCAGACACCAGTAATTTTTGTATACGCAAAGAACCATAGAATCAGGAACCATGTAAACTGTCCTTGAATGCTTATAGAGATTTACGTACAAGCGTGGGAGAAAAGAAAATTTGCCTCTGAATCATGCTTGTCTGAAAACCTCTGATCTGTCATTTATGTTTTTTCCCATGAAAAATGAGTCTTATCTATCTATCTATCTATCTATCTAATTCAAATTAGCTTTCTTGGCAGAACTAAATAAAAGTTTAGCAAGTGGCAAATAAGTGGGTAGGGATTGGGATTAGGGACACATCCAGGGTGGGGGTATAGTAGTCCAATGTTATATCAGGCTTCTCTCTGACTGACATATTGTGCTGCTATGGCCGTTGTGTTCTACTCTCCCCCCAGCAGTATAGAGAGTCTCTCTTCCTCCTCCATGGAGGTGAAGTCTGGGAAGAGATCAGACAGTCTTCTGAAGTGGGTGTCCCTCACTGCGGAGTATTTGGGGCACGGCAGCAGGAAGTGGACCTCATCCTCCACGTCCACCTGGTTGTACTGCTGGCACAATCTGCTCTCCCTGAGCTTGTACCTCTCTCAGTGCCACCTGGATTTGATGAGCAGGCTGTGGGCGATCAGTCTGTACCACCTCAGGATCTGTCAGTCTCTTGGATTGGGGAGTTTTTCGACATATCGGCCAGTTTGTACTCCCTCTGTAGGCTCTGATATATTGTCAGCTTCTGTGATGTTCCTATGTCGCTCCTCCAGACGCTGATATATTCTTATTTGCTCTTGCATATTGTTTTCTGGATTTCCTTCTTTGTTAGGCTGTACTGCTTGGTGGCTTGGGCAGGCTGCGTTTGGGTGACTTCATTTTTATGGTGCTTCTTGGTGCAGCAAGGCTTTGTGATGGTAGATGTTGGGACTGCTGCTATGTAGATGGGCTCTGAATGACAGCGCCCTCTTCTGGACAGCAAGGTATAGTGGGAATCTGCCTGGCTCTGCTTGACAGGCGCTGTTAGAAGTGCTCTGATGGACCTCGAGGAGATGTTTGCAGAATTCTAGATGAATATTTCTGTCGGCCCAGAGCCCCACTTTGACCAGTATGGATATGTATCCGGACCCCAGACTTTGCTACCATACAGGAGGATTGGGGCGATGATACTATCAAAGCTTTTAAGCCAGGAGGTCACTGGTGCTTTGAGATCATACAGACACTTTCTTATAGCATGGAATGTTTTGCACTCCTTGTCTCAGTGTTTCTAAGGCTTTAGTTAAGCTCCCTGACATTCTAAGTTCTAGTCCCAGGTAGGTGTACATGTCAGTTTCTGAAAGGGGACAGTTGTTTAGCAGGAAGGGAGGATGCCTCGCTGGTTTCAGGTTTCTCTTCTGGAACACCATGATGCTGGTTTTGTTTAGATTGATGGGCAGTGCCCACGTGTTGCTGAATTTCTCCAGAATTTCCAGGTTGTCTTGGAGATATTTCTCAGTTGGTCATAGTAGCAGAAGGCCATCTGCATAAAGCATAAATTTCACCTGGGTGTGTCATAGAGGTTGAGATCGGGGGCTGAGGAGGACTCCAGAGCCACCACCTACTCATTGATATAGATGTCAAAGATTGTTGGTCTGAGGCTGCAGCCCTGTATGACTCCTGAGCTCTGCTGGAAATAAGCTGTTCTCCTATTTACATTCACACTGCATATGTTCTCAATGTAGGAACATCTTATGTTTTTCCTCCTATTCCGCTTTCCAGAAGTTTCAGGAATAGGCTGAGTCAAAGGCCTTCAAAGTCCACAAAGCAGGTATAGATCTTTCCATGCTTTGTATTGTGGAAGTGGCTGTATTGTGGAAGAGGCTGTATAGGGTGTAGATGTGGTCCGTGGTGCGGCGGTTTGGCATGAAACCTACTTAGCTTTTGCTGTTGACGTTGTGCTGGGAGAGGAAGCTCAGGATCCTCTTATTCAGGATGCTGCTGAAGAGTTTGTCCAGGTTGCTGTTGACTCATATCCCTTGATAGTTGGCCGGGTCATACCTGTCTCCATTCTTGTGTATGGGTGTTATAAGTCCCTGGTTCCAACTCTGGGGGAAGTAACCAGCACTCAGAACAACATTGAAGAGTTTTACTATTGTGGCCTGGATACATGATGGGCTGTTTTTTATCATTTCTGGAAGGATCCCATCTGGTCCGATGGCTTTTTTACTCTTCACCAATGACATCCTCTCTGTTATCTCCTGCAGTGTAATTGGTATGTCAAGAGGATTTTGGAAATCTTCGATTTTTTTTTCCTCCATATCCTTCAGTTTTCATGATCTCTTTTTGTTTTGGGTTTGGTTCTCCTTCGGGATGTCTTTATAAAGGTCCTTGAAGTACTGGAGCCAGATGTTGCCGTTCTGGATGTGGAGGTTGATGTTCTTACGGTTTTTGCGCATGTGGTTCCATAGTTCCAAGAAGTAGTTGTCCTTGAGAGGGTCTTGGAGTCTATATCTATATATCTTATATTTATCTACAGTATCTCATATCTATCTATCTCATATCTTTTTCACATCTACCTATCTCATATCTATCTCTGTCCATCCATCTGTGGTTTCTCACCAAGGTGTCTAGATGGCTATAGACTAGGGTCCGGACTAGCGAATCTGCAATAAAGGAGATAACACATCAGAGAATTATCCAGGACTAATGGATCTGTAAAAAAGAAAATAACACGTCAACATATTGTCACTCTAAAGTCCAAATGATTAAATATTATAAAAGAAATCACATTCTCGATTGAGTCCTTTAGGAGACAAGGTCTCCAAACGTTGTATCCACAGTGAATCACGTTGTTTAAGTAACAATGTTCGGTTACCTCCCCTCCGTGGGGTGGAAACTTGTTCTAAAACTTGAAATCGTAAAGATGAGACGTGATGATTGTATTTTTTTAAATGAGCAGGAATCGGTAAAAGAAGCTGTTCAGTCCTGATCGTGGATTTGTGCTTATAGAATCTGTCCCTAATGTGTTGTGTGGTTTCGCAAATGTAGATCAGGCCGCACAGACATTTAATGAGGTACACTACATGTGTGGAATCATATGTGAAGTATCCATCAATAGAGTATTTCTGACCGGAGTGTGGATGTGTGAAAGTGTTCCCTTTAATGATACTCGAGCACTGGGCGCAGTGGAGACAGGGGAAAGTGCCTGTTTTAGGGGTATGCAAAAACCTTTGTCGAGGGATTTTGGTAAGGGGTCCAATATCCGCTCGGATTAAACGGTGTCTTATGTTTTTTGATCGTTTGTAACAGGTTAGGGGTGGGGTCTGGAACTCCTGTATATTGGGGTATGCTTGGGACAGTATATGCTATTGCTGTCTAATGGTCTGTTGAATTTTTGGTGCAAGAGGGTGATAGGTCAAGATGCAAGGTACTCGACTGGCAGGGGCCTTTTGTGTGTCTGTAATATGTGGTTTTTTGGGTTTCTGTTGAAGTTAGTATTCGGGGTAACCTCTCTGTGAGAATTTCAAGAGCATCTCCTCCTTCCTTGTGTTTAGTGTAGATGGATTAGTGACAATTCTTTCTACCCTTGTTATTTGTGATTTAGGTAATGACCTCTTAGTAGCCTTTGGATAGTTGCTTGTGTAATGTAGAAGGCTGTTTCTATTAGTAGGTTTGCTGTATAAATCAAGCTTTATCTGGCCTTGTTTGTCTTTAAGAATGAGGGTATCAAGAAAACTGATTGAGTGGGCATCAATCTGGATCGTGAAACCCAGTTCAGGGTATATGTTATCTAATCAAATTCTGTAAAAAATGACCTGTGAAATCCGAAAGGTGCTCTTTGGAATATGGGCCCCTTTGCCCACCTAGGCTGCAAAAAAGTGTCACACATGTGGTATCTCCGTATTCAGGAGAAGTTGCGGAATGTGTTTTGGGGTGTCATTTTACATATACCCATGCTGGGTGAGAGAAATATCTTGGCAAAAGACAACTTTTACGATTGTTTTATACAAAGTTGTCTTTTGCCAAGATATTTCTCTCACCCAGCATGGGTATATGTAAAAAGACACCCCAAAACACATTCCCCAACTTCTCCTGAATACGGAGATACCACATGTGTGACACTTTTTTGCAGCCTAGGTGGGCAAAGGGGCCCACATTCCAAAGAGCACCTTTCGGATTTCACCAGCCATTTTTTACAGAATTTGATTTCAAACTCCTTACCACACATTTGGGCCCCTAGAATGCCTGGGCAGTATAGCTACCCCACAAGTGACCCCATTTTGGAAAGAAGACATCCCAAGGTATTCGCTGATGGGCATAGTGAGTTCATGGAAGTTTTTATTTTTTGTCACAAGTTAGTGGAATATGAGACTTTGTAAGAAAAAAAAAAAAAAAAATCATCATTTTCCGCTAACTTGTGACAAAAAATAAAAAGTTCTATGAACTCACTATGCCCATCAGCGAATACCTTAGGGTGTCTACTTTCCGAAATGGGGTCATTTGTGGGGTGTTTGTACTGTCTGGGCATTGTAGAACCTCAGGAAACATGACAGGTGCTCAGAAAGTCAGAGCTGCTTCAAAAAGCGGAAATTCACATTTTTGTACCATAGTTTGTAAACGCTATAACTTTTACCCAAACCATTTTTTTTTTACCCAAACATTTTTTTTTTATCAAAGACATGTAGAACAATAAATTTAGAACAAAATTTATATATGGATGTCGTTTTTTTTGCAAAATTTTACAACTGAAAGTGAAAAATGTCATTTTTTTGCAAAGAAATCGTTAAATTTTGATTAATAACAAAAAAAGTAAAAATGTCAGCAGCAATGAAATACCACCAAATGAAAGCTTTATTAGTGAGAAGAAAAGGAGGTAAAATTCATTTGGGTGGTAAGTTGCATGACCGAGCAATAAACGGTGAAAGTAGTGTAGGTCAGAAGTGTAAAAAGTGGCCTGGTCTTTCAGGGTGTTTAAGCCATGGGGGCTGAGGTGGTTAAAATGGGGTGACAGGGAGAAGTTGTGATCCATTTGAGAGATGGCCTTGTATCACTGATTGTGCTGCATACCTGTCCCTTGCCCTCTTGGCGGGATTCTTCCACAGGATATGTGGGATATTCTCTGCGGAGGAGTGGAGCCGCCACCCCCTAGTAAACCTTTTGTGCTTGTGGTGTTGCTTTTTAGTGACCTCCTGTATGATAAATGGAGGAGTTGACGACACATGAATGACACCACTTTAGATCCCTTTTCTAATAGTGACCCAATGCAATTCATTTGGGACATCATCGTCCTGTTACCTTATGACAGCCCTTCATTAATAAGACTGATATAGTTACTTATATAACTGTTCATATGTATAGTCTGATTCTGATCAATAGGTCATGGTTGACACATGGCCCCTTTAAGATTGTTGCTGCCCTTCAGTATGTGTACTCAATACAATGCCTTGGATACGATCGCTTGATGATCACTTTAGAATTCACTTTTTCTTTGACTCAGACACTTGTCATATGACTAGCTCCCTTTAGGATGTACTTTTGTATTAGTTTGATTTTGCTATCAGTTTGCTGGGAGCCTCTGGTTATCTGAGGAGCATTGCTGCTTGGACCGCTTGGACAGTCATGGTTCACTGCAATGAGCGGCTCATCTGTAGTACTGGCAGTGTGGGCTCTGTCGTTCTGCGCATGCGTGGACCAGCGGATTAGCGTCTTCCTGATGCTAAGTAAAAAGAAAACAGTCTCGAATTTTAGTGATGTACTTATCAGTGCTGCAGATCCACCAAGCAACGTGAGTATAAATCGCTTCAGAGTTAAAATATCCAAGGAATGTTGATCGCGCTGCCTTCTGAGTGTAAAGTCCCAATCCCGGACCCTTCTTTTCAATGCTCAGGTTATTCCACCTTGTAGCCAAACAATCGGTTACCAGAGGCTAGGTGCACTCACGTACACCTGCACCCTAGAGGGAAGTGTTAGTACAAATAGTGAAGTTCCACCAGGTGATATCGCAAACAGCAGATTTTATTCTACTTACAAAGGTCTTAAAATCTCAGTCATAAAAACAAGTCTCTTTTCATCACAAATCCACCCGACCCGGGTTTCGCCAGTCTAGCTTCGTCAGGGGCGATGATATCCTACCTCACAGGTGCAGTATTTATTGAGCCACGATCCCTCCCAAGGGCCGCCCATTCATATACATATATCTTTTTTTCTCCTTTTAGATGTTCACATAATACAATTAATAAATGCAATTCCCAAAGCCCACTCAGGCTAACGGTATTCTGATATAAAATAACGCAATAACAACAATGAACAGAGCATGCAATACAAAAACATAACCCTCCCTCTATTTTCATTCATAAATAAGGGGTTGCCGGCACTTGAACCACATGACTCCCCTCGAGCCAATAGCAGCCCACTATTTTCACTTCATTCACAGTTGAGCATCCAAGGACAGCGGCAATACACCAGCCACACCTCCAGCATCACCAATGGACGTGAAACTGCAAGGAAGGACTACTGTTAACCTAAATGGATCCACAACGGTAAGGACACACGCCCTTGCTCTCTCCTCAATCCACCAGACACAGTTTTAGATAGAACTCCACATTGAACCCTACTGGTTTCATGGTCCCTAATTTATATATCCATCCGACCTCCTTGTGGTTGATGTTAGCAACAGGGTCCCCTCCCCTCCAATTCCTCTCCACCTTTTCCAGACCACTGAACCTCAAGCCTGCCGGATTTTTACCATGCGCAAGTTTAAAGTGCAATGGGACACTATGGTCCTCTTTGCCTTTCCTAATATTTCCTATATGCTCCTGCAGTCGGGTCTTCAGTTTGCAAAGGGTTCTGCCCACATACTGGAGCCCACAAGGGCACTCCAGCATGTAGACAACCCCCATCGTCTCACAGGACATTTACCCTTTAATCTTATGTGTCTGCCCTCCTCTTGACAAGACTTCCTGCTGGTTCTTTTTATTTTCATCATCCTTGGTGCGGTTCCTGCAGACATTGCAGAAACCGCACCAAGTGAACTGGTCCTTACTTGGTTTTTTGCTTTTCACTATGCAGCTGTGAACTAATGCATCCCGCAGGTTTGATGCTCTTTTATATAGTATCCTAGGTAGCTGGGGGATAACCTGCCCCAACACTGGGTCATTTTTTAAAATGAACCAGTTTTTCTGCAGGGAATTCTTCAGTGGTCCTATCTGTGTATTATATTGGGTGAGGAAGGAAAATTTGAAGTCCAGCATTTTGTTCTCCTTCTCTGTTTTCTTCTTTCTTTTCGAATTCCCCATACCATTCCTCCACTTCTTTTCTGATTTTATTTAGAGCCTCGGGGTTGTATCCCTTCTCCTCAAACTTTTTCTGAATTAACCCACTCTGTTCCCTATAGTCCTCAACCTTAGTGCAATTGCGGTGAACATGTATAAATTGTCCTTTGGGAATGTTTTGTTTCCAAGGGGCATAGTGGCAGCTCTGCATGTTAATGTAACCGTTCACATCTTTGGATTGAAGTAAGTCTTTGTCTTCAGCCGACCTTCCTCTAAAAAGATAGTGAAATCTAGAAAGTTGATACTGCTGGGGCTCATTTCACATGTAAATCTTAGATTGTGAATATTTTGATAAAGCTCTTCCACAATATTAATTGCTAATTTTTCCCAGGCAGCCATGTACAAATTAGCAAAACTTGGGACGCATTTCGCCCCCATCGCCGTTCCGGTCAGCTGGAGATAAAAAGTACAGTCAAACCAAAAGTAGTTTTTACTGAGGCAAAAATCCAGACAGTTCAAAATGAACTCCCTCTGCGATGGTAGCATAACTTCATCCTCCTCTAAGTGAGCCCGAATCGCCTCTATTCCCAGATCTTTAGGGATAACCGTGTAGAGCGAGGTTACATCAGCGGTCGCTAGCCATAAATCAGTATACACTCCCTCCATTCCCTTAATGATGTTCAGGACCGTCCCCGTGTCTTTGAGGTAGGAGGCTGTTCTCCCTACATGTCCCTGCAAAAAGTAGTCAACATATTCCGTGATACCACTCATCAAAGATTGGAGCCCCGAAACAATCGGCCTTCCAGGAGGGTCCACTAGCCGCTTGTGGATCTTTGGCAAGTGGTATATTACCGGTGTCCTTAGATGCCCGACCTTCAAAAAGCCAATTTCTTTCTTATCAATAATGCCTCCTGTGAAGGCTCTATCCAGCAATACACCCACCTCTTTTTTAAATTCAGGAAGGGGATCCTTTTTCAAAACCTGGTAAGTTTCCCTATCAGAAAGGAGTCAATGCATTTCCTCATCATATTTGGACCTATCTAGTACCACTATCCCCCCCCCCTCTTATCTGCCGGTTTAATGACAATCTGACTATTAGTTTCCAGACTTCTCAGTGCACTCTTCTCTTCTCTAGTAAGGTTGTGACCCCTCATTCTAATATCCATATTTTCCACGCTGCTTAATAAACCACTTTTGAAAGCCTCCACACAATCATTCTCTTTATTTACAGGAAAGAATCTGCTCCTAGCCCCGACCCGTGTGTATTACATCATTTTGTTGATCCAAAGGTTTATGTTCAATTTTCGCATTATTCAACATATATTTTGCCAGATTTAACTTGCGAATGAATCTATGTACATCCAAAAACATCTCAAACTTATTAAAAAAATTTATAGGCGCAAATTTCAAACCCTTCACCAACACATTCTTTTCCTCATCTGTTAATTGATATGTACTCAGATTGTATATTCCAGTTAATTCTCCCTGCTCTTTTTGTGATGGGATCGCAATTTTCCTCCTTTTCCCCTTTTTTCTCTGGCCAATTTCTTTTTTGTGGTGTTCTTATCATTCGTGGGTCTAGTCCCTGATCAGTGCACTGAGAAGTCTGGAAACTAATAGTCAGATTGTCATTAAACCGGCAGATAAGGGGGGGGGGGGGGGATAGTGGTACTAGATAGGTCCAAATATGATGAGGAAATGCATCAACTCCTTTCTGATAGGGAAACTTACCAGGTTTTGAAAAAGGATCCCCTTCCTGAATTTAAAAAAAGAGGTGGATGCATTACTGGATAGAGCCTTCACAGGAGGCATTATTAATAAGAAAGAACTGGGCTTTTTGAAGGTCGGGCATCCAAGGACACCAGTAATATACCACTTGCCAAAGATCCACAAGCGGCTAGTGGACCCTGCTGGAAGGCCGATTGTTTCGGGGCTCCAATCTTTGATGAGTGGTATCACGGAATATGTTGACTACTTTTTGCAGGGACATGTAGGGAGAACAGCCTCCTACCTCAAAGACACGGGGACGGTCCTGAACATCATTAAGGGAATGGGCGGAGTGTATACTGATTTATGGCTAGCGACCGCTGATGTAACCTCGCTCTACACGGTTATCCCTAAAGATCTGGGAATAGAGGCGATTCGGGCTCACTTAGAGGAGGATGAAGTTATGTTACCATCGCAGAGGGAGTTCATTTTGAACTGTCTGGATTTTTGCCTCAGTAAAAACTACTTTTGGTTTGACTGTACTTTTTATCTCCAGCTGACCGGAACGACGATGGGGGCGAAATGCGCCCCAAGTTTCGCTAATTTGTACATGGCTGCCTGGGAAAAATTAGCAATTGACCCCCTCTTAAAAACAGCCCAGGAAGGCGTCACGTTGATATTGTGGAAGAGCTTTATCGACGATTGCCTGATTATGTGGGAAGGGGAACGCTGGGGCTTAGAAAATTTACTAAACAGCTTGAACCAAAATATTCACAATCTAAGATTTACATGTGAAATGAGCCCCAGCAGTATCAACTTTCTAGATCTCACTATCTTTTTAGAGGAAGGTCGGCTGAAGACAAAGACTTACTTCAATCCAAATATGTGAACGGTTACATTAACATGCGGAGCTGCCACTATGCCCCTTGGAAACAAAACATTCCCAAAGGACAATTCATACGCGTTCACCGCAATTGCACTAAGGTTGAGGACTATAGGGAACAGAGTGGGTTAATTCAGAAAAAGTTTGAGGAGAAGGGATACAACCCCGAGGCTCTAAATAAAATCAGAAAAGAAGTGGAGGAATGGGATGGGGGGGGGTAGAGAATTCGAAAAGAAAGAAGAAAACAGAGAAGGAGAACAAAATGCTGGACTTCAAATTTTCCTTCCTCACCCAATATAATACACAGATAGGGCCACTGAAGAATTCCCTGCAGAAAAACTGGTTCATTTTAAAAAATGACCCAGTGTTGGGGCAGGTTATCCCCGAGCGACCTAGGATACTATATAAAAGAGCATCAAACCTGCAGGAGCATATAGGAAATATTAGGAAAGGCAAAGAGGACCATAGTGTCCCATTGCACTTTAAACTTGCGCATGGTAAAAATCCGGCAGGCTTGAGGTTCAGTGTTCTGGAAAAGGTGGAGAGGAATTGGAGGGGAGGGGACCCTGTTGCTAACATCAACCACAAGGAGGTCGGATGGATATATAAATTGGGGACCATGAAACCAGTAGGGCTCAATGTGGAGTTCGATCTATTGGATTGAGGAGAGAGCAAGGGAGTGTGTCCTTACCGTTGTGGATCCATGTAGGTTAACAGTAGTCCTTCCTTGCAGTGTCAAGTCCATTGGTGATGCTGGAGGTGTGGGTGGTGTATTGCCGCTGTCCTTGGATGCTCGACTGTGAATGAAGTGAAAATAGTGGGCTGCTATTGGCTCGAGGGGAGTCATGTGGTTCAAGTGTCGGCATGCTCTGTTCATTGTTGTTATTGAGTTATTTTATATCAGAATACCGTTAGCCTGAGTGGGCTTTGGGAATTGCATTTATTAATTGTATTATGTGAACATCTAAAAGGAGAAAAAAAAATATATGTATATGAATGGGCGGCCCTTGGGAGGGATCGTGGCTCAATAAATACTGCACCTGTGAGGCAGGATATCATCGCCCCTGACGAAGCTAGACTGGCGAAACCCGGGTCGGGTGGATTTGTGATGAAAAGAGACTTGTTTTTATGACTGAGATTTTAAGACCTTTGTAAGTAGAATAAAATCTGCTGTTTGCGATATCACCTGGTGGAACTTCACTATTTGTACTAATACTTCCCTCTAGGGTGCAGGTCTACATGAGTGCACCTAGCCTCTGGTAACCGATTGTTTGGCTACAAGGTGGAATAACCTGAGCATTGAAAAGAAGGGTCCGGGATTGGAACTTTACACTCAGAAGGCAGCGCGATCAACATTCCTTGGATGTCTTCCTGATGCTGCCAGAGGCATTTCTACATTATGGGACCCATATTAGGGTAAGCCATGTTAGAGATATATACTTCTTTGATGTATTGCTCTTGATGGATATATTGACAATTGCACATGTACACACAGCTGTAAGAGCACTACTGATTATGAGAGATCATGCAATTGACACTGTTATACAACTTTATTATATATCCAAAAGAAGACTGACCACATATACGGTGTGTGGACACTATGGGGGTCATTTATGACCAGCTATACACTACTTTTGTGGTGTATATCTGGCGCAGATTCTGTTGCACGCCATGGTGCAGCAGAATCTTCGACTTCTTCCCCGCTCACACCAGGTCTAAAAAAAGGGGGCATGGCGTGGGCAGAGACGGGCCAGAAGACCCATCTCATTTACCATTTTATATGCCTGTTTTACATTTAGAATCGGCGGTGGATGCGCTAAAGTTATGTAGAGGCCAGCGCCTCTACATACCTTCAGCGATCCACCACCAGCGTAGGGGCTTATTAAGACCGGCGTCGAAAATGCCTGTCTTAATGAGTGTGCCCCAATATGTTATATAATATTTTAATCTTGTCACTGATATATTTTGTATAATCCTGTTATTGTTATTATGATATGAATTTATTGATTTATTGTTCAATCATGCCATTAACTATCTCACTGATAGTTAATCTCACGCCTTGAGAAAGGCCCTATTGAGCTGAGCTGAAATGTTGCATTCTGGTAATAAAGTGGGTCAATATACCTTTTACATACAGTGGAGTGCTGCCTCATTTTTTCAAGATCTATCTATCTATCTATCTATCTATCTATCTATCTATCTATCTATCTATCTATCTATCTATCTATCTATCTCTATCTACCTACCTACCTTTATCTATCTATCTATCTATCTATCTATCTATCTACCTACCTTTATCTTTCTATCTATCTATCTATCTATCTATCTAGCAATCTATTTATCTATCTATCTCCTATGTATCTCACATCTATCTATTTACCTATTAATCTCTTATCTATAGCTGTAATTCATGTATATCTATCTACCTGTCATCATATTACGACGAGGATAGATTCATGATAGAATATGATGATAGATAGAATACCAGAATATAAGCATCACAGTGCATCTTCATAAGTAAATACGCATTCAGTAAATTATCCAGAAATGTAGATGTGCCATTGGATGCTATATACAGCAATAGCTGCAGACTGACTTTTTTAGATTATAGAATTTTTTGAACATTTGAAATTAGGAGAGTAGTTTCCACAGAACATATTGGAGTTCACAGCATGTAAAATTTTCTCAAAGTACAAGAAATATGTTGGATGTGACACCACTTATGGTAGGCATTTGCTGTACATTTTTTTTTCATCACTTTTACAAAACCTAAAATACATTTACCTATAGATTTCTAGCTATACATTTCACCCTCCCCCTCTCTCGCCTTACACAACCAAAGAACCAAATGAACATATAATTAGACCGACATTTGATCACTGACACCTTTGTATACTTGAAAATGTCACAGGATATTCTGTATATGTTACACAATTACCACAACTTCTTTAAAATATTTTTAGAATTCTGATCACAACATAAAAATGTTTCAATTTGAATTATATATATTGATCAAGAAAATGCTGCAGGGGAAGCCATGGCCAGCCAGAACTATAGTAATACACGGCGGCCAAATGAATTGGCCATCCATATAGTAAATGGATGGCTCCAGTCTGCACAGGCCAGTGCTGCTGCTTTTCAGTGGCTTTATGCTGTGGGTTCTGAACGTGGACCCCCTCTTATTATGTCCATATGCACTAAAGTGCTCATGAGACAACCCCTTTATATCTAAAAACATCACATCCCCCTTCCAAATTATTCTTTACTGATATTTCATCTATCATGTACATTGAAAAACAAATAGCTGACTATAGTAAAAGATGGGCGCTAATATAAACAGGCTCGGACTGGCCCACAGGGGTACAGGGGAATCCCCCTGTGGGCCCCTGAGCAAGGTGGGGCCCAAGTCTCCCACCCCCTGCACAAGTGGCACATAACACAGTAAACTTACTGCACTACATACATATATTTAATGTACAGCACCTCAACCAGCCTAATTTCATATAAAAAAAAGTGTTAGATTATTTATTATATTTTTATGTATCCATATGGTGGGCCCCCAAAATAAATTTTACTGGTGGGCCCTAGGCACCCCAGTCCGACACTGAATATAAACACCTCTAAAATCTCAGATGTGAAGTTAGATTTGTATGAATGCTATAACACAAAGCATGCTGATATGATTGGCTGCGTCTTGGAAAATTTGTTGGAATTACTTGAGCGCCATCTGTTGGTGATTTGTTGACATGAACTGTGTAATTGGTTTAGTCATACATTTTACACTCATTAATAAGAACTTGAATTTGCATTACAGTAATACATGAATGTCATCAGCATGAATGCAAATTTGCCAACTGTAACAATTTCAGAACTAGACTCCCATCCCACCAGCTCTGCTCTCCTGGTTTAGGATATCTGGATGAATGAAACCAGGTCCTAGATGTCTGACTCTACACATTAGGTGTATGTTGGCTAAACCTGACAATCTCGGTGGGTCCAGCGAACCATATCCTGAAGGACAATGAAATCCAACTGACCAATAGGTTTGTTCTCGGGGACATAAGCCACTGCCAGAGGAGTCTGGCCTCAGCTTTACCCCTCTTCCTACTGAGAATACATACTTGCTCAACCAAGCTTAGCAGAGATGTGTATGAGTATATTGGGAGTGAGAGCTGGCAGATGAATGCTTGTTCAACCAAGAACTTATCTTATGTGTATATCTGACCTAAGTCCACTTTCACACAGTCAGTGTTTAGTCTGTGTTTGATCAGTGATTTCCATCAACGATTGCGAGCCAAAACCAGGTGTGGGTCAAAAAGGTGCAAGTTCTTTCCTTTATACCTTATGTCTGTGTAGACTTCACTCCTGGTTTTGGCTCACTATCACTGATGGAAATCGCCTTTTTTAGTCCTCCTAGGGGGCTTTAATATATGATCTTCAGATCGTTATGCCTTACATTGCAATGAATGGCAAATTTCCTATGTCTTTAATGTGCCCTGCCACCTGCAAGCATCCATACGTACTACAACTCTAACTGCATGGGTTTCTTCAGCGAGACCCAGGCTATTGCAAACAATAAACGGCTCCCCAATTGCAGAGCAGGGAGCCGTCCGGCCCCAGGAGCGCACTGCTCCCAGGGAGAATGGTTTCAGATGCTGTGGTCACGATTGACCATGGCATCTGAGGGGTTAAATGTCTGCCATTGGCATTATTGAAAATCGCAGATATTAGCCCGAGTGTCTGCTGTGTGAAACAGTAGAAACCCAGCTGCTATGGCGCCCTCTCTACTCAAGAGCGGCACCATCTTTAAAGTACAGCGGATGTCGGAACGGTGTTAAAACCAGATAGTGACATATTATCTCTGTGTTTCTAACCTGTTTTTATTTTCTGACTGTAGATTTTTTTATTATATTTCCTGAACATGATTATGGGGCATCCCTCTTGCCTGAGTTGTTGTCAGCAGTATTTAGAGATATACTTTACAGCAGCCACCAAGGGGCATAGACACAATAATCAGGAGGGGTTCTCACTGACTTGGGAGAGTTTTCTGGGCATGCTTTTTGTGAGTTTTCTCACATTTTCTGTGACCTATGAAGAGATCATTGTACAAGGAAGGAGTAGATAAGCTTTGACATCACCTATTATGAATGGTGGGTCCTATCTTTATCTGTCTACCTGTCTGTCCATCCATGTAAATATAAATCACAGCAATGAAGTTTGCTTGTAGTGGTATCGTTTTTTTTCGAAGATATTTTGTGTAAGTGACAATCAACATGTAAACGTTTTCGGCTCTCAGGCCTTCGTCATACACTAGTCGTATAAAGAAAAACAATAGTTATCAGATATCAGAAAAATCAGCTGGACAAATTTATCAGGTGGACAAATAACATAATTTCCATGTTTACAAAAGAAATGCATCAGGGAAAAAATTGTACTATATCTGAAGTAGAAAATGAGACAGAGCTAGCTACTTTCACACTAGCGTTCGGAGCGGATCCGTCTGATGTTTCATCCGCTCCGATAATGCAGACGTTTGCATCCGTTCAGAACGGATCCGTCTGCATTATAACTTAGAAAATTTTCTAAGTCAGAAAGTAGCCTGAGCGGATCCGTTAAGACTTTACATTGAAAGTCAATGGGGAACGGATCCGCTTGAAGATTGAGCCATATGGTGTCATCTTCAAGCGGATCCGTCCCCATTGACTTCCATTATAAGTCTGGACGGATCCGCTCGCCTCCGCATGGCCAGGCGGACACCCGAACGCTGCAAGCAGCGTTCAGGTGTCCGCTCACTGAGCGGAGCGGAGGCTGAGCGCTGGCAGGCGGATGCATTCTCAGTGGATCCGCCTCCACTGAGAATGCATTAGGGCCAGACGGATGCGTTCGGGGCCGCTCGTGAGCCCCTTCAAACGGAGCTCACGAGCGGACGCCCGAACGCTCGTGTGAAAGTAGCCCTAGTCCTCTTGCTTCAGAGGCTATTGACAGGCAACAGTGGCACGGTATGCGGTTTCACTAGGGAACAGAAAATAGGACTAAGATAGGAAGGAATACTGGGCAAAGGCATGGACATAAAACATACAACATAAAGTATAATATGCCCTCTTTCGGGGCATGCCCTGTATCCTGCATCTGTGGAGTAGTGGTTAAGGTCTATATATCATGAACAAAATGTGACCCTTGTCTGTTGGGGTAACAGCTGGCATGAAAACTGAGTCAGTAATTTAGCCTTATCTGACTCAGTTTTAGCATTATGGGCTTTGCCGCATGCGAAAACTCCCATACTATTAAAATGTTTAAAAAAGTTAGATCATATGGTGAATGGCATAACAGCAAAATGTTTTAAAAAAGGCCAATTTGCGTTTTTTTCATCACTTTATCTCCAAATAAAATTGAATAAAAAGTGATCAAGTCAAAAACGACAGATCATCCCGCCCAAAAATCTGCATAGACATAACTATAAAAAAGTCAGAATATCGCAATAAAGCAAAAAAAATTTTTTTTGATGAAGTGAGTCCTGTGTATTTAAGTTTTATTTAGACTCTATTTTTAAAATGCTTTTGTGGGGATTCGAACTCACAACCATCTACATTAAAGGCAAGAACCTTAACCACTGGGCTATAGAGGTGTAGTAGAGACTTGCATTTTTGTCTGATCTTGCAGCGCACAGCACTATGGGAAGTGTTGTGGCTGCAGCTCATCTACACCCACAACGTGGAAGTGTAAACAGTGGAGTGCAGTGGGAGAATGGAGATTGAAATGAAGACTTAGGAAAAATTGACAGGTACACGATTACACCCTGATAAGGTTTACACAATTAAATGCCATTTTAGGATCCTGGATGACCCCTTTAACAAACATTTACTAAGGGTTAGCTAGTGTCATGGTGCCAGGGAAGAGAAATGAGGAGATAGATGCCATTGCTGACACAATAGCTTGCTGTCCTTGTTGCTAATTGAAGGTACAGTCGTGGCCAAAAGTTTTGAGAATTACATAAATATTGGAAATTGGAAAAGATGCTGCTTAAGTTTTTATAATAGCAATTTGCATATACTCCAGAATGTTATGAAGAGTGATCAGATGAATTGCATAGTCCTTCTTTGCCATGAAAATTAACTTAATCCCCAAAAAAACCTTTCCACTGCATTTCATTGCTGTCATTAAAGGACCTGCTGAGATCATTTCAGTAATCGTCTTGTTAACTCAGGTGAGAATGTTGACGAGCACAAGGAATGGCAGCAGGCAGGTGTGAGCGCATCTGCACGCACAGTGAGGCGAAGACTTTTGGAAGATGGCCTGGTGTCAAGAAGGGCAGCAAAGAAGCCACTTCTCTCCAAAAAAAACATCAGGGACAGATTGATCTTCTGCAGAAAGTTTGGTGAATGGACTGCTGAGGACTGGGGCAAAGTCATATTCTCCGATGAAGCCTCTTTCCGATTGTTTGGGGCATCTGGAAAGAAGCTTGTCCGGAGAAGAAAAGGTGAGCGCTACCATCAGTCCTGTGTCATGCCAACAGTAAAGCATCCTGAGACCATTCATTGTGGGGTTGCTTCTCATCCAAGGGAGTGGGCTCACTCACAATTTTGCCCAAAAACACAGCCATGAATAAAGAATGGTACCAAAACACCCTCCAACAGAAACTTCTTCCAACAATCCAACAACAGTTTGGTAAAGAACAATGCATTTTCCAGCACGATGGAGCACCGTGCCATAAGGCAAAAGTGATAACTAAGTGGCTCGGGGACCAAAACGTTGACTTTTTGGGTCCATGGCCTGGAAACTCCCCAGATCTTAATCCCATTGAGAACTTGTGGTCAATCCTCAAGAGGCGGGTGGACAAACAAAAACCCACTAATTCTGACAAACTCCAAGAAGTGATTATGAAAGAATGGGTTGCTATCAGTCAGGAATTGGCCCAGAAGTTGATTGAGAGCATGCCTAGTCGGATTGCAGAGGTCCTGAAAAAGAAGGGCCAACACTGCAAATACTGACTCTTTGCATAAATGTCATGTAATTGTCGATAAAAGCCTTTGAAACGTATGAAGTGCGTGTAATTATATTTCACTACATCCCCGAAACAACTGAAACAAAGATCTAAAAGCAGTTTAGCAGCAAACTTTGTGAAAACTAATATTTGTGTCATTCTCAAAACTTTTGGCCACGACTGTACACGCACTACTGTCAGTGGACAGGAACAGGTATGATGGCTGAAAGGCTAATATTGAGCTTTTCAACATATTGGAAGTGTTGAATTTACACAGGATTAGTAGACATGCAAAATGTACAACTCGAAAAACATGAATACAAAGAGCACTTTTATAACCAAACTATAAAACCCTGTAAATGATGATTACTTCCTGAACGACAAAGAAAGTGCTAGGTCTCTTTATGGATTACTTCTTACATCACAAATCAAAACAACTTAATTCTAGAAGATTGCACTTGTAATTCAAATAGCTTTGTCTTCATGAATTGGGCATATTTGACAGAAGGTATTGAAAGGCTTGGATTTGTAATTTGAAACTTTTGCTTTTCTTGCTTCCGCAACGTATGGTGGTGTATGACAAAAAGTATCATTGCATAACACATATGTTAACGTAAAGAATTGCTAATGCTTAACTGACTTAAATGTATAGGTATCTTACCAAGTATGGGAAAATCATTTGAAAAGATTACTGGATAGCCATCCTGAGGCTTCATCTATAGCTAATTTTTCCATTTCGTGAGTTAGAGTGAGATTGCAAAATATCTGAAAGGGAATGCGTCATCCAAAAAAATTACTTATTGTTTAAATCACGTTTTTATGTTCACTTTCTGGTGACCAATGTGTTTGTGAGATGATTACATGGCACTTACTAATATAACCTTTGGGGAAATTTTGCACCGTTTTCTATATTTCATAAGGTATGCTCCCTTCGTAACAAAGTCTTTTGTGCTGTGCACACGAAGGTCCTTTCCATAAAATGGCTGCTGGTGGAGGGTCATGTGACCAGACAAATCACCTCCATGTGATGTCTTCTCTGTCCAAATACACTGCACATACATCTGTATTTGCACTAAACAACCTACAATAACCTCACAGTGAAGATAACAATTTAAGATAAACAAGAGCCTATAAATGCCTATACTCGGTCACTCATGAAGGAATATTTATGGAACTCACAAACAATCCATAAAATTAATATTCACTTTTATTAGAACTATATTCATATATCAAATGAGTAAACGTTATCAAATAAAAGGAGAGAAAAAAAGCAGCTAGATGGAAAATAGGTACAGAAAAATAGCTGGCGTCAGTATTATCAGATGCACTAATACTATATAGCAGTGGTGGCGAACCTATGGCACAGGTGCCAGAGGCGGCACTCAGAGCCCTCTCTGTGGGCACCCGCACCCTGGAAAAATCTATGGTGTACTAATATGCCTTAGACTTCTCCTGCCATTCATCAGCGCACTATGAACAGCACAGGCAGCGCACTGAATGTAGGCTGGTATTATAGCTAAATGATAATGTACATAAAAGATATACTATATTTGGACTGTAGTATTCAGGGGAAATTGACGTGTTGGCACTTTGCGATAAAAAAGTGGGTTTTGGGTTGCAGTTTGGGCACTCGGTCTCTAAAAGATTCGCCATCACTGCTATATAGCAATACCACTATACCAGTACGCTACCTACCATCCACACGGATTATACCAGTTAAAACAGATCCATATGGAATTAATAAAGGAATATCCTAATCATAAGAGCACATATACACAGGAAAAGATTATGGTAAAATTATATTATGAATAACAACTACGCTTCCAATAAAGCATCAAATAAACATATCTTGTGACATGGCTATTACAATATACTTTGCCCCAAGCACAAGCAGCTTGACGCGTGATTCACTTCAAAAGGCTCAGAAGTGATCAAAAAGCCCCACACACTTCAAAATGGTATTACTGAAAATTTATAGGGATCAGAATATGGCGATGAAAAGAAAAAATATATTTTTTAAAGGTTTCTAGGTTTCTAAGAAACACTATACAGGTGTGGTACTGTTGTAATTAAACTGACCTGGAGAATGAAGATAACTGGTCAATTTTACTGCATCGAGAACACCGTAAAATAAAATAAAATAAAAAACATAAAACCATGGCAGAATTGCGTTTTGTTTCCAATTCCACCCCATTTGGATTTTTTGCCAGCTCATCATATGCAATATTAAATAGTGCCATTAGAAAGTACAACTTGTCCCGCAAAAAATAAGCCCTCTTAAGGCTATGTGAGTGGAAATATAAAAAAAGTAATAGAATAAAAATTGACAGGCACTCACTCACGTGGACAGTAAAATCAAATATAAACAATAAAAAACAATTAAAATATATTGACATAAATCAGTGGTTCTAAGGGAGATTTCCTATCTATAAGTAGAGCTGTATATTACAACAAATAAGATGGTCCACCTGTGATCAGATAACAATAAAAACGTATCTACAGTCAGGTCCATAAATATTGGGACATCAACACAATTCTAAGATTTTTCGCTCTATACACAATGGATTTGAAATGAAACATACAAGATGTGCTTTAACTGCAGACTGTCAGCTTTAATTTGGGGGTATTTACATCCAAATCAGGTGAACGGTGTAGGAATTACAACAGTTTGCATATGCGCCTCCTACTTGTTAAGGGACCAAAAGTAATGGGACAGAATAATGATCATAAATTACCAATGGTTTACATCTTGCGGTGAACCCTCTGCATTCAGTCTGGTGAAGTCTTCTCTTGATTGTTGACTTTCCACACATACACCTACCACATACACCTGTTCTTGATCTGGCCATCTGTCGTGAAGGGTGTTTTCTTCACCAGGGAAAGAATTCTTCGGTCATCCACCACAGTTGTTTTCCGTGGTCTTCCGGGTCTTTTGGTGTTGCTGAGCTCACCGATGCGTTCCTTCTTTTTAAGAATGTTCCAAACAGTTGTTTTGGCCACGCATAATGTTTTTGCTATCTCTCTGATGGGTTTGAGAGTTGACAGCAACAGATTCCAAATGCAAATAGCACACTTGAAATGAACTCTGGACCTTTTATCTGCTCATTGTAATTGGGATAATGAGGGAATAACACACACCTGGCCATGGAACAGCTGAGAAGCCAATTGTCCCATTACTTTTGGTCCCTTAACATGCCCCAATATTTATGGACCTGACTGTATGTGCCCATTAAATGTTCCTCTCAAAACTCAATCAAGGTATGCAGCCAATCCACTAGAATGTTTGTGTAGTTACTCTAATGAGGTAATCTGACTCAATTCAGGATTTCTCAGTACATAGGTAAGCATTCACATTGAACTTGGAATAACATTCGCGTTCAGCTGGAATATAATTTTAAAAGAAAGCATGCATGCAAATCCGCTTAGGTATATATCTAGATATTCACTTCACATGTAGATCCAAATAGAGGTTCAAGATTGAGTACAGCTTGATCGGCCCACTTTTGTTATAGCAAAGTCACCATCTCATCGTCAATGGATAATTGTCAGCAGTTACTTACAGTTCTGAAGTCTCAATATGTGGAGCGGAGTCCTGCGCCTTGGCGTGGCGTCCCACGTGGTCTCTGGCACTAGTGTGACTTACCTCCGCTATTTCTCCTCATTTGGAGCGCCGCGACTGTAGAATTTTGCCCGCATCATCTGCACTATGGCTCCCAGGCTTGGCGTCCCACGTGGATGAGAAATAAGGTGGGTATTCCTTGTATGAGGACACTGCTTCCCACATAATGAGTCAGTATAGGGGGCATGGCCTGAACGCTAATGGCTCCGGTCGCATAGTCTGCCAGCTCCGCTCCCGACATCCATAAAGCGGCTCACACACGTCCGTTAGGGGACCTGATTCTGCCTAAAATCACTGCAGTACCTTCCGGAATGGGTAAGCTTCGGAAGCGACAGGCTCCAAGGAAGTTAACAGAGTTTTTGCCAAGCCGGCGGCAAAAAGCCCAACGCAATCCAGCTCCCCTCCTGCACAACACATGGAGGTGTTTTCCCTGGCCTTGTCATTTAGGTCTTCCTCAGACCCAGGGGAGTCCTCACAATCAGGCTCCCCATCCCTCCCGCTCACCGAGGACACCATGGTGAGTTCCCTCCGCTCCTCACTTAAAGAGGACTTCGCGGCCATGCTCACAGAGGTGCGACGTGAGATACAGGGCCTAGGAGAGCGCACATCACATATTGAGTGGAAAATGGCAGAGTTCGCCGTATCGCACAACACTGTGATTGATGCCCATGAGGCTTTAGAGGCGGACATGACTGGACAAGCTGCAGGACCTGGAGGACCGCCATAGGCGGAATAATGTTAGACTCCGAGGAGTCCCGGAGTCTGCAGAATCTGAGGCACTTGCACCCCTTCTCAAAAGGTTAATTAAAGAAGCCATACCTTCTGTATCGGATCCCTCGCTGCTCATAGACCGCATTCACCGTATTCCTAAGCCTAAAGGGCTGGATCCCTCGCTGCCGCGAGATATTGTGGTGCGTATTCATTTCTACCACGTCAAGGAGGGGTTCTTGAAGGCTCTAAGACAGAATCCTAACTCCACTGCCTCTTTTAAAGGTATCTCTGTCTTTCCTGACCTATCTGCCGCTACTTTAGCTAAAAGGAGGGAGTTCGTCCCAGCTTCCAAGCTACTTAGAGAGAATCACATCCGCTACCGATGGGGCTTCCCGGTAAAGCTTCTACTTGCTTATGAAGGAAGGCCACATGTCTGCAGCTCTCCGCAGGAGGTAATGCTTAATCTGCATAAGTGAGGCCTTCTTCCCGATATCCCCCGGCCGTATAAGGCAGCTGGCTTCAAGCCAGACAGGATTGCTCCGAAATGGGAAACCGTGTTATCCGAACTTTCCCCATAACTTTTGTTTGGATGTTTGGAGGGCGGTTTGGTACGGGACTATCATCTGTCCTACCTTTTCCCCTTTAGTCTGCTTATGACTGATCTGGAGGTGTCCCAGCCTCTTAATGACTATCTCCCCCTCCTCGTAGATCTAGATCAAGTAGAATTTGTACCGAGGAGACAATGTAGAGATGGCACCAGACGAATGGTCGATCTACTCCAGTTAGCGAAGATGTCCAGGTCCCCAACAATGTTTATTTCCCTGAAAAAGCATTTCATAGGGTCCACTGGGGGTTCCTGGAACAGGTCTTCCGTACATTTAGGTTTTGTGGTTCTATACTTTCAGCCATACTGGGGCTATATATACAAAACCATCTGCGAGGGTATTAGCATCAGGTTACTTGTCTGATCCCTTTCAAATCACGAACGGTACCCGGCAGGGATGCCCGCTATCCCTACTAATATTTGCCTTAGTTATTGAGCCGCTGGCGATGGCCATCAGATCCTGTCCTCAGGTTAAAGGAATCCAAGTGGGGGACTCGTCACATAAAATTGGTCTGTATGCGGAAGATGTAATCCTTACCTTGACGGACCTGGTTAACTCTTTAACAGCGGTGTCTGCTATACTTACCTCCTATTCACAATGCTCTTACTATAAACTAAATGAAAAAAAAAAACTAAGATTTTAGAGTTTCACATCCCGGGAGATACCAAAATACATCTTCAATCAATGCACTCTTTTCAGTGGGCGGATCAGTCCATCACTTACCTAGGGGTGGAGTTAGCTCGTTCAGTGGACGAGACGCTAGATATTAACTTGAGTAATTTGAGACCAGAATTGGAAAAGGATTATGCAAATATGTTACGGATTCATTTATCTTGGATGGCCCGAATAAATGCAGCTAAAATGTTATCTCTCCCTAAAATCCTGTATTATTTCAGATGTCTACTCCTTCAAATACCCAGGCCTCAGATTGTGAAGTTGCAACAAGAATTACTGTCTTTTATATGGGACAACAAACGACCCAGAATATCCAAGTCGGCACTACACCCTCCAATTAGAGCCGGAGGACTAGGGGTTCCTGATATTTATAAATACTACATAGCTAACCCAGCTTAACAGGCGCTTGAATGGTGGTCCCCGCCCTCCCCACAACGTTGGTTACAAATTGAGGAGACCTTTGTGAGACGTAGATCATTACCAGCAATTCTAGGGGCCTATAGTTTGCAACGTTTTCAACATAACCTTCCCTTGTCAACGATGTGTGCCACAATGTTTGCCTGGGCTCATCTTGTAGATTCTGTAAACCTCTTTCGTGTCCCAACTAACTCCATTTCTATAGTTGCGTTGGAGTATCATATCCCACACATTTCCTTGACAACCTGGGAGGCACGGGGTATTTAGCAATTAGACAGTTTATATAACTGCTCTGTGTTAGTAGATTTTGCTTTTCTGTACCGCAAATATCTACTCCCAAATAATCTGTTCTATCAGCAGCTTCAAATACGACACTTGTTGAGCTCATTGCAGCCGAGGTGGGGCTGTCAAGGGGACGCCCTTTATCGTGCCTTCTTGGTTGGTAGCTCAATGCCCAGACCCAAATTGTCCACGATTTATGCTAGTGTAACGGTCGTGTACACACACACACACAGGGGGGAGGGAAGTGACCACTGCGCTCCACCCTTACCCCTGGCCCTGCCTACTTGCCTCGCGAGTCCTAATGACAGGGGACAACTGGACGGCAATCCCTAGCTTGGACTAAGTGCAGGGATGACAGACAGACAAACAACAGAACGTGAACGGACCGAGTCAATACCAGGAAAGCTACAAAGTACAAAAGGAGCAAGCAGAGAATTGTCAGGAGAAGCCGGGGTCATAAATACCAGGAGAGTCGTGTAGTACCAAAGGAGTCAGTAGAGGATCGTCAGGAGGAGGCCGGGGTCAGAATGCCAGGAGAGCAGCAAAGTACACAAGGAGCAGGCAGAGGATCGTCAGGAATTCAGCAGGAGGTAAGTACGCCAGGAAAGACAAAACCACAGGTGGAACCTAAATTAACAGGCAACCTGTGCCCAGCAGGCTGCCTGTATTTATAGTGGGGAGTGAGGGTCATGTGACGTGGCCAGCGTCACATGACCGACAGACCAACCAGTCGAGCACCGAGTGATCAGCTCGGCGCTCAAGACAGACTTAGGAGCAGGGAGCCACCCAGCTAGTAAATCCGCCCTGGGAACGAGGTCAAACACAGATCCTCGCTCCCGAAGCTAAGCAGCAGGTCTGCGGCTAATGGGGGACCGAGTGCACCTTCGGAACCCCGTTACAGTACCCACCCTTTTACGAGCCACCGGACCCAAGACTTCAGGCGATGGCCTTTCAGGGTGTTCTAAATGAAATTTTCGAACAAGTCTAGGAGCATGAACCTCCCTGGCAGGTACCCAAGATCTCTCTTCAGGTCCATACCCCTTCCAGTGAATCAGGTACTGCAAGGAATTACGCACCTTCCTGACATCCACTATTTTAGACACCACATACTCGACAGCATCATTAACAAGAACCGGCGGAGGCGAGGCTTTCGATGGTACTACCGGTTCAAAATATTTTTTAAGTAGAGATTTATGGAACACATTATGAATGTGGAATGACTCGGGCAGCTCCAACCTAAATGATACCGGGTTAATCACCTTCGTGATCTTATACAGGGAGTGCAGAATTATTAGGCAAGTTGTATTTTTGAGGATTAATTTTATTATTGAACAACAACCATGTTCTCAATGAACCTAAAAAACTCATTAATATCAAAGCTGAATATTTTTGGAAGTAGTTTTTAGTTTGTTTTTAGTTTTAGCTATTTTAGGGGGATATCTGTGTGTGCAGGTGACTATTACTCTGCATAATTATTAGGCAACTTAACAAAAAACAAATATATACCCATTTCAATTATTTATTTTTACCAGTGAAACCAATATAATATCTCAACATTCACAAATATACATTTCTGACATTCAAAAACAAAACAAAAACAAATCAGTGACCAATATAGCCACCTTTCTTTGCAAGGACACTCAAAAGCCTGCCATCCATGGATTCTGTCAGTGTTTTGATCTGTTCACCATCAACATTGCGTGCAGCAGCAACCACAGCCTCCCAGACACTGTTCAGAGAGGTGTACTGTTTTCCCTCCTTGTAAATCTCACATTTGATGATGGACCACAGGTTCTCAATGGGGTTCAGATCAGGTGAACAAGGAGGCCATGTCATTAGATTTTCTTCTTTTATACCCTTTCTTGCCCGCCACGCTGTGGAGTACTTGGACGCGTGTGATGGAGCATTGTCCTGCATGAAAATCATGTTTTTCTTGAAGGATGCAGACTTCTTCCTGTACCACTGCTTGAAGAAGGTGTCTTCCAGAAACTGGCAGTAGGACTGGGAGTTGAGCTTGACTCCATCCTCAACCCGAAAAGGCCCCACAAGCTCATCTTTGATGATACCAGCCCAAACCAGTACTCCACCTCCACCTTGCTGGCGTCTGAGTCGAACTGGAGCTCTCTGCCCTTTACCAATCCAGCCACGGGCCCATCCATCTGGCCCATCAAGACTCACTCTCATTTCATCAGTCCATAAAACCTTAGAAAAATCAGTCTTGAGATATTTCTTGGCCCAGTCTTGACGTTTCAGCTTGTCTGTCTTGTTCAGTGGTGGTCGTCTTTCAGCCTTTCTTACCTTGGCCATGTCTCTGAGTATTGCACACCTTGTCCTTTTGGGCACTCCAGTGATGTTGCAGCTCTGAAATATGGCCAAACTGGTGGCAAGTGGCATCTTGGCAGCTGCACGCTTGACTTTTCTCAGTTCAGTTGACTATTTTGAATGAAACGCTTGATTGTTCGATGATCACGCTTCAGAAGCTTTGCAATTTTAAGAGTGCTGCATCCCTCTGCAAGATATCTCACTATTTTTGACTTTTCTGAGCCTGTCAAGTCCTTCTTTTGACTCATTTTGCCAAAGGAAAGGATAATATAGGGTGTTGATGTCATTAGACCACACCCCTTCTCATTACAGAGATGCACATCACCTAATATGCTTAATTGGTAGTAGGCTTTCGAGCCTATACAGCTTGGAGTAAGACAACATGCATAAAGAGGATGATGTGGTCAAAATACTCATTTGCCTAATAATTCTGCACGCAGTGTATGGTCCAATAAAACGAGGAGCAAACTTTTTAGAATCTACCTTAAGAGAGAGATTCTTGGAGGACAACCATACCTTATCCCCAACCTGAAAATTCACCCCCCTTGAACGTCTATCGGCCTTGAGTTTCTGAGAACTTTGAGCCTTTTCTAAGTTCGATTGAACCCGGGCCCAAACTGTGCACAGTTCAGAGGAGAGCCTATCCGCCTCAGGGTTAGAGGAGGAGACGGATGGCCCAGAATGAAAACGGGGATGGAAACCATGGTTACAAAAGAAAGGTGAAACCCCAGCAGAAGAATTGACACGGTTATTCAAAGCAAATTCAGCCAATGGAAGAAATTTCACCCATAATTGCTGGTCATCAGCAACATACAACCTCAAGAATTGTTCCACAGACTGATTAAGGCGTTCAGTCTGCCCATTACTCTCAGGGTGGTAGGCAGAGGAAAAAGACAATGAAATTTTACATTTTTGACAGAAGGCCCTCCAGAATTTGGACACAAACTGCACACCACCGTCAGAAACAATATTTTCCGGGATACCATGCAATCGAACAATTTCTTTCACAAAAATAGACGCCAGAGTTTTGGCATTCGGGAGTTTAGACAGGGGAATGAAATGGACCATCTTGCTAAACCTATCGACCACCACCCAAACTACAGTCTTACCCTCCGCCGGCGGTAGGTCAGTTATAAAGTCCATCGAGATATGGGACCAGGGTCTACTGGGAATGGGTAGGGGTCGTAGGTTACCAGCAGGGCGAGTCCTAGGTGTCTTGGACCTGGCACAAACCTCACAGGCTGACACGTAGGACTTGACATCCCTAGTTAGAGTGGGCAACCAATAAGATCTAGAAACCAGATCCTTAGTGCCCTCAACACCCGGATGTCCACAAAAGGCAGAATCGTGACACTCACCCAACAGCTGGAGACAAAATTGTACGGGAACAAACAACTTATCTGTTGGGGTGGATACCGGTGCCAGATGTTGTTCAGACCTAATGCGAGCCGAGATATCCTGGGTAAGAGCTGCTATGAAGATTTTTGCTGGTAGGATGGATTCAGGTGGTACCTCAGTAGGTTGAAAAGCATGGAAGCTCCGAGATAATGCGTCCGCCTTCACATTTTTACTTCCCGGCCTGAACGTAATGGAAAAATCAAAACGAGTAAAAAACAGAGCCTATCTGGCTTGACGGTGATTCAACCTCTTAGCAGACTCGAGAAACATAAGGTTTTTATGGTCAGTGACAACAGTTACACAATGTCTTGCCCCCTCCAGAAAATGCCTCCACTCCTCAAATGCCCATTTAATGGCCAGCAGCTCCCTCTTCCCTATGTCGTAGTTTCTCTCCGTGGGAGAGAATTTCCTGGAGAAGAAGGCACATGGTCTCAGGTTAGTGAGGGTAGCAGGACCTTGTGAAAGGACAACTCCTGCGCCGTCCTCGGACGCATCCACCTCCACAATAAAAGGTTATAGAAACATAGAAACATAGAATGTGTCGGCAGATAAGAACCATTTGGCCCATCTAGTCTGCCCAATATACTGAATACTATGGATAGCCCCCGGCCCTATCTTATATGAAGGATGGCCTTATGCCTATCCCATGCATGCTTAAACCCCTTCACTGTATTTGCAGCTACCACTTCTGCAGGAAGGCTATTCCATGCATCCACTACTCTCTCAGTAAAGTAATACTTCCTTATATTACTTTTAAACCTTTGCCCCTCTAATTTAAAATTGTGTCCTCTTGTGGTAGTTTTTCTTCTTTTAAATATGCTCTCTTCCTTTACCGAGTTGATTCCCTTTATGTATTTAAAAGTTTCTCCTGATCAGGCTGGATCAGAATGGGAGTGCTACTGAATGCCTTTTTTAATTTTTCAAATGAAGAAATGGCCTCAGTGGACCAATTCTCCAAATCCGCCCCTTTCTTAGTAAAGTCGATCAACGGTTTAGCAATTACAGAAAAAGTCATAATAAATTTACGATAGTAATTGGCGAAACCTAGGAACCGTTGTAAGGCCTTTAAGGATGAAGGTCTTACCCATTCCTTAATTGCTAGTACCTTACCAGGATCCATCTTGAAGGCGTTAGGAGTCTGAACATGCCCTAGAAACAGAATCTCCTGTACACCAAAGACACATTTCTCTTGCTTAGCGGATAGCTGATTCTCCCTCAACACCTCTAATACTTGTCTAACATGAGACACATGGGATTCGAAGTCAGGAGAGAATATCAAAATGTCGTCAAGATAGACAATAACAAATTTACCTAAGAACTCCCTAAGAATGTCATTCATGAAGTTTTGGAACACAGCTGGGGCATTGCTGAGTCCAAAAGGCATCACCTGATATTCAAAGTGTCCTACCGGAGTATTGAACGCCGTCTTCCATTCGTCTCCCTCCTTGATTCGGATTAGATTGTATGCCCCTTTCAGGTCAATTTTGGAAAACCAGGTTGCCAATGGGAGGGAGTATCTATTCTGGACAGTGATTTTATTTAATCTCCGGTAATCGATACATGGCCTAAGACCACCATCTTTTTTCTTAACGAAGAAAAACCCCGCCCCCATAGGAGAGACAGAAGGTCTAATATGCCCTTTACCAAGGCTCTCCTTAATATAATCTTCCATGGCCTTGCGTTCGGGCTTAGAAAGATTATAAATTCGCCCCTTAGGAAACTTGGCCCCCTCTACTAGCTCTATGGTACAATCATAAGGTCTATGGGGGGGTAGAACCTCCGGGTTTGGTGATGAGAATACATTAGAGTATTCCCTAACAACAGTGGGTAAGGTATCAGACTTTACTGAGACCCCAGCCTGTACCACAGACAAGCACGAGTCACACTTAGGCCCCCATCTCACCAACTCCCCACTGGACCAATCTATAGTGGGGTTATGTAGTCGGAGCAACCCTAGTACCACCTCAGCCGGTAGGTTCTCCAGGACTAAAAGGGAACATCTCTCTGAGTGGCACACACCCACAGTTAGAGAAATCTCTGAGGTACATGAGCTCACCGTACCACCAATAAGAGGAGTAGCATCAATAGCCATGACATGGATAGGAGTTGGTAAGGCAAACATAGGAATACCCAATCTTACAGCATACTCAGAGTCAATAAAGCTAGCCGCTGAGCCAGAATCAATAAAGGCCTTACCCGGCCATTTATCTACTCCCAGAGAAATCGTAATTGGTACCAAAAGCTTACATTTAGAAAATTCAGGGTGTACCTGGTCTTTAGGTTGCCTTGCCTTAGGAGCCTTGACAGAGAGGAACTTCTTGGGACACTGGTTGATCCAATGGTCAGGATCTCCACAGTAAAAGCATTTTCAACGTCTGCGGCGAAGATTCCCTCGGGTCATGCCAACCTGCATGGGTTCCTTGGTGGAGACCTCAGCATTGTCTCTGGGATAGGCCTCTGGCTGGACCACCATCTGGGAAGAGAACTGTTGTTCCTGTCGTCTCTCTCTAACCCGTTGGTCAAGTCGGACAACAAGGGTCATCATCTCCTCTAAGGTTTCTGGAAGTTTATAACTGACCAGAAGATCCTTTAAATTATCAGACAGACCTGACCTAAACTGACTCTTCAGGGCTGGTTCGTTCCATCCTGAGGGGACACACCACCTTCTGAATTGGGTGCAATAATCATCCGCAGGTAGATTGCCCTGAACCAGTGCCTTCAGAGCCGTCTCGGCTACTAGAGCCCTGTCTGGTTCATCATAGAGGGTACCTAGGGCCTGAAAGAACCCCTCCACAGAAGATAAACAACTGGCGCTAGCAGGTAAAGAGAACGCCCAGTCCTGGAGATCACCCTGTAGTCGGGAAATGATAATGCCCACTCGTTGACTCTCGGGGCCAGAGGACATGGGGCGCAAACGGAAGTAAAGTTTGCAATTCTCCTTAAAAGAGAGAAACTTCTTCCGGTCTCCAGCAAAGGGTTCTGGGAGCTTAATCTGGGGCTCAAAATGCGGACTGGAGGCCTGAGGAGTGAAAGAACCTTGCCCTAACGCAAAAGAACTGAGTTTTTCCCCTAACTCCTGCACCCTCTGCGTCAGATTAGAGACATGGTCAGTCAGGGTCACCAGAGGATTCATTATACAGGGGGGAGGGAAGTGACCACTGTGCTCCACCCTTACCCCTGGCCCTGCCTACTTGCCTCGCGAGTCCTAATGACAGGGGACAACTGGACGGCAATCCCTAGCTTGGACTAAGTGCAGGGATGACAGACAGACAAACAACAGAATGTGAATGGACCGAGTCAATACCAGGAAAGCTACAAAGTACAAAAGGAGCAAGCAGAGAATTGTCAGGAGAAGCCGGGGTCATAAATACCAGGAGAGTCGTGTAGTACCAAAGAAGTCAGTAGAGGATCGTCAGGAGGAGGCCGGGGTCAGAATACCGGGAGAGCAGCAAAGTACACAAGGAGCAGGCAGAGGATCGTCAGGAATTCAGCAGGAGGTAAGTACCCCAGGAAAGACAAAACCACAGGTGGAACCTAAATTAACAGGCAACCTGTGGCCAGCAGGCTGCCTGTATTTATAGTGGGGAGTGAGGGTCATGTGACGTGGCCAGTCGAGCACCGAGTGATCAGCTCGGCGCTCAAGGCAGACTTAGGAGCAGGGAGCCACCCAGCTAGTAAAGCCGCCCTGGGAACGAGGTCAAACACTGATTTTTGCTCCCGAAGCTAAGCAGCAGGTCTGAGGCTAATGGGGGACCGAGTGCACCTTCGGAACCCCGTTACAGCTAGTATATTGCCCTGTGTAATTGAACACAAACAACCATTTATATTGCAATGGGAACAAGAGTTGGGTAAGCAGTTCTCTGTAGAACGCTGGAAGGAGGCTCTTTACTGGTCTTTCAAATCTTCCAAGTGTATCAATCATGTGGAACAGGCGAGAAGAATCCAGTTGAGATGGTACCTCACCCCTAACAGACTAGCACACCTGCGTCCAGGGTATTCCCCTCTTTGGTGGAGAGGGTGTGGGGAAATTGGCTCCCCGCTCCATATGTGGTGGGCCTGTACATCTGTTACAGCCTTTTGGTCTTCTATAGAGGACGTCATTAAAGCAGTCACAGGTATTAGCCTTACCATCTCTCCAGAACTCTCAATTTTGGGTATAGGGTTATCAGATATCCATTCAGAATTTCGATGGTCAGTTTCCCATATATTGTCCGCTGCACAAAACATTATTGCCCGGCAATGGAAACTAGCGCAATCTCCCTCTGTTGTTGAGGTCATACAATCTGTCAACACTCATATGCACTGTGAAATGTTTTTTGCATCCACACTATGCGCTAGGATCCGTGCTCACAATCAGTGGGTTCCCTGGCTGTCTAGCAGCTTTGCCACTGCACTTCCAGAATGTTTTTTGTGACATGCATATACAGTTGCAAGAAAAAGTATGTGAACCCTTTGGAATGATATGGATTTCTGCACAAATTGGTCATAAAATGTAATCTGATCTTCATCTAAGTCACAACAATAGACAATCACAGTCTGCTTAAACTAATAACACACAAATAATTAAATGTTACCATGTTTTTATTGAACACACCATGTAAACATTCACAGTGCAGGTGGAAAAAGTATGTGAACCCCTAGACTAATGACATCTCCAAGCGCTAATTGGAGTGATGTGTCAGCCAACTGGAGTCCAATCAATGATATGAGATTGGAGGTGTTGGTTACAGCTGCCCTATAAAAAAAAAACACACACACCAGTTCTGGGTTTGCTTTTCCCAAGAAGCATTGCCTGATGTGAATGATGCCTCGCACAAAAGAGCTCTCAGAAGACCTACGATTAAGAATAGTTGATTTGCATAAAGCTGGAAAGGGTTATAAAAGTATCTCCAAAAGCCTTGCTGTTCATCAGTCCACGGTAAGACAAATTGTCTATAAATGGAGAAAGTTCAGCACTGCTGCTACTCTCCCTAGGAGTGGCCGTCCTGTAAAGATGACTGCAAGAGCACAGCACAGACTGCTCAATGAGGTGAAGAAGAATCCTAGAGTATCAGATAAAGACTTACAAAAGTCTCTGGCATATGCTAACATCCCTGTTAGCGAATCTACGATACGTAAAACACGAAACAAGAATGGATTTCATGGGGGGATACCACAGAGGAAGCCACTGCTGTCCAAAAAACCATTGCTGCACGTTTACAGTTTGCACAAGAGCACCTGGATGTTCCACAGCAGTACTGGCAAAATATTCTGTGGACAGATGAAACCAAAGTTGAGTTGTTCGGAAGAAACACACAACACTATGTGTGGAGAAAAAGAGGCACAGCACACCAACATCAAACCCTCATCCCAATTGTGAAGTATGATGGTGGGGGCATCATGGTTTGGGGCTGCTTTGCTGGGTCAGGGCCTGGACGGATTGCTATCATCGAAGGAAAAATGAATTTCCAAGTTTATCAAGACATTTTGCAGGAGAACTTAAGGCCATCTGTCCACCAGCTGAAGCTCAACAGAAGATGGGTGTTGCAACAGGACAACGACCCAAAGCATAGAAGTAAATTAACAACAGAATGGCTTAAACAGAAGAAAATACGCCTTCTGTAGTGGCCCAGTCAGAGTCCTGACCTCAACCCGATTGAGATGCTGTGGCATGACCTCAAGAAAGCGATTCACACCAGACATCCCAAGAATATTGCTGAACTGAAACAGTTCTGTAAAGATGAATGGTCAAGAATTACTCCTGACCGTTGTGCACGTCTGATCTGCAACTACAGTAAACGTTTGGTTGAAGTTATTGCTGCCAAAGGAGGTTCAACCAGGAGGCTAAAACTGCGCACAAATATGCAACTTTTTTCTGCTCTGCACTATGCTCGCCAGTTTTCTGAAAGTGGGCGTGTTTTCTTATGTAAATTAATCTCTAGACAGATTTACTATTGGGACTATTTAAAAAGTCGCAAAAAAGTTGCAAAAAAATGCGCAATTTCACTCTAGTGAGGACCATGCTTATCTTATGAGACTTTAATAGAACATGCAACTTTTTCGTAAAGATGTGCGACTTTTTCGTAAAGATGTGCGACTTTTGCAAAGCTGCTTACTTACGGATAAACTGCTACCGTCAAACCACATTTATTACAGTCTTAAAGGGCCGATCATAAATCTGACTTGGCTAAAACTGACTTTAGCCATATGTGAAAGTGGAGTGAGCTGTCAGAGTCATGATAAATCTGGCCCAATGTGTATGGCAATTATAAAATCCCAATTCCAACCTGGGATCCAGTTCAGAGTTTGGGTGAATCCCAAGTTGACTATTTAAGTGAGCAATCAAAATGAAGGCCCTTACCACTGAGGAAGAAACAAGCCAAGGTTCCGAAACGCGTTTGGTAGAGCTGAGGACCCTCCAGATTGTGCTATATGCATCGATTGGATTCAAATAATCAAGATATTGGAGCGCTCCAAAGATATATACCTTTCTTCCCGGAATATACCTGCGGCCGATCTCAAGTCACCGCAAAGTGTCCTCATACGAGGAATACCCACCTTATTTCTCGTCCATGTGGGACGCCGAGCCTGGGAGCTATAATGCAGAGGATGCGGGCAAAATTCTACAGTCGCGGCGCTCCGAATGAGGAGAAATAGCGGAGGTAAGTTACACTAGTGCCGAGGACCACGTGGGAAGCCACGCCAAGGCACAGGACTCCGCTCTGCACATTGAGACTTCAGAAATGTAAGTAACTGCCGACAATTATCCATTGACGATGAGATGGTGACTTTACTATAACAAAAGTGGGCCGATCAAGCTGTACTCAATCTTGAGCCTCTATTTGGATCTACATGTGAATATCTAGATATATACCTAAGTGGATTTGCATGCATGCTTTCTTTTAAAATTATATTCCAGCTGAACGCGAATGTTATTCCAAGTTCAATGTGAATGCTTACCTATGTACTGAGGAACCCTGAACTGAGTCAGATTACCTCATTAGAGTAACTACACAACCATTCCAGTGGATTGGCTGCATACCTTGATTAAGTTTTGAGAGGAACAAATATGCGGTTTTTAAATGCTATGTGAACACTCTCATGGATTTAATGGTCACATAGATAAGCTTTATTTTTATCTGATCACAGGTGGACCATCTTATTCGTTGTAATATAAAACTCTACTTATAGATAGGAAATCTCCCCTAGAACCACAAATTTATGTCAATATATTTTAATTGTTTTTTATTGTTTATATTTGATTTTAGGAATAAATTTGTATATCCACATTAGTCCAAGTGAGTGAGTGCCTGTCAATATTTATTCTATTCCCAAATTAGATAAATACACGTAGGCAAGCACACCACCTTTCGTAGCTGGTATGGACAAAAACTTGTATAACCAGTGTTGAATAAGTAGGTAAACTATTTATTAGTACAAAACAAATCTATAAAAGAGAATAGTTCGAGAGATCCGCTCACCTCCGTTACCCTCAGGGTAGGTGCACCAACCAGAGCTTGAGATCACCCCTCAAAAATGGTTAAAATGTACAGAAGGTATGGATGGGCACTCGTATAAGGAGGTATAGGACACAGTTTATTTATAAAGCTTACAATAAAAACACACAATATAAGGTGATACTATAAACACAAATAATATGTAGCACTATTTTAAAAATACAATAGGGAACATTTGACCTGGTTTGTATGTAGTTTTTGGACTGAGATTGGCGGCCTAAATATCCTCAGTTTGGTGCCTGGTACAAGTCCTGATTACAGGAAGAGGATAAATGAAGCAGCCAGCCTCTGCTCAATTCAGCAATATTTTCTTATAATTGCATGCATGGAACTATTAAACATCTGTCTATGTAACCTATGATAATATATGGTCCTATATTGAGATGCACTGATGTGCTTGAATGTCACTGGGTATTCGGTATCACTTTAACCCATGTCCAGAAATGGCGTTCCACATATATACTGTTTCTTCTGTGTTTTGCGATCTCTGCAGGATATGTATGGTCTCTTTTGTATCAATAAGGTACCGTTACATTTGTATCAAAGTTCAATCATTGAAACGCAAGTCCTTAGTATATCTTTAGGTATAATTTGTTATTACCCCTTCTGATGTCTCGATGTTGCTGCTTCACAAGTTTTGACCCACTATGTGGGCTTACCTTTGCCTGTGTTTCTTTGCTTACTGGATGAGTTCACGCTCCGCGATGTGTGTCGGCGTCCCAGCTGTGGAGTTGATCGCGTCCCACGTGTCTCTCAGCTGATTGCAGTGGGAGGATTGCGTACCTCTCAGGCGCAGGTTAGTGACGTCTTAAGGCCTTTTTTCACAAAGTAGAGGAATTCCTTTTTTCTTTACAGTGCACTTATGTTCATAGACGATGGGGTATTTGTCCAAGGTATTCCGCCAGACGCGTTTCGGGGAGACGCTGTCCCCTTCCTCAGTGGCATACCCCAATTCTGTCAGTTGTTGTAATTTATACTGATTATCGGTCTATCTCAAGAACCGATCTGGATTTCAATTGTGTCTCAAAATCCGGTCTGGATCTGGTTTTTGTATCGCATTTTATTTGCGATTTTAATGCGGCATTTTTTACAAAGATGCGTTTTTTTCAAAGATGCATTTTTTTTCTTCCATGTTTGTAATATAGTCCACTTAACGTTATTCCAAGTTATTTTCCCACAAATATCATCATTTTATTATCTTATTATGTATGGGATCTTTTTTTCTTCCCATTCCATTTCATTCCATATATGCTATTACTACTATTTTAAAAAACACTATGTGTACAATAAAAATATATAAAACATACAATTTGATAAAAACATATAATTAAAATATATAAATAAATACAGATTTTCACAGCTTTTATATCAGAGGGATATTTTCCCTTTATCAACTAGTCTCCTCAGAAGCCTGGATAAAACCGAGCAGGAAATTATAGCCAAAAAAACAAAGAAATATAGAAATAATACTAGGAAAGATGAGAAAGAGTATAGTAGAGAAGATTATATAGAAGAAAACCCCCATCCTAAAACTAGTGAACAACAAAAGAGATATAATATACCGACACAAAACAGATACGAGACTTTAGCTGACATCTCTTTTTTAGACCACACTCCCCCCCACCACTCACCACGATTAAAACAAAGACCACCACAACCAATAGATCACGGAAAGATAACACCTCACATATACAGAACACCTTACAATCTGAGACACAGGGCACCACAGGATCAGAGAAATCAAGTACACCCAAAAATAGATGTAGGGAGACACGAGAGGTGGGCACGGGATATACAGGAGAATCACAACTCAGGGAACACACGGGAAAGTTACCAACACAGGGAAAATCACCAAAGAAGAGGAAGGCACGAAGATCCCAGAGAAAGAGGGGAGCACAGAAATCACCACTAAAATTAAATGACAATATTATTAATTTGAGCAAAATTAATCTCACTACCGCACAGACCACACTTCTGAATAAAGGCCTAAAATTTGCACCATCAGCCCCTTTGAATAAATTCGATACCTATATAGGTATCCAAAAGTTCATCCGAAAAATCTGTTTAAAAAAATATTTTATTAAAAATCCACCAATTATAGAATTACCAATAAAAGATCTCTATATCCACACACAGCTGAAGAATAAATCGAAAAAATTTCCTAGAACTGAAATTGGTCCAGAAATGGCCACATTTCAAAAAAGTGTGGAAGTGGATTTAGAAAAACTAAAAATAAAAAAAGGGTATAGAAATAATCTAACGAATGGGGAAATGAAGGCTATAAGAGAGTTACAGAAAAATGAAAAAGTAGTCATTCGCCCAGCAGACAAGGGAGGGGCTATAGTGATCTGGGGAGAGGATCAGTATAATGCTGAATGCCTCAAACAATTGGCAGATCAAGCAATAAAAGATAAGCAGGCACAATCTTAATTTGGGTACAATGTAATTTATTTATGGTCTGTTATTAATGTAGTAGATAAAAAGAGTGTGGGTATAATTGGGTAGAGATCGGGGGTGTTGGAGCTATCACCAGTAGGTAAAGAGGTGATAGATGTCCTGGACGAGGGTCCTGGGAAAAAATATGATGACAAAAACCCGGGTAGGGGTCTTGTTTCAAAAAGAGAAAAAAAAAATATATATATATATATATATATAAAATTATATGGATATATATGGATAGGTAAATATAGGAAAATAGAAAAATTTGGAAGGTGCTGGGGTGATCACCAATGTGTGGGAGGTGGTATATGCCCTAAAAAATGTCCAAGGAAAAAATAGTATAAATAAATAGTGTGGTGAAGATACCTAGATCGGGGTATGTTCAAAAATAAAAATCAAATAAAATAGTTGTGCACAAAGTCTTTCATGAAATAGATGATAATATAGAAAAATGAGTAAAAAACCTAGAAAAAGGACTTCCGGTTCCGGCGCCAGCATGGTGAGACGTGTCTGATCGCTTCTCTGTGAAGAGACACTCTGCATAACCTTAATCCCCTGCATACCGGAGTAATTTTCGGGACCACCGTTACCAGTTATAAAGCGACTCTGTATGGAGCGATACGTACGGAACATGGGGAGCAGGAACAAAACCAAAGGCCAAAATAAGCCGCCGAAGCAGGCAGCGCGGGAAACTGAAATGGCGGATGAAGACCCCGCCACAGTAGAGGACACTGACCTGGCTGAGAGCGCAACTGCTGCCTATGAAGACTCGAAAGTGGAAGGCAGTAGCATTGATTACGTAAAGCTAGCTATAGAAGTAGCTAAAAGGATCCTTCCAGATCTCCAAGAGTCGTTATCTAGCACGGTGGGGGTGAAGCTACAAGAACTTCAGCATATTGCCGCAGAACATGGCAGCAGACTATATGTGGCGGAACATAAGCTGCAGGAGATGGATGACAAGTGCCACAAACTGCAAGTAAAGTTGGAGTCAGCTCTCAGGGATCATAGATTCCTAAAAGATAAAGTCGATGATCTGGAGAATCGCTCACGCAGAAGCAATTTAAGGATCGTGGGCTTACCTGAAAGCGTGCCATCTCAGGATCTCATCCGCATCTGCGAAGTAGTTATACCAGAAGCGCTAGGAATACCTACAAAATGTAAAGCGGAAAGAGCACACAGATTGGGCCCAGATTTAAGGTCTGGTAAAGAGGAAAATAATGCCAAGCTCCAGGGTGCCTTGAACCGCCGCCCCAGGGCAGTGATTGTTAAGTATCTGGACTTTACAGATAAAGTGGCGATCTTAAGAGCATATAAGAGACGCAAGACAGCGCTAGAGATAGATGGCCAGAGGCTGTTAATTTTTGGAGACTATTCGATGGAGGTACAGAGGAAAAGGAGAGAGTTCTCAGCGATATGCACCGCATTATATGAAAATCATACGAGATTTGCATTACTATATCCAGCCATTTTGAGAGTGTTTCAGGAGGATGGCCAAACGCTCACATTTACAAAAGTACAAGACGCCAAAGACGCCTTGGATTTACATATTCCTCAGCAAGCTCCAAGAGGAACAATTAGACAAGGAAGGTCGTCCTGGGATCAAGAAGGGGACTGAACAACTGCCTGACTTCAGCGGGATAAAGTGGACTTTGTCTCTCCACGAAAATTAATACGCTAAGCAACTTTTACTTGTTTTTCTTTTCTTTTCTCTTTTATCTATGCCTGCTATTGCGTTAGATATATGATAATGAATCACATGGTCTTATATGTAAAAGAAGTAATATATAGCAGAGTAGAAATGTATGGTTGAAAATCACAAAATTTTTCACCATGCTGGAAAAAATGGAAGTCGATGTTAGTCAAGGGAAAGTAGGACTAATGGAGGTCATACTAGCTTTCCTAGACTGGTTTCTAGAGAATCCAAACCAGTTAGAATTTATTTGTCTAGTGAGACAGTTTGTTGGGGAAGTTCTTGGGAGGGAGGGGAGTTGGGGCGGGTTATGTTGGGTGCTACCACGCTTACATGCCAGATGCTATCTTGTTTCGTCCTTCACAGTATTAATGGGCAATACACTATCTTGGAGCCAAAACAATAATGGAAATAGGATAGAAATATGCGAATAATAACCTGGAACGTGAAGGGGTTAAAGTCCCCTCAAAAGAGAATGAAAGTGTTACGTCACTTGAAACGGTTGAAAACTGATATAGCATTATTACAGGAGACACACCTAAGCATAGCTGAAAGCATGAGATTGCGTAAATTATGGGTGGGAGAGGTATTCTGCTCTCCATCAGTACATACAAAAGCAGGAGTGATCACGCTACTTCGGAAAAACCTCCCTTATACATTTCGTGAGGGGTACAAAGACAATGAGGGAAGGCTGCTTCAGATATATTTAGACTCACCCTCTGATTCACTCAGCATATTTAACGTATATGGGCCAAATGAAAATAATGTGGCGTTCTATAAAGATCTAGGGACGAGAATACAAGCGGATGAATATACAAATCAAATAATAGCGGGAGATATGAATGATGTAGCTAACGTTCTTGAAGACAGGCGAAGGGTACGAGATAAAAAATCCTCATTAAAAGATAGATGTACTTCACTGAAACAATTATGTACCTCATACAAATTATGTGATATATGGCGAGCAAAAAATCCTGAGGGTAGGGAGTACACCCATTACTCTCATCCTCATGATTCTTGGTCAAGACTGAATTTAATTTTATTATGGATACACCAGGGAGACTACCCATTTTTTATTGTTTACCAAAAGTCCACAAAAATATAGTGGACCCACCAGGTCGCCCCATCATTTCGGGTATTGGATCCCTAACTGTAAATCTGTCACAGTATATAGATACTTTACTTCAACCTGAAGTGAAAAAAATTAGATCCTATATACGTGACACAACTGAAATTATTGGTATTCTGGAGGGACTGTGCGTCCAGGACCATTGGATTATGGGAACCCTGGACGTTCAGTCCCTCTATACCATCATCAGTCATGATCAGGGCATATTAGCCCTGAGGGAACAATTATCCAGAAATAAATTATGGAATAAAAAACAGATTGATTATATACTGGAGGGAGTAGATCATATTTTACATCATAATTATTTTCTATTTTCTGAACAATTTTATCTACAGAAGAGAGGGACCGCCATGGGTACCAGGTTTGCCCCCAGTTATGCTAATTTATTTTTGTCATATTGGGAGACTAACAACATTGATCCCGAACTGGGGGCGGACCTGGTCCTATGGCGGCGATATATAGACGATATTGTTTTTATTTGGGGTGGAACAAGAGAGAACCTTGAAATTTTTGGCAGGAAGTCTACAGCTAAAAATGGATACATTCCCTTTACAAGTTGCCACCTACCAAGGTGGCTAACAAATATTCCTTTCGGACAGTTCCGTAGATTGAAACGAAACTGTACGGAAGATGAAAAATTTGAGGAGGAGGCTAATACTATGAGGAACCAATTTAAAGAAAAGGATTATCCAGAACCTATTATAAATGACGCCCTTGAGAAGGTAAAAAATCTAGATAGAAAAACCTTCTTCCAACCAACACAAAAAACGAAACAGGAAGAGAATTTAAATTTTCGGATTATTCTGCCATACAACATCCAGGCAAGACAGATCGAACACATCATAAAATCACACTGGCATCATTTACATAACGATAAAACGATAGGGATGCTTTTGCCTCCAATCCCCAAAATAATATATTCAAGGGTCCCAAATTTAGGAATCCAAGTAGCCCCTTCAGTGAAAGAGAAACGCAAAAAAAGCATAATGACAAATTGGCTTCAACCTAAAGGCTTCTTTAGATGTGGGAAATGTTTAGGATGTAAGAAAACTAAATTCCCAAGAAAAACTACATCAGCTATCTCTACACAAAACTCTCATTCAATGACCATTAAACACTTCCTCACCTGCAATTCCAACAATGTTAAATACCTGATCCAGTGCCCATGTCAGAGACAATACATAGGGAGAACAAAACGCACCTTGAAGGTCAGGATAGCAGAACACTTGAACAACATTACCAAGGGTTATGAAAAACATTCACTGTCCAGACATTTCAAGGATGCACATAATCAAGATCCTGCGGGTCTCTCCTTCATGGCACTGGAAAAGGTTGAAAAACATTGGCGGGGAGGAAATCAGATTGAGAGATTATCGAGGGCAGAATCAAGGAAGATTTATGAATTTGGTAGCCTACTACTGCTGAATTAGAAATATTCGGCTTCATATAGAGAATGGGTGGTCTGTGTGGGTGTCGATGCAGAGTTGCATGTCAGGCTGTTTGTCCCAGCACTGCAACTCTCCCTCTACCCCACATAGGCCACCCCCTTTTCTTCTTTCTTCTTTCTTTCTTTCTTTCTTCCTTCTCCTAAGAAGATAGAAATCCCATATATGAATTATCCAAAGTGGATTTTATGAATTATAATAATCCATGAACTCCAAAAATAACAATAGAAGCTAAAACGCAGACTATTTTAAAAAAACGCAATCAAACCGCAGACGCGTTTTTAGTCACAAATGATTCTGAGGAGACTAGTTGATAGAGGGGAAATATCCCTCTGATATAAAAGCTGTGAAAATCTGTATTTATTTATATATTTTAATTATATGTTTTTATCAAATTGTATGTTTTATATATTTTTATTGTACATATAGTGTTTTTTAAAATAGTAGTAATAGCATATATGGAATGAAATAGAATGGGAAGAAAAAAAGATCCCATACATAATAAGATAATAAAATGATGATATTTGTGGGAAAATAACTTGGAATAACGTTAAGTGGACTATATTACAAACATGGAAGAAAAAAAAACGCATCTTTGAAAAAAACGCATCTTTGTAAAAAATGCCGCATTAAAATCGCAAATAAAATGCGATACAAAAACCAGATCCAGACCGGATTTTGAGACACAATTGAAATCCAGATCGGTTCTTGAGATAGACCGATAATCAGTATAAATTACAACAACTGAAAGAATTGGGGTATGCCACTGAGGAAGAGGACAGCGTCTCCCCGAAACGCGTCTGGCGGAATACCTTGGACAAATACCCCATCGTCTATGAACATAAGTGCACTGTAAAGAAAAAAGGAATTCCTCTATTTTGTGAAAAAAGGCCTTAAGAAGCCACTAACCTGCGCCTGAGAGGTACGCAATCCTCCAACTGCATTGAGCTGAGAGACACGTGGGACGCGATCAACTCCTCAGCCGGGACGCCGGCACACATCGCGGAGCGTGAACTCATCCAGTAAGCAAAGAAACACAGGCAAAGGTAAGCCCACATAGTGGGTCAAAACTTGTGAAGCAGCAACATCGAGACATCAGAAGGGGTAATAACAAATTATACCTAAAGATATACTAAGGACTTGCGTTTCAATGATTGAACTTTGATACAAATGTAACGGTACCTTATTGATACAAAAGAGACCATACATATCCTGCAGAGATCGCAAAACACAGAAGAAACAGTATATATGTGGAACGCCATTTCTGGACATGGGTTAAAGTGATACCGAATACCCAGTGACATTCAAGCACATCAGTGCATCTCAATATAGGACCATATATTATCATAGGTTACATAGACAGATGTTTAATAGTTCCATGCATGCAATTATAAGAAAATATTGCTGAATTGAGCAGAGGCTGGCTGCTTCATTTATCCTCTTCCTGTAATCAGGACTTGTACCAGGCACCAAACTGAGGATATTTAGGCCGCCAATCTCAGTCCAAAAACGACATACAAACCAGGTCAAATGTTCCCTATTGTATTTTTAAAATAGTGCTACATATTATTTGTGTTTATAGTATCACCTTATATTGTGTGTTTTTATTGTAACTTTTATAAATAAACTGTGTCCTATACCTCCTTATACGAGTGCCCATCCATACCTTCTGTACATTTTAAATCTATAAAAGAGACTGAAAATAAAATCAAGATAAAAGTGCATAAAAGTGCATAACAGTACACATTAAAATTAATTGGCCAATAGGGCGGGCAAAATCAACTGCTAGTAGGAAGAGAACTCGGATCATACACCTGATTGGTGGGAGAAACAGTATAAATAAATAAGACTCTCAAAATCAATAATTCCATTGACAATCTGTGATGAAAGGGATAATGTCCCACAGTACCTGCGTCCAAATAGAACAATGTCCCGCAGATGTGTATTCAACTACTGCTGCGAGTTAGGCAATATCCCACAGAGAGGATAGTATTGAGGGGCACGAAAGTCCAGATACAGCACAGGGTATATATAAGCAGGATTCAACATATACCATTTAGTCTTATTCCTGGTTAATAAAAGCGGCTGGATACTGCATTTGTTATATATATTAGGTAGATGAAAACCTCACTGAGGCTCTTACCACTTTGCTGGTATTGAACTATGTGGTGTCTGTATTCTAATGGGGCAAAAAGGCCTCCATCACACTCACTTATTAATTTGCCCACCGCCTCGGACGCTGATTCCATGTGGCGAAAACGCTGTATTGCGCTGCCATGCTGGTATCCGGTGAATTGGTCAGCTGGTATGGTCACGTGACCGCCTCCGAGTCAGGTGATGCTTTCCACAGGTCCTATTCAAAGGTCCTGGAAGATTAATATCTCCCCCATATTGCTTGAGACATAATCATTGCCGGCATAAAAGTAAGGAGGACAGCTGTATTAGACTTTTCGGGTCCGGACCGAATATAGTGGAACGCAGGCAGACAGACGCGTTTCGAGGCCACTCGCCTCTTCATCAGTGGCTACCTACGCAGCCACCTTATCCTTTATGATTAGTGGGAGAGCCGCCTTATCACACTATTTTTTACAAATAAAAAACGTTATGGCACTGGGAAGGCAGGGAGTGAAAAATGAAAACGCAAAAATGGAACATTGCAAGGTCCTCTAAGGGGTAAGCACATTATTAAACAATTTTTGGTGTTGTTAAAATGGATTCAGAAAGTCTTCAGACCCTTTCACTTTTTTACATTTTGTTATGTTGCTGCCATTCTGCACTCAGTACCTCATAATGACAAACTGAAAACAGAATCTTAGAAATCTTTGCTAATGTATTAAAGAGGGAAAGCTGAAATCTTGCATTGACATAAGTATTCAGACCCTTTACTCTGTACTTCAGTCTTCTTGGATATGATGCCACAAGGTTTGCACACCTGGATGTGGTAATTTTCTGCCATTCTTCTCTGCAGATCCTCTCAAGGTCTGTCAGATTGGATGAGGACCAGGTCCAGCCTTAGGGGTGTGCCACCTGTGCAACTGCACAGGGCGCATCATCCTGGACTCCTGAAGGAGGCACCAGACAGTCTCCTATGCAGGGCACCTGGTCATCGGTGGTGTGCTAAGGGGGGGAGTGGGGGGAAGTCCGCCCTGGGTGCCCGCTCTTAGGGGGGTACCAGAGCGCTTCCATCAATACAGAGAGCAATACTAATACAAAGGGGGCACAGAGGGCAATTCTACTACAGAGGGGGCACAGAGGGCATTACTACTACAAAGAAGGCATAGAGGGTAATACTACTACAAAGGGGACACAGAAGGCATTACTACTACAAAGGGGGCACATAGGGCAATACTACTACTAAGGGGGCAATACTAATACAAAGGGGGCACAGAGGGCAATACTAATGCAAAGGGGGCACAGAGGGCAATACTAATGCAAAGGGGTCACAGAGAGCATTACTACCATGGAGGATGTACAGAGGGGATTTCTACCATGGAGGGAGGCAGAGAGGGCATTACTACTACAAAGAGGGCACAGAGGGCAAGGGCAATACTACTACAAAGGGGGCACAAAGGGCAATACTAATACAAAGAGGGCACAGAGGGCAATTCTACTACAAAGGGGGCACAGAGGGCATTACCACTACAAAGGGGGCACAGAGGGTATTACCACTACAAATGGGGCACAGAGGGCAATACTAATACAAAGGGGGCACAGAAGGCAATACTAATGCAAAGGGGGCACAGAGGGCATTACTACTACAAAGGGGACAAAGAGGGCAATACTACTACAAAGGGGCACAGACGGTATTACTACTTTATAGGGGGCACAATGGGCCTTACTACTATGGAGGGGGCACCATGGGCATCACTACTATAAATGGGATACAATAGGCATTATAAGTATGAAGGGGGCATAATGGGCATTACTACTGTGAAGGGGGCACAATGGGCACTACTACTGTGAAAGGGGCACAGAGGACACTACTACTACGAAGGGAGCACAATGGACATTAATATTATGAAGAGAGCACAATGGGCATTATTACTATGAAGGGGGCACAATAGATATTACTACTATAAAGGGGCACAATGAGGATTACTACTATGAAGGGGGCACAGATGCCATTACTACTGTAAAGGGGGCACAGAGAGCATTACTCCTGTGAAGTGGGTGGGCATAACAGTTATGGGGCACTGAGTGGGCATTATTACTGTGAAGGGGGCACAATGGGCATTACTACTGTGAAGGGGCACAGAGGGCATTATTACTGTTATGGTGGTACAGTGAGGGTATAACTACTCTGAAGGCACAGAAAGGGCCTTACAACTGTGAAGGGGGCACAGATAGGGCATTACTACTATACATGGGATACAATAGGCATTATAACTATGAAGAGGACACAATGGGCATTACTACTGTGAAGGGGGCACAATAGGTACTACTACTGTGAAAGGGGCACAATGGGCACTACTACTACTACGAAGGGAGCACAATGGGCATTACTATTATGAAGAGGGTACAATGGGCATTATTACTATGAAGGGGGCACAATGGGTATTACTACTATGAAGGGGGCACAATGGGCATTACTTCTATGAAGGGGCACAATGGGGATTACTACTATGAAGGGGGCACAGATGTCATTACTACTGTAAAGGGGGCACAGAGAGCATTACTCCTGTGAAGTGGGTGGGCATAACTGTTATGGGGCACTGAATGGGCATTATTACTGTGAAGGAGGCACAATGGGCATTACTATTGTGAAGGGGCACAGAGGGCATTATTACTGTTATGGTGGCACAGTGAGGGCATAACTACTCTGAAGGCACTGAGAGGGCATTACAACTGTGAAGGGAGCACAGATAGGGCATTACTACTGTGAAAGGGGCACAGAGAGGGCATAAGTACTGTGAGGGAGGCACAAAGAGGACATAACTACTCTGAGGGAGGCACAAAGAGGGCATTATAACTGTGAAGAAGGCACATATAAGGCATTACTACTGTGAGGGGGCACAATGAGGGCATAACTACTGTGAAGGGGGCACAATGTGGGCATAACTACTGTGAAGATTGTACAGTGAAGGCATAACTGCTGTGAGGGGGCACATATCTGGACAAAACTACTGTGAAGGTTGTAAATGAAGGCAATACTACTGTGAGGGGGTACCATTTTTATTTTTTAAATAAATTCTTTATTTAGGTTTTCAATTGTACTTTATAGCAAAAATATCATGTATCGGGCGCAACCCAACAACAATATTAGGTATATTGCAAAAATGAACAACTGGACTCAATAGATAAACAAAAATGCACAGACAATCAGAAAATGCCTAGTGCTCACAATGTAAGATGATGTTCTTAAACGAAAACATGGAGTGTTGGTTGGAAATATGGAATCTAAGGAGAGAGAAGGGACAGGTGGAAGGAAAGGGAAAAAAGCAAAAAAAAAAAACCTATGCCCTCAACAACAGTTTGTATTCCTGGGAGCTTTGAAACATGATCCAATGTTGCCATGTTTTATAGAATTTGGTATCGATACCTCTCAAAGATGCTGTCAGATCCTCCATTCTCATGACCTCCTGAATTTTGTTAATCTACATTGCAATTGTGGGAGCAGATGTTTGTTTCCACATGCAAGGGATACATGCTCCTCTTGCGGCACTGACCATATGTCGTACCACCGACCTCCTGTATGTAGACATGGGAATCTCGCTATGATGGAGCAGGAAGAATGCAGGTGTCTTAGGAAGAGCATAGGAAGTAAATTTAGATGTGATGCGCCACACCTCACTCCAAAAGACGACTAGCACGGGACACTCCCAAAAGACATGTAAAATCGACCCTCTAGTTCTCCCGCAACGCCAACAAAGCGTGGAGACTGTAGGGAAAAGAGAATGCAGCTTGGAAGGCACCCTGTACCATCTGAAGAGGACCTTAAAACCTGTTTCCTGGATGTTGCTGGCAATGGAGGTCTTATGTGTTAATGTGTATGGATGTTCTTTCTGTTCCAGTGAAAAGGTAAGACCCAGGTCCCTTTCTCAATTGAGTGTATAGGTAGGAGAAGGTTGGTTAGACGGAGAGATGAGTAGGCCATATAGTCGAGACACCGCATGTCTGACTTTGATCCAATCCCGGAGGGAACATGGGGTTACCCAGAATCGGGAACATCGGTGAAGAAGACGGAGAAATGTTCGGCAGCTCAAAGACAGACGATACTGAACGAAGTCCTATGGTGGGGTGAGTGCTTGCCACCAATGATATATGGTATCCCAACCAGGGCGTTAAGGCTAGCAGAGTGGGCAAGAAGGATTGCTCCACAGCTATCCATTATTTATTCGGCTGAAGGCGACATCAATATACCACCCTCAGCAGGTGTGTAGCTCAGTGGTATGAAATGAAATCCGGTAAACACAGACCTCTGCGATGTTTGGGTCGGAATAGGACTGAATGGGCTATTCGTGAGGTTTTCGTGTAAGGATGGATAGTAAAGTATGGAAGAATTTCCAGTTCCAGCATGCACATGTAAAGGAGGAGAAAGACCGAGCCCGAAAACCAATTCAAAGCTGCTCCTAGGGGCTGAGTACCCCGCCTGATAACACCCCAGAAGACAAAGGGGCTTTATATGGAGAAATTCCTGCAGAAAAGCGGCTCCTCCAGCGCACATTTGTCACTCCCGCAATGATAAGAAAGACAGCCGCGAGGCAAGATGGCGGTTGTGATAGAAAAGCCACACAGACTCACAAGGTCTGCCTTGCAACCCCCCCCAGAGGCATGATGAATCGGCAAGCACTGGAGCTAAAGAGTAAGAGGTTAGTCCATCACCAGACCTTACTATCTCTTGCTGGACTATTGCTATTGAAGTAGCCGAATTGTTAGCACCAGACATAAAATCTACTCTGGAGGCCACAGTCTCCTCAGCGCTCCAACAAATACAGAGGGAGGTATTCCAACACTCCATCCAGATCAATGAGCTGGAGCAGAGAGTAAACCTGGTGGAGGAGGAATTAGAAAGGGCCCAAACCCAAATAAGAAAGGTCCTTAGTGACAACCAGGCCCTCAAAGACAAAATGGAGGATCTGGAGAATAGCTCCAGAAGGAGCAGTTTGAGAATAGTGGGCCTGCCGGAGCTAATATCATCGAGCCAACTGGTACAAATTTGCGCGGTGGAAATACCGCAAGCCCTAGGGCTACAAGGAACTTTCAGGGTTGAGAGGGAGCACAGGTTTGGGCCAGCAAGGGCCCCAGGTCCAGAGCTGGGAAAATCCAGACCAAGACCCATCATTGTGAAGTATTTAAATTACGCCGCAAAGGAGGCAATACTTACCAAATACAGACTAAACTTACAGTCGCTGGCGGTACGTGACCACAAACTACTGATTTTCAGTGATTATTCAGCTGAGGTAGCAAAGCGCAGGAGAGCCTTTTCACACGTTTGCTCCACATTGGTAAAGAAGAAAATCAAATTTGCTTTAATATACCCGGCGATTTTGAGAGTATTTCAACCAGATGGCTGCACAGAGACTTTTCCCTCCCCAAAAGAAAGTATGGAGGCTCTGGACATGGAAACTGATCTACCACCATACCAAGCCAGACTAGCGCAAAGAGATGGATTCTTGGGCAGAAGGAGACGCGAAAAAACGACGGTGAGATATGGCTCCCAGAGATCACTAACTACCTTTGAGACTAGGGAAGACTTGCAAGAGTAAAGCACCGAATAAGAGAAGAGACAGAAAAACATCTGACAGGACATAAGCGAATAGAAGCCTGAATACCCGAAGGGACATGTGAGGTACAGAGGAGACTGTGATAGTTTCTCAAATTATATTCGTACAAGGTCCTAATTGTGATATAGGTCAAAGAGCAGATATAAATAGGGGTGAAATGTAGGTGGGACATGTAGTGGGCTCCCCCTCAAGGGAAAGGAAGGCAAGTGTGATGGTTCTTTTACATAAAAGTTTGAAATATAATGCGAAATCAGTGAAACTAGACGATGAAGGTAGAGCCTTTTTGAAAGTGGAGCTGGAATCAACAGAAGGATTGATAACAATCTATAACGTATATTCGACCAATACGTCCCAAAAAAGTTTTTATCAAAAGCTAGAATCCATTATACTACAGGAAGGAAGGGACATCTCAAATTTTAGTGGCAGGAGACTTTAATAGAGTGCATAACAATTTGGAAGATAGGCGTCAACATGTAATAAGAACCCTGCAGACGCCTAATGGCAACCACACTTTATCCCCTTTAATATCGGCAACGAGCTCAGTGGATACATGGAGGCACCATCACCCAGTAGAGAGAGAGAATAAACTCATTATTCTCACTCGCAACAATCCTGGTCCAGGTTAGACTATCTGTTAATATCTACTGATTTGGTATTGAGAGCCCAGAAGACAGACATAGCGGACTTGGTCATGGGTGGAAATCACAGATAATAATCGGAAGGGCACAGATTACATATGGAGGCTGCCGTCATCTAACAGATGTGGATTTCGCAGATAAGCTCAGGGGATGGTGGTGGGAATATTCCCAAGATAATGAAGCCTCAAGCACAAAACCCTGAACTATTTTGGGAAACAGCGAAAGTAGTCTTGAGGGGACGCATTATAGCTTACACGATATTAAAAAAAAAATGAAATAAGTAAACATTATGACACTTCCGTAAAGACGGTACAAGAAGCCTATACAAATTATCTAAATGACCCAACAGAGACACATAAAGTACGATGGGTAACAGCTAAACATACTTTTGACTATTATCAGGAGGGCAAAGCTAAATGGTTCGCAGATCGCAAGCAGGCTGAAATTTTTAAATATGGCAATAAAGCGGGGAAGATGGTAGCTAACTTATCGCAACCCTATTCAAGACAAGTACAAATGTATTCCCTGAAAGATGAAACAGGAACTTTGCAGACTCAAAGGTAGTAGATATATTGGGAAAATACGTTGCGTCCTTATATGCACAGGACTCCTATGATAAAGCCCGTGCAAATGATCTTTTGCAAAGGGTTAATCTCCCACGACTGTCAGAAGACTCTTTAAATTCCCTAAATGCAGACATTTCAGAAGATGAGTTAAAATTCATGTTGGAAACTCTCCAAAATGGGAAAGCTTCAGGCCCTGACGGGTATCCTGCGGAGTTTTATAAGGCTTTGGGGCAAGAGGTTGCACCTACACTCACTTCGCTTTTCAACTCTATTCTACAACGGGGGAGACTGCCACACTCGGGTAATTTGGCTTATATAAAGATTCTCCCTAAACAAGGGAAGGATTTAATCTGCCCAGAGTCGTTTAGGCCAATTTCTCTCATTAACCAAGATATAAAACTGATGTCCAAAATATTGGCCAATAGACTTGCCACTTTCCTGCCAGACCTGATAGGAAGCCATTAAGTAGGCTTTAAAAAAGGACGCTCAGCAGTCACTAACATTAGGAAAGTCTTAGCAGCTCAAGATGGACAGAAGGAGATGGGGCAGACTGATAATCCGGCGCTTCTGGCAATTGACACAGAAAAAGCATTCGATAACGTTAGTTATGTTCCCTTTGTTCCCTTTACTTTTTGATGTAGCCCTCGAGCCGTTTGCACAATTATTTATACAATCCGACGTGTACGAGGGGATTACAATAGGAAAGAAATAAATAAAATTAGCATGTTTTGCAGATGACCTCTTGGTATATATGAAGGTCCCGGGGGTGCATCTGAAAAAGATCTTAGACACTTTCCAGTATTATGGCCCAGTCACGGGATACAAGGTAAGGTAAATGTGTCGAAAAGTCAGTTACTGTTCCTGCGGAATCAGGGTAATATCCTTACATCTCATTTGGAGGTGGAAGTGAGGAAGGAGTATATGTCATACTTAGGAATTAAGATAGGTAGAACCCCAGCATCACTGTATGCCTTAAATTATCCCCCGCTGATACAGAAAATTGAAAAGGAACTTGAAAAGTGGAGAGACCTGCCGCTATCCCTGTGCGGGAGGGCCCACCTTTTAAAAATGATAAGTTTTTCTAGGTTATTACAGATGAAACTCGAAAAATTTGAATATCGTGCAAAAGTCCATTTATTTCAGTAATGCAAATTAAAAGGAATTGCATTAATGCAGCTTAAAATTAGAATTTTGTGAAAAGGTTCAATATTCTAGGCTCAAAGTATCACACTCTAGTCAGCTAATTAATCTATACCCCCTGAGCAAAGAGTACCTTAAAATTTAGACTTTGGGGTTTAATAAACTGTAAGCGATAATCATCCAAATTATAACAAATAAAGGCTTGAAATATCTCGCTTTGCATTTAATGAGTCTATCTCATATATTAGTTTCACCTTTTAAGTTGCATTACTGAAATAAATGAACTTTGCACAATATTCAAATTTTTCGAGTTTCACCTGTATATCCCCTACAAACAATCTCACTGTTGCTGAAACATGCAGATGTAATGAGCCTACAAGCAGTGTTTACTTCTTTCCTCTGGAAAAAAAAGAGACCCCGCATAGCATATAAGAAACTATGTAAGTTGAAATGGGAGGGAGGTTTACAATTGCCGAACATAAGAAACTATAATTTAGCGGCTTTGTCTAGACATACAGTCAGGTCCATAAATATTGGGACATCGACACAATTCTAACATTTTTGGCTCTATACACCACAATGGATTTGAAATGAAACAAACAAGATGAACTTTAACTGCAGACTGTCAGCTTTAATTTGAGGGTATTTACATCCAAATCAGGTGAACGGTGTAGGAATTACAACAGTTTGCATATGTGCCGCCCACTTGTGACGGGAAAAAAGTAATGGGACAATGGGCTTCTCAGCTGTTCCATGGCCAGGTGTGTGTTATTCCCTCATTATCCCAATTACAATGAGCAGATAAAAGGTCCAGAGTTCATTTCAAGTGTGCTATTTGCATTTGGAATCTGTTGCTGTCAACTCTCAAGATGAGATCCATAGAGCTGTCACTATCAGTGAAGCAAGCCATCATTAGGCTGAAAAAAAACAACAAACCCATCAGAGAGATAGCAAAAACATTAGGCGTGGCCAAAACAACTGTTTGGAACATTCTTAAAAAGAAGGAACGCACTGGTGAGCTCAGCAACACCAAAAGACCCGGAAGACCACGGAAAACAACTGTGGTGGATGACCGAAGAATTCTTTCCCTGGTGAAGAAAAAACCCTTCACAACAGTTGGCCAGATCAAGAGAACTCTCCAAGAGGTAGGTGTATGTGTGTCAAAGTCAACAATCAAGAGAAGACTTCACCAGACTAAATACAGAGGGTTCACCACAAGATGTAAACCATTGGTGAGCCTCAAAAACAGGAAGGCCAGATTAGAGTTTGCCAAACGACATCTAAAAAAGCTTTCACAGTTCTGGAACAACATCTTATGGACAGATGAGACCAAGATCAACTTGTACCAGAGTGATGGGAAGAGAAGAGTATGGAGAAGAAAAGGAACTGCTCATGATCCTAAGCATACCACCTCATCAGTAAAGCATGGTGGTTATAGTGTCATGGCATGGGCATGTATGGCTGCCAATGGAACGGGTTCTCTTGTATTTATTGATGATGTGACTGCTGACAAAAGCAGCATGATGAATTCTGAAGTGTTTCTGGCAATATTATCTGCTCATATTCAGTCAAATGCTTCATAACTCATTGGACTGCGCTTCACAGTGCAGATGGACAATGACCCAAAGCATACTGCAAATGCAACCAAAGAGTTTTTTAAGGGAAAGAAGTAGAATGTTATGCAATGGCCAAGTCAATCACCTGACCTGAATCCGATTGAGCATGCATTTCACTTGCTGAAGACAAAACTGAAGGTAAAATGCCCCAAGAACAAGCAGGAACTGAAGACAGTTAGAGGCCTGGCAGAGCATCACCAGGGATGAAACCCAGCGTCTAGTGATGTCTATGCGTTCCATACTTCAGGCTGTAATTAACTGCAAAGGATTTGCAACCAAGTATTAAAAAGTGAAAGTTTGATTTATAATTATTATTCTGTCCCATTACTTTTGGTCCCTGAACAAGTGGGAGGCACATATGCAAACTGTTGTAATTCCTACACTGTTCACCTGATTTGGATGTAAATACCCTCAAATTAAAGCTGACAGTCTGCAGTTAAAGCACATCTTGTTCGTTTCATTTCAAATCCATTTTGGTGGTGTACAGAGCCAAAAATGTTAGAATTGTGTTGATGTCCCAATATTTTTGGACCTGGCTGTATAAAGGATTGGATTTGGGAAACCTCGCATTTTTCAGCGGGACAGTTAGAACAAGAATTATCACATCCTTGGGATCTATCAGCTCTGTTACACACCAGATTAAAGGATATTCCAGACCAAATCAAAAGGTCTGTACTTCTCAGGGACACAATTATGGCCTGGAAGGCAATTAGAAAGATATATATGCTTCCAATATACGTGTCATCGAAGATGCCGCTATGGTCGTTAGGGGAGGTTGATAGGTTGACATGGTTTGATGCTTTAATAGGCAAGGATAAGTCAATGACTTCTCTTTCGGATTTATATAGCAGAATTCAAAATGTTCACTCCTTAGGCCTAGTTAAGGGAGCATTTGCCAAATGGGAAAAAGAACCGAATGACAAAGATCTTACTCGGAAGATGAGGAAAGGATTGGACTATATTAGAAGTGCAGTCCAGAGCGACCAATTGGCGTGAAACACAGTTAAGGATTATGCACAAGGCCACATATGCATTTGATCTTTCCTACAGGGACGCCCCCTCTCACTACCTTAGGCAATGTCCTAAAGGTGCACTTCCAAAAGCAGATCTTTTACACGGATTGTGGGGCTGTCCTAACTTAAAATTGCTCTGGGAACAAGCCGTACAATATATACAATTAGTATGGGATGTGGAGGTTTCTCCCAATCCGCAGCAATGCATATTCCAGTATATACTGAAAGACCAAGAAGGGGCCTCGGAGATGACGGTGTCGGAGGGAGGAATTCATGTGCTACTCATGGCAGTTAAAAAATGTAATACTAAGACACTGGCTGATAGCGAGGGTTCCAACATGGGAGGAAGTGCTAGGATCAGTGAAACAGGTGTTATATATGGAAAGGTTAGAGGTCGAAAAAAGTAAAGAAAAGGCAATAAGCAAATTCATAAAAAAATGGAGGAAGTTTATTGAATACACTCTGTCAGTAGCTGAGATTCAAGAACTAATCTCCCCTTTCAGACAAACCAAATTGTATATGGAGGCCCAAATAAGCGGGAGACTTGGAAAATTAGAAATCTATGCTATATTACGCTTCCCTGACACTCTGAAATAAATTTTTCTTTCGACAACCAGCAAGGAGCAAAATTAGGGTTTAAGTTGGGTTAGGGTGGTGGGGGGAGAGGGAGGGAAGGTTTAGAATTGGGATACAAAATTTGAAACAAAGGATATTTAAGATCTGTATGCAAATCTTACAAAACTTCACGATTTATTGATATCGTTAATGTAACATGGAACTGTAATGTAAAAAAAATAAAAACAAAGTATGGAAAAATAATCTGGGAATATGTATGGGCATGGCTTGTAAAAAATATAATATTCTGGGGAGGATATTCATTTTGAAAATGGAGATCCGTCCGAACCAGGTGAAGATACCTTTGTTCCAGTGCTCCGTTTTTATTGCCCGTATAAGGGGGGGGGGGGGGGGTAGTTCACTGAGTAGAGTTCGGATAGGTTTGGGGTTAGTTGTATACCTAAGTATTTCAGTGAGGGTCTGGTCCATTTAAATGGGAAGTTATCCGCCATCTCCATGGGTAGGCTCGACGGGAGAGTGATGTTTATGGCTTCCGATTTTTGGAAGTTTATCTTACAATTAGATAATTGTGAATAGTGTTTAAGTTCTTTCAAAAGGTTTGGTAGTGGTATGTGGGGGCTAGTGAGAAAGAAAAGGAAATCATCCACACATGCAGCTACTTTATGCGGGATTCCCTGAACCTGGATCCCTGTTATGTTGTAATTGGCTCTTATGTGGCCTAGTAGTGGTTCTAGACAAAGAATGAAAATCAAGGGGGATAGGGGGCACCCCTGTCTCGTACCCTTTCGTATCGAAAATGGCGCTGAAAATTGACCGTTTACCTTGACTGATGCTGAGGGGTTCAAGTATAAGTTGTGAATGCGGGCCGTCATTGCCTCCCCCAGCCCCACATGACCCAGTGTTTCAAACATGAAGGCACAGTCAACTCTGTCAAACGCCTTGTTGGCATCGGTGGAGAGAAGGAACATGGGGAGTTTAGATATAATCGCATGGTATATCATATTTATAGCCCTTGTGGTATTGTCTCGTGCCTCCTTCAAAAGGGCATGAAGTCAGTCTGGTCTAAGTAAATGAGTTGTTACATGTGTGGGATGAGGCGGGTAGCCAGAATCTTGGAGAATAGTTTTAAATCAACATTTATAATGGAAATGGGTCGGTAGCTTTGCCATTGAGATGGGTCCTTTCCTTTCTTGGGAATGACTGTGATGTGAGCCCGGAGTGTATCGGGAGGTAAGGTGCGAATTGAGGCAAAAGAGTTGAAGGCGGACAGAAACTGCAGGGACAGGATGTTGATGAAGGTTTTATAATATGTTAAGGGAAGGCCATCTGGGCCAGGAGTATAATTTTTTTAAGTATTGGGGGGGACTGCCAGAGAAAGGACCCGCCTTGGGTGCCAAACACCCTAGGCACGCCACTGCTGGTCATAAAGTTGATTCACCAGATGTCTGGGTGCCCCTACAGTCAACTGTATCTACGTCCACAAACCTTATATATAATTGAGCAGTATGTTCAAGGGACAAGGGGTAGGCGAGCTAGCTGTGCAGAGAAGATGCCAAGTGAAAAAGGACCTGTGTGATGTCATTATCATGTGACCAATGCAAGAAGGGAAAGGTGAGCAATGCAGAGGAGAATGTCACAATGTGAGGGGACGGATGTAATGTACATTGATGTACCACAATAAGTCTGGGCATACTGGGAGTTGTATGTCTTCCCTCTTATACCCCTCTCTCTATAATGTCCACTGATGCTCCATAGTAACAGTCTGGATATGCTGGGAGTTGTAGTTCTCTCCTTTTTAACCCTCTCTGTGTACTGTGCATTGATGTCCCATAACAACAGTCTGGCCATGCTGGGAGTTTTAGTTCTCCCCATTATATTCCTCTTCAAGTAATGTTCCCTGATGTCCCACAATAAGTCTGGGCATGCTGGGAGTTGTATTTCTTCCCTCTTATACCCCTTTCCCTATAATGTCCATTGATGCTCCATAGTAATAGTCTGGATATGCTGGGAGTTGTAGTTTTCTCCTTTTTTAACCCTATGTACTGTCCATTGATGTCCCATAATAACAGTCTGGCCATGATGGGAGTTGTAGTTCTCCCCTCTTATACTCCTCTATTATTTCAATGGATGACCCATAGTTCTATCCTCTTTTATCCCTCTCCATGTAATGTCCAGTGATGGCCCATAGTAACAGCCTTGTAGTAACAGAGTTGTAGTTCTCTCCTTTCATACCCCTCTTCCTATAATGTACACTTGGTGTCCCATAATACAAGCCTGGACATGTGGGGAGTTCTAGTTCTTTCCTTTTTTTAACCCTTCCCTCTGTTGCCCTCTAATTTCCAATAATAACAGCCTGGTCATGATGAGACTTGTAGTTCTCATGTCACTATTATGATTTTTTGCAGCATCGGAAGTGTGCTGCAAAAAATCCCGGCTTTGTTTACATCAGCACTAGTGACTTTCACTGTTCTTCTATGTCATAGGAGCACAACAACGAAAATCCCAGTAGTGCCGGAGAAGCTGGAGCTGGAGAGACCGAGTCCACACTCCAGGACTTGAATCCTGCGGCAGCCCTGAAGGCCTCCTGGTGTGCCTGGAGCGGTGCAGACGGTGAGCGTATTATACTTGAGTGCAGGGCTGCACTGTCACTATTCTATTGGTAGAGTCCCTATGTACATACATTACTTTTCCTGTACTGATCTTGAGTTATGCCCTGTATAATATTCCAGATGTGCACTATTCTATAGCTGCCAACTGTCCCGAATTTTCCGGGACTGTCCCCGACTTTCAGAGGCAATCCCGGCAAATTTTTGCTGTATTGGGCTGAGAATGGGTGGGGCTAACACAAACCCCACAATTGGCTGTTTCTGGGCAGGCCCCGATTTTACCAACTCAAATGTTGGTAGCTATGCTACGGTCTGTTGCTCCACCAAAACAATAGTGAGTGTGCAATGAGCAGGATACAGGTACGCCACTTATGCAGTGGGCCAGGATATGGGTGGATAATAGTCTGTATTTGTTCGTGACGCCAATTGCAGCATGTGCAGGGTACTACCCCAGGGCCCTTCCAAGGTGTTATAACACATGTGCCAGATTAGGAATGCCAGAGTGGTGTAATGGCCTATAATGTCTCTGTAAGGTGGTGATAATTGTGTCAACGGTCTCTCCTACCTGGGTACGGCTGGACTCCTGGCTCACTTGCAATAAATTTGAGTGTAGTGATAGTAGGAGTAATAGAGGAATTTTGTACCAGAAAGGATGTCCAGACCTTTAGATGAAGTTCAAACGTTTATTTACTGAAGATAACTTGTATCCAAGCAGTGTAGAGCTTTGGTCTCTGGTCCCAGCAGGTTTTGGCAATCATTGGCAGGAATAAATGCTTCTGCTTGATATGTGGGGAGCTTGCGGGATAGAACGTCTGCTTGGTAGCTCTGTAACTGTGGCAGGAATTAATCTTCTGCACTTTTCTGTACCTTCTGCTTTGTGGGGACAGACTAGCTGAGGAGGAATGGCTTCTCCTAGGTCTCTGGACTTTACTCACAGATAGTTTCTCAAGGAATGCTTTCTTCCTGGAATTCTGGAGGTTGTCTGCTTTGTTTTCATCCAGCTGAGGCTGCAGGTGCTCAGTCTGGGTATGTGATCAGGTCTCAGCCGAGACAAGATCCTTGCTGTCTTCCCTATGCAGGGTATCTCCTGAACGCTATCACACAGCCTTCCCCTAGCAGGGGGGGGGAGGCTACACTAACTCTAACTTCCTTCTCCACTCATGCTGCAGGATGTGGGAACAGTCCACACCTCCACAGAGGGGGAGATAAGCTGGAATAATCCAGATTCACTAAACTAGGACTAGTACCTGGCCAATGCGTTGCTGCCACCTGCTGGTAAACCTGGAAAATTACAATAACAATTATGTTTAACATAGTTTTAGATGCACATTTGTGAAGACATAATATAAATTATAATAGATAACAATATACTGGCTCTTAGAAGATAGTAGCAGGGTAGGGGAGTGTAGTAACACAACTCTGGGGTGTTACAAGGGCAGCTCTGGAGTATAATACAGGATGTATCTTAGGATCAGTACAGGATAATGCAGGGATGCTCAATCTGCGGCCCTCCAGCTGTTTCAAAACTACAACTTCCAGCATGCCCAGACAGTCTACAGCTATCAGCCTACAGCAGGGCATGATGGGAGTTGTAGTTTTACAACAGCTGGAGGGCCGCAGGTTGAGCATCCCTGGGATAATGTAATGTATGTACACATTGACTGCACCAGCAGAATAGTGAGTGCAGCTCTGGAGTATAATACAGGATGTAACTCCGGATCAGTACAGGATAATGTAATTTATGTACACAGTGACTCCACCAGCAGAATAGTGAGTGCAGCTCTGAAGTATAATACAGGATGTAACTCGGGATCAGTACAGAATACGTGCACAACGAATCACTATGTACTTTATAGACATACATTATATTACTTATCTTGTACTGATCCCGAGTTACATCATGTATTATATTCCAGAGCTGCACTCACTATTCTGCTGGTGGAGTCACTGCATACATACATTGCTTATCTTGTACTGATCCCGAGTTAAATCATGTACTATATTCCAGAGCTGCATTCACTATTCTGCTGGTGGAGTCACTGTGTACATACATTACTTATCCTGTACTGATCCTAAGTTACATTGTGTATTATACTCCAGAGCTGTACTCGCCGTTCTGCTGGTGTAGTCACTGTGTACGTACTCTACTTATCTTGTACTGATCCTGAGTATTAAATATTATATAGTATTATACACTGCTCAAAAAAATAAAGGGAACACTTAAACAACACAATGTAACTCCAAGTCAATCACACTTCTGTGAAATCAAACTGTCCACTTAGGAAGCAACACTGAGTGACAATCAATTTCACATGCTGTTGTGCAAATGGGATAGACAACAGGTGGGAATTATAGGCAATTAGCAAGACACCCACAATAAAGGAGTGGTTCTGCAGGTGGTGACCACAGACCACTTCTCAGTTCCTATGCTTCCTGGCTGATGTTTTGGTCACTTTTGAATGCTGGCGGTGCTTTCACTCTAGTGGTAGCATGAGACGGAGTCTACAACCCACACAAGTGGCTCAGGTAGTGCAGCTTATCCAGGATGGCACATCAATTCGAGCTGTGGCAAGAAGGTTTGCTGTGTCTGTCAGCGTAGTGTCCAGAGCATGGAGGAGCTACCAGGAGACAGGCCAGTACATCAGGAGATGTGGAGGAGGCCGTAGGAGGGCAACAACCCAGCAGCAGGACCGCTACCTCCGCCTTTGTGCAAGGAGGAACAGGAGGAGCACTGCCAGAGCCCTGCAAAATGACCTCCAGCAGGCCACAAATGTGCATGTGTCTGCTTAAATGGTCAGAAACAGACTCCATGAGGGTGATATGAGGGCCCGACATCCACAGGTGGGAGTTGTGCTTACAGCCCAACACCGTCGTGCAGGACATTTGGCATTTGCCAGAGAACACCAAGATTGGCAAATTCGTCACTGGCGCCCTGTGCTCTTCACAGATGAAAGCAGGTTCACACTGAGCACATGTGACAGACGTGACAGAGTCTGGAGACGCCGCAGAGAACCGTTCTGCTGCCTGCAACATCCTCCAGCATGACCGGTTTGGCATTGGGTCAGTAATGGTGTGGGGTGGCATTTCTTTGGAGGGCCGCACAGCCCTCCATGTGCTCGCCAGAGGTAGCCTGACTGCCATTAGGTACCGAGATGAGATCATCAGACCCCTTGTGAGACCATATGCTGGTGCGGTTCGCCCTGGGTTCCTCTTAATGCAAGACAATGCTAGACCTCATGTGGCTGGAGTGTGTCAGCAGTTCCTGCAAGACGAAGGCATTAATGCTATGGACTGGCCCGCCCGTTCCCCAGACCTGAATCCAATTGAGCACATCTGGGACATCATGTCTCGCTCTATCCACCAACGTCACGTTGCACCACAGACTGTCCAGGAGTTGGCAGATGCTTTAGTCCAGGTCTGGGAGGAGATCCCTCAGGAGACCGTCCGCCACCTCATCAGGAGCATGCACAGGCGTTGTAGGGAGGTCATACAGGCACGTGGAGGCCACACACACTACTGAGCCTCATTTTGACTTGTTTTAAGGACATTACATCAAAGTTGGATCAGCCTGTAGTGTGTTTTTCCACTTTAATTTTGAGTGTGACTCCAAATCCAGACCTCCATGGGTTGAAAAATTAGATTTCCATTTTTTAATTTTTGTGTGATTTTGTTGTCAGCACATTCAACTATGTAAAGAACAAAGTATTTCAGAAGAATATTTAATTAATTCAGATCTAGGATGTGTTATTTTTGTGTTCCCTTTATTTTTTTGAGCAGTGTATATTATATACAGGTGAAACTCGAAAAATTAGAATATTGTGCAAAGTTCATTTATTTCAGTAATGCAACTTAAAAGGTGAAACTAACATATGTGATACTCATTACATGCAAAGCGAGATATTTCAAGCCTTTATTTGTTATAATTTGGATGATTATGGCTTACAGCTTATGAAACCCCAATTCACAATTTTGAGGTACCCTTTGCTCAGGGGGTATGGATTAATTAGCTGACTAGAGTGTGACACTTTGAGCCTAGAATATTGAACCTTTTCACAAAATTCTAATTTTAAAGGGACACTGTCAGGCCTTCTGAGCATATTTAGCAATATGAATTCTAAAGAGATGGGCGTCTCTAAGGATTCGGCAGTTGGGGCGCGGCTGGGCACAAATGCTGCGCAAAGAATGCCCCTTGGGCACAAAGGACAGTTGATTGACAGGTGATTATAAAGATTTTTTTTTACGTTTTACAATGCGCACAGGGATAATACTATGAATTGGAAACTTATTACAAGACCTAGGAGGGCATATAAAGATCTTAATATGCTCAGAAGGCCTGACAGTGTCCCTTTGAGCTGCATTAATGCAATTCCTTTTAATATTACTGAAATAAATGGACTTTTGCACAATATCAGTGGTGTGCCTGGGGGGGGGGGGGGTGGTCCGTCCCGGGTGTCAGGGCTGTCAGCTAGTGAGGGGGGTGCTGTGCTGCTGCTGCACTGCAGGCTGAGCTGTAGTTAACTCTGTGCGGAGTGCGGACTCTAGCTAGCCTCTATCGAGCGGCGGCGCTACTAGTGCATGCACATCGCATCCTGATTCCTGCCACAGCCATTGCCATATATGAATAGCAATTTGGGCTTTGCGAATCCGGGTGAAGGCCCGGGTATCGGGATGGACGGGGCGGGGAGATCACGTGGGCACCACTGCTTTAGCCTATGAAGTAGCGTGCCGTGCGCGCTCCGATAAGCCAGGGAGCGCGCACGAGGCACGCCTATCTCACGCAGTCACTGTCTCACTTCTTGTGTGTGTGTATGGTCGTGCCCCCGCCGCTGCTCACCAGGCGGGAAAAGCAGACTGTTCTTCTTGCTCCTCCACCTCCATTGCTATGTGAGGCTGAGGCCTTCCTGGCTGTGTGTGTGCCAGCCTGCCCTCTAGACTAGTGAAGTCAAGTGACGACAGTGTCGCAGACAGGGCCTCAGAGACTCTGCAGATACTGCAGCCACAGCCTACAGCCACTGAGCCTTGCCCTTCAGTTAAAAAAAAAAAAGCACTGGTGTGTGTACCATGTGGCAGTTACAGTTAGGAGTGTGCAGAACAGACAGACAGTCACAGGCAGAACAGTGTGCAGGAGGCACTGAGGAAGCAGACTAGACAGACAGAAGAGAGGTATTTTTTCAGTTAACTTAAGGGCCTTGCTGCTGCTGCTGCTGTCTTGTATTTTCAAGGGGAGGGGGGTGTTGAGGAGTCACAAGGCTGCTGCGGCCAGTCAGGGCAGAAATTTACAAGGGGCCCAAATATGGATGGGAAAAAGGACCAGGCTTGTTAACCTGTCCGGCATCAGTGAAAACTCCAGCCCACCACTGTATAAAAATATAACATGATCCGCCCCGTCAGGTGAACCTATAAAAAAAAAAAAGCTGTGCAAAAACAGCCGTTTTTTCTTCACCTTGCCTCACAAAAAGTGAAATATCAAGCGTCCAAAAAGTAATTATGTACCGCAAAATAAAACCAAACCATCACCGCAAAAAAAGAGACATATTGGGTATCACTGTGTCCGTAATTACCTGCTGTATGAAAATATCACACGATCTACCCCCCGATGAATTCAGTAATAAAAAATAATAATAAAAGCTGTGCTAAAACTGGCATTTTTAGTTCACCTTGGCTCACAAAAAGTGTAGTACCAAGCGTCAAAAAAGTCATTATGTACCGCAAAATAGTACCAAACCATCACCATAAAAAAGAGACATATTGGGTATCACTATGTCCGTAATTACCTGCTGTATGAAAATATCACACAATCTACCCGCAGATGAATTCAGTATAATAAAATAAAAGCTGTGCTAAAACTGGCATTTTTAGTTCACCTTGGCTCACAAAAAGTGTAATACCAAGCATCCAAAAAGTCATATCTACCCCAAAATGATATCTATCAAACCGTACCTCATCCCGCAAAAAATGAGCCTCTACACAAGACGATTGGCAGAAAAATAAAAAAAATGGCTTTCAGAAAATTTAGACACACATGCCTTCTCTTCATTCTCTACCTGCTCACCGTCACAATTGCAGTGGTGAGCAGGTGTATTTACAACTATGGCGTCTCCATTCACTTGAACAGGGAGGGAGGAGCTGTCCCATAGAAATGAATGGGATGGCTGAGGTATAATTACACCTGCTCACTACTGCACTTGCGATGGCGAAAAAGTGAACCGAGCAGAGATTGCTGTATGTGCTCGTACGAGCACAGCCTTCTCTTCAAACAGCTAATCAATGGGGGTGGCGGTAGCCGGACCCCAGGTGGTCTTGTATTGATGACTTGTCCTTGTTCTTTCACCACATCAATTAATAAAGTATTCTATGTCTGTATGTACTATTTATAGGTTCAAGTCACAACAAAGACTAGGAAAGACCTGCAGTGCTTGTCTGAACTAAGAACAAAATGTAAGTAAAATAGATAAATACAAAGAAGATAAATCATAGTGTGGGGAGTGAAGGGGTTAGTTTGGACTAATCTTACAGAAGAGGTTTAGAGCTACTATAGAGCAAACTGCTGAAAAAAGTACATAACATTACACATCTTGTACCATTGCTATTGTTGACCATTAGACTAGAGTATCTTCTGCTCCTCTAACTCTCCTCTTTACTGACTTTAATGACAGACCTGCTGCGGGTGTCCTAAAATATCCAACCTGCCTACTTGCGCAGACTCACTGGCCGTGAATTTATACTAATCAACTAAACTGCCCCCGATGAGTCCGTTTGGTTGATTTTGTTGATGGTGGGATTGCTCTATTCAACGGCCAACTAACAGACATCTGAAATGTAAGATGTAGGCTACCTTTACTTTTTCTTACTGCACAGTTGGTGTTGGCTTAATGTGCTCAATAAAACAGATTGTATTTGAATAGTAATCAATGCAGTTCCCATATTTTTCCTTGCAACTGTAGATACAGTTGTCAAGTGTATATCACAAACTATGCTATCGACTTTTTGCAGCGAACGCCAATATGTAGCGATATCGACCCAGCGGATTCCAACAAAGAAGAATGAAGAAGGCAAGAGAAAAGGTGGCTCAGGCAATGTCTGGAGCAATTTTGAAGTATGTGACGCCTTCAACGTCAAGTGCAATAGAAGAAAGTCCTTCAGATATTCACCCTTGGGAATCTGAAGGGGAAATACAAGAAGAACCTTCACAAGAGGATTCAAATGAGAGAGAGCAAGAATTGGAGGATGGCAATCCATCTACTGAAAGCAATGAAACTGATAACGAGGAACGAGGTTTCTGCAGAAGACCACACCAACAGGAGGAAAACTTTGATGAAGAAGAGGAGATGGATAGACTTTCAGTTTATTTTGATGTTGCTGATTGGCCAATCCTGGTTCCAGATGTCTTGAGGGTTGATCTAATTTAGAGGGGAAGTGAACCTTTCCAAAACACTAAAGGTCTTTTCAGTGTAGTTCAAAGAAAAGGAGAAAAATCCAAAGGGAAAAGTCGGCAGCTGACAACAGCATGGTTCTATAAGACTTTGCCAAATGGCGATAAAGTTTTAAGAACATGGATGGTTTACTCACCATCCAAAGAAAGTTTGTTTTGTTTTTGTCTGCTTTAGATGACAAGACAACTACTGGAACATCCGGCTTTGTAACCGGGTTTCAAGCATGGTGGAAGTTAAATCCAAAGGTGTCTGAGCATGAGGCTTCAGATAATCATCTCACATGCCTGGAGAAATAGAAGACCCTGAGAGCAGGATTGAAGCTTCAAAGAACAATTGATCAAAAATTGAGAGAAAAAATAAGAGATGTTTTATACCGCCTCTTAGACGTAACCTTGTTTCTTGCTCAACAGAATCTTCCTTTTCGTGGTCACAAAGAGGACATAACATCCGCAAACAAAGGAAATTTCATGGAATTAGTGGAGCTGCTTTCAAATTATGATCCAGTTTTAAAAGAACATTTTGTTAGAATTAAGCAGTCTGTTATATCTGGGACAAGAGTGAATTCATATTTATCTTCAAAGATTCAAAATGAATTAATTTGCCTTTTGGGGAACCATGTCAAAGAAAAAATAGTGGCTGATATCAGGAAAGCAAAGTATTTTGGGATTCTTTTTGACAGCACTCCGTGTCCCATACTGATCAGATGTGTAAAGTAATCCGTCCATATTGAAGGCAACAAAGTTGAAGTAAGAAAATCATTCATAAGATTCTTGCCTATTGCTGGAAAGACTGCTGCTGCACTCACAGAGAATATCCTGCAACATCTGGAGAGCGATGGATTGGACATAAACCTGTGCCGTGGGCAAGGGTATGATAATGCTGCAACAATGGCTGGAATTTATGGTGGTGTTCAGTCAATGATCAGAGAGATTAATCCAAAGGCTTTGTTTGTGCCTTGTGCAAATCATTCTCTGAACCTTTGTGGAGTGCACTCCTTTGGAAGCACTTCTTCATGTGTGATTTTTTTGGAACCTTGGAGAGAGTCTATTCCTTCTTTTCAGTCTCACCTCATGGATGGGAAATGCTGATAGAGAATGTAGGAGTGACAGTCAAAAGACTTTCCCAGACAAGATGGAGTGCCTATTATCAGGCTGTGAAACCAGTGAAGGCAAATTTTGAAAAGTTGGCCTCAACACTTGAAGCACTGTGTGATCCCAAAGAAAATTTGGACACAAGAGGATCATCCCAGATTTTGCTCTCTTCTGTATGTGACTTTTCATTTTTGAGCTACCTTTCTTTCTGGTGTGAAGTTCTGAAAGAAATTAATCTTACACAAAAGTACTTGCAAACGGTCGGAATCAGCCTGGATATGTGCATTGTGAAGCTCCAGGCTTTAAAATGTTTTCTTGAAGATCACAGAAATGAAATTGTGGAGAGGGCAATTCATTATGCAACTGTTACGTGTGAGAAAATGGAAATTTCTATGGAGAGAAGAGGGAGGGTAAGAAAAAGAATGCCAGGAGAGATTGCAAAGGATGTAGTTATTACATTGCCAGAGGAGGTGAAAAGAGCTATGATGGAATGTCTTGATCGCTTTAGTCAAGAGTTGGAGATTCGTTCTAAAGCAATGGATGAAATTGCATCAATCTTTGCTGTTATTCAGCCAAACACATTGCTTGTTGCATCCAAAGAAGAGGTTAGGAAATATTTTCCAAAACTGACTGGGATTTAGCGTTTTTTTTCTTCTTCATAAAATGCACTTAGAGAGGACCTGTTGCCTGAAAGCAACATGTTATAGAGCAGGAGAAGCTGAGCAGATTGATATATAGTTGAGTTGCAAAAGATTCAGTGAAACCTGTGTTTTATACATTTATATTTATATTTATTTATATTTATACATTTATATTTTTGCAGCCCTGTGAAGATCTACCAGTACAGGGAGGAGGTGATTGATAGCACTGTGTGTATTAGTGTGCATAGAGAGATAGCTGTCAGTCACTGGTAACTCCTCTCCTCCTCCATGTACTGATAGCCGTTCACAGAGGTGGAAAAACATATATATAAATAAATAAATTACAAGTTTTACTAAATCTTTTACAAGAAAATGATATATCAATTAGCTTGGCTTATCTTAATGAGGTGCTTTCAGACTGCATTGCATTTTTTGGTGACAGGTCCTCTTTAAAGGGAACCTGTTGAAAATGGTGTTTGAGCTGCATGCAGCATGTTATAGAGCAGGAGGAGCTGAGCAGATTGATATATCGTTTTGGGCGAAAAGACTCAGTAAAACTTCTTACATTATCCAGTAATTTATCCATTTAAAGTCCTGCTCATTCTGGGCTTTGAAGTCAAGGAGGCGGTCCTATCAGTGATTTACTGCCTGTCCTCTGACTGTATACAGAGAGCTGTCAATCACTGATAGGACCGCCTCCTGGAATTCAAAGCCCAGAATTAGCAGGAATTTAAATGTATAAATTACAAGTTTTAAAGAATCTTTTCCCATACAACTATATATCAGTCTACTCAGCTCCTCCTGCTCTATAACATGCTGCCTGTAGCTTACATTGTATTTTCATGGTGACAGAGTCCCTTTTCATTTACCAGAAATTTTCTGTTTACTAGCGATAAAAAATGTTATTTCAAACAAAATAAATATTTCAGTATTTAGTACTCAGTATTTTAAATGTAAAAATAAAGTTTCTTATGGTTTTGGCGGGGGGAAAAGGGGGGAGCCTGAGAAAGTACCCGCCCCGGGTGCCAAATACCCTAGGCACGCCACTGCACAATATTCTAAGTTTTCGAGTTTCACCTATAGTATATGTGAGATGGAAGAGTGTATGGTAGTGTTGAGCGAGCATGCTCGGCCGAATACCTGTTTGGCTCGAGCATCGCTATGCTCGGCACATGGCAGTACTGCATATGCTTGAGCGCCATGCTCGAGTCTCCTCCCCCCCACGTTTTGTGGCTGTTAAGCAGCCAATAAACGTGCAGGTAAGTACTGCCATCACTGTAATGCCAGTAGCCATGTTGGCTACTGGCATTACAGTGATTGGCTGGCCGGAACGCGTCATCAGGTGCTATATAGCACCCGATGACGCGGGTTCGGCTCATTGTGAGTCAGAGAAGGCTGCGCTTAGGAAGGGACAGATAGTGTAGGGAGTGTGATCGCAATATATTCAATAGAAAAACATTTTAAAGACCCAAAAGTCCTTTTAAGGACTATTGTGTGTGGTGGCAGGCTGGCAGCAATAAATTTTTGTTTCCATACTTTGCAATTATTTTTCAATAGAGGGTGTCTGCAGTGACTTGTGACATCTGTGCTGCAATACCTTCTGTGTGTCAGAGCCAGATATTGGGAAAAATATTACTGACAACAAATATATATTTTTTTCTATAATTTATCCACACTTTGCCTATAAATGGTCTCTGCAGTGAATTGTCACATCTGCGCTGCAATAGCGTGTGTCAGGGCCAAATATTGGGAAAAATATTACTGACAACAAATATATATTTTCCATAATTTATCCACACTTTGCCTATAAACGGTCTCTGCAGTGAATTGTCACATCTGCGCTGCAATAGCGTGTGTCAGGGCCAGATATTGGGAAAAATACTACTGACAACAAATATATTTTTTCCATAATTTATCCACATTTTTCCTATAAACGGTCCCTTATAACATATAACATTTAATATGAAGAAGGCGAGCATTAAGGGATGGGGAAGTGGCCGTGATGCTGATGGTGCACGCAGAGGCCGTGGCCCTGGGCGCATTGAAACTGTACCTGCTGCCAGAGCACAAGAAAAACTATCATCCAAGATACCTAGCTTCATGTCCCAGTTTGCAGGGCGGTGCAGGAGACCACTCCTGAAGTCAGCCCAGTGTAGCTAGGAGTCTGGTCCACACAATCCTCACCCTGATCCTCCTTCCTCCCACCAGTTACAGTCTGGCCAAACAAGTGATCTCACACTCGGATATTCCGAGGACCTCTTTGCATCGTCATTAATTGATTTGGCCCTCTCGCCAAGCACGCTTAAAGAGGGACCTGAGATCTTGTGCCCCGATTCCCAACCTCTTGAGCATCCAGAGTCACAAGAACATGACGCCTGGGAACGGCAATTAGTGTTTAATGAGGTGGATGATGATGAGACACAGTTGCCAATGACTCAACCACAATTACTGTCTCAAGAGGTTGAGGAAGAGGATGACACACAGTTGTCAATCACTGAGGTTGTGGTTAGGTCAACAAATCAGGAGGATGATCAGACTGAGGAAGTGGAAGAGGAGGTGCTGGACGACGAGGTCACTGACCCAACCTGGGAAGGTGGCAACAAGCCGAGCGAGGAGAGCAGTACAGAGGGGGAGGGATCTTCAGCACTGCAACAGGCTGGAAGAGGCAGTGGGGTGGCAAAAGATAGAAGGCTGGCACCACCGAACAGGCCCGCAACTGTTCCACGGAGCACCCCCTTCCGTAAATCTCCCTTGCCAAGGGGTAGGTGTTCGGCAGTATGGCGCTTTTTTGTGGAAAGTGCGGACAACAAAAGAATAGTAGTTTGCAACCTGTGCCACACCAAAATGAGCCAGGGCGTGAACACTAGCAACCTCCCCACCACCAGCATGATCCGCCACATGTCATCAAACCACCCTAATAGGTGGGCCAAATGCCTGGGTCCACAATCTGTGTCTGCGGGTCACACCACTGTGCCTCCTCTTCCCCTCTGTTACGTGCTGGCCAATCCCCTGTCCAAGACACAGGCCTAAATGCCTTCCGCCCTGCACCTGGACCTTCTCAAGCACCATCAGCGACCACATCCACTTCCCTGTCCCAGCGCAGCGTCCAAATGTCATTACCCCAGGCATTTGAGCACAAGCGCAAATACCCAGCCACCCACCCACAGGCCATAGCACTAAATGCGCAGCTTTCCAAATTACTGGCCCTGGAAATGTTGCCATTTAGGCTTGTGCAGCCTGATGTCGGCGGCCGATCTTCGTTACTCAGTCCCCAGCCGCCATTATTTTTCAAGGTGTGCTGTGCCAGCCTTACACCAACATGTGTCCCTTAACATCACACGTGCCCTGACCAACGCAGTTACTGGGAAGGTCCACTTAACCACGGACACATGGACAAGTGCTTTTGGCCAGGGACGCTACATTTCCCTGACGGCACACTGGGTGAATGTTGTGGAGGCCGGGAGCGACTCGTACCCTGGGATGGCACAGGTGTAGGGTTGAGCGAACCCGAACTGTAAAGTTCGGGTTCGTACCAAACTTTAGGATTTTTGGACCCCGGACCCGAACCCGAACATTTACGTAAAAGTTTGGGTTCGGGTTCGGTGTTCGGCGCTTTCTTGGCGCTTTTTGAAAGGCTGCACAGCAGCCAATCAACAAGTGTCATACTACTTGCCCCAAAAGGCCATCACAGCCATGCCTTTTAATGGCATGGCTGTGATTGGCCAGAGCAGCATGTGACCCAGGCTCTATATAAGCTTGAGTCACAGAGCGCTGCACGTCACTCTGCTGTTACAAGTGTAGGGAGAGGATGCTGCTGAACTTGTGATTTCAGGGAGAGAATAGGAGAGAATCTAACTCAGCGATCTACAGACAAATAGTTGTGTAGGTGCAGGGCACTATCGCTTTACCCTGCCCTGAGCTCATTGACCAAAAAATACTAACTTTTAGAATTCTGTTCTGGGTGGCGGCGGTAGCGGCCATTTTATGCATGCTCAGTGCACCAGCACTGCATCTGAGCTTTTGGGACATTGCAAATCACCATTTTTTTTGGGCAAACTACAACATCTGGATTAGTCAGTGTGCAATTTAAAGTAGAAATACACCCATCATTTTCTGGGGTTTTAAAAACACACAATTTTTTAAAAAAAACTGTATTTTCCAGATCTGCAAGTGTTAAAGGGAACCTGTCACCTGAAAAACGCATATTAAACCGACCACAGTACCTTACAGTATCCCCCAGTGTGTTGCTAATCATATTTTTCTTTGCTCTTTGCGTTTATTCATACTTGTTAAAAACTTTGTTTTAATGTCGGTTGGCGCTGTCTCCGAGTCAGGCTTGAAGTCAAGGGGGCAGCGGCCTCCTTGCTTCAAGTAAAGCTAAGCCCGCCCCTTACCCCTCCTCTACAATTAGATGGACATGCTGCCGGGATCGCGCTCTTCTAGCGCATGCGCGGTACGCTGCCTGTTACAGCGCGATTCTCACTCACCCGCCTACATTTTGCTGACTGCGGATGCTCCGGACAGTTTGATTGCGCGCGCGCCCGGCCGTCACACTGTAACAGGCAGCGTACCGCGCATGCGCTAGAAGAGCGCGATCCCGGCAGCATGTCCATCTAATTGTAGAGAAGGTGTAAGGGGCGGGCTTAGCTTTACTTGAAGCAAGGAGGCCGCTGCCCCCTTGACTTCAAGCCTGACTCGGAGACAGCGCCAACCGACATTAAAACAACGTTTTTAACAAGTATGAAGAAACGCAAAGAGCAAAGAAAAATATGATTAGCAACACACTGGGGGATACTGTAAGGTACTGTGGTCAGTTTAATATGTGTTTTTCAGGTGACAGGTTCCCTTTAAATTCAAGTTTAATATATACAGCTTTCATATTCTGTTAGCAAAAAAAGACTTTTTGGGCAATCTACAACATCTGGATTAGTCAGTGTGCAATTTAAGCTAGAAATACACCCATCATTTTCTGGGTTTTGAAAAACACACTTTTTTCCCCCAAAAACAGTATTTTCCAGATCTGCAAGTGTTAAATTCAAGTTTAATATATACAGCTTTCATATTCTGTTAGCAAAAAAATACTTTTTTGTCAATCTACAACATCTGTATTAGTCAGTGTGCAATTTAAAGTAGAAATACACCCATCATTTTCTGGGGTTTTAAAAACACAATTTTTTTTTCAAAAAACAGTATTTTCCAGATCTGCAAGTGTTAAATTCAGGTGTAATATATACAGTTTTCATATTCTGTTAGCAAAAAAAGACTTTTTTGGCAATCTACAACATTTGTATTAGTGTGCAATTTAAGGTAGAAATACACCCATCATTTTCTGGGGTTTGAAAAACACACTTTTTTTTTCTCCAAAAAAACGTATTTTCCAGATCTGCAAGTGTTAAATTCAAGCTTAATATATAAAGCTTTCATATTCTGTTAGCAAAAAAAGACTTTTTTGGCAATCTACAACATCTGGATTAGTCAGTGTGCAATTTAAGCTAGAAATACACCCATCATTTTCTGGGGTTTGAAAAACACACTTTTTTTTTCAAAAAACTGTATTTTCCAGATCTGCAAGTATTAAATTCAAGTTTAATATATACAGCTTTCATATTCTGTTAGCAAAAAAAGACTTTTTTGGCAATCTACAACATCTGTAATAGTCAGTGTGCAATTTAAGGTAGAAATACACCTATAATTTTCTGGGGTTTGAAAAACACTCTTTTGACAAAAAAACACTATTTTCAGGCCTTGCAGCATCAGCACGTGTGAAATTACAGGCTTTATACTGCTGTCAAATTCAGTTTTTAAACAAACACTTATTTGGGCACAAACAATTTAGTTGGCAGCCTTTGATGCAGATGTCATTGTGAGATACACCCTTAATACATTTGGGTTACATTCAGAGATTTTAAATACCGCCATTTGGTGCACCAATATTGAATTCAGGCCTACACTGGTTCAGGCCCTGTGAGATACCCCCTCTACATACAGGGGTTTGAATTAGGCATTTGAAATACAGCCATTTTATGCAAAGATATATTTACTGCAGGCCTACAGAGGTTTAGGCCCTTTGAAATACTACCTCTACATACAGGTGTTTGAATTAGGCATTTGAAATACAGCCATTTGAAATACAGCCATTTTGTGCAAAAAAATATTTACTGCAGGCCTACACTGGTTCAGGCCCTGTGAGATACTACCTCTACATACAGGAGTTTGAATTAGGCATTTGAAATACAGCCATTTTAAATACAGCCATTTTGTGCAAAGATATATTTACTTCAGGCCTACAGAGGTTCAGGCCCTCTGAGATACTACCTCTACATACAGGGGTTTGAATTAGGCATTTGAAATACAGCCATTTGAAATACAGCCTTTTTGTGCAAAGATATATTTAATGCAGGCCTACACTGGTTCAGGCCCTGTGAGATACCCCCTCTACATACAGGGGTTTGAATTAGGCATTTGAAATACAGCCACTTGAAATACAGCCATTTTGTGCAAAGATATATTTACTGCAGGCCTACTGAGGTTCAGGCCCTCTGAGATACTACCTCTACATACAGGGGTTTGAATTAGGCATTTGAAATACAGCCATTTTGTGCAAAGATATATTTATTGCAGGCCTACACTGGTTCAGGCCCTGTGAGATACTACCTCTACATACAGGGGTTTGAATTAGGCATTTGAAATACAGCCATTTTGTGCAAAGATATACTTATTGCAGGCCTACACTGGTTCAGGCCCTGTGAGATACTACCTCTACATACACGGGTTGGAATTAGGCATTTGAAATACAGCCATTTGAAATACAGCCATTTTGTGCAAAGATATTGTGGCGAAACCAACCTCGCCACTGGGTTTTGGAGGAGCCTGGCTACAAGCCTCTTGCCCCAGGATTATGGGCCCTCTCATCAGCCAGGCTTACTTTGTTCACAAAGGACTTGTGGCCCCTGGTCTAATTCGTGCCATTTTGGGATGTTAAATGACTATGTGTATTGAAAAGGGTGGGACATTGTATACGTTGAGTAGTGAGGTCTGTTCCATTGTGTCTCTGTGTGTATTGGCGATGTCCCTTGTCCTAAGAGAGATAATTGAATTATGTCTCGGTTGTCTCCAGGACAGAGGACATTGTGTATTCTCCTGCCTGTGATGATTGCATCAACCCAGAGTGAGGTAATTGTGTCACAGACAGAGGGGAAGATTTTGTGTGGGAGTGTCTGAGTGTATTGTACGTGGTTATTGGCTGTTTTTACAAAACCCTGTGGGTGGTAACCTTGTTGGAAAATGTGTATAAATCAATGCTTGTGTGTTCAAATAAAGAGTTCCTGTTTTACCCTTCATCAAGTTGAGGCTGGTGTTTGAGTAACTGATCGACACTGGGGGATTGCTATATGCTGCAGATTTGCTATACTCCCCTGGCTATAACTACTAGCTCTTGTAAGAGCTGTTCCTGCTCTCGGGATTTAGGAGAGGTTCACCCACTGGAGCCTGGAGCCTTGTCGTAGGTCCAGGGTGGGTAGGAGACGCCGAGACCTCAACCAAGCTTCGGCGGTTCGTGGGGTCTGCGGCGCTTACGGTGTCAAGTGGAGTGCTTGGGGACCTCTCGAAGCACTAGGAGCATCTATCAACGGAGGTACCCGGTCGGGGTGCTAGGAGATCCGTTACATTGGTGGCAAGCAGTGGGATGGCGTCCTAGTGAGAGGAGAAGCAGCTCGGAGACACCGTTCATGGATTTACAAAATTAAGGGCAACGATAGTATCCGTACAGCGCCCCTGGCTACAGCAATATGGATGCCGTTGGTTCCTGCACAGCATTCCATGAGGAAGATCACCCGGATTACAGGGATGCCGAGCGGAAAGGCGTATGGCACCAGGCCCTGGAGGACGTGCAGCGTCGGAGGGGTGAGAGTCTTCCCAGTGAGGAGCAGAGATTACGAATGCGATTGGCGCTGCAACTACCTCTACTGGGAGAGCAACCATTGACGGAGTGGGTGTCAGAGCTTGAGACACTGGTATGGCAGGAAACCTGGCTGGATGACGCTTACCAAGCACTATGGTGGGACACAGTACGACAGTCTCCATGGATGGAGCAGTACGCCAAGCCCGAGGGTGAGGAATATAATGGCCCTGGTTTATTGTGGGAGTCTTTTGAAGACATTGACTTTGGGAGCACAGAAGAGTCTAGATTTTGGGACATTACTGACTACAGGGGGGACTTGCACAATTGGCCTACAACTAGTGGGATCTGACCTTTCTGGTCCAAAGGGAGTGGGAGCTGGAGCAAGATTATCAACAGTTGTTTCGCTCCATTCAAGCCCAGCGCAAGATACAAGACAGTTGGATACCAGGCCCAGACCTGCAGCCCTACCCCTGGCAAGTCACAGCTGAGGTATCCCATATTTCCTCACCAACTGTGGAGGTAGGGGACTTAATAGACTGGTACTGGGAGGAACCCCAGTCGGCAGGTGGAGATGGGACCGTAGTCACTCCACCGGCCCAACAGGGTGGCTGGGCAGGCGGCCCAGATCCCCAACTGCCACTGGGAGTACAGGGAGAGGAGATTGTCGGTCCCTCATCTCTGCAACAACCAGAATCACTGGTAGTGGAGACAGTCGGTCTCACTACCCAGTGGCAGTATACTCTACAGGGAGAGGAGACAGTCGGTCTCACTCCCCAGCCACAGGGGGACAGCACCCCTAACTCCAATGATGCAGATGGGACCGCTGTCTCTGCACCAGGCCTACCGGGATGCTGGACGGCCGGTACAGATTCCCCACCAACCCCGCAGGAATGCCAGGAGGAGGAGGTAAGCGATCCCTCCTCTCCCCAGCTGATCCGCAACAAGGTCCTGGGGGTAGGATTCCCTGACCCCATCCCAGCGGAAGAGCTGGCATCTGGGCAGAGCGCAGTAGGCCTCTGCCCTCCTCTATCCTCTTCTCCAGAGGCTGACTCCACACCAGCTTCCCCAGCGGAAGAGCTGGTTGAGCTCTCTAGAGGGGTCTATCAAGATGAAAGCCATGGTGAGATGTGCTATGATGGACCACCCATCTTTCCTAGGAGCAGAAGTGAGATTCCTACTAGGACTTGGTAAGAGACACAGAAAATGATATTTCATTTTATTAAGACTACTTTGATAGTGTGGGTGAAATTATACCATCTAGATTGGCGAATAAATAAATACATTTATTGATCATCTCCATATTGAGGTGTAGTCTTAGGATATTGTGAGGCTTCATTCTACCTGCAGAAGAATCTAGACTCATAATCTAGCAAAGCATTAAATAATTGCTTTTATATATATATATATATATATATATATATATATATATATATATTAATAGAACATTCTTCGCCAAGCTAAGTGATGGATTCCCACAGGAAAGACTTATTTCAAGTCCTTCCCATTTAAGATTTGGTCTAGCAAAATCCTAGATCCCTGTTATTTGTCTTAATAGTCTTACCAAAGTTATATGTGTGAAAATAGTCCAGGATGGGGCGGAAGGATACAGTTATCTCTTCTAAGTTATATCCTTGAATGGATTTGCCCATCTTGAAGTCATGTGATGTGTAGTTGGTTAGGGGGGGCAGAATGTATTTAGCATTCTATAATGATGTCTAGGATTAGACATGCTCATCTTGATATCATGAGGTTTCCTCTGAACAGAAGTAATGTATATAACTTATGTTCCTACTTTGATATCCTAACCTAATAATAGCTTGGTTATAATGTGACAAGTTATTTCCACTCACATGTATTGTTAAGCCTGTAATGCTTTATATTAATGCTATATATATATTCATTTGCATGTATCATTGTGTTTATTTACTTATATATTTTTATAACCTTGTAACCAATAAATCTGCATATTTTTTATAATACCTGTGTATTATTGTATAATGCAGAACTACATTTTATCATTAACGTCATCTCAAGTCAAAAATAACTCATTTATCTGAGGAAATAGTTGGACTCAGATGTGAATTGTATCAATTAGGTTGTCTACAATTCACTAGGTCATGATTTTAAGAATTTATGACAAATTTTATAAATTTTCTTTTTTTATGATTAATTATTTTTATGACCATAATTAATAATTCTTAATTGAATTATTACCCCCCGACATAAATGGAGGCCCCAGTGAGATTGATTGATGAGATGACATATTAATGATAAATTGTCATGTGTATTGTTGCTGGCATTAGAATGCTACAGCCAGATCACCTTTACAACCCTTAGAAGGGCGTGGTATATACATAGTCAAAATTAATGTCCTGGTACTGAAGGGGTTAAGCCCATACCAGAACCACAGATGAGTTGTTGCAGTAAAGTGTTATTACACGAATGCAACCAGTGCATGACATGTAAATCCACTCAGGAGTTGTTTGTCTATGCTAAACACAATTGATGTTTTTGTATCGCCAGAAATTAATAGTAAATTGTCCCAAGATAGGGAACAGATGTAGGTCTCATTAGCCTAGGCGGTACATGGTCCGGTTCTAGTCCTTTGTTTGACTCAGGAACCTTCCTATTAATTCCTGGCCAGTTAACTCCCATAGTTGGAGATTTACCCCCATATACAGGAAGGTTGAGTTTAGTAGCTCAGGGCGTTACAGGATAATAGAGGAACTTTATACATAAAGTCTGACCCGATGTTATTGATAAATAGAATCTATAAGAGAACAGTTTTAAACAGGTTAGTGATGTTGACGTAACCATGCTTTCTTATAGGATACTAATGTACAATTTGCAATTGCCACAGATATGATAATCCCCCAAGGAGGGAGTTTTTTATCTATCTCTGATTAATCGTTTCAGATTTTTTTTTTATCTGTTTGTGAATTATTATTTTTTTAAGCAGAGTATCTAGAACCTGTGAATTTGTTTTAGTAGTGAAAAGCGCAAAACTGTATTTAAATACCTCTGTTAACTAACCCTAGTTGCACTTAAAAAGTGGTGAGGGGTGAGGAGTAGTTTGCGATAACAGCAGACCACAGTATACTCCCAGGGGTCACAGAGCTGTGTCATGTATACAGTTTTCCTGCAGATGCTGTATGTCCCAAAATGTTGCCCACCATCTTAAAGATGGGAGGGGGGAAGGAGCGCATTCCTAAATCTAGGTAGATGTCAGTGAAAAGGTCAGAGGTCGCAAAGCTGCGCTGCGAGCTGATTTCTTAAGTCAGCCTAATGGAAAGGAAGAGTAAGATTCTCCCAACTTCATTGAATGTAAATTCTTTATCTCATGAAGTGAATAAAGAGTAAAGGAAAAGTTGTTTAATACTTCGCTGACATAAGAATGTCCAGTAAACGAAGCGAACTGCTTCATTAAATTAATAATTATAGCAAGTCAATAAATGATTAATGATATTGATTACTAATCAATTTTTTGGAAGAATAGTTATATCTATTCATGGTACCCTGTAGTTTGTTTTTCTTTGAAAAAAAAACAAAACATAAAAGTCCTCAACTTGCTGCTGGCTAAAATATGGCATATGTCAAAGGCCTAAATTAGGCAGGTATATGTTTGATAAAGTTTTTGCTGCGTTGTTGCTCATACTGTCTGTTGTTTTCTTAAGCTTAGATGATGGCCCAAGATGGGATCACGTGTAGATGGAAGGACAGATGGCGGAATCCTAAAAGTCTTTGTATCCGGAACCAAGAGAACCTGAGGTCAAGGCTATCCGTGACGCAAGAGACGTCCAGTCGGAGCCAACCCAGATGTATCCAAGATGTATCCAGGAGGGACAAGTGGGCAGAGCCCCAGGAGATTCGACAGCCGCTGCAAAAGTACATCACACCAATGCAACATGACAAAGTATTTGAGATCGCAGATATGAAGATATGATGCCAAGCACCGCTCGCTAATTCGAGTTGCCAAGTTGCTAACAAGCCAGGAAGCTATTACTTCCAGTTTTTCATTTTAGCAGCAACATTATTAAGTTAGAGGACCAAAGAAAGATCTTATAACTAGAGACAAGTTTCCAGAAAATGACCGAAACGTCTTTCTCTCTACAGTGGTCATAAAAGAAAAGAACGAAACAATTGTATAATATGCCATATGTTTATAGTAGGTGTCTATAGAATAGACCCACTATAAAGTGTTCTCAGTGGTCTCAAATAAATATTGTTAATTGACTGAGTATGCCTTGTTTTATTTTTATTAAGAATAATCTTTTATTTTTATCATTTTAAAATAATGATGAGACGGCTGAGTTTAATGAAACTACTGCGCTATTTGTATTAGAGAGAGGGAGCAGAGGGACCAGTTACACAGTAGTGGTTTAAGCTTATCTGTCTAGAAGGCTAATTAGAATATAGGGGGAGAACCTAGTTAGTTTCACTAGAAGTCCCTATGCCCTTACCCTACTTGACCTAGTCTAGTCGGGGTGATAGCCTTAATGGCTGTAGTCGGAGCACTCGTCTTGAAAAAGACGACCCCCAGCCTCAGGAACCTCGGGCCTGTACTAAGAGTCCCTATGCTCTTACCTCTCTATCGGTTGTTGTCCTTTTTCATCCGACGCGTTTCGCCAGGTGTGGCTCTTCAGGGAATGACGAGGATGTTCAGGTGATGAAGGCAGTAGCTCTCACCTGTATCGATCATGTATATTATCATGTATAATTGTATAATATGCGTTCTATGAACCGGGGCGTTTATCACTAATACAAGGAACGTAACATACTTGTGCAATGAGCAGGACACTGGGTCAGTGGGCATACTATGCAGTGGGTCAGATTTGGGTGTAAATAAGTTTGTGACGCCAGTTGCAGCTTGCGCAGGTACTGTAGAAGGGCCCTTTAAGATGGTATAGCTCATGTACTAGGTTAGGAATGCCAGAGGGGGATATTGTCTCTGTATTGTGTCAACGGTGTCTCCTACCTTAGTACGGCTGGACTCCTGTATCCTGGCTCACATGCAACAAAATGAGTGCTGTAAATAGGAGTAATGGAGGAATGATGGAATTCCACACAGCAAAGAGGGTCCAACTTGTCTTTACTTGAGGTTATCTTATGCAGCTCTAGATCCATACAGTTATACAGCATTAGTCTTGGGTCCCAGCAGGTATTGGCAATATGTGTCAGGAATTATATTCATATTCTGCATCTAGTACATACGCCTTTAAGAATCTGGCAGGTATCTGTCTTCTGCTCTGTCTATCTTCTGCTTTGTTTGGGCCTGACTAGCTATGGAGGTACTTATCTTCTCCTTGTATTTGGAATCTGTACTTACAGGACTGCTCGCAGGGAATGGTGGTTTCTTCCTGGAGATCTAGTAGTTCTGAAGATGGCTACTTTCTTTGTCATCCAGCTGAGGTAAGGAACTCAGGCTGGGTATGTTGCTTTGGGCCTCAGGTTAGGCCTGAATCCTTAGTTGGGATCCCTGTTTCTGGGAGCTCCTATTGACCCAGCCTACCCCAACAGGGGTGGCTGGTACACTGCCTAGAACTTTCTATCCTCCCTCTGAAGTAGGGGTGGGAACATTCCACTCCTCCTCAGATAGGGGGAAGCTAGCCTGGAATGGTATATTCCAGTCTAGATCTATTAACTAGCTTGGTTCTGCTACATGCTGCTGCCACCTGCTGGTGTACATGAATATTACAGCATAAATATAATGCTACAGACCTGGAAAATACACATTGTAGAGGAAATGATGCAAACTTATACCAGATGACATTATGCATATACCTAACATTATGAAGCAGGGGAACAGAAGTTTAGTGACATACTTCAGGATGTTACACTTGTAGTTAAACTAATCATAAAGTTTGTGCGTTAGATTTGTGTCGTAAAAGTACACACAAAGTTGTGATACATTTATTCCAAGGTAAAACCTGCGTTCCCCAATCCATAATGATTTGAAGCATTTAGCCCTTTATTGCATTTCAGCCTATTCAACTTTCTAATAACAAAATTAAATATGCCGAAAAGGGGGGATTTGTTGTGCCTTTTCATAGGTAAATGCATTGATATCCAATTTATTCTAGTCAAGATGGATGTTCATTTCCTTTAAGAGCCATGCTTGACTATATTTACAATTTTGTATGTCTTGAGTAGGCCAAAGTAAGGTCATACAAAGGTTTCTGCTCTTTAATGTTATTCTTCTCATGAATGTACCAGTCTGAGAAGATGCCTCCTTGTCTACTTATAAATTTATGACGGAAGATAAAGATAAGCTCTATGCAGCTGGTGATAATTACCTATACAATTAGGCATTTATTAATGAAGCTAAATATATAATATTCATGTATTCATTTAATGAGCCTTAGTTAGTCCTTAGCATAAGACAATCAGTAGGACATATATATATTTGTTTATATTATATTGTTATATGTTACGAAGACAATATGTATCCAGTATATTGTATATACAGGGAGTGCAGAATTATTAGGCAAGTTGTATTTTTGAGGATTAATTTTATTATTGAACAACAACCATGTTCTCAATGAACCCAAAAAACTCATTAATATCAAAGCTGAATATTTTTGGAAGTAGTTTTTAGTTTGTTTTTAGTTTTAGCTATTTTAGGGGGATATCTGTGTGTGCAGGTGACTATTACTGTGCATAATTATTAGGCAACTTAACAAAAAACAAATATATACCCATTTCAATTATTTATTTTTACCAGTGAAACCAATATAACATCTCAACATTCACAAATATACATTTCTGACATTCAAAAACAAAACAAAAACAAATCAGTGACCAATATAGCCACCTTTCTTTGCAAGGACACTCAAAAGCCTGCCATCCATGGATTCTGTCAGTGTTTTGATCTGTTCACCATCAACATTGCGTGCAGCAGCAACCACAGCCTCCCAGACACTGTTCAGAGAGGTGTACTGTTTTCCCTCCTTGTAAATCTCACATTTGATGATGGACCACAGGTTCTCAATGGGGTTCAGATCAGGTGAACAAGGAGGCCATGTCATTAGATTTTCTTCTTTTATACCCTTTCTTGCCAGCCACGCTGTGGAGTACTTGGACGCGTGTGATGGAGCATTGTCCTGCATGAAAATCATGTTTTTCTTGAAGGATGCAGACTTCTTCCTGTACCACTGTTTGAAGAAGGTGTCTTCCAGAAACTGGCAGTAGGACTGTGAGTTGAGCTTGACTCCATCCTCAACCCGAAAAGGCCCCACAAGCTCATCTTTGATGATACCAGCCCAAACCAGTACTCCACCTCCACCTTGCTGGCGTCTGAGTCGGACTGGAGCTCTCTGCCCTTTACCAATCCAGCCACGGGCCCATCCATCTGGCCCATCAAGACTCACTCTCATTTCATCAGTCCATAAAACCTTAGAAAAATCAGTCTTGAGATATTTCTTGGCCCAGTCTTGACGTTTCAGCTTGTGTCTTGTTCAGTGGTGGTCGTCTTTCAGCCTTTCTTACCTTGGCCATGTCTCTGAGTATTGCACACCTTGTGCTTTTGGGCACTCCAGTGATGTTGCAGCTCTGAAATATGGCCAAACTGGTGGCAAGTGGCATCTTGGCAGCTGCACGCTTGACTTTTCTCAGTTCATGGGCAGTTATTTTGCGACTTGGTTTTTCCACACGCTTCTTGCGACCCTGTTGACTATTTTGAATGAAACGCTTGATTGTTCGATGATCACGCTTCAGAAGCTTTGCAATTTTAAGAGTGCTGCATCCCTCTGCAAGATATCTCACTATTTTTGCCTTTTCTGAGCCTGTCAAGTCCTTCTTTTGACCCATTTTGCCAAAGGAAAGGAAGTTGCCTAATAATTATGCACACCTGATATAGGGTGTTAATGTCATTAGACCACACTCCTTCTCATTACAGAGATGCACATCACCTAATATGCTTAATTGGTAGTAGGCTTTCGAGCCTATACAGCTTGGAGTTAGACAAGATGATGTGGTCAAAATACTCATTTGCCTAATAATTCTGCACGCAGTGTATTTCTCATTAGGAGAATATCTGTCTCTAAAAGAGTGTCTGTGAAGATGTGTGTTTTGTAACAATTATTCACATCTTTGGTATGAGAGGAGGTACTGATATCTCTGTGAGAAAACAAGGCCATTCAAGTTATTTATGATCCATAAATCAACAGTGTGAGAAACATTCAGAGAGAAGCCTAGGTCTGTCTCTAATTGCTACAAGTGTCAGAATTAATCCCTACGGCTTTGAATTAAAGCTTTTAAGGTCATATGTATATTCAGACTTACATAAGTTAACCCTTTATACTATGATGCAAATAGCTTACACAGCAGTGCCACCTAGGTATGAGTAGGTGACATTACAACAGTAGCAAAAGTGCATTCTGGGTAAGGTTATGATGTCACATTTTTTATCAATGGTCACGCCCATCCGACAATGATTGGAAAGTTCCTAGGACTAGGAAGGTGTGTCTAACTGATAAGTTTGTGATCATAAACCATACACAGGAGGAGAAAAAAAGGAGAAAAAGAGGAAAAAAGGAGAGAACGAAGAGAGAGAGAGAGAGAAGAGAAAGTTGAGCTCTCTAGAGGGGTCTATCAAGATGAAAGCCATGGTGAGATGTGCTATGATGGACCACCCATCTTTCCTAGGAGCAGAAGTGAGATTCCTACTAGGACTTGGTAAGAGACACAGAAAATTATATTTCATTTTATTAAGACTAATTTGATAGTGTGGGTGAAATTATACCATCTAGATTGGTGAATAAATAAATAAATTAATTGATCATCTCCATATTGAGGTGTAGTCTTAGGATATTGTGAGGCTTCATTCTACCTGCAGAAGAATCTAGACTCATAATCTAGCAAAGCATTAAATAATTGCTTATATATATATATATATTAATAGAACATTCTTCGCCAAGCTAAGTGATGGATTCCCACAGGAAAGACTTATTTCAAGTCCTTTTCATTTAAGATATGGTCTAGCAAAATCCTAGATCCCTGTTATTTGTCTTAATAGTCTTACCAAAGTTATATGTGTGAAAATAGTCCAGGATGGGGCGGAAGGATACAGTTATCTCTTCTAAGTTATATCCTTGAATGGATTTGCCCATCTTGAAGTCATGTGATGTGTAGTTGGTTAGGGGGGGCAGAATGTATTTAGCATTCTATAATGATGTCTAGGATTAGACATGCCCATCTTGATATCATGAGGTTTTCTCTGAACAGAAGTAATGTATATAACTTATGTTCCTACTTTGATATCCTAACCTAATAATAGCTTGGTTATAATGTGACAAGTTATTTCCACTCACATGTATTGTTAAGCTTGTAATGCTTTATATTAACGCTATATATATTCATTTGCATGTATCATTGTGTTTATTTACTTATATATGTTTATAACCTTGTAACCAATAAATCTGCATATTTTTATAATACCTGTGTATTATTGTATAATGCAGAACTACATTTTATCATTAACGTCATCTCACGTCAAAAAGAACTTATTTATCTGAGGAAATAGTCGGACTCAGATGTGAATTGTATCAATTAGGTTGTCTACAATTCACCAGGTCATGATTTTAAGAATTTATGACAAATTTTATTAATTTTATTTTTTTATGATTAATTATTTTTATGACCATAATAAATAATTCTTAATTGAATTATTACCCCCCGACAGGGGTTAAACCTACGCGTTTCGTGTCTTATGGCTAGACACTTCATCAGGTTCAGATTACAATCTTGTTGCCTATGTAAAGCAGGATTATTATTAAAGTGTGTCCAGCCGTAAGACACTAAATGCTTTGTTCTTAATCCTGCTCTAAGTGTCCTCCTTTAGACATCATGATGGTATAGTTATATAATTTCAGCTGTATGGTGTTTGTTGGGAAAGGCCTATTATATGTAGGAGGGGCTTATAATAATAGTCTGGGTCTATAATTTAGCACGGCTCACTACGCGCACCACCTTTATTCTCCAAAATTTCTGGGGGCTCCCCTGGCGGTCTTGTTATATAGCTGAGGTCCAGGCCCAGATGTGACTACTACCTCTCAAGCCCCTATAGCTATGCCACTGGCCACAGAAACTCTGCAGTCTTTGGGAGAACTTTGCATATCCCCTTCTTCCCCTACTCAGCCCCTCTGACATGAGCATCTGAGCATTTCATGGCAAGGGCTTTTTCTGGAGATCTGGTGATGTACCAGGCTCTCCATAGGTAAGTTAGGTGGAGGCTTCCACCTAGCACTGAGCCCAGTGACGTCACGAGAAAAACGGCTAGGGCAGCACTAAAGCCCACCTTTCGGTGACGTCACCGGGGACACTGCTAGGTGTTAGCCTCTGCCTAGCAGTGTAAAAATGTAAACAACAAAGCCCTTGCCCTACACGATCCAGCGCAGGACAAGTGAGAGCATCGGAGCATGAAATGCTCCGATACTGATGTCAGAGGGGCTGAGTGGGGGAAGAAGGGGATATGTCCGGGTTCAGCTCTGAACCCAGACAACCACTTTAATTACAGTTGTGGTTTGGACAAGGTCAAGTATGCCACTGCAGCAAATGCCTGGCCCCAGCAGTGACAGGTCCCCAAGTGGTACATCATTGCTGTGTCATATGACGCTCAGGAACACAGCTCTGCTGAGGCCAGTCATTGGCTGTAGTGGTGCACTTGCCCCCGTCCATGCAGATTTTTACAGACAAGGACCAAAAGCAAAGTGAGCCAGTGAGAAACAGGTAAGTGTGTTCCTCTTCACAAGTTCCGCTGGCTGGGGTGCGGGAGAGATAAAAAAAAAAAGCTCTGGACACTCCCTCCAAAGGGAAGTTCCACCAGATTTTTTATTGTCCTAATGAATATAAAATGGAAAAAATTAAATAAGGCCACATTTACATCACCATTTAGTTTTTTTTTATTCAGAAAAACAGAAGAAAAAAAAAAGATTCGTTGTGCTTATTTTGCATCCGTTTTTGTCACTTCTATACATCGATCTGAGATCTGATATTTTTGACGGCATAAAAAGTCCATGCTCAAAATAAAGGATTTTATTTTTATTTTTCTGTCTATTCTGATTAATCAGAAGAGTGGAAAACGGTAACGTGAATATTGCCTATCTTTGAAAATTGTATCGTATGCAGTCCTATGTTTCCAAGGTTATAGACTACAGATAAACTCTGTGTAGTCTGATCCTCCTAGCCGACTATTCCCTGATAGAGACAGAACTCTAGAGATTGCCTTACTGCAAGTTCTGTTAATCATTGCAAAAATAATGTATTCATAACATAATTTTGGTGTAATTTGAGCTAAAAAACTAAACAAAAAAAACACTGGGGTAAAGGCCTTGGACTAAATTTCTTAAGGGTCTTAGACACTTTTAGACATTTGTTACACCTCATCAGAAGAGGGAGTGTGGCTTATTGGAAAGGGAAAGACATAGAGGTGAAAGGGTTTGGATTCAACGAGGCTTGGCTTATTTGACATGGTGCACCTAAAAATAATTGCCGTACTTTAAACCAACAAATTGGTAGTTTAAAGGTAGACTAGACAGTCTAAAGATGCGCCATTTATCAGCCTGTGTAAGCCACTGTGATAAAATGTAGCGCAGTTTAAAACTGTCTAGTCTAAGTTTACACTAACTACTAAACGGTATTAGTAAATCTTCCCCATTGTGTCCTTAAGGAATTTTGTTATGTGAGCAGTAACACACCCTAGGTTTACAGAAGGATACAATCAGATTAAAGCTGTTCTGGGTCTGATCCCAGAAAATTATTGTCTCTAACAAGCACTAAAGCTAAAAGTGAACTGGAAAAATCCCAATTTAAGGGCCAACTCAGCTTGACTATATGTGTACAATAGTTTTGGATTACATATGTGATTCTACGCCAGGAAAAATATCACACATATAACAGCCCAAACAGAGTCTCAAACTTTCTAGTTCTTTTACATGCTTATTTATGTAGAGTAAATGTGAATGTAAAGTGCATTTTACATCCAAAGTGTGTATACCTTTCATTTGTGCATTTTTACAACCTGAGTTAATGATAATGAGTACTACGTGCAGCGGTACCCCACCACCGGGCCACGGATCATCTGGTACTGCTCCGCAGGGAGTGCCGGTGTTGAACGGCGGGGACAGGAACTGTTGGCTCCTGTGCCCCATCGTTTAGCCTCATAGGCTGAAGGCCGCAAGGCCTGATGCCTATGAGGCAGTGCTAAGGTCAGAGGTGGCGTGACGCCAGAGACCCGATTCAAGAGGTTGCGATGATATTCTCGACCGTCTGTACTGTAATGCAGGAAGCCGAGGCAGCAGGCTGGAAGAGGCCTGCATCACAGAAAGCTAGGTGGAGGTGAGTATTTAGCGCTTTTTAATTAATTTTTCCTTTTTGAACACTACAGGGGCACCAAGGAGGAGGCACTATATATTTATTTATATATATATATATATATATATATACACTCACCTAAAGAATTATTAGGAACACCTGTTCTATTTCTCATTAATGCAATTATCTAGTCAACCAATCACATGGCAGTTGCTTCAATGCATTTAGGGGTGTGGTCCTGGTCAAGACAATCTCCTGAACTCCAAACTGAATGTCAGAATGGGAAAGAAAGGTGATTTAAGCAATTTTGAGCGTGGCATGGTTGTTGGTGCCAGACGGGCCGGTCTGAGTATTTTACAATCTGCTCAGTTACTAGGATTTTCACGCACAACCATTTCTAGGGTTTACAAAGAATGGTGTGAAAAGGGAAAAACATCCAGTATGCGGCAGTCCTGTGGGCAAAAATGCCTTGTGGATGCTAGAGGTCAGAGGAGAATGGGCCGACTGATTCAAGCTGATAGAAGAGCAACGTTGACTGAAATAACCACTCGTTACAACCGAGGTATGCAGCAAAGCATTTGTGAAGCCACAACACGCACAACCTTGAGGCGGATGGGCTACAACAGCAGAAGACTCCACCGGGTACCACTCATCTCCACTACAAATAGGAAAAAGAGGCTACAATTTGCACAAGCTCAACAAAATTGGACTGTTGAAGACTGGAAAAATGTTGCCTGTTCTGATGAGTCTCGATTTCTGTTGAGACATTCAAATGGTAGAGTCCGAATTTGGCGTAAACAGAATGAGAACATGTATCCATCCTCTGATGGCTACTTCCAGCAGGATAATGCACCATGTCACAAAGCTCGAATCATTTCAAATTGGTTTCTTGAACATGACAATGAGTTCACTGTACTAAAATGGCCCCCACAGTCACCAGATCTGAACCCAATAGAGCATCTTTGGGATGTGGTGGAACGGGAGCTTCGTGCCCTGGATGTGCATCCCTCAAATCTCCATCAACTGCAAGATGCTATCCTATCAATATGGGCCAACATTTCTAAAGAATGCTATCAGCACCTTGTTGAATCAACGCCACGTAGAATTAAGGCAGTTCTGAAGGCAAAATGTGGTCCAACACCGTATTAGTATGGTATTCCTAATAATTCTTTAGGTGAGTGTATATATATATATATATATGAAGACGCACTACTAGGGGGGCACTATATGTAAAAAGGCCACAACTCGGGGGGCATTATATGTGAAGAGGGCCCTACTGGGGGCCGTTAAATGTGAAGAGGACACTACTGGTGGGTGTTTATGTACAGTACAGACCAAAAGTTTGGACACACCTTCTCATTCAAAGAGTTTTCTTAATTTTCAGGACTATGAAAATTGTAGATTCACACTGAAGGCATCAAAACTATGAATTAACACATGTGGAATTATATACATAACAAACAAGTGTGAAACAACTGAAAATATGTCATATTCTAGGTTCTTCAAAGTAGCCACCTTTTGCTTTGATTACTGCTTTGCACACTCTTGGCATTCTCTTGATTAGCTTCAAGAGGTAGTCTCCTGAAATGGTTTTTACTTCACAGGTGTGCCCTGTCGGGTTTAATAAGTGGGATTTCTTGCCTTATAAATGGGGTTGGGACCATCAGTTGCGATAAGGAGAAGTCAGGTGGATACACAGCTGATAGTCCTACTGAATAGACTGTTAGAATTTGTATTATGGCAAGAAAAAAGCAGCTAAGTAAAGAAAAACGAGTGGCCATCATTACTTTAAGAAATGAAGGTCAGTCAGTCAGCCGAAAAATTGGGAAAACTTTGAAAGTAAGGGCTATTTGACCATGAAGGACAGTGATGGGGTGCTGCGCCAGATGACCTGGCCTCCACAGTCACCGGACCTGAACCCAATCGAGATGGTTTGGGGTGAGCTGGACCGCAGAGTGAAGGCAAAAGGGCCAACAAGTGCTAAGCATCTCTGGGAACTTCTTCAAGACTGTTGGAAGACCATTTCAGGGGACTACCTCTTGAAGCTCATCAAGAGAATGCCAAGAGTGTGCAAAGCAGTAATCAAAGCAAAAGGTGGCTACTTTGAAGAACCTAGAATATGACATATTTTCAGTTGTTTTACACTTGTTTGTTATGTATATAATTCCACATGTGTTAATTCATAGTTTTGATGCCTTCATAGTCATGAAAATAAAGAAAACTCTTTGAATGAGAAGGTGTGTCCAAACTTTTGGTCTGTACTGTATATAGGGCACTACTGGGGGGCATTATATCTACTAGGGCCTAAATGGGGGATGATTACTAAGTAGGGGCACAAAAGAAGGCAATAATACTAATTATCTGTGTTCTGTTTGTTCAGTTATGCAGAAAGAAGTTGTGGAAAAAGTAAAGAGAACAACTCCAGTCAGAGGAGACATAATTGATAGTCACTGTGTGGGGGCGTATACGGGTTTATATTTTTTTGCGGTGCAGACGGATCACAGACCCATTCAAGTTGAATGGGTCTGGATCCGTTGCTGCAGCCACACGGATGGGGCCCATGCATTCAGGACCACAAATTGCTCCCCCAATGCACGGAACGGCCGAACAACGGCTGTGTGCAAGAGACTTAAGAGTGACACCTGTCATACAGATGCAAAGTAACTGTCAGTGTTGCACACCGATATACACGCTCCCTGCAGTTAGGAAATAGCTGACACGCTTCGTCACAAATTAACCCCTTAAGGACTCAGCCCTATTTCACCTTAAGGACTTGGCCATTTTTTTGCAAATCTGACCAGTGTCACTTTAAGTGCTGATAACTTTAAAACGCTTTGACTTATCCAGGCCATTCTGAGATTGTTTTTTCGTCACATATTGTACTTCATGACACTGGTAAAATGAAGTAAAAAAAAAATCATTTTTATTTATAAAAAATACCAAATTTACCAAATTTTTTTTAAAAATTGCAAATTTCCAGGTTTCAATTTCTCTACTTCTATAATACATAGTAATACCTCCAAAAATAGTTATTACTTTACATTCCCCATATGTCTACTTCATGTTTGGATCATTTTGGGAATGATATTTTATTTTTTGGGGATGTTACAAGGCTTAGAAGTTTAGAAGCAAATCTTGAAATTTTTCAGAGATTTTCAAAAACCCAATTTTTAAGGACCAGTTCAGGTCTGAAGTCACTTTGCGAGGCTTACATAATAGAAACCACCCAAAAATGACCCCATTCTTTAAACTACACCCCTCAAGGTATTCAAAACTGATTTTACAAACTTTGTTAACCCTTTAGGTGTTCCACAAGAATTAATGGAAAATAGAGATACAATTTCAAAATTTCACTTTTTTGGCAGATTTTCCATTTTAATAATTTTTTTCCAGTTACAAAGCAGGGGTTAACAGCCAAACCAAACTCAATATTTCTGGCCCTGATTCTGTAGTTTACAGAAACATCCGATATGTGGTCGTAAACCGCTGTACGGGCACACGGCAGGGCGCAGAGGGAAAGGAATGCCATACGGTTTTTGGAAGGCAGGTTTTGCTGGACTGTTTTTTTTGATACCATGTCCCATTTGAAGCCCCCCTGATGCACCCCTAGAGTAGAAACTCCATAAAAGTGACCCCATCTAAGAAACTACACCCCTCAAGGTATTCAAAACTGATTTTACAAATGTCGTTAACCCTTTAGGTGTACCACAAGAATTAATGGAAAATAGAGATACAATTTCAAAATGTCACTTTTTTGGCAGATTTTCCATTTTAATAATTTTTTTCCAGTTACAAAGCAAGGGTTAACAGCCAAACCAAACTCAATATTTCTAGCCCTGATTCTGTAGTTTACAGAAACACCCGATATGTGGTCGTAAACCGCTGTACGGGCACACGGCAGGGGGCAGAAGGAAAGGAATCTCATACGGTTTTTGGAAGGCAGGTTTTGCTGGACTGTTTTTTTTGACACCATGTCCCATTTGAAGCACCCCTGATGCACCCCTAGAGTAGAAACTCCATAAAAGTGACCCCATCTAAGAAACTACACCCCTCAAGGTATTCAAAACTGACTTTACAAACGTCGTAAACCCTTTAAAGTGACCCCATTTTAGAAACTACGGGATAGGTTTTGTTGGTACTAGTTTAGGGTACATATGATTTTTGGTTGCTCTATATTACACTTTTTGTGAGGCAAGGTAACAAGAAATAGCTGTTTTGGCACAGTTTTTATTTTTTGTTATTTACAACATTCATCTGACAGATTAGATCATGTGATATTTATATAGACCAGGTTGGCACGGATGCGGCGATACCTAATATGTATACTTTTTATTTATTTATGTAAGTTTTACACAATGATTTCTTTTTTTAAACAAAAGAAATCATGTTTTAGTGTTTTCATAGTCTGAGAGCCATAATTTTTTCAGTTTTTGGGTGATTACCTTGGGTAGGGTATGATTTTTGCGGGATGAGATGACGGTTTTATTGACTCTATTTTGGGGTGCATATGACTTTTTGATCGCTTGCTATTACACTTTTTGTGATGTAAGGTGACAAAAACATGTTTATTTAGCACAGTTTGTTATTTTTTATGGTGTTCACCTGAGGGGTTAGGTCATGTGATATTTTTATAGAGCCGGTCGATACGGACGCGGCGATACCAAATATGTATGCTTTTTTTTATTTATGTAAGTTTTACACAATAACAGCTTTTTTAAAACAAAAAAAATGATGTTTTAGTGTCTCCATATTCTGAGCCATAGTTTTTTTTATTTTTTTGCCGATTGTCTCAGGTAGGGGCTCATTTTTTGCGGGATGAGGTGACGTTTAGATTGGTACTATTTTGGTGGGCAAACGCCTTTTTCATCGCTTGCTGTTGTACTTTTTGTGATGTAAGGTGACAAAAAAATGGTTTATTTAGCACAGTTTTTATTTTTTATTTTTTACGGTGTTCATCTGAGGGGTTAGTTCATGTGATATGTTTATAGAGCCGGTCGATGCGGACGCGGCGATACCTAATATGTATACTCCCCCCCCCCTATTTTTTACTAATTTTTTTTAACTTTATTTGGGGAAAATGAAGTTTTTGTTTATTTTTACTTGAAACTTTTAATTTTTTGGGGGGAAAACTTTATCTTTTCAACTTTCTTCTTCACTTTATTTTTTGTCCCACTTTGGGACTTGAACTTTTGGGGGTCTGATCCTTTACAATTCATTCCAATACTTCTTTATTGGAATGCAGTGGCTGTATGAGTAATACTGTGTGTATTACTCATACAGCTTCCGGCCTGTGAGATCCAGGGGGCTGGATCTCACAGGCTCGTCACCGGAAGGCAGTGCGATGCCTTCCTTAGACATCGCGCTGCCTTCCATGCCATCGGGTCCCCCCCGATGGCACCACAACTTAGAAAAGCCGCAAACCGCAGGTCTGAATTGACGGGACCCCCCCGCGCATTTAGCCGAGGTGCCTGCTCAATGATTTGAGCAGGCACCTTGTTCCGATCACCGCCAGCCGGGCGGCGGTGATCGGAACAAAACATGACGTACCGGTAGGTCATGGGTCCTTAAGGACTCGGGAACCATGCCGTACCGATACGTCATGGGTCCCTAAGGGGTTAATTCAGATCAAATAGAATTTTCGGGCAAAATTCGGTGAAGTGTCCGAATCAAATTTTTCAAAACTTTGCTGGTGTCTAGTTATAAGTAATACAGGTCTTTAGCACAATATACTGATAAGAACTCATCACCAGCATTTACTGTGAGCTGTGAAATGATGATAATTATTAGGCTACTTTCACACTAGCGTTCGGAGCGGATCCGTCTGATGTTTCATCAGACGGATCAGCTCCGATAATGCAGACGTTCGCATCCGTTCAGAACGGATCCGTCTGCATTAAAACTTAGAAAATTTTCTAAGTATGAAAGTAGCCTGAACGGATCCGTCCAGACATTGTAAGTCAATGGGGAACGGATCCGCTTGAAGATTGAGCCATATGGTGTCATCTTCAAGCGGATCTGTCCCTATTGACTTACATTGTAAGTCTGGACGGATCTGCTCGCCTCCGCACGGCCAGGCGGACACCCGAACGCTGCAAGCAGCGTTCAGGTGTCCGCTCACTGAGCGGAGCGGAGGCTGAGCGCTGGCAGGCGGATGCATTCTCAGTGGATCCGCCTCCATTGAGAATGCATTGCGGTCGGGCGGCTGCGTTCAGGACCGCTCGTGAGCCCCTTCAAACGGAGCTCACGAGCGGACACCTGAACGCAGGTGTGAAAGTAGCCTAAGAGATGAGCTAAGTTCTTAAAAATTAAATTTGGCTGCTTTGCGGAATCTTACAAAAAAATTTGCTTCGTGACGAGAAGAGCATTTCTTTGTAAGTAGCGGGTGCAATGACAGGGAGCGGCGATTGTACATGATCGCAGCATATGATATAAATATTAAAGGGCTTCTGTCACCCCACTAAAGTGATTTTTTTTTTGTTTGGGCTAGTTAAATTAGTTATATTGCGATATATGAAAATATAATGGTCTTACTTACTTTGATCCAGCAGTTTCTTCCAAAAACGAAGTTTTATAATATGTAAATGAGGGCTCTACCAGCAAGTAGGGCGGCTACTTGCTGGTAGCTGCTGCAGAAAACCGCCCCCTCGTCATGTTGATTGACAGGGCCAGCCGGGATCTCCTCCTCCGGCCAGCCCTGTCGGCATTTCAAAAATCGCGCGCCTGTGTTCATTCGGCGCTCTGAGATGAAGAGGCTCGTCTCCTCAGAGCTCCCTCAGTGCGCCTGCGCCGATGACGTCTTCTATTTCGGTGATGTCATCGGCGCAGGCGCACTGAGGGAGTTCTGAGGAGACGAGCCTCCTTATCTCAGAGCGCCTGCGCCGAATGAACACAGGCGCGCGATTTTTGAAATGCCGACAGGGCTGGCCGGAGGAGGAGATCCCGGCTGGCCCTGTCAATCAACACGACGAGGGGGCGGTTTTCTGCAGCAGCTACCAGCAAGTTGCCGCCCTACTTGCTGGTAGAGACCTAATTTACATATTATAAAACTTTGTTTTTGGAAGAAACTGCTGGATCAAAGTAAGTAACACCATTATATTTTCATATATCGCAATATAACTAATTTAACTAGCCCAAAAAAAAAACAACACTTTAGTGGGGTGACAGAAGCCCTTTAAGGTCTTTCAGGGGTTGATCAGTTAAAAAAATGTAATTGTAGTTACCTAATTGGTAGTGGCCATTTTGTTTGAAGATCCAGCACAAAATCTTGTGCAGTGTGTGATGATGTCATCATGCTGGCCAGCGTGGTGACATCATACATCACCACGCACGAGATTTCACGCGGAATCTTCTAGCAAGATGACTGCGTCGTCGTCGTCACGCTTAATTGGAAGACGTATGATTTTTTTTTTTACCACCATTTCTGGGAAAGTTGATTAGTTACCATGAAGCACGAAGAAATTCGGCTTTGTGGCGAATAGAATTTTCCCTGAAATTTTACCACTTTGGATACTTCGATTTGCTTAACACTAATAATTAACACCAAAATAATCTAGTCATGTCACACCAGCCTCCAAAATATCACAGCCTTTTTCATAGGAAAAAAGTTGCCAGTTTTTATGGACTGTCATAAATTTCGGGATGGTTGGGCGGTGATTGGGGTCCCATATTGTGCCCCTTGGGTTCTTGTTACCCCCCTGAATGTCTACACAGCCCAACCAGCAGACACCCAGCTCAGCCTTTCCAGCTACTATCCCAACTATTTCCACTTGCGCGGCCCCTGACATTTGACAGAACTTGCAGCAGCTGTGACGTCAGACGTCAGCCCCGCCCAATAACACTCTCAGCTCTGTCACGGAAGCTCCTGCGTCCACATGACAGCGCCCAGATGCAGCTGACGCCCCTCATTAGCCTATCACTGCTCGCCTAGCCGCCTATATGCCGGAGGACACGCCCACTTCCGCGGACTCCTCGGCGAATCGCCGAAGCGCTCGCTGGAGACGTCACGTGACATGCCATCCTCCTGACCTCTACGCGGCCCCGCCCCATGACGTGTTCCTGCAGACCCCACCCGTTCGTGCTGGATTCGTGCATGCGCAATACCGGGCCGGGTTGGCAGGAAAGATGGCGGCGGCGGCGGGAGGAGTCCGGGGTTGAGAGAGCGGCCCGGGGAACGGGGACATGGCGAGATTGGGAGATTATTTCCTGCTGGTTGGCTATGACTTTAACAAGAGAGGTGAGAATGGGAGGGGAGAGGGGCTCAGAGGTGTCTGGGAATCTGTGCACACCCCGGGGGAGAGTGAGGTTCCTCGGTGATGGGGGGAGGATGAGCGCTGCGGGGGTGTGCGGAGGCTGCACGAGCGGTGTGAGGGACAGAAAGTGAAAGTGTGCACGGTGCCGTGTAATGTATGGGTATTATGTGCTGCTGTGTGCACTGCTGAGTAGGTGGCATATGTGCACCCACCATTCATCACTGCATGGCACTGCCATCTGCCATGTATATTAATGAGAAGCACCTATAGATATAATGCCTATGGGCTGCACTGGAGATGTTCAGGACGTGTCCACTTGTTTACATTCCTCTCCCAGCCGCCCTGTACTCCCTGTAACCTGATGCTCCTGGCCCTGGGTGCCCTGATGATGACAGGCCTGATAAGTCTCATTATATTACAGGAAGTCGCCACTAAGCTTCTGATCACAGCTGCACTAAATCCTGCTCCTTCTGTACAGTCCACCCTGGCCACCTAAAGTCAGATTGAAACGTCCGTGCTTGGATGTGTCATGGCCCGACCCCCACTGACCCAAACTCACATCCTCATAGATCCCTTGGATGCTGTGAGGGTGTAGTTGGCTTGTCCCCCCTCTGATGTCGGGATGCAGTTGGCTTGTCCCCCCTCTGATGTCGGGATGCAGTTGGCTTGTCCCCCCTCTGATGTCGGGATGCAGTTGGCTTGTCCCCCCTCTGATGTCGGGATGCAGTTGGCTTGTCCCCCCTCTGATGTCGGGATGCAGTTGGCTTGTCCCCCCTCTGATGTCGGGATGCAGTTGGCTTGTCCCCCCTCTGATGTCGGGATGCAGTTGGGTTGTGCCCCCCTCTGATGTCGAGATGCAGTTGGGTTGTGCCCCCCTCTGATGTCGAGATGCAGTTGGGTTGTGCCCCCCTCTGATGTCGAGATGCAGTTGGGTTGTGCCCCCCTCTGATGTCGGGATGCAGTTGGGTTGTGCCCCCCTCTGATGTCGAGATGCAGTTGGGTTGTGCCCCCCTCTGATGTCGAGATGCAGTTGGGTTGTGCCCCCCTCTGATGTCGGGATGCAGTTGGGTTGTGCCCCCCTCTGATGTCGGGATGCAGTTGGGTTGTGCCCCCCTCTGATGTCGGGATGCAGTTGGGTTGTGCCCCCCTCTGATGTCGGGATGCAGTTGGGTTGTGCCCCCCTCTGATGTCGGGATGCAGTTGGGTTGTGCCCCCCTCTGATGTCGGGATGCAGTTGGGTTGTGCCCCCCTCTGATGTCGGGATGCAGTTGGGTTGTGCCCCCCTCTGATGTCGAGATGCAGTTGGGTTGTGCCCCCCTCTGATGTCGGGATGCAGTTGGGTTGTGCCCCCCTCTGATGTCGGGATGCAGTTGGGTTGTGCCCCCCTCTGATGTCGGGATGCAGTTGGGTTGTGCCCCCCTCTGATGTCGGGATGCAGTTGGGTTGTGCCCCCCTCTGATGTCGGGATGCAGTTGGGTTGTGCCCCCCTCTGATGTCGGGATGCAGTTGGGTTGTGCCCCCCTCTGATGTCGGGATGCAGTTGGGTTGTGCCCCCCTCTGATGTCGGGATGCAGTTGGGTTGTGCCCCCCTCTGATGTCGGGATGCAGTTGGGTTGTGCCCCCCTCTGATGTCGGGATGCAGTTGGGTTGTGCCCCCCTCTGATGTCGGGATGCAGTTGGGTTGTGCCCCCCTCTGATGTCGGGATGCAGTTGGGTTGTGCCCCCCTCTGATGTCGGGATGCAGTTGGGTTGTGCCCCCCTCTGATGTCGGGATGCAGTTGGGTTGTGCCCCCCTCTGATGTCGGGATGCAGTTGGGTTGTGCCCCCCTCTGATGTCGGGATGCAGTTGGGTTGTGCCCCCCTCTGATGTCGGGATGCAGTTGGGTTGTGCCCCCCTCTGATGTCGGGATGCAGTTGGGTTGTGCCCCCCTCTGATGTCGGGATGCAGTTGGGTTGTGCCCCCCTCTGATGTCGGGATGCAGTTGGGTTGTGCCCCCCTCTGATGTCGGGATGCAGTTGGGTTGTGCCCCCCTCTGATGTCGGGATGCAGTTGGGTTGTGCCCCCCTCTGATGTCGGGATGCAGTTGGGTTGTGCCCCCCTCTGATGTCGGGATGCAGTTGGGTTGTGCCCCCCTCTGATGTCGGGATGCAGTTGGGTTGTGCCCCCCTCTGATGTCGGGATGCAGTTGGGTTGTGCCCCCCTCTGATGTCGGGATGCAGTTGGGTTGTGCCCCCCTCTGATGTCGGGATGCAGTTGGGTTGTGCCCCCCTCTGATGTCGGGATGCAGTTGGGTTGTGCCCCCCTCTGATGTCGGGATGCAGTTGGGTTGTGCCCCCCTCTGATGTCGGGATGCAGTTGGGTTGTGCCCCCCTCTGATGTCGGGATGCAGTTGGGTTGTGCCCCCCTCTGAGGTCGGGATGCATTTGGCTTGGCCCCCCCCCCCCCGACAGTTTGTACGACTGTTTGGAAAGCTTGGTGACAGCTAACATGACCGCTGTTTGAGCGCCCACAAGGGTCGTCATCCTGCTTTTCCTGACTTCTCAGGATGGATAGGGAATAATTTTTTTATAATCGGGCAATTTTACAAATCAGTGCCCCTCCATAGTCTAATTGTTCCTGGTTACTTTTCCTCTAACATATGTTGGTTTTTCGTAACTATTACCAAGTGACTGAATATCTAAAGGTTTCCCTCAGCAGGTCAGCTGGGGGACTAATAGTGCCAGCCACGGTTATGGACTTTAGGAAGAGATACCCTTTAGTTTTTAGAGTCTGATTAGATTGAACAGTGTGAAAGGGGTTGTCCAGCTATGCCTTCCTGCCTCTTCTGATATTGGACGCAGACGAAGGAACAGTATGACACCCATTGAGAATTGTGTCCTGTTCTAATGAATGGGAGGAAGAAAGTGGGGTTGCGTGGAAACGCTAAAAACGACCACATGCTCCTGATGAAGGGGACCCATTTAGAGGCCCCGAAACGCGTTGAGCTGCTCACTCCCCCACCCTGGCTTTGGAATAAAAGAACATAAAGAATGAACAAGAACTCCTGAGTGATCATTGTTCATCCGTGAGACTCTACTGGCGATCCAGGCGCAGGAGGTGTGATGTGGGTGTCTTGTGCTTTATCCCACATTACCCTCCTGGGTGAAGTGAGTCACTAAAATTTTGATTTGATTTTACATCTTGATTTTATATTTTTATATTTGCCTAATACTTTTTATCTACCTAATACCACATTTGCTAATTGCATACCATATACGAATTGACCATGAGAATTATAATAATTGGTGAGTGCGAAAGTATTGCCACCCCACTTATGTACATCTAACAACTTAATCTTTTTGGTTTCGTACCATCTTAACCCTAGTTATTAGGGATTTTGGCGCCTCTCTGTGGTCGTTTTTAGCGTTTCCACGCAACCCCACTTTCTTCCTCCTAATCACCCACCTTGAGGGCATCAGGGTGGGTTGAGACCACTTGCAGCCTGCCCTTCTTTGTTCCACTATCGTTTATATATATATATATATATATATATATATATATATATATATATATATTATATATTTACTTTCCAAAAAATTCAGGTACAAACGAACCAGACGTAATTTTGCCCTACCTTTGGCGCCCTGCGAAGTTATCCCTGGACCATCGTTCTGAAGGCCCAGTGACTAACCCTCTATTTCTTCCCCTGTCTCTGACTAATGAATGGGACCCATGTACGCTGTTCTCTGGTTGTCAGACTGTTGCCTTAAAACTTTCCCAGGGGAGTTGCATCTCTCCATGCCTGATGTCCAGGCTGGTGGGAGAATATGTTTTGACACCCCCTTTAAATTCTCCATTTGAGAGTTTGCTTGCAGAGATGAATAGAGTGTATTGAAGTTTCTAGTAGTATGGATTCCGTTTTGTCCTATGTGATTGCTCCACGACTGCATGTAAACTGGTGTATGTCAGTACAGTCAGATGCTTATAGGACATGTAGCTAAACGAGCGGGCAGTGATCGTTACCCTGAGTATTAGCCCATGTAAGTAGCAGTGGACAATGTAGGAGGACGTAACTCCCCGTCATTTTAAGGATAATGTGATGCACGGTCATGGACCCGCTTCTACATAGCAGCTCATTATTGGCTAATCAAGGGGAGTCCTGAGTGGGGATCTGTCTCTGACAACCATATGCCATAAAGTCAGTGTCAGCGGGTCATGTGCGGTCCTGGAAAAATGGTCCATGGGGCAGCTGCATCTTCTGGACTGATTGCAATTCATCTGAGCCGAACTCACAGCATCATAGTGCTTTATCATGTGATAGGCCTGTGGTCAGGCAGGAAGTGACATCATCGTAAATCACTATGACGCTGTCTGTTTGGTCAGATACGGCGCGGTTGGTCCAGGAGGTGCAGCTGCCACGTGGACCACATCCAGCCATCTGACACCGGCCTTATAGCTTCATGAGCCATGAAGCTCCCAGCGGACAGTTTTTGTGCTGATGTTAAAGGGGTTTTCCAATATTTTTTTTTTTACCGATGACCTACCTTCTAACACCCGACACCCCCGCTGATCAGCTGTTTGAGAAGAGGGACTTTTCACAGTAGTGCCGCTGCCTTCTCTCAGCTTTTCTTAGGCCAGTGACAACACATTCATCGGTCACGTGGCATAGGCACATAGAAGTGAATGCGGCTGAACTGTGATACTAAGCACAGCCGCTGTACAATGTACAGCGTTGTGCTTGGTAAGCATGGAGAAGGCCGTGGCACTCACAGGAGCGCCAGTGCCTTCTAAAACAGCTGATCGGCAGAGGTCCTAGGTGTCAGACCCCCGCCGTTCAGATCCCGATGACCTGTCCTGAGGATTGGTCATCAGTATTAAAAATGTCGGAAAACCCTTTTAATGCCAGAGGAGGCTTGGAACTCTGCAGGTCTTTTATGCCCTAGGCACCAGAGCATGCAGCGACCCTGCTCTGTATCTTTACATTCGTCTACACTTCATGGCTGAGTCGTTGTGGTTCCTGACCGCTTCCACTTTACAATATTACCACTCACAGATGAAGAACTACAAACTGACTTGTTACAAAGGTGGCATGCTATTACAGTACCATGCCGGAATTCAAAACGAGCCATTCTTTCACAAATGTTTGTAATGGCAGACTGCATGGCTAGGTGCTGGATTTTATACACCTGTGGCAATGGGACTGAATTAAACCTCAATCAATATAGTGTTTCATGGCAGAGGGCGAGTGAAAAGTCAATGTCACAACAGACCTTTTCTTAATAGCTAAAGAACCTGTGGGTTTTAAAAATCCTATACTGTGCCCAGATTCATCAGCTTGCCCAAACCCTCACGAAACATATCGCTCAGAATACCATCTGCTACAGTACCACGCAAACAACCTTAATTTGCTCATTTTCATCAAACAAATACAATTATAATCCCAGTTACTGATAAGCAAGCTAGACATTTTCGGACATAATCAAATCTAAAATCATATCCTTACACCAAATGAAGAGAGAGCTTGAAGTGGATTAAGGGCGAGGCTGCACTGCGACTTTTTGTAGCGCCACTGATTGATTTTAACTATTGAGCTACAGCTGCAGTCCAAATGAATGCACTCGGTTAAATGCAATTTGGTGGATTGTAGCTGTCATTCAATAGTTAAAATCAATTAGTCGTGCTACAAGTGAAGCCCAGGCTTAAAAGGGACCCAAAGCTTTGGTGAAACCAAAATTGTGCAGAAATACTTCTCAGAGCGCTCTGCGCCATGGGGTTTTCCTCACCTCTAGTGTTAGACGAACTTGTTGTTTTCAAGTTTTGGGTTATGTAAGAATTCCGTTATGGATGCCGCTACCACAGAACATAACGTACGGTCCGTTGTAGCGGAATTCTTTAATAACCCGAACCTCGTACGCCGAACCTGAAACCACAAGTTCGCTTAACACTACTACTCGCCTACTATGGATCCACTGAAAGCATATAGGTTCCTGACTCTGCGCGCTGGAAAATATGGGCAGATGAAACTTGATGGTGTAGGCCGCTGAGAAACACTGCTGCACGATCGTGGTTTCACCAAAGGCACTGTCACACACAGCTTTCTGTGGCAGTTTTTTTGTAATTTTTTTGAGCCCAAAGCCTGAAGTGATTTGGAAGGGAGTGAGAAATACATAGGAAGGAGTTGTACATCTCCTTCCTGCTGGATCCAGTTCTCTATGGGTGAATGCCAGGAGAGCATTACCTGTCTGACTGCATTGTGCCAACAGTAAAGTTTGGTGAAGGAGGGATAGTGCTTTGAGGTTGTATTTCAGGGGTTTGGCCTAGGCTTCTTAGTCTTAGTGCTTCAAGGTACCAAGACATTTTAGTCAGTTGTATGCTTGCAATCTTGTGGGAACAGTTTGGGGAAGGCCCTTTTCTGTTCCTGCATGACTGTGCTCCATTGCACAAAGCAAGGTCCATGAAGACTTGACTGGGTGTGTTTGGTGTAGATAGAAGAACATGAGTGGCCCTCACAGAGCCCTGACCTCAACCCCATCAAACACCTCTGAGATGAACTAGAACAGAAATTGCAAGCCAAACCCTCTTGTCCAATATCGGTGTCTGACCTTGTGAATGAGCAAAAATTCCCTTTTAGACCAGAATGAAAGCAGTTTTTGCTGCGAAGGGGGCCCCAATTCCACATTATGGTTTTAAAACGGGATGCTGTAAAAACTCCTGTAGGTGTAACGCGTGGGTGTCCTAATACTTCTCTCCATGTAGTGGTGGCTTGCTATTTCTTACTCTACTGCAGTGAGATGAAACATGACTAGTTCTTAACCAGAGTCATTGGTGTCTTTAAAGTGGTATTTTCATCTTGGACGTAGACAACATATCTCTAGGATACGTCATCAATGTCCTAGGTGCAGGTCCCACCTCCGGGATGCATACCTACCTCCAGAACGGGCCCTCAAAATTAACGGAGAGCAGTTGTCTATGCGCAGCCACCCTCTATTCACCTCTATGGGGGTTCCGAAAATGGTCAAGTACTGACATGACCTCAATGAATGTTGTTGATTTTCAGTGTGCTTAGGCTTAGTGGCCGCTTACGTGTCGTGAGTTTACAAATTCAAGGAGCCAAGAAGTAATGAAAAATGAGTTACTAGCTGTTACCTCATTCCTTTTAGGCCATTTTCAGATTAGCGAGCTCCACGTGGAAGCGTGATTTCCTCTCCTGATCTCTTGTAACAGGACCTCATGGCATTATAATGACTTGTAATGCTGTGTGTCCCTGCCACATAATGCCGTCAGTACAATTCATTACAGATGAAGGTTTGTCAGGGACACACAGCATTATAAGGCCTCCTGCACACGACCGTATCAGTTTTCTGGTCCGCATATGGCAGATCTACAAAATATGGATGCGATCCGTGTGCATTCGGCAATTTTCACAGGACACACTGTAAAATAAAAAAAAAGCCTATTCCTGTACGCAAAATGGACAGGAATCGGACGGCTTCTATATTTTTTGGCACGGATGCGGTCAGCATGTGGATGACATCCGTGTGCTGTTCGATTTTTATTTTATTTTGTTTTTGCGGACCCACAGAAAGGAATAGGTCCGTGTTGCAGAACGGACACGGACCAAAAATACGATGGTATGAATAAGGTCTAATATTGTGAGGACCCTTTACAATCATGCTTCCCCCCAGACCACTCGCTCGTCTTAAATTGGCCTTGCACCTCTTTGAGTATAGGATCAGTTCTTGTCCTGTGAGATCAGGAATCCTTCCCCAAACCAATCTTTGAGAAAAGCTTTACTTACCTCATAGCATGGGATTGCATCTTGCCCTTGGTGCTAAATATACGGCTCCTACATGCAGCCCAGTAGTGAATGCTTTACATTGCATCTAGGTCAGTGGTTTTACTGAGCAGTTTATTTGGGATAAGCCATTTTTAAGTTGTTCTTAAAGGGGTTATGGAGTTGTTTAAAACTGATGGTCTATACTTAGGGTAGGTCTGACTCTCGGCAACCCCACCGTTCAGCAGTGGTGCTCCTGTGAGCGCTGTGTCCTATATTCCTTTCACTAGTACCTGTTCTTGGTATTGCAGCTTTGCCCCATTCACTTGAATAGGAGCTGTGCTTCAGTCCCCTGCTTAGCCATTCAGTAGTAGAACTGCTTGAAGGGTCCCCAAATCCAAACTACCACAATCATAATGGTATGGCATACCCTGGCTCCCAGGGGATCAAAGGATTGGCTTATTAAAGGGAATGTCACCCCGATTTTGGACTATTATCTACAGTAATCTTTGAATAGTACTGCAGATAAGGCTACTTTCACACTATCGTTTTTGCTGAACCCTGCCGGATCCAGGGCGTTACTGATAATACAACCATATGCATCCGCTATGAACGGATCCGGTTGTATTATCTTTAACATAGCCAAGACGGATCTGTCATGAACTCTATTGAAAGTCAATGGGGTACGGATCCGTTTTCTATTGTGTCAGAGAAAACGGATCTTGCATTGTGGGTCATGACGGATCCGTCTTGCTCCGCATCCCATGACGAAAAGTAAACCGCAGCATGCTACGGTTTGCTCTCCAGTATGAGAAAGCAACCAAACAGAACGGACTGCATTTCGGAGCACTCTGTTCTGTTCAGTTACGTTTGGTCCCCATTGACAATGAATTGGGACAAAACTGAAGCATTTTTTTTTTTTCGGTATTGAGACCCTATGACTGAACTCAATACTGGAAAATTATTAACGCTAGTGTGAAAGTAGCCTAAGGGGTCCAGATTACTATTTTTTCTTTTCCTACTGCCTCCGGTTACCTTGCTGTCAGCGGTCAAAGCTGCACTGAAATACACAGTCCGGACTGCTGAGCTGTTCTAACATAATAGAGGGGACTCGTGCGCATGCACAGCAGTCCTGACAATGTATTTCAGTGCAGCTCTGATCACTGACAGTGGGAGAATGGGAGGCACTAACAAAATAACTACTCATGTGGTACTATAGATAATGGTCCAAAATCAGGGGGACAGATTCCCTTGTACTTTGGAGAATGAAAGGATCAATCTGATTGATTGCTATGGTCAAGTAAGCCAGCTTTCCTTTTCACCAGTTTAGATAAATTTCCCCCTAAAGTCAGCAATAAACACTATGGGGAAGATTTATCAAAACTGGTGTAAAGTAGAACTGGCTTAGTTGCCCATAGCAACCAATCAGATTCCACCTTTCATTTTCCAAAGGAGCTCTGAAAAATGCGAGATGGAATCTGATTGGTTGCTATGGGCAGCTGAGCCAATTTTGATGAGTCTCCCCCTAAGGGTAGAGTTTGACATTCTCCCTACGTTTTCTGGCGTAAAAAGTTGTGAATATGGGCGCAAGTGGTGTTTCTACGCTGTCCTTGCCTCTTTCTTAGAAGGGGGCATAGTGAGAGAGGGATGGGACCAGCAGGCCCGGCATACCTTTTACGCCAGGTTAAAAAAAAAAAAACTGATCTATGATAAATCTCCCAGTTTGCAAACTATCCTGCCACTCGGGATAGGTCATCAGATCGGCAGGGGTCCGACACCTGGGACCCTCACCGATCAGCTGGTTGAAGAGAAGGCTGTGCTTGCTCGTGTTTGTGGTACCAGTCTTAGTATGTCTGCTCACCTGACTATTTTATTGCAATATGTCATTTGGTAATCTTTTGGTCTCCCTATTAAAATATTTCTTGCATGCATAGCTTGCACAGTCACGTCAGTTTGGTTCGTCGGTTTCTTAGCAACAAAGGCAACAGCAGCGAAGTGACACATCTGGATCTCCACATCCCTGCGCTGTGTCACTCTCCATACAATTGAAGGGCTGGTGCCGAGTATTGATGTGTTCCACCAGTTCTTCTGGAGATCTGACACCGCAGTGAGTCACCCATTGCTTCCTTTTAATGATGCTTTATTAGAGCATGGGACTTTGTGTCTCCCTGCTGGAGTTTTTCATTTAAATAGCAGTTTGTAGAGTTATTATCCAGTCACTTCTCTTTTTTTTCCTTACTGGTAGAAGGGTTTTGATAATACGGCAGGGCAGAGACATTTACGCTCAGGGCAGTTCTGCTCTCAGCCTGTCGAAATCTCTGAAACTTTAGATGAGATGGTTCTAGTCTTCAGTCCGCTATAGCATATTTTAGTGACATCCTTTTCTCATGATTGTTACATTAACGCTATATATATATATATATATATATATATATATATATATATATATATATATATATATATATTTATTGGATGAAAACTTATGACTGTAAAAAATACAAAAATATTTAAAGAAATTGTCTCAGAAAATGTATTCTGAAGGTAAGTGCACAGTGGGCACGCATGCGAGGTCACATCTCCCGCGAAAACTGGCCACGTTCATGTTCTTTTTAGGATAAGTGGCAGTTTGGTCCGCCAACTAATTTCATACTGATTTGCACTCTTCTTTTTTTTTTTTTTTTTTTTTTTTTCTTTTTTAGCTCCGATCCATTAGGGCAGAGCTGTGATCTGTGACTGCGGTACATTTGAGTCTGAGGTAGTCTGAGACACACCCATCTCATTATTGGTGTGTGCTGGAGATATTCATAGGGTCATTCTCACCGTCATCATTTATTTTTCACATGTTATTTTACCTACGCGTGCTATTTTGATTAGATTTTTTTGGCTTTACCTTCTACGGTTTTAGGTGGAGTTGAATGGTATTACTTCTACCTATTTTTTGTTGCTTTTGCATGCATTTATGGTACTGTGTCACTTTAATTGTGTTCATATTTTCAGGTTTGTAGGTTCCTATGGTGTGTTGTTTGGAGGGCCTTTGACCTTAACATGGGTTTAGGACATTGTCTTGGTATAGCATTAGGCTCTTTTAATTATTTTGGTGTATTTCTAGCCCCTTTGAAAGCATAATAAAGATTACACTGCATTTGATTTCCTCCGGTGGAGTCGTGCATGCTTATGTCCTGCTTCCTCCCGCCCCTTAGGCTACAATCATACGACCGTTTTTGTTTCGCGGCAAATTCGCTAAATACGGAGGCTGACCTTGTGCATCCCGCAGTTTTTCGCGAGCCCCATTGTACTAAAAAAATGCCCATTCTTGTCCATGAAATGGCCGAGAATAGGATATGTTCTATAAGTTGGACAGCACACAAATGAAATCCATGTGCTGTCCACATTTTTTTTGTGGCTCCATAGAAATGAATAGGTCCGTGTGTTACCTGCAGGTCGGACAGAGACTGAAAATACAGTTGTGTGAATGTAGCCTAAGGGCTCTTTCACACCTGCGTTCTTTTCTTCCGGCATAGAGTTCCGTCGTCGGGGCATGCTGCGCTTTTTGCTCCGGCCAAAAATCCGGACCACTTGCCGCAATGCCGGATCCGGAATTAATGCCCATTGAAAGGCATTGATCCGGATCCGGCCTTAAGCTAAACGTCGTTTCGGCGCATTGCTGGAGCCGACATTTAGCTTTTTCTGAATGGTTACCATGGCTGCCGGGATGCTAAAGTCCTGGCAGCCATGGTAAAGTGTAGCGGGGAGCGAGGGAGCAGCATACTTACCGTCCGTGCGGCTCCCCGGGCGCTCCAGAGTGACGTCGGGGCGCCCCAAGCGCATGGATCACGTGATCGCATTGGACACGTCATCCATGCGCATGGGGCGCCCTGACGTCATTCTGGGGCGCCCCGGGAGCCGCACGGACTGTAAGTATACCGCTCCCCCGCTCCCCGCTCCTACTATGGCAACCAGGACTTTAATAGCGTCCTGGCTGCCATAGTAACACTGAACGCATTTTGAAGACGGTTCCGTCTTCAAATGCTTTCAGTACACTTGCGTTTTTCCGTATCCGGAGTGTAATTCCGGCAAGTGGAGTACAACGCAAGTGTGAAAGAGCAACGCAACGCAAGTGTGAAAGAGCCCTTAGTGCGTACTTATCTTTGGTGCCAACCATATGTGTGCAGGAGGTATGTCTCAGACTACTCGAGACGCTGTTGCCGAACTCGAGTCAGATCACAGGGAGAAACATATGAGGAAAATAATTTAAAGGTAATTTTTGAGCTTTAACATTAACCCCTTAAGGACGCAGGGCGTATCGGTACGCCCTATTTCCCGAGTCCTTAAGGACTCAGGGCGTACCGGTACGTCCTAACTTGAAATCAGTATTCCGGCGCCCCAGGGGTTAATCGGAACGGGATTTCGGCTGAAATCCTTCAGCCGGCATCCTGTGACAACACCAGGGGGGGTCATGTGACCCCCCCGTGTCGGCGATCGCAGCAAACCGCAGGTCAATTCAGACCTGCGGTTTGCTGCGCTTTTTGCAGTTTCTGATCGGGGATCAGAAGCTTTTGAGTGCCTATAATCAATATTTTTCACCCCCCCCCCCCTGCACCCCTGCACGATTTGATGCCGGCGGGTGGCATCTGTGCAGATGTCAGCCGTTTAACCCTTTCCATACCGCGGTCCGTACGGACCGCTGTATGGAAAAAGTTAACTGTCATCGGTCAGGGAGCTCCCTCCCTTTCCATCGGGGGGCTGCTGTGCCTTTGCAGCCCCCCGATGGAGAGGGAGAGAGCCCCCAGAGAGCCCCCCTCAGCCCTGTGCTTACCCTTCCCCGTCTGCGAAGTTGTGGAAGACGGGGAAGGTTCCCATGGCAACAGGGCGCCTGCTCAGGCGTCCTGCTGTCCATGGTGCTGAACAGATCTGTGCTAAAAGCATAGATCTGTTCAGTGTAAGTAAAATACAGTACAGAACAATATATATTGTACTGTACTGTATTATACAGACATCAGACCCACTGGATCTTCCAGAACCAAGTGGGTCTGGGTCAAAAAATAAGTAAAAAAAGTGAAAAAAGTTAAGATAAAAAAAAAAAACATTCATCACTGAATAAAAATTAAAAAAATAAAATACACTACACATATTGGGTATCGCCGCGTCCGTAACGACCTGATCTATAAAACGGTCATGTTACTTTCCCCGCACGGTGAACACCATAAAAATAAAAAAATAAAAACTATGAGAAAATTGAAATTTTGCCCACCTTACTTCCCAAAAAAGGTAATAAAAGTGATCAAAAAAGTCACATGTACGCCAAAATAGTACCAATCAAACCGTCATCTCATCCCGCAAAAATCATACCCTACCCAAGATAATCGCCCAAAAACTGAAAAAACTATGGCTCTCAGACTAAAGAAACACTAAAACATGATTTTTTTTGTTTCAAAAATGAAATCATTGTGTAAAACTTACATAAAGAAAAATAAAGTATACATATTGGGTATCGCCGCGTCCGTATTGGCCGGCTCTATAAAAATATCACATGATCTAACCCCTCAGGTGACCACCGTAAAAAATAAAAACGGTGTCATCTTACGTCACAAAAAGTGTAATAACAAGCGATCAAAAAGTCATATGCACCCCAAAATAGTGCCAATCAAACCGTCATCTCATCCCGCAAAAAATGAGACCCTACTCAAGATAATCGCCCAAAAACTGAAAAAACTATGGCTCTTAGACTATGGAGACACTAAAACTTTTTTTGGTTTTAAAAATGAAGTTATTGTATAAAACTTACATAAATAAAAAAAATTGTATACATATTAGGTATCGCCGCGTCCGCGACAACCTGCTCTATAAAATTACCACATGATATAACCTGTCAGATGAATGTTGTAAATAACAAAAAAAAAAACGTGCCAAAAAAGCTATTTCTTGTTACCTTGCCGCACAAAAAGTGTAATATAGAGCAACCAAAAATCATATGTACCCTAAACTAGTACCAACAAAGCTGCCACCTTATTCCGTACTTTCTAAAATGGGGTCACTTTTTTGGAGTTTCTACTCTAGGGGTGCATCAGGGGGGCTTCAAATGGGACATGGTGTAAAAAAAAAACAGTCCAGCAAAATCTGCCTTCCAAAAACCGTATGGCATTCCTTTCCTTCTGCGCCCTGCTGTGTGCCCGTACAGCGGTTTACGAACACATATGGGGTGTTTCTGTAAACTACAGAATCAGGGCCATAAATAATGAGTTTTGTTTGGCTGTTAACCCTTGCTTTGTAAGGGGCGGTTTCTATTATGTAAGCCTCGCAAAGTGACTTCAGACCTGTAGTGGTCCCTAAAAATTAGGTTTTTGTAAATTTCTGAAAAATTTCAAGATTTGCTTCTAAACTTCTAAGCCTTGTAACATCCCCAAAAAATAAAATATCAATCCCAAAATTCTACAAACATGAAGTAGACATATGGGGAATGTAAAGTCATCAAAATTTTTGGGGGTATTGCTATGTATTACAGAAGTAGAGAAACTGAAACTTTGAAATTTGCAAATTTTTCAACATTTTTGGTAAATATGGTATTTTTTTATGCAAAAAAATTAACTTTTTTGACCCAATTTTAGCAGTGTCATGAAGTACAATATGTGACGAAAAAACAATCTCAGAACGGCCTGGATAAGTCAAAGCGTTTTAAAGTTATTAGCACTTAAAGTGACACTGGTCAGATTTGCAAAAAATGGCCAAGTCCTTAAGGTGAAATAGGGCTGAGTCCTTAAGGGGTTAAAAATCACAATTGGTTTATCATTTTACACTAGTTGGACTTATTGATGATTTTCTGAACATTTACTGAAGGATGTAGTAGTAAGGGGGGTTGATTGACCCCAATTTTCTTTTGAGTTGTCTCATGACGATACCTACAGTTTCACAGTACATATACTAGTGTATAACTGTCCGTGTGTACTGTAAAACTGCTGACTGCTACTGTCTGCCAGAGGTGAGTGCAGGAAGCATAGCTCTCCTCTATCTCCCAGGCGGCGGGGAGACTGACAGTCAGTATAATTAGGCAGGGAGATGAGGAGATATAGTTTCACAGTATATAGGAATAGTTATATTGATCTATGAAGCAAGAAGAGTAGAGACAGGCCAGGAGCTGTTTTCCATGTACAGTACACGCTGAAGATGGGTTTTCATTTAGAACATTACTAAGAGACAACTTCAGAGCCTAATGTTTAATAAAACCGACCAAAATCACAAGATCTTCCCCTACACAAAAAATTACATAAAATAAAGTTAACAGGGCATCATAAAAATGCCACAAAATCATGTCAGAATACAAAAACAAATTAGCCATGCCCTTATATCTAATGCCCACACACTGCTTCTGTAAATAGTAGAGTTATACTTGCCCAGTACCTGGACTGTTTACATCCGGTGCTGCATGAGCTTGCTCACATGCTCTGCTGCAGCCCACAACTGCCTTCAGCGGTGACGTGGCATGTGACCATCCTCATGCAGCATCGGTTGTAAACAGTCCGGGGACATGAACATGGGAATGGCGGGATGCAGGTCAGTATGAATCTTCTATTTACGGAGGCAGCTGTGGGCATTAGATAAAAAGGCATTATTCCCAGATGTTTTCTTCAGTGGACTAAGCTATTACTTTCACAAATGACATACAAGTTTATATACAGTGGGATGCTCTGCAGTCAGCATGGCTCCTGATACCTGTGACAACCTACCAGGACCTTACTGAGTCACTCCCAGCCTGTGTAGCTGCTGTCTGCACTGCACATGGCGGTTCCACTAGATATTAGCTGGTGGTCACTATAATGTGACTCCTGTGTAGTAAACCATCGATCTCTTCCGCTTTCTGTTTTATTCTGTCTATCATCATGCTGATCATACAGCAGCCTAGCTTTATGTAGCTACAGTATCTCACAAAAGTAAGTACACCCCTCACATTTCTATAAATATTTTACTATGTCTTTTCATGGGACAACACTGAAGATATGACACTTTGATACAATGTACAGTAGTCAGTGTACAGCTTGTATTACAGTGTAAATTTGGTGTGCCCTCAAAATAACTGAACACACAGCAATTAATGTCTAAACCGCTGGCAACAAAAGTGAGTACACCCCTAAGTGAAAATGGCCAAATTGTGTCCAATTAGCTATTTTTCCTCCCCGGTATCATGTGACTCATTAGTGTTACAAGGTCTCAGGTGTGAATGGGGAGCAGGTGTGTTAAATTTGGTGTTATCGCTCTCGCACTCCCTCATACTGGTCACTGGAGGTTCAACATGGCACCTCATGGTAAAGAACTCTCTGAGGATCTGAAAAAAAGAATTGTTGCTCTACATAAAGATGGCCTAGGCTATAAGAAGCCAACACCCTGAAACTAAGCTGGAGCACGGTGGCCAAGACCATACAGTGGTTTAACAAGACAGGTTCCACTCAGAACAGGCCTTGCCATGGTCGACCAAAGAAGTTGAGTGCACGTGCTGAGCGTCATATCCAGAGGTTTTCTTTTCAAACTAGACGTATGAGTGCTGCCAGCATTGCTGCAGAGGTTAAAGGGGTGGGGGTCAGCCTGTTATTGTTTAGACCATACGCCTCACACTGCATCGAATTGGTCTGCATGGCTGTTGTCCCAGAAGGAAACCTCATCTAAAGATGATGCACAAGAAAGCCCACAAAGTTTGCTGACGACAAGCAGATTAAGGACATGGATTACTGGAACCATGTCCTGTGGTCTGATGAGACCAAGATAAACTTATTTGCTTCAGATGGTGTCAATCATGTGTGGTGGACCACAAGGTGAGGAGTACAAAGACAAGTGTGACTTGCCTACACAGTCAAGCGTGGTGGTGAGTGTCATAGTTTGGGGCTGCTGGCTATGGGGAGCTAGAGTTCATTGAGGGAACCATAAATGGCAACATGTACTGTGACATACTGAAGCAGAGCATGATCCCCTCCCTCCAGAAACTGGGCCGAAGTGCAGTAATCCAACATGATGATAACCCCAAACACACCTACAAGACGACCACTGCCTTGCTAAAGAAACTGAGGGTAAAGGTGCTGGACTGGCCAAGCATGTCTCCAGACCTAAACCCTATTGAGCATCTGTGGGGCATCCTGAAACAAAAGTTGGAGAAGTGCAAGATCTTTAACATCCACCAGCTCCGTGATGTCGTCATGGAGGAGTGGAAGAGGATTCTAGTGGCAACCTGTGAAGCTGTAGTGAACTCCATAATGGAGCCCAAGAGAGTTAGGGCAGTGCTGGCACTTTGGGCACAATTTGGCAATTTTTTAACTTAGGGGTGTACTCACTTTTGTTGCCAGCGGTTTAGACAATAATGGCTGTGTCTTGAGGTATTTTGAGGGCACACCAAATTTACACTGTTATGCAAGCCGTACACTGCCTACTGTACATTGTATCAAAGTGTCATATCTTCAGTGTTGTCCCATGAAAAAATATTATAAAATATTTACAAAAATGTGATGGGTGTACTCACTTTTGTGAGATACTCAGTTTTTTAGCTCTAGCCTCCAGATGTAGTTCTCCTAACCTAAGTACATATTCTGTATGCTGGTGTTCAGCCTGCAGATGTTTCACAACTCACTTTGAGCACATGAAAGCCGATTTTGTTGTGGTCCGATTACACTGGACAGGAGCATGTATGAGACCATCCTCACCCCACCCGTGACTGACCACCTTCTCCATATCTGCACCGATAGAGCCTCATTCAGACGTCAGTGTGTTGTACATGTCCTCCACAGACAGCACACGTACCCATTCATTGTAATGTGTGTATTCACACATCGGTTTTGTGTAAATGAGGCTCAAGGCTGCGTTCACATCATGTTTTTGTCTTAAGTTTAACATATACACTAACCTAAAGAATTATTAGGAACACCATACTAATACGGTGTTGGACCCCCTTTTGCCTTCAGAACTGCCTTAATTCTACGTGGCATTGATTCAACAAGGTGCTGATAGCATTCTTTATAAATGTTGGCCCATAATGATAGGATAGCATCTTGCAGTTGATGGAGATTTGAGGGATGCACATCCAGGGCACGAAGCTCCCGTTCCACCACATCCTAAAGATGCTCTATTGGGTTGAGATCTGGTGACTGTGGGGGCCATTTTAGTACAGTGAACTCATTGTCATGTTCAAGAAACCAATTCGAAATGATTCGAGCTTTGTGACATGGTGCATTATCCTGCTGGAAGTAGCCATCAGAGGATGGATACATGTTCTCATTCTGTTTACGCCAAATTCGGACTCTACCATTTGAATTTCTCAACAGAAATCGAGACTCATCAGACCAGGCAACATTTTTCCAGTCTTCAACAGTCCAATTTTGGTGAGCTCGTGCAAATTGTAGCCTCTTTTTCCTATTTGTAGTGGAGATGAGTGGTACCCGGTGGGGTCTTCTGCTGTTGTAGCCCATCCGCCTCAAGGTTGTGCGTGTTGTGGCTTCACAAATGCTTTGCTGCATACCTCGGTTGTAACGAGTGGTTATTTCAGTCAACGTTGCTTTTCTATCAGCTTGAATCAGTCGGCCCATCCTCCTCTGACCTCTAGCATCCACAAGGCATTTTTGCCCACAGGACTGCCGCATACTTTGTTTTTCCCTTTTCACACCATTCTTTGTAAACCCTAGAAATGGTTGTGCGTGAAAATCCCAGTAACTGAGCAGATTGTGAAATACTCAGACCGGCCCGTCTGGCACCAACAACCATGCCACGCTCAAAATTGCTTAAATCACCTTTCTTTCCCATTCTGACATTCAGTTTGGAGTTCAGGAGATTGTCTTGACCAGGACCACCCCCCCTAAATGCATTGAAGCAACTTCCATGTGATTGGTTGACTAGATAATTGCATTAATGAGAAATAGAACAGGTGTTCCTAATAATTCTTTAGGTGAGTGTATGTTAAACGGAAGCCTCTTACACATGACATACAGTGGCATCCATCACTATAGGCTTCCATTGTAAAGAAAAAACAACTACATTTAGGGTCCATTCACACGTCCGTAAGTGTTTACATGGCCGGCACTATAATAGAAATGCCTATTCTTGTCCGCTATTGCGGACAAGAATAGGACATGTTCTATTTTTTTGCGGAGCCCCCGACCGGAAGTGTGGATGCAGACAGCACACTGTGTGCTGTCCGCATCTTTTCCGGCCCCATTGAAAATGAATGGGTCCGCACCCGTTCCACATAATTGCAGAACGGATCCGGACCATTCATACGGATGTCTGAATGGAGCCTAAGGCTACTTTCACACCTCCGTTGTGAAACTCCAGCATGACAGCTCCAGCAGACAAGCAGAGGATCGACCGGACACAAACCGCAGCACGCAACGATTTGTGTCCAGCCGGTTCTCCACTTGTCGGACTGCTCTCCGCCAGGCCCCATTATACTTAATGGGGCCGGCGGACATTCCGTCTGCCACTGGCAGTGCCGGGTCAGGAGAGTTCCAGAAGGCGGTTTTCTGCTGGAATTAAAACATATACGTTAGGCTATGTTCACATCAGCGTTCAGCCTTTCCGTTCTCCTGCTCCGTTATAGGAGCAGGAGAACGGATTCGGCACATAACTGAGCCGAGCGGAGCCTACAGACCTCATAGACCCCAATAGACTATAATGGGGTCCGTTTGGTTTCCTCTCAGAAGATGATTTTGGAGCGGAGACAAAACGGACCCCATTATAGTCTATGGGAGTCTATGAGGTCCGTAGGCTCCGCTCGGCTCAGTTATGTGCCGAATCCGTCCTTTCCGTTCTCCTGCTCCTATAACGGAGCAGGAGAACGGAAAGGCTGAACGCTGATGTGGACAAGGCCTTAGGCTACTTTCACATCTCCAGTTTGGTCACTGGACTCGACTGGATGGAAAAGCATAGTGTACTGTGCTTTTGTATCCTTTTTTCCCCAAACATATATGTTAAATGTAAGGCAAAAATGTGATGTGAACCCAGCCCTACACATTGTGGTTGATAAACATCCATGCTCCTGCCGTCTGATTCTTCCCAATTACAGGGGAGGGAGCATGTTAAACTCTATTCCAAGTTTCCTATGCCTTTCTTATATTGAGGCTGTTGAACTGATTTTGGAAGATGGGCCCCTTTTATTTTCAGCTATTTCTGAATTTCCTGCCCATAATCTTGAATGGAGGATGTCTCTTCCTCCTATGTCACGGTGAGGTCAGGAATGTCTGTGACACAGCCCAATGAAGGGAGGATGTATACATAGCATGAATTCTTTTTCTGGTGTATATGCAATAATGTCCCAGTAGCGCTGGATATTTACACCGGGCGCGTTTCTGCTCTAGAAAGCAACGTTTACGTCTATCTCCTGCATTTATAAACCTGCATTTTAAAGGTTTTGAGACGGTTGGCGAGATGTTTACCAATTTCAAGATTTCGGAATATAGCATTGCGCTGCTGAAAGTTTACCGGGGTTTTTTTTAACGCTTGGATAAATAGGTTACAGCTGTCTGTCCTGAGCTTTCCCACAAAGGGTTAATAATTGTCTGCCGCCTCCTCTACCTTTTCTCTTTCAACCATTCTTTTTGTTTGCTATTACTCAAGTCGTCATATCTTTGGGCATTCGGACTTCATCTTGTCGTCTTGGGCAATGTTGAGGTTATTATACAAAGACGCTCCTGCTTCTTATAGGAATACCCCGAGATGATTCTGGTATTCTAGTCCAGCGGTATGAGCACATTGTGCAAATGAAGGGGAGGACAGCATGCCTCCATTATTGCGATCTTTGGCGCACACGCAGTCAGTCTGTACAAGCATCATAGACGCCTATACCGGACTTTTTACTCTCTAAAGTCTTAGGCGTATTGATACGCGTTAGACTTTTCCCTGCCATTCATGAGCGCAGAGCGTGCTGTAAACGGCACAGGCAGCTCATAAAGATATAAAAGCGTATGGCTGGATGTACATATGGACTATAATTGGGAGATCATAGTTCAAAAGTGCATACTTTTGACCCTGTCACTTTTCTGTAGTTTTTTTTACATTGTAGTGAATGGGAGATGGTTGGAAATGTAAGCCAATACATTTGCATCTGTTAAACTTATATAAATTTTTACCCAGATACTTCCCATTTACTTTGATACACTTTTTAAACCTTTATTTTAAAAAAGTTTTACGACATATACTGTTTTGGTAAAAAAAAAAAGTCAAAAATGTATTGGAATGTATGCACATCCGTCACACATATTTTAATTTTATTTTTTTACTGTATGTCTAAATTTATCCGATTAACGTACTGCAAAAACAAGATGTGAACAGGTCCCGTATGTAGGAGGGGAGAGATGTTATTTAGACTAGTAATGGATGTCCTGCACAAATGCCAACCAGGGCATGTTCACACCACCGCTATTTATTTCTGTTGTTCTGCTCCAATAAAAAAAAATGGAAGTGCTGGATCAGACACATAACTGACTCTAATAGAGCTGAACAGACTCCATTGACTGTGATGGAGTCCGTTCAGTTTCTGTGCGGGATCTTGTCTTTTTTTACCAGACAAAAAAGTCCTGCATGCAAGGCTTTTTTGTGTTTTTTTTTTTTTACAGAATCTGTGACAGAGGGCCCAAACGGACCCTCCAACGCCGATGTGAGCAAGCTCTTAACATTATGTAGGCCTACTAATTATTTATATGAATTGCTGCAACTTTCGTACTTTTTCTTGGCTAAAAATACTCCTCAAAAATGGTAAGAGGAGTATTTTTTTACTCTTCTGGAAAACAATATAGTGCCACCTCTGGCGTGCCCAGTGAAGCAGGCTGCAGTGTTCTTGGCTTTATCGGAACAATGCACCTGGTCACGCAGGACTACTGTCTTGGACTTTTTTACAGCCTAAGGGTCCATTCACATGTCCGCAATTGTTTTGCGGTTCGCACATTTCGGATCCGCAAAACCTGGACACATTTTGCACATGACCAGCACTATAATAGAAATGCATTTTTTTGTCCGTGGCTGCAGACAAGAATAGGACATGTTCTATTTTTTTGCGGGGCCACGGAACGGAAGTGTGGATGCGGACAGCACACGGTGTGCTGTCCGCATCTTTTGCGGCCCCGTTGAAAATGAATGGGTCCGCACCCGTTTCGCAAAATTGTGGAAAGGATGCGGACCCATAGTGCGGACATGTGAATGGACCCTAAGGGTGCATTCACACGATCGTGTTTTACCGGCCATGTGCGTTCCACATTTTGCGGACTGCACATGACTGGTTCTATATAGAAAACTCCTTTTTATTTATTTTTAATTTTTTTTTATTTTTTTTGTGGGGTCGCGGAACGGAACAACGGATGCAGACAGCACACATCTTTTGCGGCTCCATTGAAATGAATACTGGTGGATTTGTGGCCCCAGCACTAGTAACGGGTTCCCTTTAAGGCCACATGCATGATCCGTGTGCTCTCCGCACCTAGATGTCCATTCCACAAAAAGATTGAACATGTCCTATACTTGAAGTCAACAGGTCCGCAAAAAAATACATAAGGCCTAAATACAATATCAGGCTGTATAATTAGAGCTGTAAAGATACGCTGTTTGTCTTGAGGATCTAGGCAGACCTGCTTAGACCATACTTACACTCACGCTAGTCATTACAATAACGGAAGTGCCCAGGCGTATGGGTCTAAATAGACCCCATTGACTATAATGGAGTCTGTTCAATTAGCTTTTTTTAGCAGGCAATAAAAAGTCCTGAAATTATTTGTCCGCTGTTTTGGGCAGAATCTGCAACAGAGCACCCAGTGCAGATGTGAACAGGGCCTTAACTGGTTAGCATTGTAGAGGAAATTACTGTCTTTCTGTAAGACACAAACTCTTCAATGTTAAAATAACCGCAGAAGAATGAAGGAAATGCTGCTCAGCCTCCACCCACACTTGCACTACGACAAAATCGACATGCTTTTAGTCATGGTGTGACCACATCAGAGCCCCCAGAACTCGCATGTACTACAAGGTATATAAACGCTAGCAATGTGTCTGACCATGGTCCGTCCGTAGTAAATATATTGAAAACAGCCACCATGCGGATCTATTATTCCTCATATTGTGAAATTTCACAAGCATCTCGCTTTGAGCTTGTATTCTGCATATATTTATTTGTTTCCAAACTGTGTTAGGGGGTTATCCCATGATTAATGTAAAATATGAAAATCAGACATCATATAGTACATGACAATCGCTTTCTAACAAAGCTAGAACCAGCCCTGTACCTCACATGGATCCAGGGATCGCGCCATTCATTGATCCATTTGCTTTGCTAGATATCTATCAAGCTGGCAGCTGAGGGGGCATGTCTTTTCTGCTGCAGCTGGCACAGATGTAACTAAAGCATGTGCGTCCACCTCAGTGAGGTGGACACAGAATTTAGAAAATAACAAACAGCAGGTGGAGCTGTACAGATAGATTTCATTGAATAACTCAAGTGGCTATACAAAATGTTTAGTTAAAAAAGCATCCAGATCAAGATGCTGGTTTGAAACCTGTATATTTTTGTGGGAGAGCCCCTTTAAACCATCACTTTTAATCAATCCAAATTAGAAAACGGACCCTAACAAAAAGACAGACAAAAACACACACCAAAGGGAACTAGCACTCGGCTCAAGGCACTAGTCAGAAGCCAAATGCAGGGCCCGAGCCAGAATTACACAGAAGTTCCGCTGGTGGGACAATATGACCGTAACCATAACGACAACCATAAGTATCCACCATTAGATGATGGAAAAAATTGATAGCACGTGGAAGTCATCTGTGTGTGTGTGTGTGTGTGGTTTTTTTTTTATGGAAAAAACAGATTCTGACATGTATGCAGCTGTGTTACTATCAGTTCCTATGTGTTGTATGTGCGTGCATTACTTCTGTAGGTAGCATGACAAACCCTAGTCTGTGCAGAACTACAGAGGAACCTGAAGTCTCCTGTGGTGAGCAGACGCCCGATAGGATCAACAACACAGGATGTGTGTACATTGTGCATCACAGATCTCATCCAGACACGGTGAATGGGTTCACGGGATAATTAATTGTAGTCAGAGGGGGCGCACAGCCTGCAGACCTCCATATCAGGCATGCTTGTGTAGGGGGGGATGTATGGCTGACACTTATGGGGCTAAACACTGCAATATTTGGCCTCTTTGCTTGTAAATCCACTAGGAATATAACATGGGATTTGTATCTCCATAACATGTCCTAAAATGTTTTGTGCAGCATGTGAATTAGGTTTAGGCCCCGTTTGGTCCACATCTGATCTGCATTTTTTGTGGATTGGATGTGGACCCGTTCATTTCTGTATGGGTGGTGTTGTGTGTGTCTTTTTTGCAGTCCTGCAAAATAGATGTAACATGTCCTATTCTTGTCCGTTGCAGACAAACCTTTCCCTGTGTACTGCCCCCTGCAGACGAGCGAGTATTACCCGCGGGTGCAATGCGTGATGCGAACGTATAGCGCCTGCACGGAATCCGGACCCATTCATTTCAATGGGGCTGTCTACATGTGCGTTGGTTTTCACGCATCAATTATGCGTTGCGTGAAAATTGCAGCATGTTCTATATTCTGCGATATTATTATTATTATTATTTTTTTTTATTTTTTTTCACGCAACGCTGGCCCCATAGAAGTAAATGGAGCTGCGTGAAAGTCGCATCCGCATTCTTCGTTTTTCACGGATGGTTTGCGAAGAGATGTTGTTTGTATACATTTTTTTTTTTTTTTTTTTTTTATCACGCGCGTGCAAAACGCATTGCACCCGCGCGATAAAAACTGAACACGTATAGAAGGAACGAGGGGGCACACACACCAGGGAAACACTAGATGGATGAATACTTTGATGTTTAATATTTAATACTCTAAAAACAAACCCCTAAAATCACACAAAATGTACATCAAATAACTACAATAGCAGCCTATATAGCATGTACATATAACGCCACAGATATAATATATTGACAACTGTGCAGCCGGTGTAGTGGTGAGACACTACTATAGGTACAATATATTAGAGTTTGATGTGTAACAGTTCTCCAAACAGTGTCCCAATCATACGGTGCTGCACAGAGTAAACCAATAGCGGTAGTAATGTAAGAAGTCCTGAAGATAGCCCCAACAGGTGTATCAGATGAGGCAATGAAAATGACTGTATGTCAATGTCCGGTATTTGAAGGTAAGTACAGAGATGCGTACGGGTAAAGCGCATAGGCACTGGCCTCCAGATTACTTACAGTGTCCAGCCGCTTCAGGTCTCCCGGTCTCACCCCTCCTTGCTGCCTAGCCGCAGCACGATTTCCCAGGTGGCCGAACACGGCCGTCTGTGGCGTCCCACGTGACCTGGTGCTCTGGGGTTCCGGGCAGACGCTTAGATGACGTCACTGCTTTGCGGCGGTAATTTTAAATCTGGATCTGGATCTCTTGCGCTTTCGATCTGAAGTATAATTTCTTTGTCCTTTTTCTCCTTGAATCCACGCTCACTCTGTATGCCAGACGCGTTTCAGGGTCTTACGCCCCTTCCTCAGTGGCCACCGAGTGAGTGGATTCTCACTCCTTATATATGGTATTAGCCCACCCTCAATTGTGCTTTGTTCAGCTTGTTGCAATATGCGGGATGGATTTAATTACTGCTGCATTTCTACTAACAATTAAAATGTTACGTTCAAGTTAAAAACATGATACATAATAAATATTACTCCCCTTTAGTAAATACAACATTAAAATATCTTAGAAATGTTCTTGATATAGGATTGCAGGGTTAGAGCTCCATTATGAGGAAAATCGCATTGAAAACGCTTCAAAAACGCAACAGTGTGAATTGCGTCTTCATTGCGATTTCTGTATTTTTTGTGTTTTTATATTGTATAAAGTCAGGTGACCCTACCTAAAAGGATTGGACCAGGATGAAAAGATTTAAAAAGATATAAAAAGATATAAAAAGAGATATGAAAAGATTTAAAGTGATCTTCATCAGAAATCATATATTGCAAGGGTAATTCATGGTTGTATAGTTGTATATGTGGGGAGTCATCCGGTGGGGAGGTGAATCACAGTGTCAATAGCTGACCCTCCTGCGATATCTCATCCCCACCGGACAGCCCCCCCAAAGTATTTACAGGAACCCGAACACCTCCATCTCAGCATTGAGACCCCTCGGCATAATGGTGTCATACTCAAAAATTCTGCGGGATTGTTGTCGTGACATGTGAGCAATGTGATTCCCTCCTCTCCACATTTTTTTAACCCTTTCTATGGCAGTGAATTTTAGGCCAGTTGGGTCACAATTGTGTTGAATTTTAAAATGTTTCGATAGGGAATGCGTTTCTAGACCTTTTTTAATATTCGCCACATGTTCGGCTACCCTCTTTTTGAGTGTCCTTTTGGTCCTGCCTATGTACTGTTTCCTACATCCACATTCCAATAGGTATATGACATCAGTGGAATTGCACGTAAGGCACTCTTGTATTTCTACACTAAAGGAATTTGTTGTAGATTTCACCCTAGTTGTTTTTTTGGGGAAACTAGTGATCTTACAATTCGTGCATCTACCACATTTAAAAAAGCCATTGGTTGTTAGCCAGTTTTTTCTTTGTTGTTGTTGACTATCCTTTTTAGCTTTAACGGTTGGGGCTATTTTACCTGCCAAATTATTTGCCCTTGTGTACGTAATTTTTGGAACATCACTCAAAAATGGGCCAATTAGTTTATCGTCTAACAGGTGTGCCCAGTGTTTTCGAATGCTCCGTTCCATTATTCTGTATTGTGAGCTAAAAGGGAGAATGATTCTCAACGTTTCATCTAGCGGTTGTGGTGGGCCTATCTCAAAGAAGCCTTTTCGTTCCATCTTTTGCACTTTCTCCAGTGATTTATCAATTATTTGGACGGGGTAGTCTCTCTCCAGCAATTGTTGTTTCAAGTGTGCAGCCTCTTCATCAAACTTGCTATCAACCGTACAGTTTCGCTTGAGTCTGCGAAACTGACTGGTTGGTATATTGATTAGCCACCGCGGAAGGTGGCAGCTAGCAAATCTGATGAAGCTGTTTTTGGCTACAGGCTTGAAAAACGTGTTGCATTGTAGCTGGTTTCCCCTAATCCATATCTCCAGGTCTAAGAATTCTACTTTTTCTTGACTGACAATTGGACTGAATACTAAATTTTTATCATTTTTGTTAATGTTACTAAGGAACAAGTCTAAAGATTCAGTAGTGTCACGCCAAATGAACAAAATGTCATCAATATACCGCCGCCACAGCACCAGATCCGTCCCCAGCCTGGGTAGAATAATCTCTCTCTCCCATTGAGCCAAAAAAAGGTTGGCATAGCTGGGGGCGAATCTGGTGCCCATGGCGGTGCCAGTACACTGCAGATAGAACTCCTGCTCAAAAGAAAAATTGTGAGTTAAAATGTATCTCACTCCTTCCAGCAGGAACTCCAATTGTTCCACAGGAAGTCCGGCATCTCCTGACAGTTGCTCATGTAGTGCCTGTATTCCCCTGGTGTAGGCAGGCAAAACTGAATGACTTTTTGCCTGCGAAATCACGCATTTTTCACTGAACGCATTCGCAATGCATCCGGACACGCTCGTCTGCAAGGGGCCTAAGGGATCATGTACGTGGCCGTTGCCCGACTGTGGCCGTGCGCACTCCGCATCACGGATACAGACACATTGGCAACGGTAGCACAGATCGGAAGCACTACGGAGTGGTGTTTCTGTCCGTGCCTCTGACCGCAATAAAATAGAACATGTTCTATTTTTTTTACAGTGCGGATGCATCACGGACCTATTCAAGTTGAATCGTTCTCTATCTGTCTCTGCCACCGCACAATGGCCGTGTGCATGAGGCCTAACGGTGTTGTAAACTGAGAGTAATCTGCTCTCCCATTGAGAAGTAAAAGCAAACCCAATGTAACAGCACTCTGCAAACACTGAATATATAAGCTGGAAATGTACAATCTATATATTTACAGTCTAAATGTAGAGTTTATATATGTGTTTGGCTTTACAGGATCTTTTTTTTTTTTTGGTCTTTTTTTTTACAAAACCGTATAACCATCTGCTCGACTTCTCTTGCTTTACAACCTGCTGCCTGCACCGTGATATTCGGCCATTCGGGATTGACAATCGAGTGCTGCTATTGCTCACCAGGATCTGACTCAATTTTACCTGAAATAGTGAAAGCAAAATATTAGAAAACATTCATCTCTCATAGCCAGTATCAAGAAAATATTGGGGGTCATGTATCAAAGACCAGCGTTTTATGACAGACAGTCTTTGAAATCCCCTGCGCTGCCGGAGAATGCCCCTAATTTATGACTAAGCGCAGTCCTCGTCATTAGTTAGTTACATCATCCACCACTCTGTGCACCTAGATTGACGTCTACTCTAGTCACTGGAGTAGATTTCAGTCACCATTTATGCCTGGTAACTTGGATAAATGTTAGTGAATTTGCCAGGGCCAATGGCTCGACTCCTGCCACACCCCAATGTTGAGGGAATCCTAAAAAGTTTGCCACACAGACATTAAAAAATTTGCATATCAGGGTCTTGCAGCTTTTTTACACCAAAGACTGGCATAAGTACTGGCATTAGTTTCACATTTGCCACGCAGCTTTCAAGCAGGCTGTTCTTTGCTGGAACAGTCCGGATCCAACATTGCCGGATGGGGTTCAGCGGAGATCTGGCCTCTACCCGGCAAATATGGTGAAAAAAACCCAAAAAACATTGCACGCAACAGTTTTTTTGTCCAGCCAATTCCTGGCATTCAGTGCCGGAACAGAGTGATGGAAGGCTGTGCTGCAAAGATTTCCAGCATGAACTATATGCAAATTGTCAGTGTGCTTTATATGTTATAGGGACATATCACAAGTTTTGATGGGGGGGCTGAGCACTGAGACCCCTACGATCTCTAGAATGAGGGAAGAGAAGCGCACTCTCTTCACCGCAGGACTGAAAGCGAGACAGACTCAGTAGAAAATCTATGGGCTCGTCTCATGCAGCGAGGAGAGAGAAACCGCTAAGCGAACGCTTCTCTCCCCTCATTCAAGAGACTGTGGGGATCTCGGTGCTCAGACCCCCATCAATCAAAGCTTTTGATATAAGTTTTCTTTAAGCACAGTGACCCTTTTAAGCAGTTTTGACAAGGAAAAAAATATATAATAATCTCGTGTCATGACACATTTTGTATGCATAAGGCCACTATATTCAGAAACTCAGTATTTTAGGTATGTCTCATGTACAACATGAACGAGGAACATTATATAATGAAGGACATGTTGTCATATAATTATACACAATTATATGAAGTTACTTTTCTTCAAATGGTAATTATATTCTAATCAAGTGATCCAGTTTTCACAATTGACTTAATGCTTCTTGGGGTTGGGGCTCATGCACATGAACATATTTTTTGTCCGCGTCCGTTAGTTTTTTGTTTTTTTTGCGGCCCATATGCGGAACCATTCACTTCAATGGGGACACATAAAAACCCAGAAATTACTCTGTGTGTTCTGTGTCCGAATGTCTGCATAAAAAAAAAAATAGGACTGTGTTAGTCGCCCTAAATTAGAGCATTTGAGATGCACTCTGGTGCTCCAAATTAATGTACCCCCAGGGGGTTAATATCCACGCATGGTTGAGAGACTGGACACTGACACAGAAGCTGGTCAAAGCAATCTCTATCTTTTATTACAAAGAGTAAACGTATATACATCTTCAGAAGAGGGCAGTCTTCTCTGAGGCTTAAACATTGTTTCATTGGTCAAAAAGGAAAAAGAGATGAGAGAAACAGAGATAACACTCTAACATCTGCGCAGTGGGTACCACTTTGGAATGTGAACTAATGTAAACATCTAAGTATCCGCCATCTTATAATGGCGTCTATTCTAACAATAATACTGCATACGTGATAAGTGACACTTCAAGGAGGTGCTTCTCTATAGGCAGTGAATAATATATACATATCATCAAGTCATATGATTGGCTTATGCATTCCTCCACAGTCTATACACCTCCCTTGGGACACCTGTACAAAGATGAGAAAACCCCTTGCCCCCCCTCTCTTCTCCAGTCTTGAAACAAAGAGGGGGGTGGGAGGCACTTGAAGAAGAAAAAGTTAACTCATTACAGTCCTAGAGATACAAAAATATAGAATAAAATTCACACATCTCTATCAACTGTTTTATTATGGGTTGGCCAATCTGTTCTGCAAAATGCGGAAAGCACACGGTTGGTATCCGTGTTTTGTGTATGAGCCCTTATAGATAGACAAAATGAAGTAAAGCAGTTTTAAATGAAAATATGGAATTGAAGTGATTCTGCACTATTAAGCAATACTACTAGCGCAGAATACTTTTGTACAGACAGATTCCAATGGAGGAAGCCACAATTTTGTTTGTCGGATTTATATGTAATCGGGTGCAATGAACCTATGCATTCCTCCATATTAAATTAGACAGTAGGAGGCTCTTACATATCTATGGCAGCCATATTACAGCTTTCTGATGTGTCATTATGCATGAGTCCTAAGGCCTCATTCACTCAGGCAGTATTTGGTCAGTATTTTTCATCAGTATTTAAAAGTCAGAACCAGGAGTTAGGTCCAGATCATGGATGAAGCACAAATGATTCCATTATGCTTTTTCTCTGCTGGCCCCACTCCTGGATTTGGCTTACAAATACAAATGCTAAAATACTGGCCATGTGAAAGTGGCCTAAGGGCTCTTTCACACAAGCGGTTGCCGTGCGTGGAATCCCCAACCTAAGTAATTTCATTGGTGGCAGTGGCCACAGGGTCCGCTCCCCTTCTCATTGGTGGCAGTGGCAGTTCTGATCGGAGCCCCAGCAGTGTAATCACCATTTTACAAATAGCAGCTGACAGCTATTTCCGTATTCACACTTAGACAGAGAATGCTATCAGTCACTGATAACACGACCTTTGTGTACAGTTATCAGTGACTGACAGCTATCTCTGTATACACACTTAGGGAATGCTATCAATCACTGAGAACACCTTCCCCATGTACAGCTATCAGTGACTGACAGCTATCCATGTATACACAGTTACACAGAGAATGCTATTAATCACTGATAACACCTCCTCCATGTACAGCTATCAGTGACTGACAGCTATCTATGTATACAGAATTACTCAGAGATAACATCTCCCCTGTGTACAACTGAAGTCAGAAAAGTTTTATTGACTCTTTTCCTTCAAAATTAGATATCAATCTGCTCAGCTCCGCTTGTTCTATAACATGCCGCCTCCATTTTGTGGTGACTGGTCCAATTTATATTACAAAGTATGTCCACACTGTATCGTTGTACTTAAATGGGCTGTGTTTTTAATTCTTACCTGCAGCTCTGTTCTGGCTCCGTGCAGGCTATCTTCAATACACTTCCATTCCCCACATGTAAACAGCCTGTTACTGCTGGTACATGTCACTGCTGAGGCCAGTCATAGTCTACAGCGCCGCTCATGACTCAGTCTGTGCAGGGATCGGAAATGCAGTAAAGACAGTGCAGGACCCACTAAGCAAGGAACAAGTGGAGTAGAGTAAGTATCGTCCCCATCACAGGTCCCTCTGAATGGGTGGTGGAATAAAAAGAAAAAATTGTGAACAACCCCTTTAAAATGTACCTGGATTTTGAGAATAAGAGGTTGTATGTGCTCATGAGGAATAACACTATATCTGACCATTGATGTTTATGACTTGTATCTGGACATTTTTTAGCTGTTTTCCTCTCTGCAGGCACTATCTCTAAAGCCTCATGCACACAACCATAGTTTTAGTCTGTGGCACATCCGCCTTTATTGCGATTGAACGCGGTCCTATTCATTTCTATTGGGCCTCAAAAATGCGAATGATAGAACATGTCCCTTTGTTGTCGGTTTTGCGGACAATAAGTCATTTCTACTAATGGGTGTAAGAAAATTGAGGAATCCACACTGCCAGTATCAAATATATTGATTTATGGAAAATTACAGTAAGTTAAATGATAGGTACTCATTAATACTGGTTGTGAAAGCTTTTACTGTAGTTAAAGGATTTACCGGGACTTAGATGTTGATGACCTATCCATAGGTGGGGTGTTGGCCCCCCTCTGATATTGATGACCTATCCTGAGATTAGTATTGGAAAAACCCCATTAAGCCGGCCGTAGCCACTATACAGTGGATGGAGCTTTCTGCTTCCTCCTCGGTCCACTGTGTTTCTGGCTCGGCAACTGCTGAACACAGCTGATCAGTGGGGTCCGAGGTGTTGGACCCCCACCAGTCTGGTATTGATGACCTATCCTATGGATAGTTCATCAGTTTCTTAGTCTAGAAAGCCTCTTTAATTTTAAAGGCCCATTTGCGCAACCATTGTTAGCCCAAAAACAATTTTCTTTCTGAAATGAAAATACTGTTGTGTCTCAGTTAAAGTAAGCCTTGCATACAGCGCTTCATCAGCTTAAGGCCTCATGCACACGACAGTATTTTTTCACGGTCCGCAAAACGGGGTTCCGTCGTTTCGTGATCCGTGTCCGTTTTTTCTTCTGTGTGTCGTTCTTGATTTTTGGAGGATCACCAGACAAGAAAAGTGAAAAAAAAAAATCTAAGTCAAGTTTGCCTTGAAAATGATAGGAAAAAAATGGACACAGATCACGGACGCGGATGACAATCTTGTGTGCCTCCGTGTTTTTTCACGGACCCATTGACTTGAATCAGTCCGCGAACCGTTGTCCGTCAAAAAAATAGGACAGGTCATGTTTTTTTGACGGACTGGAAACACGGATCACGGACGCAGATGACAAACGGTGCATCTTCCGAGTTTTCAACGGACCCATTGAAAGTCAATGGGTCTGCAGAAAATCACGGAAAACGGAACAACGGACACTGATGCACACAACGGTCGTGTGGATGAGGCCTAAGTTAGAATTCTGGATAGAGAGTTACATTCAGATGTGAGCATGGCAGACAAGACGTAGACTTACCCATGCCCAGGAGTAAAATAGGTCATGAGAATCTGATCAGTGGAGGTCCGACTCCTAGCTGGTTACCTGTTTGAAGAGGTTGCAGCGCTCCTGTGCGGAATGGGTGCGGACCCATTCATTTTCAATGGGGATGTGGACAGCACACAGTGCACAGAACTTCCCGTCCGTGGCTCCGCAAAAAATAGAACATGTCCCATTCTTGTCTGCAGCTGCTGACAAAAATAGGCATTTCTATTGGGGTGCCGGCCCGGTGTTTTGCGGATTCGCAAAACACTGTGGACGTGTGAATGGACCCTTATCGTCACATGACCTTGGCGCAGCTCAGTACCATTCAAGTGAATAGCCGCCATACAGTGAATGATGCTACTCTTGATAAGCTGTGAGGAGTCAGGGACTCTGAGACCTCTTCAGATCCCCACCGATCAGATATTTATAACTTAGGGCTCGTTCACACGACCGTATGGCTTTTTCAGTGTTTTGCGGGCCGTTTGTAGCGGTTCAGTTTTTTTTGTTTCAGTAGTGTTTCCAGTTTCGTTCCGTTTTTCCATATGGCATATGCAGTAATTACATAGAAAAAATTGGGCTGTGCATAACATTTTCAATAGATGGTTCCGCAAAAACGGAACGGGTACAGAAGACATACGGAGTACATTCCTTATCTGTTCCATTTTTTTTGCAGACCCATTGACTTAAATGGAGCCACGGAACCTGATTTACCGGCAATAATAGGACATGTTCTATCTTTGAACGGAAATACGGAAACGGAATGTATACGGAGTACATTCCGTGTTTTATTTTTCTTTTTTTTGCGGAACCATTGAAATGAATGGTTCCGTATACGGACCTAAAAAAACGGCCCGTATACGGAACGCCAAAAAAAAAAAACAATTAGAGGATAGATCACATCAGTCTGCTACTCCTCAAAAACCCCTATAAATAAATGATTCATAACTTGTACCAGTAAGAATTATTTTTTTTAACCAGTAACCTTCTTACAGAGTAAAATTTATCTATCATAATCATACTAACATGATTTCCCAAAAACATACAAGAGAGTTGGGTGACATAAGTGGGGATCCTGTTCCAAGCATGTCGGGAGCTTTGTTCTGGATTAGACTTCTGATGAGGCAGTTCCCTACGAAATGAAGGCGTTTAGCTCGTGCTTCTTTATGTGCACAAGGTGCTGATGTCATCATGTCGGACAAGATGGACATGTACGTGTCATATGTAAGCACTCTGCTATATATAGCTAATAAATGGTTGGGGACACCAGATTTCTAGTGCTCTGTGTACTGGTCACGCATAGTTGCGGGCTGTTACAGGGCTTCGGTTTTAGTCTTCTATTACTGGTTTCCTGTCGGCATGCTGGTGTGAGCGCCACTGCTGAGCAGGACAGAATGCAGGGTGGGGGATGTACAGGAACTTCTGGGGGGCCCAATCCCTCTTCCTGCATACAGTGATTGTCAGCTTCAGCTGCAGACACTTGTCCGCTCCGCATGTGACACTACAACACACGCAGGAAGCTTGTATGAAGGGAGCTGTGCTGCTGCCTACTCTTTTATCCTGGCAACAGAAGCAAACGGCACATTGCCAGATATGTGAATAATGCTGCAAGAACAGATTATTATTTTTTTTTAAAGCTGTTAAAAATTCTAATTTTTTTCCGTTATGTGCGGTGTTCATTAAAATGCTAGATGGCTCATGATAAATTTCTGTAATGACTGTTGAAATGTGCACGTAATCCCCATTGTGTGCAGTTACCATTAAAGGGCATGTCTCACTTAAGCAAATGGCATTTATCATGTAGAGAAAGTTAATACAAGGCCCCTTTCACATATGCGTTTTACTTTTTCGGTATCGAGATCCGGCAGAGGATCTCGATACCATAGAAAAAAAACGCTTCCATTTTGTCCCCATTCATTGTCAATGGGGACAAAACTGAACAGAACGGAATGCGCCAAAATGCTTTCCCTTTAGTTTGGTTGCGTTCCCATACTGGACAGAGAACTGCTGTGAGCATAATGGTTTCTGCCGGTTGTATTATCACAAATGGAAGCGTTTTTGCTGATCCCTGCCAGATCAGGCAAAAACGCAAGTGTGAAACTAGCCTAATGTATTGTGATTGTCCATATTGCCTCCTTTTGTTGGCTTGATTTATTTTTCCATCACATTATACACTGCTCGTTTCTATGTGAGAATCTCGGACAGAAGTGCCTTCATTTCCTTCTAATTGCTTCCATTTTTGGGTGGCTAAATGGTGGGCTTAGTAATTATGGTCTCCCCTCCAGATCAGTGAAGGTGGGCTTCTTCTGCATAGAGTAGCCAGATTTAGGACCATTAGAAGTAGCAAAAGGGAAATGGCCAGGGCTGTGAAATTCAAAAGTCAAAGTTCTGACTCTGACTCCTCTGTTTTATCACACATAAATGGCCAGTAATTAGTAATAACACATTTAGGTCACTTTCACACTTGCGTCTTTGCCTGATCCAGCAGGGACCAGCAAAAACCTTTCAGTTTTTGGTAATACAACTGGCTGCATCTGTTATGAACAGATCCACTTGTGTTATCTTTAAAATAGCCAAGACGGACACAATAGAAAACGGATCCGGCACCTATTGACTTTCAATGGTGTTCATGCCGGATCCGTTTTCTATTGTGTCAGAGAAAACGGATCCGGCACCATTGACTTGCATTGTGGGTCATGCTCCGTCTTGCTCCACTTTCCATGCTGAACAGAAACCCGCAGCATGCTGTCGTTTGCTCTCCAGTTTGGGAGCGCACCCAGACGGAACGGACTTAATTTTGGAGCATTCCGTTCTGTTCAGTTCAGTTTTGTCCCCATTGACAATGAATGTGGACAAAATGGAAGCGTTTTTCTCCGGTATTGAGACCCTCTGCCGGTCTCAATACCGGAAAAGTTAAATGGAAGTGTGAAAGTAGCCTAACTGTAGTAAAATGGAACATCGGCTCTTTCTTAGTATAATGTAGGTAATCAGGCGACGTAGATAGAACTTAAAGGGTTTCTGTCATGAGAAATAACGTTTTGTAGCTGACTGACATTAGCGATGTGCTGATGTCAGCAGTACATAACAGTGGGCTTTATAACTCCCTGCCTGCCGCCGTTCTCTTAAAATAAATACTTTTAAAATATGCTAATGAGCCTCTAGGTGCTATTAGGGCGTTGCTTCAGCACCTAGAGGCTCAGTCTACGCACCCTTTGGCACGCTCAGGTCCAGTTGATTGACTTTCGAGTTCTCCTCAGTGTCCGTGAATCCCGCGCCTGCGCCGCCCCGTTTAGCTTTCGGCGCAGTGAGTGAAGGACGCGCTCCTGCTGCCGGCTTTCTCACTGCGCCTGCGCTGAAGGAAGGAAGCTGTCAGCAGGAGCGCGTCCTTCACTCTAGGTGCTGAAGCAACGCCCTAATAGCACCTAGAGGCTCATTAGAAAATTTAAGTCTTTTAAGAGGACGGCGGCAGGCAGGAGTTATAAAGCCCACTGTTATGTACTGCTGACATCAGCCCATCGCTGTCAGTCAGCTACATAACGTTATTTCTCATGACAGAAACCCTTTAAACCATATTTATTCGAATTCAATTTCTGATCAAATAACTTTTCTATCCCTGTAAGTAATTATACAATAACTGGAAAACACTGTTATGCACTTAATCATTTTAAGAAATCTATGAATTTATCCTCAGAAAAAGTATTGCCTCAGATCCTCCTTCACGGATTCCCATACAAATCATTGAATTCATAATGAAGTCTACTAAAATATAAGTAAATAAATTCAGAAAGAAATACCGTAATAAAACTATATAAAGAAAAGAAAATAAAAATTAAAGGGATAGTATGTCTAGTAAGTTGTGCTGCCTACTATTAGGCTAAGTTCACACGAACATGTGTGATCTGTGGCCGTATTGCGGCCCGCAAATCGCGGGCCGCAATACACGGCCACAGTTCCGTGTGAATTCCGCATCACGCATGCGGACCCATTCACTTCAATGGGTCCGCAAATCCGGAATCGCGGAACGGCAGCACGGGACGGGACCCCTCGGAAGCACTACGGAGTGCCTCCTGGGGTTACGTCCCGTACTTCCGTTCCGCTAAAAGATAGAACAAGTCCTATCTTTTAGCGGAACGGCCGGAACGCGGACCCATTAAAGTGAATGGGTCCGCGATCCGATGCGGCTGACCTACGGCCGGCGATCGTGCATTGCGGCCCGCAGCACAGGCACGGGTCACACACGTTCGTGTGAACTCGGCCTTAGGGAACGGCCACAAGGTCAGGTTTCCTGGTCTGGTTTTGGAAACCAAAATCAGGAGTGGATCATAAAAGGAGAGAAAAGATATCACTTCTTGCCTTTTTTTTTTTTATTAATTAATTTTATTTTATTCATTTTTGGTTTTAGCTTCCAAAACTGCATCCAGAAACCTGATTGTGTGTGTACCAGTTTGATAAAGGGTGTGCATTTGGATGTAACCAGATCATTCTGAATATGACACATATCCCAATGTCATTGAATGTAAGATCTTGGAGCACAGTAGTGATATCTGGATACTGCTTCTTCTTCCCTCGGTTGCACCTGTTTCCATCTTTGCCCAGTGCTTTCCTTTTTGCAGATGGTTGAAGTGTGTATAGCGGCTGATTCCCCTAATAGCAGGCCTCAGAGGTGGTGTGTGTGATGAATCATGGAGTTTAATCTGTTTCAGGATGAGATAATGAGATCCAGAATAACAGGCTCTGCCTAATGACAGCCACATCTTCCCTGCCGGTAACAGCTCTGCGTGGAGCAGGATTCTACATGGTTTCCTCCTGGCCTGCTCTAAGAATCAAAATGCTGCCTGGTTAGGTTTTCTAGGATACAAGTCCACTTCTCGCTGGGATTTTAACCCCTGAAAGACATGCCATTTCTTATACTCTGACATTTTACCGGTTGCCACAGTGCTGAGAAAACATTTGACCTGCATGCAATATTGACTATCAAAATTGCAGACATTCAGCTAAATGATATTAAGTTAATCCGGCATTTGAATAAGTCTGGCATTTATGTGTAGCAGGACTAGTGTGAATACAGCTTTGATACATGAAATAACTGTCCGCCAAGATTATCGAAAAAAATATGTCGTCACACCTATAGCGGTGATCTGTCTCCTGGAAGATAAAAGGATGGGACATCAAAACGTGATTCACCTGATCCTTCTCCCTCCCCCACCTGACATCATCTGTGGACGGAGATTTAGGAGCTCCATAACAAATATATCAGATTGTTACAGATTTTACTTTAAAAAAAAAAGGTAAATTTAGCCGACAGAAGTGTACTGTCTATGAAGGCTTTAAAAGGGTTGTCTGGGAATACAGGATTTCTAACAGGTGCCTGCTCCCTCTACTGAAAAGTTCATACTTAACTGCTCCTCCTGAGTTTTTCTTCCTCCTCCCCGACATAGGCATGGACACCTGATCCTCTTCAGCCAACCGCTGGCTTTAGTGGGGATGCGTGCACAAGAGTCACGTCACTGCTGAAGCCAGTGGTTGGCTGAAGAGGATCAGGTGACTATGCTGAGGAGGAAGATGTGAGCTAGATCAGAGGACCGGAGCTGCTGGAACCTGTCAGATATCATATATTCCCCGGCAACCCCTTTAAAGTGGTTGTCCGACATAACTGCAAAATGAAACACTTAAGGCACAGTGTGTCTACTAACGAAAACAAAAAACAAAGCCATTGCTAACTTTTTGAGAGGCCTGCAGTTCCAGAACCGTGGCCCCTGTGCCATCTGTTTCGGATCCCCGAACTGGCCTCAGTGTTCACATGCTTAAGGGTACTTTCACACTAGCGTTTTTCTTTTCCGGCGCTGAGTTCCGTCCTAGGGGCTCAAATCCGGAAAAGAACTGATCAGTTTTATCCTAATGCATTCTGAATGGAGAGTTAGGGCTCTTTCACACCTGCGTTCTTTTCTTCCGGCATAGAGTTCCGTCGTCGGGGCTCTATGCCGGAAGAATCCTGATCAGGATTATCCTAATGCATTCTGAATGGAGAGTAATCCGTTCAGGATGCATCAGGATGTCTTCAGTTCCGGTACGGAACGTTTGTTGGCCGGAGAAAATACCGCAGCATGCTGCGCTTTTTGCTCCGGCCAAAAATCCGGAACACTTGCCGCAAGGCCGGATCCGGAATTAATGCCCATTGGAAGGCATTGATCCGGATCCGGCCTTAAGCTAAACGTCGTTTCGGCGCATTGCCGGAGCCGACATTTAGCTTTTTCAGAGTGGTTACCATGGCTGCCGGGACGCTAAAGTCCTGACAGCCATGGTAAGTGTAGTGGGGAGCGGGGGAGCAGTGTACTTACCGTCCGTGCGGCTCCCCGGGCGCTCCAGAGTGACGTCAGGGCGCCCCAAGCGCATGGATCACGTGATCCATGTGATCACGTCATCCATGCGCATGGGGCGCTCTGACGTCATTCTGGAGCGCCCCGGGAGCCGCACGGACTGTAAGTATACTGTTCCCCTGCTCCCCACTACTACTATGGCAACCAGGACCTTAATAGCGTCCTGGGTGCCATAGTAACACTGAAAGCATTTGGAAGACGGTTCCGTCTTCAAATGCTTTCAGTACACTTGCGTTTTTCCGGATCCGGCAGGCACCTCCGGCAACGGAAGTGCATGCCGGATCCCAACAACGCAAGTGTGAAAGAGGCCTAATCCGTTCAGGATGCATCAGGATGTCTTCAGTTCAGTCTTTTTGACTGATCAGGCTTTTCAGAAAAAAATCCTGAACACTTTGACTGAACGCCGGATCCGGTCTTTTTCCCATTGACTTGCATTAACGCCGGATCCGGCGCTGTGTGTTCAGTCAAACCGGATCCGGCTTTTGCATGTTAAACCCGAAAAATGTGAAAAAAAAGTTAGTCCATAAATGGCGGATCTGTTTTTTCCAATGCATTTTTTCATTGTGATCAAAATCCTGATCAGGATTCAAATGTAATCCGTTTTCACACGTTTTTCCGGATCCGGCGGGCAGTTCCTGGGTTTTGAAATGGAACGCCGGATTAAAACAACGCTAGTGTGAAAGTAGCCTAAGAGGGGCATGTCACTGGACAACCCTTCCAAGAGGCTGTCGCTGACAGACTGGATAAGGAAAGCCTATATATTAGATAGCTTCACCACATCCTGAGTCTAGCCTTTTGGCCCCATTTCTTTACATCACTGCTTTGTGAGAATAAAATGGAAAGCCCGTGGAATACTGCTGTCATTCTGCATTGGTCGCTGTGTAGTGATTGTATCTTCTGGTGTCTGACATGTGGAATCTACAAAAGCAGTAGTGGTTTTTACCACCTGTTAATTCTGAAGAAAAGACAGGAAGACCTGCGTCTGCGGCATCGCCAGCGTGTGCACCATGTGCTTTGTACTAAGAGCTGGTTACTGTTTTTACTTCTGGATTTAGATGGCAGTGACGATGAAGGTGCTCCTTGTTAGATAATGGGATACGTTCACACGATCAGATTGCCAACAGTGAGGCTTACCATCTGCTAGTCGCTCCTCCTGTGTACCGTATAGCAGAGGTCAACCTGACTACATGCTATTTTCAGTGACGGTGACGTATAGGAATGGTCATTGTGGCTGACACGCAGCATGCAGGCCTTGAGTGCTTAAAGAATACTCCAAGCGCTATTGGTTTATATGTGATGAGTTCTGAGCCGGATCCCACCACCGGGCTGCAGTGAATGTACAGGTGGCTGTGCATGCGCTGCTCTCTCCATTTACTCTGAAAAAAAGCCAAGAGGCCATACACGTCAGTTGTTTGAATTCCCTTACGAGTGAATGGAGAGAGGCTTGCATGCACGACCACCTCTATTCATTGCAGCATCGAGACAGGTGCGGGTCTTAGAGGGTGGATATGCCATAAATGTCAGGTTGGGAATACACCATTAATATACCTTGATAATGATTTCTGGTAGAGAGCTCTAAATCTCCTGCAAGGACAGAGCTTAGAAGCTTGGGATTCTGGCTGCCTGCAGCCACCACTAGAGGGAGTGAAGGAGCTTGCTCCATTCATACATTGAACGCAGAAAAAAACATAATTAGTGTTAGTGTAGATGGTTAAAATTGATTGGTAGTTGTTTGCTTATCTTTAATGGCCACACGGTTTTGCAGGAACAGCAAGTCCATTAACAATAAGCATGCAACTGCCACGTCTGGCCATACGCTTATCCAGTAGTGATTATAAAGAGTATCTCTCTCTGAAGGACCTGTACTGCATTGGGGTCCAGCTACATGATGTGACAGGAACAGCTACATGGTAACATGTCGCAGAAAAGTTGCGTGACTTTGTTTTGTAATTATATTCAATGGTGCAACTTCAACGCGACAGTCGCAAAAAATCCATCCAAGTCAGATTTGTTTTGAGACTGTTGATTATCATTACAAAAAAAAGCTTCGTGACAAATGTCACTGTGTAGCCAGTCACTTACACAGACAACGGAAGATACGCTGCCTGTCCAAAAAAAAAAAGTCACACCGCCTTTACCTTTGATTACGGCACGCATTTGCTGTGGCATTGTTTCGATAAGCTTCTGCAATGTCACAAGATTTATTTCCATTTAGTGTTGCATTCATTTTTCACCAAGATCTTGCATTGATGATGGTGGAGTCTGACTGCTGCGCAAAGAATTCTCCAGCACATCCCAAAGATTCTCAATGGGGTTAAAGGGGTTCTGCCCTTTGTTTAAACTGATGATCTATCCTCTGGATAGATCATCAGCTTCTGATCGGCGGGAATCCGTTCCCTTGAATGGAGCTTAGCCCCGCCCACGCCAGTGATACTAGTCGTGACGTCACTCGGCCTGCGGCAAACAGTGAGAAGGCCGCGACGCTCCTGGAGCGCTGCTACCTTCTCAAACAGCTGATCGGCGGGGGTCCCGGGAATCAGACCCCCGCCGATCAGAAGCTGATGATCTATCCAGAGGATAGATTATCAGTTTAAACAAAGTGCAGAACCCCTTTAAGGTCTGGACTCTGTGGTGGCCAATCCATGTGTGAAAATGATGTCTCATACTCCCTGAACCACTCTTTCAAAATTTGAGCCTGATGAATCCTGGCACTGTCATCTTGGAATATGCCCGTGCCATCAGGGAAGAAAAAATCCATTGATGTAATAACCTGGTCATTCAGTATGTTCAGGTAGTCAGCTGACCTCATTCTTGGAGCACATACTGTTGCTGAACCTAGACCTGACCAACTGCAGCAACCACAGATCATAGCACTGCCCCCACAGGCTTGTACAGTAGGCACTAGGCATGATGGGTGCATCACTTCATCTGCCTCTCTTCTTACCCTGATGCGCCCATCACTCTGGAACAGGGTAAATCTGGACTTATCAGACCACATGACCTTCTTCCATTGCTCCAGAGTCCAATCTTTATGCTCCCTAGCAAATTGAAGCCTTTTTTTCTGGTTTGCATCACTGATTAGTGGTTTTCTTACGGCTATACAGCTGTTCAGTCCCAATCCCTTAAGTTCCCTTCGCATTGTGAGTGTGGAAATGCTCTTACTTTCACTATTAAACATAGCCCAGAGTTCTACTGTTGTTTTTCTTCGATTTGATTTCACCAAACGTTTAAGTGATCGCCGATCACGATCATTCGGGACATTTCTTCCTCGAATACGATGGGTTCCTACTATCCTTCCAGTTTTTAATAATGCGTTGGACAGTTCTTAACCCAATTTTAGTAGTTTCTGCAATCTCCTTAGGTGTTTTCTCTTCTTGATGCATGCCAATGATTTGATCCTTCTCAAACAGACTAACATCTTTTCCACGACCACGAGATGTCTTTTGACATGGTTGTTTAAGAAATGAGAAGCAATTCATTGCACCAATTGGGGTTAAATAACTTGTTGCCAGCTGAAAGATAATCGCCCATGCAGTAATTATCCAATAGAAGGCTCATTTGCTATTTGCTTAGTTAAATCCAGGTGGCGACTTTTTTTTTTTGGACAGGAAGTGTAAGGGTTCATTCACACATCCGTAGTGCATTGCTTGCGGATCCGCAATACACCCGGCCGGCACCCCCACAGAAATGCCTATTCTTGTCCGCAATTGCCACGGACCGGAAGATCAGGGGCGCACTCCGCAAATGCGGATGCAGAGAGCACATAGTGTGCTCTCCGCATCCATTCCGTCCCCATAGAAAATGAATGGGTCCGCACCCGTTCCGCAATTTGCAGAACTGATGCGGACCCATTATTACGGATGTGTGAATGGAGCCTAACTGGGAGTCCCAGCAGAGGAACATTTTGAGGGGAATTTATCATGAGTCAGTTTTCCTGGAATCTGTGTTGTTGTACTTTACCCCAAATTTATCAAATTTGTCTTATCCTTAAACCTTACATTTTTGTCTAGAAACGTTACTCCAGTATTCTACGCCAAGCCCTACTGGAGCAACTTTGGGACTTTTTTTTGCGACCTTTTGCGGTGCCTTCACATGCGACAGATTTTGCTGCAGAAAATTTCTGCAAGTGAAAATCGGCTCCATTTATCTGAATGGGGCTGTTTTGGTGGGAAGCCCTTGGATTTCTGCAGGCCCCATTCAGATGACTGGAACTGATTTTCACTTGCAGAAATTTTCTGCAGCAAAATCTGTCGGTTGTGAAGACTGTAAAATGTCCTTGTGATAAATGTGGAGAGAAAGTCATTAACATAGCTAACCATAGCCACTTCCACACCAACTTTTCGATACTGGAGTAAGTGGTGTAAAATTTCAAAAAGTCACAAAATTTGTTCACAGTACCTCCAGAAAGTCACAAAAAACGTATTTTGCGACTTTTTGAAGACAAAATTCTAGGGTGCCAGGATTGATAAATTTTACCCCTTTTGTGATCTGGTTACTGTCGAGGAACACTCCTGATAAATAGGGATTGTCCAAAATTGCCAACCGCTCTGTTTTATGGACCCCTGATGTTTTAGCGCGTTGAATGTAAATGCATTACATGTGTTCATGACCTGCGCCACTCTAAACATGATAGCAGCAAGACTTGTAACCCTCATAAGAGCATTTTTCCCATTTTCTTCTTTCTTTCTGGGTGCTATTACCTTGATCATTCTCATTATTTCAGAATTTGCCTTTTTACAGTGTGACTGAAGAAAAATAATTTGAGGCTTGCTGTACGAGATTGATAATAGGATGATCTGCCATGCCTGGTTGCAATATTGCATTTTCATTGATTTCTCTGTCTGTAGGCAGCAGCATAGGACAGGGCAAGATTCTGCAACGTTTCCCTGAAAAAGATTGGGAAGATAACCCTTTTCCCCAAGGCATTGAACTTGTAAGTACTATAATAACATAACATGGCTTATTCTCTTCAGATGTTGATTTTCAGGCACTACTTCATACAGGTCCTTAAAGTGGAACTCCAGTTACAAGTTGTAAAATGGACCTATAATGCTCTATAACACGCTGCCTGCAGATTGCTTTGCATTTTGCGGTGACAGGTTCACTTTGAATTCAAGTCTTCAAGGTGCTCTGTACACTCTGGGCCCTCAACACTGCCAAAAATAACAAAATGGCTGCATGGTCAGTATGGGAGAAGTTGCCAGAACAACATCCCTGACACCACTCAGTACTTTGGTATTGGCTGAAGCTGCACCTCACAGACTTCCTGCTCTCCAGCTATTGGCTGAAGTTACACCTCACATACTTCCTGCTCTGCAGCTATTGGCTGAAGTTACACCTCACATACTTCCTGCTCTGCAGCTATTGGCTGAAGTTACACCTCACATACTTCCTGCTCTGCAGCTATTGGCTGAAGTTACACCTCACATACTTCCTGCTCTGCAGCTATTGGCTGAACTTACACCTCCCAGACTTCCTCCTCTGCAGCTATTGGCTGAAGTTACACCTCAGACTTCCTGCTCTGCAGCTATTGGCTGAAGCTGCACCTCACAGACTTCCTGCTCTGCAGCTATTGGCTGAAGCTGCACCTCACAGACTTCCTGCTCTGCAGCTATTGGCTGAAGCTGCACCTCACAGACTTCCTGCTCTGCAGCTATTGGCTGAAGCTGCACCTCACAGACTTCCTGCTCTGCCCACCTCCAGCATGTACTCTGCACTGTACACTGGTAGCACTGCAAGCCCTCTGCTCCATTTCATCTGTTTCCACCTGTGTTAGGGCCTAAGGTGGCAATAATCGCCTGAAATGGCGCAGAGTGCTACCTTTAGTGATTGTGTTATATGCTGGTTGGTGGAAAGAGCAGAAAGTCTGTGAGGTGCAGCTTCAGGCAAGAGCGGCAGACACGTAGTGCCTATTTGGTAACGTCTCATGTACAGATCAGTTACACACAGCCATTTTGTTATCTACTACAGTGTTAGAGGGGTCTTCCCCCATCTCAACACTTGTGGCATATCGCTAGGATATGTCATAAATGTCATAGAGGTGCGGGTCCCACCTCTCCCTTCCGAACATGCGTGGCCACCATCCATTTACTGGTAGAGTTTTGAAAATACTTGGCTGTCCCATAGCGGTGAATGAGGAGGTGGTGGGGCTTGTGCAGCTGCTCTCCCACTCGCTGGGCTATTTTAGGAAGTCCTATAGCAGTAATTAGAGAGGACGCCGTGCGTGGTCTGCTTTCCCTCATTTCGTTGGGACCCGCACTTATCTCATTTTATGGCATAGTCTAGCGATATGTGATAAATGTTGAGATGGGAATACCCCTTTAATGATCTATAATGTACAAAGCAGCTTGGACACTTGCATTGAGGAACATGAGTGACAGAAATAATGGTCCTGGTATATGGCCCTAGTTGGCCACTATTCACTGCTAATAGAACATTTGCCCAGAACTTACCTTTTAAAGGGCCAAAAAAATGTTTGTAATTGTTTCTTCCATCTTTTGCGCTCATTAGTTCTGTCAGCCCAGTGGATGGCAGTTGTGTGCAGAGAAGAATCCCCCGACGTTCTTCATTGCTGTTCTGACAGACATCAACTCAGAACGACATTACTGTTGTTGCTTCACCTTTTGGGAGGAGTGTCCGCAGGTAATTAAATTTATTTTTTGGGCTTTACTACTAATACCTTATATGTCAAGGCATAAAACAAGAAGTGGAGGTGGCTTTACAATACCTTATTGTGTGGTGTTCTTCTTTTCCTTTCTCCCAAAGATTAAAATAGTCTGTCTGCATGATAACTTTATAATTGTGTCATGTAATGATAATCATGTTTCCATTCAGGGATTCTTTGTCTTTTTTGCTCCCCCCCCCCCCCTTAAAGGGAACCTGTCACCAGTTTTATGGTGTCCTAACTAAGGGAAACATAAATAAGTGACTGATTCTCTTAGCAAAATGCTGGCTCACTTTCTTTAATTGACCCAGTCAATCTGCCAACATCTTGTATTGAAAAGCTCCAGCTGATAATGATGAGTCCTGAATATTCATGAGCTCCTGACTCTTCCCGCCTACCTAGTGCTGATTGACAGTTATTTTCCATATGAATCATCAGCAGGTGGGCAGGGGAGTGGCTATATCTCTGAATTAAATATATGCTGGACTCAATGACATCACACCGGACTCCAATCAGCTCATTAGCATGCGGCATCTTTGTGTATATTATGAGGTAACCATCTGTCACACCAGTAAGTGAATACATCTAAGGTACTTTTTAGTAGTTAATGATTGTATATAATTAGTTAGATTATAATCAAATATCACATGACAGGTTCCCTTTAAGTCACAAGGCACACATTCTAGTATGTGGTTTAGTCACGTTTGGTAGCTAAATTCTTTTTTTAAGATGTACAGTAGTTGGAATACATCACCCAAAATACCATGATCAAATATTTGAAGATAATCACTGCAATAATATCGCAGCATGGACCTCTGTGGCTTGGGAGCTCCTAGCCCGTTATGAACACTGGCTGTTACTTGCAAATGGCAGTGCCATTGTGGAGGCACTGTCATATTTGCCATTGTAGCAAAGAATTAATATTTTATATAAAGATCATAAGAGGGGACTTTTTAATGTGACATTTTTATTTATGTATTAATGTTGTAATTTTCCACTGTACTGCGGCTGACATAGTAGCCCAAATTGCATGGCGAGTACAGCCTCCAGACTGCACTGTAGCACTGATCTGGTTCTACTAAGACCCAACAACTTCCGCAGTGTTTGAGCACCCATGCACACGTGGTCTTTGGGGCTCCAGCAGTTAGCAGCGCTAAAGCTTTCTGAACTGTATACCTGCCGCTCTACACAGCAGTAATAAGCAGTCTATTTCTCTGTCTATGAGGGACTGTCTGTTGCTCCCATGTCCTGCCTCTTGATTACCGTGACGTTATAGACTCTGCATAGATATTCAGAAACACCTCGGTTTGTATGTGCACCAGCCTAACTTTTAGGTGTTCAGTGGTCCTCAAGACGTTAAAGGGAATCAGTCACCAGTTTTATGGTGTCCTAACTAAGGGCAAAGTGACAAGTAAAGTAAACAAGTGACATATTCACTTTATTTAATTGATCCAGCACTTTTGCCAAAATCTTGTATTGAACAGCTCCAGCACATGCCAACCAGTCCCCATATTCATGAGCTCATGGCTCCCCTCGCCCACCTGCTGCTAATTTATATGGAAAAAAAACCCGGTCAATCAGAGACAAGTGGTTGGGAAGAGCCGTGAGCTCATGAGTATGGAGATATTGGCATGCACTGCATTAGGGCAGCGAAAAAAAAACCCTTCCCTTTAGGACTCATTCACATGACCGTATTAGTTATTGCGGATCCACAAAACCTGGATACCTCCCATGTGCGTTCCGCATTTTGCAGATCGGAACGTCTTTCTCCTGTGTAGAAATGCCTATTTTTGTCCGCAATTATGGGCAAGAGTAAAACATGTTCTATCTTTTTTGTAGGGCCACAGAATGGAAGTACAGATGCGGACAGCACACAGTGTCCGCATCTTTTGCGACCCTATTCCACAAACTTGCAGAGCAGATGTGGACAGAAATATATGGTCATGTGAATGGGCCCTTAAAGTGTAACTGTCGTTTCAGTCTAAAGAGTGCTCTTAGCAAAGCTCTGAGCATCTATAAGGAGTGCATTCAGTTTTCCGGGTTCCATTGAGCACTGAAGATGCTTATGTGTAATAAGTCAGATAGGCAGGGTGATGGGCAGTGATAGTTAGGCACATATACATAGTCAAGAGCTTGGGTAGTGACAAGAGGCGGCTGGAAGCCTCTGTGTCTTAGGCCTCATGCACACGACAGTTGTTTTTTGCGTCTGTAAATTGTGCGTCCGCAAAAAATAATTGATGTGGCATCCGTTTTTTTTGGAGGATCCGTTTTTTTGCATTTAATAAATGCCTATCCTTGTCCGCAAATGTGAAAAAAGTAGGACATGCACTATTTTTTTTTGCTGAAGGGAAACACGGACAACGGACGCGGAACACAAATGGATAAACTCAGCATTTTTTTGCTGACCCATTGAAATGAATCCTATCCGCAAAATAACGGAACGGTGGCCAACAAAAACAACTGTCGTGTGCTTGAGGCCTTACATGCACAGGCATCTTCGGTGCTCAGTGAAACTGAAGACACACTTTCCTTAGCAATGCTCACCCTGTTTTCTAGAACAAAAACATTTTTTTCCCCTAAAGAAGTACGGTATATTACAAAAATGTTGAAAATGTTCACATGCAGAATCTGTGCTGATTTTCGGTGCGGTTTTGGTGCATTTTTTTCAGATTCCCATTCATTTCGAGGGGAGAATCTGTGCGTATTCTGCCCAGTATAGGGCATGCTGCTTCTCTTCTTTTTTTTTTTTTTTTTTTTTCGGGCATTTTTTTTTTGTTCAAAAACTCAAAATGCTTGAACAGCAGTGCCAAAAAACGCAGTCTATATTTTTGGTCTGTAATTTAACGCTACATGTACTTTATAGAATCTTATTGACCAGCGAGATGGTGAAGCTGAGGATGATGCCCCATTGCCCTCTGCAACACAGCTTTATGCTCCAAAGACTCTGGTACTTGTGTCCCGCCTGGATCATCCAGAAGTCTTTAGGGTGAGTGTCCATTGCTTGACTAACCGGAGCTAGCTAGGTATGTCATTACCTTACATGTAATATGTAAATGTGTTTTGAGGTTTACACCCTTCGTTTAGGTTAGTTTTTCCATTTAGTAACCTTGTTCAATATCATAATATGTAATTATGCTGCAGTATTTCTTGAGTGCTGAAATCTTGTAACATTTTGCATTTGTAATATTTCTCCACACAGGACTCCTTAGGTCTGATCTACACCATTCACACTGATGGCCTCAGTGTATCCCTGGAGAATGTTGTGGGAAACCTACTAACTTGCACTGTCCCCGTTACAGGGGGCACCCAGGTCAGAGCTGCGTCAGTCACTCAGTCACCCACCTTCTCATTGTAACCGATGCTGCAGAAAACCTAGTTTAAATAGTGGACAGACCAGATCATACCAGAGGCTGGGTGCTTGTTTAGACTTGTCAATATATTCAATAGTAATTTAGCTCTCCAGGCTTATGCATTGCTTTAACTCCAATGTAAATTTTTTCTCCCAGTCTGACGTGGAGCAGGATGGTATGGTACGCACATCATTATAATTGCTGACACGCTGTACACAGCCTGCTTATCCTTTCACATTACCTCTGTAGGGAAAGTGCGAGTGCCTTTCTCTCCTTACATCACTATTAAAAATAAAAAATAATTCCAAGGAAGTAAATCCTGGCATTCTTTATTACCAAAAAGTGGAGTACTGAAATGATGTTTTACCTTTTTTTTTTGAAAAATAAAACATTTAACGGAATTGTCTCATGAGGACAACCCCTGTCCATATTCTCGATTATGTTATGTGGGCATCACAGGAGGGATTGGGGGAGAGATTCCCTGCTTTCGCCCCCCCCCCCCCCCCCCCCCTTTCTCATGAGCCAGAACAGAGAGCCACAAGTTCCTCCCATTTTGGTAGACTCTTCACTATTACATGTGAAAAAAATTAATCTGATTGTCCGCCATTTAATACTACATTTCGGCCTCTGCAAGGGAAAATTAGGATGCATTCATATCACCATTTAGCTTTCCGTTCTGATCTGTCAAAAGAAGAGAGAACCCCCCCCCCCCCCCCCCCAAAAAAAAATAATCTGTTGTAATCAGTTTGAGCCATTTCCATCTGAAATCAGTTTTTTTTAGACTGGGGGGAGGGGGGGGGGGGGAGAGTACTTTTTTTTTTTCCCCCATTGAAAAAAACAGAACTCAAACGGATGACAACTTTAGCAACAGGATATTTTTTTTTGTTTTTGTTTCTCTTCTTTTGGTGGATTGGAAAGCACCCTTAGCTGTTATCTGGGGGTGCTAGGAACAGGACCCAGGTGATTGGTTGAGAGCCCCAGCAGCCCCTTTTATTTCTTGATTTTTACAGCGGCATCATATTAAACTAATTGACAAAGTCAAGGTTTGTGTCTTTGCAAATTCCTGCTGCTCTGTAAGACTTTTATGCGCATAGGGTATGGTGTAAAAATCCTGTTAGGCACCTATTTATTTTCTCGTTCTAAATAAGAACCTTCTTTAGTTAATGTGGTCCTTTTCCAACTCTGGTTGTTTCACAGGTTCAGTTTATAATTTCTATAATCAAAAGGTATGACCTCCTTATTAGAGATCTTGCTGTGCCATGGAATTATTTTTGGTATACTCTCGATTGTATCCGAGCAATTGAATAGTATTTTATGAAACTTACAGCACTTTATAAAAATGGCCAAATACTGGGGATGACCCCTTTACATGGGCATCTTGGCCCATATTTAATGCCTGTCATGTAAGGAGATGAGCACATTCTGCAAACACGATGTGGCTGCTTAGTTTGCCTGAACTAGTTAGTAAACCCTAACCCTGCTCTTCACTCCCTTCGCTATGTTGACTTTGATCACACATGGTTAGTCACTTAGCCTTACATTGCAGTCTGTTTGGCACTCAGTTGCTGCAGCTAAATTTTCACTTCTATTAAATTGCTTATTATCCCTCTATTTACTGATAAGTAACAAAGCTTCTTTCTTGACATCTGGTTCCTTTAGAGAACCATATCTCTGGGAGCAGGGGACCGCCAAGTGATCCAAACCCCAATATGTGACTCTATTCCAATCAGCAACTGTAGTGTAGCCCTGTTATTTCGACAGCTTGGTAAGTAACCAAATGTCGGTTTCATACTTAATTTGTAATTTATCATTCAGCTTGTCATACTTTACTAATCTTTTTGCTTTCCAGGTATCGCCAATGTGTTGTGCCTGTTCTGTGCAGCTCTCACTGAGCACAAGATCTTGTTTCTATCTCGGAGTTACCAGCGTTTGACTGAAGCCTGCAGAGCTCTCATGGCTATAATGTTTCCCCTCAGATACAGGTACAAGTTGTGGTAATTGCCAGTGTTTTTCATTCTGTAAGGCTAAATTGAAATCGGCGACGGAGGTTTCGTTAGGGCTTCCATTGCAGATTCTGGCAGAAGTTGCAGTATTTTGTCAGGCAGAATCAAATAAACCTTGATGGAAAACTCCATTATAGTCAGTGGGTCTGTCAGGTGCTGTCTGTCATAAATACTAATTGCCACATTTTCACCCCATAATACCCCACCCCCCCAAAGGAAAAACGCCACTGCGTCTTATGGGGCGAATAGTGCACTTCTATTATGGAAGTCCTCATTAGGCTTTACTCGCCACTTCCTGGCTGCGCACAGCATGAGGGCGCCTTGTGACCTCACACTATGCGCGTCGGTGCACAGCCACAGCTTTACATCACTATATTCTGACCCCCATAACTTTTTTATAGTTATATCTTTTGAGCTTGATGGGGGCTAATTTTTTGCAGGACAATCTGTAGTTTTTATACAATTTTGGAGTGTGTGTGTGTGACTTTTGATCCCATTTTATTACATTTTTTTTAAGGTAAGAGAAGCAATGAAAAAATGGCAAATTGTCCATTTTTACCCTTTTTTCCATAACACCCTTCGCCATATTGGAAAAATAATTTAATATTTTAATAGTACGGGCGTTTTCGGTCGCAGTGATACCGATGTTTATATTTTTTATTTATGTATTTATTTTTTTCTTCAAATTTTATTTTATTTTTTTACTTTTTTTTAAATCATTTTGAAGCTCATATTTGAGGGTACAAAATCCTAATATATATATTTTTCAATTCTGAACAATTATAGATTTTTATAATCCATTTATTACAGTACTTTGAATTGCTCATTTCTTATATTGGCCTGCAATGAAATCAATTACCGGAATCCTCATTGGCCGTCTCACTTGAAACAGCAGAGACCTGCCAGCCATAAAGCCCGCTACACGTGCGAGCGGGCTCCATGTTTGCACAACGCTTCAGCGCCGTACATGTACAGCGCTGGTAGCGAAAGGGTTAATGTATTCCGCTGATTTATTAAAATATGAGGCTAAATATGGTTATAGGAGAAAAGGTTCAGTAATAATTGCTTGATCTTTTTTCTTTTTCTTTGTGAATTGTCTTTGTTTACTGATCCGTTAACGAGATCTAAATGATTCTGCAATTGGAAGTGACGTAGCATTAGTCCTAGGGCTACACAGCAACACTGGATGTGCGACAGCTGTCATGGTCAGGTGGTCAGGATCTCAGAGTAGCGGTGATCCCATACAAATGAATGGGATTGCAGCGCTGTCTTTTTTGCCTCTCGCTCTTCGATCCCATTAATTTCTATGGGATCACCGCTACTCTGTGATCTGCCTGCAACCAGTCTTGCCATGTAGCCCTAGCCTTATTATTATGCCTTTTTAATGTGCACCTGATGTCTCATTCTTTTAACTTCATATAATTATTTTGCTTTTTCAGTTTTACGTATGTGCCCATTCTCCCTGCTCAGCTTCTGGAAGTTCTCAGCACACCAACGCCATTCATCATTGGTGTAAATGCCCTCTTTCGGGCAGAGACCCAGGATCTGGTAAGAATACTTTATAACTTACTAATTTTATATTTACAGATTCAACTTTTTCTATTCTAATCCAGAACAAACAATTGTATGTTTAAGGGAACAGTCAACTTTTGCAGAGCTTCCCTTCTCACGTGCTCTTAGCAGCTGACTAGGGTGCTGTTTTTCCAGTTTGCGCAGTTGAGAGATTTAAGTGGTAGGGGTCCTTATGTTCAGGAATTTGGTTCTGGCATTTATTGATTTTTTTATTTATTTTTTTCTATGTAAAAAACAAAAAACTGAATAAGCACAAATACTTTTTTTTGTTTTTTACACGTGTTTTTTGCTGAGGTTCTTGTGTTTTGATTTTTATTTATTTATTTATTTATTTTGGCATTTCTGCGCACAATTTCTTACCATTAGTGTTTTTTCCATCGCGTTTTTTTCCCTGTATAGAAGTTGTTGGCAAAATGCTTGAAAAAATAGCAAGATCTACAGCATGCGTTTTCAATAGAAGCAAGAAAGATAAAAACGCCACCTAATTAAGAAAACACTTGTGTGGCCTGTTTTTCATATTTCCCATAGACCTTCAGCTAACATCTGAAACTGGCATTATTGCAGCAAAAAGCGCTGCAAATACCAAAGTGCAAAAAAAAATTGTTCGAGATCACCAGACAAGTATCATACATAAAGAAAAGTGGTTGTGTCAAAAGGGATGTTTTCTGGTATATACTATTATGGCATGACTAGGTTTACTTAGCCTCTGGTAGCTCCATACTAATGTTGCGTTTAAAGGGGTTGGCCACTTTCTGGTTACTAGTGACCAATGTGTTTGTAAGATTACATGGCACTTACTAATATAGGCTTTGTTGAAATTCTGCGCCATTTTCTATATTTTATAATGTATGCCCCCTGTTTACAAAGTCTTTTCTGCTTTACACACAGAGGTCTTGTCCATAAGATGGCCGCTGATGGAGGGTCATGTGACCAGACAAATCATCTCCATGTGATGTCTCCTCCATTCTGATACCCTGCACCTGCCATCTGTACTTGTACCGTTGGGAGTTTAGTGCAGGTGTAGTGTATTTGGACAGAGGAGACATCACACAGGAGATTTTCCTGATCACATGACCCTCCATCAGCGGCCATCTTATGGACATGACCTCTGTGGACAGAACAAAAGATTTGGCAAACAAGGGGGCATATCTTCTGAAATGTAGAAAAGGGGGCAGAATTTCCACAAGGACTATATTAGTAAGTGTCATATAATCATCTTACAAATACATTGGTCAACGATAATCAGAAAGTGGTCAACCCCTTTAATGGCTTGATTTATAATATGACTATATTCTTTTCTTTTTCATTTTTTTTTTCTTCCAATTTTGCTCTCCTCAGCTTGATGTAATAATTGCAGATTTAGATGGTGGCACAATAACTATCCCAGAATGTGTACAGATTCCACTACTGCCTGAACCGTTGGTCCATCACACGCAAGAGGCCTTGTCACTGGTAGGAATGTCTCAGTGCAACATAAAATTCTCTATTATTTGCATCATCTAAGTGAACTAGCATTACGTTGAAACCTGGTCTAAAGGCGCATTATATTTTTAGGGGTTGTGTTCTTCCAGGAGTTTGCTATTCATGGTCTATCCTCAGGATAGGTCATTAATAGCTAAAGAGTGGGATTCTGACAGCCAGCACCCCTGCTGATCAGCTGCTTGAAGAGGCTGCAGTTCTCCAGTGAACACTATGGCCTCTTTCTAGGCCAGTGTCGTCACATTCAGAGGTCTCTCGTGGCCTATTTGCAGTTCTATTCAAGTGAATAGTCCTGGGCTGCAATACCAGCCACTATACAATGTATGGCACTGTGCTTACTAAGCTGTGAGAAGATCACAGATAAACACAGATTCCTCCTAAGATAATTGCCCATCTACTGTAACAGTAAGGGGGCCTTTACAAATGCAAATTGTGGATCTACAAAACACAGAAACCGGCCGTGTGCCTTTTTTACGGATGCGGACCGCACACTGTGTGCTATCTGCATCTTTTGCTGCCCCATCGAAATCAATGTAGCCACATCCGATCTTATGTGGACCCAAAATACGGTCCTGTGAATAGGGCTTAATAGAGATTGTGTAGCTCACCGTTGTATTATTACAGATTTCTACTGGTCTTCTATTGTGATCTCTACTTTTATCTCATTTATCTAGTCCAGGGATCAGCAACCGCCGGCGCTCCAGCTGTTCTAAAACTACAATTCCAACTTTTATGGAACTTACAAGAACAGCTGAGCAAGTGTTCATGCTGAGAGCTGTAGTTCCACAGCAACTGGAGTGCCGAAGGTTGCTGACCTCTGATCAGGTCATTTTCATGCAATTTATCGACTAGAACACTCTTTTTTTTTTTTTTTTGGTTGAGCCTGTGCCAGTTGTATTGTAACTTGATGTTAATCACTCCATCTTTCTCAGGTTCTAGACCCTGCTTTACAAATTGCTGACTTGGCATTTCCTCCATCTTCTATAACAGCTTCAACTCTTCGAATGCAGGTAAATAACAATATTTTTAAAGGACTGGCTGTTGGCAGGTGAGAATTTTATGTGCCACATAAACCACATAAAAGATGCGGTCACTCAACAAGCGAGCAGCAGCATTTTTAATAGGGCCCATTATTGAGAAAGAGCGTTCCTATGAATGCTCATTCTGGATAATTGTCATGATCCTCAACCCGTGTAAAAAGGGCTTCTTGTTGTGCAGAAGTATACTTTATTGGTACATTTTTGTTGTTGTGCTTGATTACAGGATATGGAAGTACGTGCCGTGTTTCTTCGTCTTTTTGCTCAGATCTTGCAAGGATACCGTTGTTGTCTTCAGATCATAAGAGTTCACCCAGAGCCTGTCATACGGTTTCATAAGGTGGGTTTACTCATTTCTTGTTCAACCCAAAACAGATGTGTATATTGTTCTGAGAACACCATTTTACACACATATGTATTCCAGGCATCTTTTTTGGGTCAGCGTGGATTGGTGGAAGATGATTTTCTAACCAAGGTTCTGGAGGGCATGGCGTTTGCTGGATTAGTGACAGAGAGAGGTCCACCATACAGATCTTTGGATTTATTTGATGAGGTAGACACTACAATACATAGAAACAACATTTGTTACCCTGTCAATGTTTTTGAACATGTCAGTCTTCTTTTGACTTACCTATTTTATGTGTATTCTTTATAGCTGGTTGCTTATGATGTGCACAAATTAAAGTACGAGGAGGGAAGGCAGAAAAACCTAATGAAGCATGTGCAAGAACTAGCTGAGAAGCTCTACAGGAATGTAGGTTTTGTGGGGTTGACCCAGTCATTCTATTAATTGTGTTATACTGTATGTCAAAGGCTGGGTTCAGACCCTGTTATAATAGTTATTTTTCATTGTCCGCTATGGAGCTTTTCATGTGATGAATGTGATGGTCATATTTGTTTGTTCTGTCTCATGAGCTAAAAATGATCATGTTTCGATTAATAACTGAACTTACCTAACACATTAGTTGCAGCAGCAAAATTACTCATAATTTTGGAAAAGTATTTTACCTGTGCACGTTTTCCTTATTTAATTGTTGACCATGATAATGCTATCTGTGTGTCCTGTGAAATGAATCTCCTGTTTATTTCTATAAGATGCATTTTCACACAGCTCTCTACCCTGCCTCCTGCTTGTAACAGCTGACATGGGGGAACCTATCACAAGCAGGAGGCAGGGGAGACAGACTGAAGCAGCATAACATAGAAGTACACTAAGACTCTGCAGGGTGATCTCTCACTGGCTGCCTTTAGTATGATGGGTCTCCACCCCTCTGTCTCCACAAAACCAGAGGCATAAAGGAAAACGTTGGCTGTCTTATATCAGAGGGGAAGAAAGGACCAAGATGGCAGACAACCCATAAATGGCAGGTCCGCTCAAACATGCAGGAACAAGGCATAAACTAGAGCCTCTACATTATTTTTCAACGGGAACCTGTCACCGGGATTTTGTGTATAGAGCTGAGGACATGGGTTGCTAGATGTTCGCTAGCACATCCGCAATACTCAGTCCCCATAGCGCTGTGTGCTTTTATTGTGTAAAAAAACCCGATTTGATACATATGCAAATGAACCTGAGATGAGTCCTGTCCCGGAGATAAGTCAGGAACAGGACTCCTCTCAGGTTAATTTGTATATGTATCAAATCGTTTTTTTTACACAATAAAAGTACATAGAGCTATGGGGACTGAGTATTGTGGATGTGCTAGCGAACATCTAGCAACCCATGTCCTCAGCTCTATACACAAAATCCCAGTGACAGGTTCCCTTTAATAATAGCCTGTGCAGCTCTATATAGGGAAAACCATTTTCTGCTGGAGTTCTTCTTTAAAGAACTCCAGGAGGACATTAATACCCATAACGGTGATAACTCATTATTACCAATATTTGAATCCCAAAACACAGGACGTTTGTAATATTCTTCATGTTACACATCTATGAAACCTATAGATTTCCTTGTCACGGTCTGTTGTAACAGACTATAGCCCTAGTGCTTAGCTGGATGGTCCTGGAAAAGAGTGACTGTTGGCAAGGATAAGTGGCATCCGATATAGACCTAATTGTGAGCAGTAAGCAGTTCTAAAGCTAGCCATACTCATTAGATATATGCAGTCAAATCTGCCAATTTCGACAGGATCAGCTGACTGCCAAATGTGTATGGGGGCCTCCTTATTGTCCACCAACAGCAGATGTCTGGTAGAGAGAACAGTTGAACATGCTGAATTTCACCCGCCCCATCCTTTTGTTGTTGGGAAAATAAGCCACCCGCCAGAGGTGTCTGGTGGCAGCTTTCTCTGTTTTTCCATTCTCAACACATGTATGCTCTGCTGAGAAAGGTATGCATGTGCATGAGGTGGAGGGGAATCAAGAGAGGTTGCTGTCTACCAAACAACGGTTCAGCCTTTTATTATCTCAAGTGTATGTCCGGCTTAGGCACAGGATCATTTTTTATTTTTGCTTGATTTACAAGTTGGTGCAAGGTGAAGCGATTGCCAAGAGTGGGGAGAAATGGAAGCAGGATTATCTGTTTCTGCAGTATATTATTGGGAAGCACAGTATGTGGTGCTGTATTACCCTGTATGTTTTGTAGCTCTGTATGTAATGTTTTCCAAGTATGTCTTTAACAGTAGGGCTGGAGAGAAGGGGTTAGGTTAAGAAAGTGGCATTGGGGGGTTGGGTCGCAGTTTCAGTTTTCTCCTCGGGCAGCAGAAAGGCTAGGTGCACCCCTTGCACGACAGCAAGATCCCTCGTAGTATCTTTTATTAAGGCCTGTAAGAACACATAGAGCAATGTACCCTTTGTGTTAAAATCACTATTTTAGCACACTGGGGTATATTCTGTAAGAGATATTATATGGGATCTCCCTGTCACGCTGGACTCTTTTTTCAAGTATTGAGAAACTCCTTCATTGCTGTGCATGTTAGACGCCCAGAGATGAGAATGGGAGAACTGGCTCAGCTTTCATATTTCCAAGTTGCTGTACGTTTTTAGATGTAATTACTGTGTTTTTCGCCCTATAAGACACACCCCCCCCCCCACCAAAAGTGGGGGGAAAATGGCATTGCGTCTTATGGGGCGAATGCTGCCATTTAACACGGATACATCGCCGGCCGCAATGTATTAGCGGGGAGGGAGGAGGGGCTTGGGGCCGGCAACTGATATTGGAATGGAAGCAGGGCCCAGTGCAGTCACTGTATTCTATTACACCGGGCCCCTTTCACTGTAGTATTCATATCTAACCGTGTAGGCATGGGCACTTTGTTAAACTATACCAATTTGCAGCGGTAGACAAATCAACTGTAGTACTTGAAATTCCAGTAGCAGGCAGGCCGGGCGGCAGCGTAACGTCACTTACTACGTCACGCGCCTGCTCCACCTGCTTCATTCATAAAGTGGGGCTCGGTATAATAGAATACAGTGACTGCACCGGGCCCGCTGCCATTCCAATATCAGTTGCCGGCCCCCAGCTCCTGTGTTGGGGGTCATTCACTATTTACACAGGGACACTGTTATGGGGGGGAATCTGTGGATGACACATATATAGCATAAGATGCTATATATGTGTCATCCACTGATGCCCCATAACAGTGCGTATCCACAGATGCCCCATAACAGTGCGTATCCACAGATGCCCCATAACAGTGCGTATCCACAGATGCCCCATAACAGTGCGTATCCACAGATGCCCCATAACAGTGCGTATCCACAGATGCCCCATAACAGTGCGTATCCACAGATGCCCCATAACAGTGCGTATCCACAGACCCCCTCCATAACAGTGCGTATCCACAGACCCCCTCCATAACAGTGCGTATCCACAGACCCCCTCCATAACAGTGCGTATCCACAGACCCCCTCCATAACAGTGCGTATCCACAGACCCCCTCCATAACAGTGCAGATCCACAGACCCCCTCCATAACAGTGCGGATCCACAGACCCCCTCCATAACAGTGCGGATCCACAGACCCCCTCCTTAACAGTGCGGATCCACAGACCACCATTAGTTCAAAACCCACCAAAAGCACACCTTTTGGTTCAAAATATTATTTTTTTTCTTATTTTCCTCTTCAAAAACCTAGGTGCGTCTTATAGGGCGAAAAATACGGTAATTACTATGTTTGTGGAAGTGTTTAAATGAAGGACTCGTATGTCCGATAGAATTTGTGGTGCAGCCCATAGGTTTTTATTTATTTTATAACTTTTTTCTTTTTTCTAGGAGAACCCATACCCTGCTGTTAGTATGCATAAAGTTCAACGGCCAACAGAAGGAAGTTACTTGCGATCTCAAAATAAGACCTTCCCTCTGCTGGATGAAAGTAGTATCCAGTGGATCTTGGATCAGGCTGCTGCCAAAATGCAAAATGCACCTCCTGCTGTTAAGTCGGAGAAGAAATGCATGGTGCCACCTGGACCACCTATTGGTTTGTATCTTTATTATTCAGTCTTAGCAGTTCTCTATCCCATTACAGTCTGTTTTTTATATTTTGCTTGTTTCATAGATATGTATAGATTTTCTTGACTTTCTAAATCTTTATTTTTTTTCTTCTTCTTTTTTTTAACAAGATTGTTAGCATAGTGATGCTATAGAAATAAATTAATGAGAACCTATCACCACAAAATGCAGTGCAGTCTGCAGGCAGCATGTCATACAGCAGGAGGAGCAGAGCACATTGATATATAGTTTTGTGGGATATAGGGTTGTTTCGATACCAAAAATTTTATTCGGTTTCGATATCATAAAAAAGTATTGCGATACTCGATACCATTCGATACCACGCACACAAAAAATTAAAACTTAAAAAAAAGCAGCGTGCATTCTGCATTTTATGGAACGTCCCGCCCATAATCGAACAGTCCTATCCTATTTTTTGGGGGGACAAGGCGACTTAAAAAAAAAATGGCGAATCGCTTGGTTTTTCTTCTTTTTTTCTTCTTTTCTTTTACTGCGTTCACCGCATAGAAGATTTTTTAAATATTTTAATAGTTTGGACTTTTCGGACGTGGAGATATGTAATGTTTATTTTATTTATTGTTTATATATTTTATATGTAAAAAATATTATTTTATTTAAACTCTTTTAATTGCCACGGATGCCACGGGTTAATTGCCACGGATGCAGCGCCCTGTGCGCCTGTGTTAATTCTTCTCTTTCGGTGACGTCATCGGCGCAGGCGCACTGAGGGAGTGCTGAGGAGGCGAGCCTCCTTATCTCAGAGCGCCTGCGCCGAATTAACACAGGCGCGCGATTTTTGAAATGCTGACAGGGCCGGCCGGAGGAGGAGATCGCGGCTGGCCCTGTCAATCAACAAGAGGAGGGGGCGGTTTTTTGCGGGTGCTACCAGCAAGTAGACGCCCTACTTGCTGGTAGACAGGTAATTAGCATATTATAAAAGTAAGTTTTTTGACATATCTACTGAACGAAAATGATTAATAACATAATGTATAGATATATCGCAGGATAGGGATTATAAGGAAAAAATAAATAAATGCGTTTAGTGGGGTGACAGAAGCCCTTTAAGGCCATCTGTCCACCAGCTGAAGCTCAACAGAAGATGGGTGTTGCAACAGGACAACGACCCAAAGCATAGAAGTAAATCAACAACAGAATGGCTTAAACAGAAGAAAATACGCCTTCTGGAGTGGCCCAGTCAGAGTCCTGAGCTCAACCCGATTGAGATGCTGTGGCATGACCTCAAGAAAGCGATTCACACCAGACACCCCAAGAATATTGTTGAACTGAAACAGTTCTGTAAAGAGGAATGGTCAAGAATTACTCCTGACCGTTGTGCACGTCTGATCTGCGACTACAGGAAACGTTTGGTTGAAGTTATTGCTGCCAAAGGAGGTTCAACCAGTTATTAAAGGGAACCTGTCACCTGGATTTTGTGTATAGAGCTGAGGACATGGGTTGCTAGATGGCCGCTAGCACATCCGCAATACCCAGTCCCCATAGCTCTGTGTGCTTTTAGTGCGTATAAAAACCGATTTGATACATATGCAAATTAACCTGAGATGAGTCAGAGCTTGAAAATATGACTCTTCTCTGGTCACACAAGTAAGATATGACTCTTTTATGTTAATTTGCATATGTATCAAATAGTTTTTTTTTACACAATAGAAGCATAGAGAGCTATGGGGACTGGGTATTGCGGATGTGCTAGCGGCCATCTAGCAACCCATGTCCTCAGCTCTATACCCCAAATCCCGGTAACAGGTTCCCTTTAAATCCAAGGGTTCACATACTTTTTCCACCTGCACTGTGAATGTTTACATGGTGTGTTCAATAAAAACATGGTAACATTTAATTCTTTGTGTGTTATTAGTTTAAGCAGACTGTGATTGTCTATTGTTGTGACTTAGATGAAGATCAGATCACATTTTATGACCAATTTGTGCAAAAATCCATATCATTCCAAAGGGTTCACATACTTTTTCTTGCAACTGTGTGTATATATACACACACACACACACACACACTTATACAAGTGCTGTTATTAGTCTGTGATAAGACAGTTCCCATGTACAACTGAGGTCAGAAAGAGCAGAGGTTTAACTGTATAAATTACAGTATTTCTGAATCTTTTCCCACAAAACTATATCTCAATCTGCTCAGTGCCTCCTGCTCTATAACGGCAAATTGCATTGTATTTCATGGTGACCTGTTTTCTTTAAGGTAACCGAATTATGAAAGCATTGAAGTAAACTGAGAGGCATGCAAAAGTAATTAAATCTTGAGAGAGCTTTCTTTTTATCTGCAAGCGGGCTGTCAGTATATTATTGTAACCAATGTTTGTCTTTGCATCTTCGTAGCAGCAATTGTGGAGCGGAACGGCAGTGCTGTAGCTAACAGCAACAGGCGGCTAGAAGTCGTGAGGAACTGTATTTCTTATATCTTTGAAAATAAAATGCTGGAGGCAAAGAAGGTAATGGAGACATTTTCACTGAATCTGTAAGAAAAGCACTAACCATGTATCTGTTTAAAGACACAAATATGTAGGTCAATAACTCATCTGTTAATATGTGCATAATGTGTACCTATCATATTGTATCCAGATATCTCAGAAGTTGTTATTGGTGGGCATCTGCATCCCGAGAGCCCCAAAAATTGCCTGAATGAAAGAGGCACAAGCGCTGTACGGAGCACTGTGCCCCCATCAAATGTTCATCACTTTCTTCAGCTGTACTGAAGGCCAAAACATGAGGCCTATACTTTATATGTCCAGTGACAACTGTTTGTATGGTGCTGCTCGATGTGCTGTCGTCCGCATATGAAACCATAGGTTATTACACACGGCGGTTTCTGCCAAGACTTTTTATACTACAGGTTAGGTTACTTTCAAATCTGCGTTTTTGCTGGATCTGCCATGGATCAGCAAAAAAACGCTTCATTCAGATCATGATTTAATTAAACTAGAAAACTCCCATGAAAGGTCCTCTTTAAATGAATTGATGCATGTGCTATTTGTTGTAATATGCAATGTTTAGGACGTTGGTATTTTCCTATGGTTTGCTATTTTGTTTTTCATCCTTGTGTAGTATTGCCCTTAACGGAGGTGGCCCATTTGAGGAATTGATACAGATATCGCTAGGATATGCCATTTATTTTTATTTTTTTTCAGTTTAATTAACAAAAATAAGGAAATCGATATTCAAATTGAAAATCTTCCATAGGGTTGGAAAAAAAAAATCAAGATTTTATTTTTTGCCAAAATCGCCCAGCCGTAGTTCCTTGTAATGTTTGCAGTTTCATATACGCTGGGAAAATTCATCTTGGTTCTTTCTCGCCTCAGCTTCAGCCTGCTGTTCTTCGGGCACTGAAAGGGAGAGCAGCTCGGCATTGTCTAACACAGGAGCTCAACCTGCACGTGCAGCAGAATCGTGCCGTGTTGGATCACCAGCAGTTTGACTTTGTTGTTCGTCTAATGAACTGCTGCCTACAGGTTGGTTGCTGTCATTTTGTCCCAGGTCCAACATATGTTTTCCTTTCACCAGTTGTCTAGCAAACTTACTGCCTGCCTAGCTAGCATTGTCCTAACCCATATTGCAACCTAGTATCACTAACTGCTCTACTGTTTTCAGGGTTTTGAAGCAGTAACAAAATCTTTAAAAACATGAGAAATTACTAAAATTGACATGTGGTGCAGACTTTAAAATCTGCTTCATCATAATTTCTGTTGCGACCTCTTTCAGTGTAGTTAGGGAACTGTGATACAGCCAAGGACACTTTCATCAGTAAAGGGTATGTTTTTTTTAACTCTATTCATAGAAAACAAATTTCTAAGAATTTTTGACTGTTTCCTTTTTATTTTGGCAGTACCATGCCTTTAAAAGTCAAATTCAAAATATTTGTCCTTCTGTAGCAGTCAACAGAAATAAGACCTCCTAAATAGGGAAGTAACCCATTGTCAGTTCAGTGCTGCTGTGAGGGGAAGATCTTATCTGAAGGGTAATCCTTGTGATGATAGTATGACCGCTTTATTGTTCTCTAGATGAACATGCTGACAGAAGATTAAGGACTGTATTACACCAACAGATTATCTGACAGATTTTCTGACCAATCATTGGTCAGAGGGCCGTTCACACACACACGGATCTTTTGTTATTCACACCAACTATTGGTATGATTGGACAAATATTGGTCAGATAATCTGTTGGTGTAATACAGCCCTAAGAGTGGGATGCCAGCGGTCAGTTTAGTTGTTCACCGCAGGTGAGGGCACTGAGTTGTTTGCCTCACGTGTGGTTGCCGCTGGCAACATGGTGTTGTTGGCAGTGTAGCAGCCTGAGCTGACTGCTGGGCTGCTCACTGTCTATGCATGCGGTTGCCTTTGGCAACTTGTGTAGTGTATGTGTGCACTTTCCCTGTTTGGTGTGCATGGGGTTTAGTTGTGTGTGCATTTCCCCTTTTAGTGGCTTCACTACTCTGTCTGGTGTTGGAAGGGTTAACTCCCATCCTAGTGTGTGTGAGTGGGTGTGGCTGCTTGGGCTATTTAGCTTCTACTGGATTCCTGAACCTGAGGGGTACTCCAGCCATGCAGTATGCTGGAGTCATCCTCCTGGTCTTCTTATGCCATTTCTCCAGTGAGGGCCACCCTTGTGGTCATAAGTAAATGTCATGATGTTAAGTTTATGTTCCTGTGCTGTCTCACCCTTTTGCAGCTATGGTGTCCTGGTTTCCTGTGTGATTTGTGATGTGTGCTGTGTCCTTTTATGTTGGTGTGGACATCAGCACTTGTGCACGGGTTCCAGTCAGTGTGTCTGTGGCAGGTAGGTGTGGCATTAGTTTCACTTACCTGCCATATCCATATGCTGTATATGTTCCCTTCTCCTTGCAGCATGGCCAGTTGAGACTCCTGTTCGTCCGTGATGTGGAGGAACAGGTCGTCTTACTCTGCTCCTAGTCCAGGGATTTCCTGAGGGCTAGTAGGGACCTGAGGTTCCGGAGTATGAGCCCTCCTACCATCTGGGTTGACTCATACGGTTAGGAGTCAGGGTCAGAATTAGGGACGTTTTAGGAGGTGACCTGCTCCCTGATCCTGTCGTCCTGGCCTAGCAGCTACCTTATTCCTTTAACATCGCACAGTGGGGGGTTTCTCCCACTTCCCGCCGTGACAGTAAGTTTGAGCTCACACTTCAGTTATTTCATCACTTACTGTGAGCCAAAACCAGATGTGGGTCAAAAACACAGAATAGGTGCAAATCTCTACATTACACGTGATCTCTGCTGGTTTTGGCTCACAATAAACGATGGCAATAACTGACCAAGTAACTGAAGTGTGAACTTGTCCTTTAAAGGGGTTATCCAGGAAAATATATTTATGACTTATCCTCATGATAAGTCATCAGTATCCAATTAGTGAGGATGTGACACCTGGGACCCCTGCCGATCAGCTGTTAGAAGAGGTTTTGAGCACCGCAGCCTCTTCCTAGGCCAGTGACATCACTGTACATTAGTCACGTAGCCTAGGTGCAGCTCATCCCAATTCAAGTCAACGGGGCTGAGCTGCAATACCAAGCACTGCATCGCTCAGCGTAGCCGGAAACAGCTCATCATTCGGGGTGTATGGACTTGGACCCCTGCTGATGTGATAATGATGACCTGTCCTGAGGATAAGTCATCATTATCTTTTCCAGAATAACCCCTTTAAGTGAGGCTGTCTGCCATGCTAAAAGTCCAAACAAAGAGGGAGTTAAACAGGCAGGACAGAAGTAGAATACAGAGTGACTTCCAAAAATTATACCCAGATAACATCCACCCAATTTAATAATTTAAAAATAAAACAAAAGCATAGTGACATATAGGTTGTTAAAAGAGTTGTCCGATATTGATGATCTATCCCCTTGGGATCGGCGGGGATGGAGTGAGTCAGACGTCTGACAATCTGATATTGATAATCTATCATGAGGATAGGCCATCAATATGGGAAACCGGACATCCCGGTGAGGAAAATGTTATGGAAGTGGCGCTTGGAAGTAATGGGCCACCTTTTTCTTTTTCTTCCTCAGGATTGCACATCACTGGATGAACATTCTATAGCTGCAGCCCTTTTACCTTTGGTGACTGCATTCTGCAGGGTACGGTTTTTAC